>NC_133334.1:57558307-58158307 GCF_042186555.1 Aquarana catesbeiana | reverse complement strand
TGCTGCATTCATGGCAGTGGTGGGGCTGCTGCATTCATGGCAGTGGTTGGGCTGCTGCATTCATGGCACTTGTGAGGCTGCAGATGGGCACTGACCCTTATTTTGCTTCACAGTTCTTTATTTAAAATTTACGTTTTTTTCCTGAAACTTCCTTCTTAAAATGAAGGTGTGTGTTATACGTCGATGAATATGGTATATCCAAATAACAAGCCCAAGCTCATCTCTTCACCACACACAGCCATAAAGGCAGGATTATTCTTGTTGGGCAGTATATTAGTGTTCGGACGAACACACTTATGCCCCGTACACATGGTCGGACTTTGTTCGGACATTCTGACAACGAAATCCTAGGATTTTTTCAGACGGATGTTGGCTCAAACTTGTCTTGCATACACACGGTCACACAAAGTTGTTGGAAAATCCGATCGTTCTAAACGCGGTGACGTAAAACACGTATGTCGGGACTATAAACAGGGCAGTAGCCAATAGCTTTCATCTCTTTATTTATTCTGAGCATGCGTGGCACTTTGTCGGTCGGATTTGTGTACACACGATCGGAATTTCCGACAATGGATTTTGTTGTCGGAAAATTTTATATCCTGCTCTCAAACTTTGTGTGTCGGAAAATCTGATGGAAAATGTGTGATGGAGCCTACACACAGTCAGAATTTCCGACAACAAGGTCCTATCACACATTTTCCATCGGAAAATCCGACCGTGTGTACGGGGCATAAGACTACATTTTAATGGCTCAAAGAATGTCAGGCAAAATGGTCGGCCCTCACGCATGTTCACTTCATCAAATCTGGCCCTCTTTGAAAAAAATTTGGACATCTCTGGCCTATGGCATTCATAAACACTTGATTTCTTCATGTTCACCATAATCTTGTTGTAACAGAGCTTGACTATGGTAAACAGATGTAAATTCACAATTCACAATGAATGTAAATACAGTCCCTTATGATGATTTTTAAAAAACAATATTTTATCTAAATGTAAGCTTTAGGCTGGGTTTACATATATGCCACCGCATTTGATTCGAGTTCGGAATTGCACCACATTCCTATTCAATTCATATGCGATGTCTGTGCTGTGCGATTAGAGTCAATCATTTGTATAGCTCAAATCATACCAAACCCGCTCAAAAAAGATGAAGGACCCTTTTTTCCTGCATTGGAATTGGATCGCATGGGTGTTCACACCTATGCAATCTGATTTTGTCAATCGCATTGCGTTTTGCTAACTGTTTTGGGGTGTCATTTGTTGTACAGAGTATTAAAATTATGGAAGCTTCTTGGATACAGCAAACGGCTTTACTTTTATGGAGAAATATCAAAACATGTCTTTTCATGAGAACAGGAAGCAGGAATATAAGAGAACACATACACTGAGAAAGATAACACTTCCTCTGATTACATTACCATAGATACACACTACAGTGCCACCTGCTGGATATAGGTATAATGCATACAGTATATAGTTCATAGTACCTTACATTACATGCTGTTGTTCTTTCAACATTGTTAACTTAACTTTGACACCCCCTGCAGCTTGCATAAAAACTGTGCAATTTCAATGCGATGCGGGAAGCGCACAGGATTCGCTGCCTTTCCCGCACCGCATATATAAACCGAGCCTTAAAGCAAATTTGCAAAGCACATAGTTGTGTTTTATAAATGTGCTGGAGTATATTTTTTAAAGCAGGGGTATTGCCAGGGTTTGGCCATATTGATGCTTTACAAATCAGCCTCCATGTCTGTTTGTCATTTTAAATGTGAATTTTAGTTTATTATTATAAGGAGTGACATACCACCCACTCTGAATCATTTGGATATTATATTAATCAGTGACCTGACCCGGCATTCAGCCTTGTGCAGTGATTTGGTTTCTGAACTATTTATAATACAATGTATTATTATTATTTATTATTATTATTAAATTTACCTTTTAAAATTCTCCATTGTTGGCTGATGTGATTTACCATTAGACCTTCAAAACATTACAAAAGTTATTCCCTCATCTGGACAATGAAAGAGCTTATCATTCAGAAAGGGAAAAGAAAATGAAATGTTCTTTGACGGTGAGAATTACAGTTTAAATTGTAGTGCCTTGTCAGTATTTCCCCCTTACTTTGATTTCTTTTCACACTGTGAAGAATGATTCAGACAGGAGACAATAGCAAGATCTGAGCTGACCAATAGGTAGAAATTGGAGGAGCAGTGGAGGTTCTCGCACCTCTCTAGATCTGCCACTGGGCTCTCAGCGGGGAAAGAATAGCTGCAGTTTTTGGAATTGTCACTTTTTTTGAAAATATTTTTATCAAAAGTTGTGAAAATGCAAACAGCAAGTATTCTTTGAGCTGGATATTAAATACACTAAATAGAAACTGAAACTGGACATGTTTTAGAATGTTTTGGGCATTGGTGTGCACAGTCTATTGCATTAGGGTGTGCACCCAGTTACAGAAAGCGTGTATATCAGTAGTGCAGTGGACGGTGTCGGTAGAGCAAAGGTTGGTGTCAGTAGGGCAAAGATTGGTGTCAGTAGAGCAGTGGACCGTGTCAGTAGTTTTTTTTTAAATAATTTTTAAATTATTTTGTACAATATTATTTTTTTTCATTTTTTTTACAATTTTTTTTTTTTAGGAACCCTGTTTATGGGTCTTTGGTGAAATATCAAGGGCCTAAACAGACCCCTGATGTCTCACTTTTGAGACAGAGAAAGAAAGGAGGACAGTAATTCCCCAATTCCTCTCTGTGCAGCCTGCAGTAAACATAGTTTACTATGCTTCAGTTAAGAATGAAGACAGGACCGATCGGTACAGATCACTCACAGTGTTCATTAAGAAAAGAAAGGCTGATTAATTAAGTATTTACCAGCCCCTTCCCCGCTCCTGAGAGGAGAGGAGGGAAGCTGGCAGCAGTGCAGGGGAGAGATGGGAAGCAAGGGAAATCTACACTGTACAGGGTGATTAGGGTGTGCCAAGGCACACCCAGCACACCCTGTGCACACACCTATGGTTTTGGGGTATGAACACCCTAAGGTTAGTCCCAGAGAAACAGGGCCTGACGAAGAGACACAAAATTCAGTTTCATTCACTTGTAATATGCCCTATAACTTGCAGAAAATTCGACTTCTTCAGGAAGAGTAAATCTCCTAGCACAACTTAACCCCCCCCCCAGGCACCTTGTATGTCATAACCTTCTCCCTTTCTGGGAGTATCTAATTACTCTCTGCACTGGCCTATCTTTTTTTGTGCCTCTCTTCAACTCCCCATATAACCTAGTATCTGCTGGTGGAGGAGTGAAGGGTAATGCTATGGAGTGTCACTTAAGTGTCAGCTCTAATTCTGCTGAGGCTGCTGACTTTGCATCAAGATGGCGAAGCCTCTCAGCAGTCCCAGGGCTTTTTGGACGTCTACATGGGAGAGGTTTAACAAAATATATGTAAAATACAAATATAATTGTAGTGCTCACCCCCGAAGGGGTTGCTGAGATTCTGCCCAGGTCTCCCTTGCAGTACAAGCTCAATCTACGGGATGTCTTTTTAGAATTTATTACTGACTAACTTTAAAACAGCAGAGAGGTTCAGGGATCAGGATAATGCAAACAATAGCAAAAAAGAAAAATAATAGGAGGACAGCTTATTTAAACGGCAGTCACAAATGAAAGTCCCAAATCAGGTCCTACTCAAGGTGTCCCAGGAGCTGACCACCATCCAGCTTCCACCGGGAGATCCTCAGTGAGGGAGATAGAAGATCCTTCTCCAGACCAGGACTTCAGAACAGCGTCTTCCAGCAAATAATTCTTTACCAGTCTTCCCTGGGCCCTCAGTCCAGCTCCTGCTGAGGTATATAAGATACGTGCAGCACTGTAAATTATTCAAAAGTGAAGTGACAAAATGTGAGTATCAACATAAAAATGATAAATGTTCCTTATTAGTAAAACAGTCCATCTTGATTGTGAAACAATTATAGTCACCACGTGGATAAATAGTGAAAACAGTGGTCAAAATAATGATGTTATATAGGTCTAGACAAGCCTTTAATGTCCAATAGCAAAAGTGTAGGTCAGAAGAATATATACAGGTATAAATCGCCTTGGAGGCCTTCTCAGGGGTTTGATGTGAAAAAATAAAGATTGTGCAGATACCACCACCCATATGAATGGAGGCTTACCGAAAGGTTGGGACCCAAGACAGCGTATGCTGTATGAGTCAAACAGGCTTAAAAGTTGCCCCCTGGCAAAGATGAGGAGATCCCAATGGTACACTGGAGAAGAAATCCTAGGGGTGCTTCACCGAGATGCCTTCTCCATATGGAGGATAGAGACGTCCTTCGGCATTCAGGGTCTTCCAACTCCATGAGAGGCTGAACATGGAGGGGCAGGTTTGGCAGGGGGGATGCAGCAAACAAATTACTTAAAACTGCAAACAACAGGTGGCCTGGAGCAGACTGCCTCCTCACAAACAAACTGTCCTTTTTGAAGGAAAACACACATAGGTGAGTATAATTGAGTATAATTGAAACAAAAATTCCTTTATTAAGGGCTCACAACTAAACAAAGAGGGAGGCAACGCTGGAGAAACAGCTGAAATTGGTGAAGCCTTTGGCCCCAGGGCACACATCAACTATTTTCAAGCAAAATTGGTGGCCTGAGGAGTCCTTATCTAAGGGAGTGCAGTCTGGTCCAGAAGTCCCAGAGAAAGCAGCAGATGACATCTGTGTCCCCAGGCTGTGGTCATACAAGAGACTGCATCTTTGGCCAGACCAGACTGAACCCAGGGTCATCACTCTCTGGTCTTCCTTCCACGCTTCCTTCCACGCTGTGGCTCTGGTGGTGGAGTTGTGGCAGGAGGAGGAGGAGGATGTTCCAACTCAATCACGTCGGTATTGGGTGTGATTTCGCCACTCACCCCCTTAGTTAGGACTTTATAAAGAAGTTTCTCACACATGAGGCGTTGACCCTCCTTCATGCCCTTCAGTTTGGTGGCAGCCATGCAGGCAAAGGCCTCTTCAGGAGTGGGTAAGGCTCTGAGGGACGCAGAAGCCTCCTGAATGAGCCTGAGCACTGAATCCTGCATGTAAGTCCCCTTCCTCGGTCTTTTGTATGGAAGGCGGAGGGGCGGAACCTGCGATTCGGTCAGGCTGCGACTGGTCCCAGGCTTCTCCTGGCTGCCACTTAGCCCCGCCTCCTCCTGGCTGCCACTTAGCCCCGCCTCCTCCTGGCTGCCACATTCCACAGCCTCCTCCTGTGTGCCACATTCCAGAGCCTCCTCCTGGCTGAGGTCTTCCTGTGTATGAAAAAGGGACATAGTTTTAGTTTTTACTTCATCAATCACACACAATTTTCACTTCATGACTGTTGCAAATTGAATGTTAACAAATATAACAGACTATCATTCCGAGCCCAGCATTTTTCATTCTTGTCCAAATTTTTGGTGCCCACTACTGTCTGTTGATATGTAAAACACTTTATTAAATCAGCAATTAGTGATCAATAATAACATCTAGTAAACATCATTTATTTATTGACCAGAAATCTATAGAAGAATGCTATACCTGGCTCCATCTGGGCTCCTCCACTTCTTCCTGGCTGGAAGGCCCAGGTTGGACATTGGAAGCCTCAGCTGGGTTGGAAGGAAGAGTGGAAGGAAGGGTTGAGAGGGATTCCCTGACTCCAGTGTGGTCTGACTGAAATCGCAGTCTCTCATAGTACCACAGCCTGGGGACATAACCGTCATCTGCTGCAGCTCCGGATCTCTGGGAATCCGTGACCTTCTTGCGCTCCCTAAGATAAGTGCTCCTCAGGCCACCAATTTTGGTTTTTAAATAGAGGATGGTTGCTGTGGGGACCACCGGCGTCACCAACTCCAGCAGTTTCTCCAGCACTGCCTGCGTCTTTTGTTTATTATTGTAATGTGGTTGTCTCACCTGCCACAGACAGGGCAGCTCCCTGTATTTGTCTATGAACAGGGGGAGGAAATTGTGGTCATTGAAGCCATCCATTTTCTCTGCAAGACACAACACAAGACAAACACTAATGTCAGGCGAAACTCTCCTAATATAGTTACAATATAGGCCTCAATTTAGAAGCAGTATAGGCCCAAGTTTAGATCTTACCTTCGTTTTCACGATCGGCGCCTCCGATACTCCTTCCTCCGCTCACAGATTGTACGTACTACGCACGCGTGTTACGCTTTATACACACTGTGCATACGTGTAACTCCGCCCGCCCTTGACGTTCTTTCTAGTCTATTCCCTGCCCCTTCTCATTCTGTGCAGTGGGGAAGAGCACATGGCGGAGTCAGAGCAGGTGCGTGCTAATTATAGCAATGAGGAGGAAAGCCCGGAGCCTGAAATGTCTGGATCCTGGAAGAGACGATATAAGGCATCAAATATGTCCTTTGGAGAGATGTTGGAGATGGTCGACATCCTGAAGAAGGCCGACTATGACGGGAAGTATGGGCCTTACCCCAACCCCAATGTCAGAAAGGCCAAGATCATGCCGAAAGTGGTCAGGAGTCTGCACCGGAATTTCGGGGTACGACGATCTAAAGATCAGCTCAGGAAGCGGTGGTCAGACCTCAAATTAAGAGAGCACGAGCAGTACAGAAAGATCCGGAGAGTGCTGCAAAAAAGTAAGTAGTTGTGCTGTGTTCCTATTCTTTATGTTTATTACGTTCGTGCTGCTCCATGTGCTTTTATTAACTGTTATCCAGTTTCAAAAGGCAACTTTCATGTTCATGGGCACATTATTCGTTCGTATCAAACATAGTTCGTTTGGCCATATGCATTTGCCAGCATTTTTTAGGGCCTACTTGTGTGAAAAGAATTGGGTTGTGTAGATGGGTTTGTTACTAGAATGAAATGCCAACTACATTCTGTGTAAGGAGAGGACACTCAGCAGAAGTTTTCACATCTGGCACTGGAGCACTAGTGTGGGACACAAGAACACCCTTTTTATTAGGGGGGCCACACAGGTGCTCCAGTGTATACTATAGGGGTGTCTCCATCTGTGAAGCTTGTACAAGACAGGTAAGTATTCAAGCTTGACAAAGGACAAGAAAAATGCCACATCTCTGCCAAAACAGACAAAACAGACAATTGTACCCCACTTCCAAGCAATGATTCATATTCCTATTTCTGCCATCAAATATCTGTGTGCTAAGTATACCTATTTTTTTTTTACATAGGGGAGAAAAGACTCGGAGAACACCCCTCATTCGAGGAGACCAGAGACCCCCCACCTCTGGAAGAAGGGGAAATCCACCGAAGGCCAGCAGAGCAGGAGGAGGAAGACGTGGTGGAACTAGTCACCACAACAGGTGAGTGTCTGCGACCACAGGCTCAGGTAAGAGATGGATGTCGCCATATTTATAATACATGGTGTTTTTTTGTTTCTATCTTTTTAGGGGATCGTGATGTTGTGGATCCAGATCCTTTCACCAGTGAAAGTGCCCAGATCCTGATCGGGGACATCATGGTGTGTAATAGGGACTTGGAAAACATTGTGAAAAGCATCAATGATGTTCAGCAAAAAATGAAGAACATCATTGATGTTTTAGGGAGAGTTTAAAACCCCTCAAAATGCCTTGGGTTTTTGTTGTGGCAATTTTTTTTGAATTTTTTATGTCAATTTGTAGCAAAGCCAAATTTGGAAGAGGCACACAGTGTGTCAACGAGTGCTATCTGCCATCATGGGAGATCAATGGACGCATTTTGGGGGTGCAACCCCTTCCTCAATAATAAAGTAGCTGTGAGGAAGGGGTTGCACCCACAAAACACGTCCCTTGATCCCCCGTGATGGCAGCTAGCACATGTTGACATTCGGAAATTTGTGTGCATCTTCAAAATTTGGCGTTTTCTGGGGTGACTTCACCCCATCTGAACGCAATATCAAACACAGTTTGTAAATACTTATGTCTGATATTGCCTTCAAGTTCTACCAAATGTGAACTTTGTAAGTTCTAAAATTGTGTATTTCTTGTTGGTTTTACACATGCCTGTTTTATCTTAAATGGGCATTTCTACTTTTTCTAATGTGACCCCAAAAATTGTTAAACAACAAACATGTTGGTTTGTTTTAAAAACCTTTTGGAAATGCACATGTGATTGTGCTGTTATTAAAAAGATTCTTAATCAAGATTGTGTGGATTATTGTCTCAACGCTCCAACACTTTTGTGGTGCTCTAATTGGTGTTTTCTGTGACAATGGGGGTTATTTCCTAAGGGAGAATACACTTTGCACTACAAGTACAGTTTCAGTGCAGTTTCAAGTGCACTTGTAGTGCAAAGTGCCTTTGCCTTTAGTAAATACCACCCAACAGTGCTTTGTAATGTTACACAATCACGCCATTTTCAGGACTCACCACATTTCTGTCAGGGTCAGCTAAAAAAAACACAAGTAGTAAAAATGTCACCAAAGATTTGAGTTATTTTTTTTTCTAAAGGTTTTACACATTGTCTGGCATATTGATAGCCCCTCTACCTGCAAAGAATTCAAGGTATCTTAGCCGGACATCACGGGCACTCAGGGGGGGCAAGCCAGGACGACCACTTTCAAGCGCCGTCAGGGTTGATTCATGTTGAATTCTGGCCTCAGGCCCAACTGAGCCAGCATAGTTGGCAGAATGTTGCCGTAAAAGGTTGTGTAGAACACAGCACGCCAGGATGATGTGATTCAGTTTGTACTCCGCCATATGTATGGGTGTAAGAAATAGGCGGAACCGGCTGGCCATGATTCCAAACGTGTTCTCCACCACTCTTCTGGCTCTGGCCAGCCGGTAATTAAAAACCCTCTGGTCCGAGGTGAGGGTCCTCATAGGGAATGGCCGCATAAGATGGTCCCCCAGCGCAAAAGCTTCATCCCCAACGAAGACGAATGGGAGTCCTTCCACATTGTCTTCTGGAGGTGGCAAGTCCAAGCTGCCATTCTGGAGACACCTGTAGAACTCGGTCTGGGCGATGACTCCACCATCGGATGTCCGCCCATTCTTCCCCACGTCCACATACAGAAATTCATAAGTATAAATTAAATAAATGTAGCGCTAAAAAAAATGTATAAGTGATCTCTGTGCACATACACATAATGTCCCAAGAGTAAGCCGTAAGCATAGAATCGGTAAAGCTTTGTGCCACCAAGGGCAGAAATGTGGAGTGATGGAGGCAAGGGTAGAGCCTCTATCCAGTATGGATGTCCCTCACGGTCCACTGGAACTGGGTCAAAGATGGTGTCCACAGGTAAGTAGTTCCTTGATGCACCAGAACATGTGGAGAAAAGAGGGATGCTTCCACATAGTGTGACTCCGTATATTTTTATTGCTAAAAAATCGCAGTACAGGTAACTAAAAACATAAAACGTGATCACGAATAAAAGCAGTGTATGGGGTAAGTAAAAAACACCCTACGCGTTTCGATCCATGAGTGGACCGTGAGGGACATCCATACTGGATAGAGGCTCTACCCTTGCCTCCATCACTCCACATTTCTGCCCTTGGTGGCACAAAGCTTTACCGATTCTATGCTTACGGCAGTAGAATCCAACCCATCCGGTAAGCGTATTCCATCTTTTCACTTACTTTGAAGACATCTGAGCACACCGTTGAGAAGCCGAATGTATTGCCACACGGATCACTTACATTGATTGTGGACTTTTGTGTTTCAGCAACACGGCACTCTTGGGACATTATGTGTATGTGCACAGAGATCACTTATACATGTTTTTTTAGCGCTACATTTATTTAATTTATGGTATTCATTCTTGTCACATGGTTTGTAGCAGCTTACTCACTATTACCCATCTTCATTTTTCAGGGTAGCGCATTAATCATCCCCCCTCCAGAAATTCATAAGTAGCCGACACCACCGCCAACATCACAATACTATTGAACCCCTTGTAATTATAATAGTACGACCCCGAGTTGGGTGGTGGGATGATGTGGACGTGTTTCCCATCAATTGCCCCTCCGCAGTTAGGAAAGTCCCACCGCTGGGCAAAGTGGGAGGCCACAGTCTGCCATTCCTGTGGCGTGGAAGGAAACTGTGGAGTAAAACAAAAAAAAAAATAGTCTTTTTGCACATAAACATGGAAAGCAGATTAGACACAAACATTCTTGGCCAACATCAAGATAACATTTATTTATGGGAATTTTTAAAGACCAAAGTATAAGGTACACCGATCATATTCCCCCTCCCCCCTCTCATTGGCCATTTCTAACATTATAGGGGGGGACTCTTGGACAGGTAACCCTCTCCACTTCATTGAGAGATGAATGCCTAAATAATGGGTATTACTTTGAACAGCCCCTCCTTAGTTACACTATTGGCAGCCCACTGGACAGGTAAGAAGTGTCATAATACAAAGATATAAATACACACTGTACACATTTGAGCACATTTGGACATTCTGCTATTGCCTATCAAGATAATAATAGTATACAAAAACTTTAAACAGTACCATAGTATTCAGGCAGGCCCTTGCACTACATGCTTTGGGGAATTCATCCATAAATATGACCACAAAAGAGATGGGTATAGTATGTATGGATTTGGCAAAGTCACCAGATAGATGATTGAGGATAGATAGAGGATTGGTATCAGCTGACTTAGCAGTTGGGGGAGGGAGGGTTCCAAATGATTTGGGGACCCCCCAAAAAAAGCCTCTGGCACTCTGCCTGAATTTTAGGCACCAATCACATTTCAAAACATTTTAGGGGGTGTTTGGGGTAAAGCACTATTATGGAGCTGATAAAATACATTGTTAAGTGACTACATGAGGTGAATATAGGGCCAGGAGAGCATGCTGGGGAGGTAAGTGAAGGCAAATATGTATGAAGGACAACAAAAATAATTACATAAAAATCCAGCATGCATGAAGACAAAGGGGACATTCACAGCATATTACAAACACGGTAATTAGGGAATGTGGAAAGAAATACAATGTATTATCAAACATTAAATACAATAAAATGTGATATTAAAGGATAAAAATCTTACCTTAATATACTCCTTCTGCAGGACCTGTATGATGGCAGAACAGGTCTCTGGGATAATGATCCCCAGAGCCTGGGGGGAGATGCCGGTCGAGCACTTCAAGTAATGGCTTGCCTCATGCAGGTATCCTGCTTGCTGATATAGGGGGTCAGCAAAGCCAACAAACGGTGAAATGCGGGGTCCGTCATCCGGAGAAAGTTCCTGAAATCATCAGGATTATTCTCACGGATCGCACGGAGCAAAGGCATATGACAGAACTGGTCACGCTGAAGCAACCAATTCTTGGTCCATGAACTTCTCCCCACCCTGTTCATGGACTGGACTTGTGTCAAGGACAGGACCCCAACACCAAGCCCCCGCACAGCACGAACTCTACGAGAAGTACGTATACGCAACATGGCTAGAAAACGGTCGGCTGCTCAGAACGAAGTAACAGAACGCACTGAAGAACAGCAAGGCCTGTGAAGAGCGACCTGAAAAACAGTAACGAACGAACAAGAACTCAATGACAAGTCAATGGTACTCGCTGCACGCACTGAAGAGCAGATACAAACCCACAAGCACAAACTGAACAGCAGAAAACGATCTGAAAACCACAAGTCTGAAAAAGCGTGAATCGTCTCTCACCAAACTTTTACTAACACGAGATTAGCAAAAGGAGCCCAAAGGGTGCTGCACTTGGTTCTGAACTGGCCTTTTCTAGTCTCGTCGTACGTGGTGTACGTCACCGCGTTCTTGGCGATCGGAAATTCCGACAACTTTGTGCGACCATGTGTACGCAAAACAACTTTGAGCTAACATCCGTCGGTAAAAATCCTAGGATTTTGTTGTCGGAATGTCCGATCAATGTCCGATCGTGTGTACGGGGCATAAGACTGGGATGCCATTAAAGTTCATGTGCATGTAAAGACAGGCGTCCCAATACTTTCTGTAATATAGTGTATAATTTGTTTAGAATGACGTTCTGTGCAGACGTAAGAACAGTACATAACAGAGGTGGGAAGAGGGCCCCAATGTCACATTACCAAAACTAAGACACCTGGAAAGAGGTATGTATTAAAAAAAGTGTTTGAGGGGATAATGTGGGTAAGAGGAATGGTGGTGGTGGTGGGGGTGGTATTTAGGATTGGGGTTGGGCTGGACCCAACCTAGTTTTATAACAGTGCATCCTTTGTGGTCTTTACATAATGTTTATGTTTTCATGCTCCTGTAGCAGGTGCCCTGCATATCCTGCGGCCTGGCCAAGCTGGCTGAGGTTCTTCTGTGAGGGAGAAAAGTGCCTGTCAGCATCTGAGGGGGATTTTTTCCCCCCTCTTTTTTTCTCTTTACTGACACACACAGACACACAGAGCTGCTCACTCTGCACCCTCTCCTGTGTCCCTATTGGCAGGAGGAGTTGAGCCAATAACAGAAACAATTACAGGAGCAAATCAGAAGGACTTTAATGAGCAGCAGCTGCAAAGGGTTCTGGGATATGTAGTCCCCATCTAAAAAGGCCCCATAACTTTCTATGGAGACAGAACTACAAGAGCCAGCCTGCTCTGAGGACAAAGGAACTAGAGACTCCATCTTGTTGATCTCAGAAGCTGATCGGACAACACAAAGCAAGGGAAGAGATTGGACTTAGGTCAGAGGTGCTGCCTTCCAGGTCAGTCCACCACATTATTTCAGGCATCCACAGCTGGTCGGTGACATCCAGCCTGTGACAGGGGGATCCCAGGTGCATATCCAGATGAACCTGCATTGATGGTGTGAGGCATTCCAGTGTGAGTGGACCAGTCGGGTCACTAGAAGAGCCTGCCTGTTCCATGACGTTTGTTTGGGCCTTGACCGCAGGATTCAGTGAGAGGGCATTTGCCCGTTTGCAGGAAACAAGGACACTGCACACAGATAAAGTTGAATGGACACTGTATACAGACATAATTGCTGTTAGTCACCTTGCTGACACTTGTAGTGCCACAGGACATCAGGCCATCCAGATACAGAGACACTGTATACAGACACCATGGCCCTTATTTGCCTTCCTAAGGAAGATCCTACATTCTTTGTTTGGTAATCCGTGCCAGTTGTATTGATTTGCTCTGCCATTCAGGAGTTTAAGTGCATCAATGAAAGTGGCTAGCTGAAGACACAAGGCCTCATCCTTCTCTAAGGGACTGAAGTTACTGGTGCCATATGGGCATGCTCACGCATGTTCAGGGCTCTGTTTATGAAGTGGATGTGTGGGATTGTTTGCCTTGAGGTTTAATTCATTGAATGTTGATCTCCGTACAGTATTTGTAGTTGGGCCTGTGTCAGGAGACAGAAGAGAAAGGTCTGACATAAGGAGGGTCAGTCTTCTGCTTTCCTCCTGCCTGGACTCACAGAGCCAAATTTGAATAGAGGTAACCAATCCGATATAAAGTGTCATATTGTGATTTATTTGCCATTTAAGTGTGCCTCTACTCTTGGGGATATTTTTAGGTTTGGAATCCCCTGGATGCAGCCTGAATATAGTATTAAGCTATTATGCTCTTAATCTCTGTTATTGCTCTCCAATTGATTACTTGTATATATATGGTTACTGTCTATTACTTTTCCACAGAAATATTGCAGTAAAGACAATTTCTATATTTTATCATAACGTGTGTTTTTCTCATTGGTCATTGCACTTACACTATTGCCAGGCGTACCAAGAGGGCCAGAGTGTGTTATCGGGGTTGAGAGGCAGAGTACGCAACAAACATACTTAAAGCGGAAGTAAACCCATCCATAAAACAGTGTCGGAAATGTAACACTCCCATTGGTTGTGCTCTCAACCAAACTGTCAAACCATCCAATGGCTGCTGTCATAACTGATCACATGTGCAGCATCATGGCGGTTGTAGATTAAACAGAGGCAAAGATGGTAGCTTCCTTGACTGAAAACGATAGGAGGGTTTACTTACACTTTAAGTGGCTCCTGCGGGGGGGTAGCGCTACACTCACTTTTAAGTAAGACCGTACTTTTATCCCAATGTACAGTAAGTGGGAAAATAACATTTTTTATGATGGCCTGTTTTTGACTACTTAAATTCAATTTTTTTTTTCTTTTACTTTTGTAGTGGAGAAGAATTACAATTATGTAGAGTTTCTCTCCTTTTTCTGTCCATGCAAGAAATGGCGTGTGTGGTGGTCTCTGGGACAGGAAGTTACAGACAGAAATAAAAACATTCTAATGCCGCGTACAGACGATCGGAATTTCCGACAACAAATGTTCAAAGTGAGCTTGTTGTCGGAAATTCCGACCGTGTGTAGGCTCCATGGGACATTATTTGTCGGAATTTCCGACCAACAAAATTTGAGAGCTGGTTCTCAAATTTTCAGACAACAAAATCCGTTGTCATAAATTCCGATTGTGTGTACACAATTCCGATGCACAAAATTCCACGCATCGGAATCAAGCAGAAGAGCCACACTGGCTATTGAACTTCATTTTTCTCGGCTCGTCGTACGTGTTGTACGCCACCACGTTTTTGACGTTCGGCATTTCCGACAACATTTGTGCGACCGTGTGTATGCAAGACAAGTTTCAGCCAACATCCGTCGGAAATAAATCCACGGTTTGGTTGTCGGAAATTCCGATCGTCTGTATGTGGCATTACACTTTTCCACTGTCCGCTGCTGAACTTTCTGCCATGACTTGTCTTGTTAGTGGGAAGAAATCTTCCCAACTGACACACAGACAGCAACAAAAATCTGTGGTCTAATGCCCCGTACACACGATCGGACTTTCTGACAACAAAACCGGGGATTTTTGTTCAAAGGATGCTGGCTCCAACTTGTCTTGCATACACACGGTCACACAAATTTTGGCCAACAATTATGAACGTAGTGACGTACAAGACATACGTGATATCTTCATTACGAACGCAAGTTTTACAAGACCGAGTGCTTCCGGCTCGTACTTGATTCCGAGCATGCATGGACTTTTGTACACATGATCGGAAAGTCCGACAACAAACATTTGTTGGTGGAAAATTTGAGAACCTGCTAGCCAATATTTGTTGGCGGAAAGTCCGACAACAAATGTCCGATGGAGCATACACACGGTCAGACTTTCTGCCAACTAGCTCACATCCAACATTTGTTGTCAGAAAATCTGATCGACATACACCTTCCTCACTCTATCCAACCCCCCCCCCCCCCGATAAAATTGTCTTGAGTCAAATTTTAAAGAGTACCTAACTCAGCAATAAAAAATAACTGCTTTCTCTTGAATTCTACTTTAAAATCAAATTGAGAACACCCATTCCTTACACCCCTCCATTGGATCTGCCGAGCTAGGTCTTCTGTCTGGTCACCCGATGTGCCTGGTTCCTCTTCCTTCTTTTTTCTCTGGAAGGGAAACAGCACCACAGCATTTTAAATTTTTTCTTAAGCTAAAGTGGGGCTTTCATTCACTTCAACATATAATATTATTTTATAATGCACAAATGACCTCTTAAATAAATGTTTCAAATGGACATTTCCCTTATATTCACTTTTAAATCCTATATTACTTTTAAAAATATATATATTTGAAGCATTAGGGGATATAAAATAGTATCCCGGGAAAAACACGAACATATTAATGACTTTTTACTGAAGCCATCAGGTCAGTTGGATCATTAGTAGAAATATTGTACTCGAAGGTAATAAAATATGTGGGGTTGGGAACCATTTCTAGTTAATTCATTTCCTTGTGCCTCAGGCACTGAAATGCAAAGCTTTCAGAAAGTATTCTGACTGTAAATGATGTGTGTTGTCTGCTGCATCACCATTCCCATTATAAGAATATCTATCAACAGGTCATGGAACAAGCTATGGGGTTTGTTAAGTCTGTAGGCTCAGGAATTATTAGGAAAGTATATCATAAGGCATCAGAAACATATCATAGGAGTATTAAGGAGGTTGCCACTGCTGACTGGTCTCTAAAATGCTAATTGCTTGGCTGTAATGCTAAATCTATGGCTTCAATGCCATGTGGATTAGTGATCTGGAACAAGTATGCAGTTATGACTTTTCCTGACTACCTGTACTTGCATACCTATTTCTGGACAGTGGTTAAAAGTAAATGTTAACCAAAAAAACGTAAAATTGTATGAAATACTTACCGTAATTTTCCTTTCCTGGTGCCAATCGAAGGCAGCATATTGACCACCACATGTATGCTGTCATGTTGGCACCAGGAAATACATTTTTCAGTAATATCATTTTGTCATCATGTCCCACTGCATGTAGTTTTCTTAAGCAACTTTTATTTATCTGCTGATTCTTCTGGAGATCCTGCCAGTAACAACACTTCCTATTGGTTGTCAATGGCAAAGTGTGGACCAAGTGTTGCTATTGGGCTGTCTGCCAGGTCTATTACATTGGCAATCCAACAGCCAACTAACGAGGCTAAAAACGCTGTAAACAGTTAGGCCTGGATGATATTTTCACTTCTTTTCATAAACATTTTGAAAATCACAGTATGCGTCTGTCCTGATTCAGTCAGTAATTTGGAATATTCATAACATTTTAACAGTACAGTGTCAAAGAAAGACCAAATGCATAAGGAGGAATTATCACTATTTTTGAGTTCCCCATGGGACAAAGTATATGTAGTACTTTGTCCCATCTCTCTAGGTTCCATGTGACACTAGATGCAATATCAGACAGGGCATCCCCAACCCCTTGGGGCCTGATCCCACACCCCTTGGGGCCTGATCCCACTATTCCTTCCACTGACACCACTGATGGTTTTCAATTCCTCCCACTGATACCACCAATAGAGTACTATTCCACCAATAGAGTACTATTCCTGACACAGTCGATGGGGCACTATTCCTCTCACTAATACCAGCGATAGAGCATTACTATTGCTACTAGTACTATTCCTTCCACTGACACAATCAATTGGGCACTATTCCTTTCATTGATACCCGGGGCACTATTCCTTTCATTGATACCAGTGATAGCCCATTATTCCTCCCTCTGATACCACCAATATAGTACTTTCCTGGTGCCTCCATGGCAGCATACCAATGGTTGGTTGCTCCGCCCACGACCAACCCACAGGACCACTTTAACTCTATAAATAAAAGAGTTGTTCCTCCCCGCCGGCATTCTTTTCTCTGTCCTCATTCCTGCAGGATCACGCTCAGCCCTACCTCACCGCTTTATGGTGTGACCATTGCAGGTTCATGCTCTCCTGCAGTATGGAGTCCCATTGCTTGGGCTGCTAAAGGTGCCAGATAAGTATGGGAGCCCGTTTTTCTGTGGATCTTTTTGGGGCTTTATGGGTTAACAGGAGCCAGACTTCCTCCTCTATGTTCCCTTGTTCGGCATGCCTTGGGAGTATATGCTTAAATATTCAGCCTTCATTACAAACACTATTGGGTATTTCTGTTTTACCTTCACAGCGTGCCACAGGTGTCTGTGTATCTCTCCTTCCAGACAGGAGTGTGCAGCGCTTCGCGCGCCCCGTTTGGCTCTGCTTTCCAGGTGGGGGCGGGGCCTCGGCGTGACGTCACAGCGCATGCGCAGTAGTGCTGTGAAGCCGACGGCGGCCATCTTGAGACACCCAGATTGCTCTCTGATATATAAGAGAGCCTGCTGCAGTAGGAGTTTGGCTTTTCAAGGGAAGACATCTCACTAGGTGTCTTCTCCATCTCATCTGTCTTTTCTCCCCTGTGCTATGGAGCCCAGCCAAGGTACCAGGGGGGGAGGAGAATATTAATTTAGAGTATGTTTTGATATACATATGTATGTGTGTATATATATATATATATATATATATATATATATATTCAAAAAAAAACAAAAATAATAATTTTTTTGTTTTTCTTTCAAAAGACAGATTAAATTTCAATTTGCTTTTCTTCTTTTTCCAGCTCCCCCTAGTTCTTTAATGCCGCATCAAAAAGATCCTCAACATACCACTAAGTAAGGGCTGCAACAGTCAGGTAAGTTTTTTGCAAAGAAAAGAGCACCCCGGGCTGGTTGAAACATCCTTCTTTGTTTTTATTTTTTATTGTAGCTCGTATCACGGATCTTCACGCAGATCATCCCACAGAGACTCTCCAGACAGGAGCTCAAAGAGTCATAGGAGCTCGGGTCATTCTCACTCCTCCTCGGCCCATGCTTCTCCCAGTGGTCAGAGGTCACCCCGACATACCTCAAGTAAACATAACTCTCAGCGCAGACCTGCATATCCAGGAGATAAAGCATGTTGGGTGTGTGGTAAACAATCCCTACCGGATAAATTGGTATGTGGTCAGTGCCTCCTAGAAGCCATGGGGGACAAAGAAAGAGATAAACTAGAATCCATGGAATCAATCAAAAACCTGATCAAGGACTCTATCCGGGAGTTGGCCTTATCCCAAGACCAAGTGACCCCACCCTCGGACGAAGCAAATACACCCACCCCGCAGCCGGATCCAGAGGTTAATTCTGAAGACGAGACAGAAGTGGGGGCAACGAGTGGTCCCTGAATCCGAGGGTTTTCCTTTGGATATGCCAGCAATGGGGCACCCCCCAAATAGACCTATTTGCCTCCCCACTCAATGTGAAGATGCCTCTATTCTTCTCAAGATTCCCGTCTCCGAGGTCAGCTGGAGTGGATGCTCTAGTCCAGCCTTGGAATTTTCAGAAAGGATATGCGTTTCCTCCAACTCCTCTGATATTGAGGTTTCTCCAGCGCCTGACAACAGAGAAAGTCACAATCTTGGTAGTGATCCCGTATTGGCCCAAAAGACCGTGGTTCACACTCCTAGTCAAGTTGGCCTTGTGCAAACCGCTTCCTCTTCCACACCAGAACAACCTTCTGTCTCAAGACAATTTCTCTCACCCGCATCCGGAAATCCTAGACTTGAGGGCCTGGAAATTGAGCGGAAAAGGTTGGATGACTTAGGATGCTCACATAATGTCATTCAGACACTGCTACAGGCAAGAAAGTCTTCCACTAATTCCACCTATTACAGAATATGGAGAAAAGGTTAACCATTTCGACCCCCTGGATCCTGGGGTCCAGAATATACTTCTCTTCCTGCAGAATGGCTTAGACTTAGGTTTAGGCCTAAACACACTTAAGGTCCATGTCTCGGCCCTTTCAGCTCTAACGGATACACGATGGGCTTTAAACCCTCTTGTTGAACGATTTTGAGATTGCGACCTCCCAGGAAAACATTGTACCCCAAATGGGACTTGACTATTGTCCTTAATGCCCTATCAAATCCTCCCTTTGCTCCCACAGAAGAATGCACCTTAGATGATATTTTCTTGAAGACGGTGTTCTTGGTCGCCATCACCTCGGTTCGCAGAGTATCAGAGATCCAAGCCTTAGGATCACGGGAACCTTACATCATCTTTTTCCCAGACAGGGTGGTTTTGCAACCCATCCATCAATTCATTCCTAAAGTGCCTTCAGTCTACCATCTTAACCAGGAATGGCTTCTTTCAGCATTTGGGGAAGACCCAGACTCCTCAAGATTACATGAGTTAGATATAGCTAGATCCCTGAGGCACTACATACGTTTAACGCAACAATTCCGGAAAGATCAAAGGCTGTTTGTCATCCCTAAAGGTGACGGAAAGGGAATGGCGGCATCCAAGACGATCTTGGCAAGCTGGATCGTAAAATTAATCCAAAGAACTTATCGGGCTAGTGGTCTGACAGTTCCAGATGCGGTCAACGCGCATTCCACACGGGGAGTAGCCTCCTCTTGGGCAGCTTTGGTGTGGGTCTCCCCTGAGACAATTTTTCCCGAGCAGCTAGTTGGTCGTCCTTCAACACTTTCATGTCTCAATATAGTGTAGACCCAGCGGTTCTTACCTCCCGGGAATTTGGGGAGAGAACCTTGCAGTTATCGATGCTGTAGTTTTCATTAAATTTCTTATTGCAGTACCCTCCCTGTAAGCAAGTTATTTACCATTGGTATGCTGCCATGGAGGCACCAGGAAAATGGAAAATTGAATACTTACCTTTCTGTAATTTTCCTTTCCTGGTGCCTACCCATGGCAGCATACACCCTCCCTTCAATAATCCCTAATATTCTGAGTTCTAGTTACAAGAATGCCGGCGGGGAGGAACAACTCTTTTATTTATAGAGTTAAAGTGGTCCTGTGGGTTGGTCGTGGGCGGAGCAACCAACCATTGGTATGCTGCCATGGGTAGGCACCAGGAAAGGAAAATTACGGAAAGGTAAGTATTCAATTTTCTGTTATTCCTTCCACTAAGACATTTGACAGGGCACTGTCGCTCTCACTGATACCAGCAATAGGGCACTATTCCTCCCACTAATGCAACTAATGGAGCACTATTCCTTCCATTAACACCAACAATGGGGAACTATAACTTCCACTGATACTACAATTAGAGCACTATTTTGTCCATTGACGCCACCAATGGGGTATTATTCCTCCCATTATACAACCAATAGAGAACTATTACTTCTGCTGACACCACCAACATGGCACTATTCCTCTCACTGATACCAGTGATAGCGCATTATTCCTCCAACTGATACCACCAATGGAAAACTATTCCTTATATGGACACTAACAATATGGTACCCTTTGTTTCACTGATACCACCAAATACAGTACTATTCCTTCCATTGACACCACCAATGAGGTACTTTTCTTCTTACTGATATTACCAATGGAGTACTGTTCCTTCTACTGACGGCAATGATAGGACACTATTTCTCTCACTGATACCAATAGTGGGGCACAATTTCTAGCACTGATACCAATGATGGGGCACTACTTCTTCCACTGACACCAATGATGAGGTACTATTCCTGTTACTGTCACCACCAAGGGAGCATTATTTCTTCCACTGATACCATCAATGAGGTACTATTCTTCTCACTGATACTGCCAATGGAGTACTATTCCTTCTACTGACAGCAATGATGGGATACTATTTCTCTCACTGATACCAACAGTGGGATAGGTTTGTATAGACAGCAATAAAAACCTAATCTAAAGTATTTTGCCTTCCAAAGTATATCCATAAACAACTAAAAAAGAGTTTGAGTTGCAAAAACGTATTATCGATTGACTTTAGCCTTTATCACTTCAATATGATGTCATGCATACTGAACATTATTTACGAATGCTGCTTTGTGGCAGGAGTGGTTCAAATATTATTATTCAGCAGCACACCTCGGATTCTAATACGTTTACGTCCTCCGTGCTACTTATTTGATTTTAAGCAGACAGATGTGTTATTTCTTAAAGAAATTAAAAGACTTTGGAAGAAGGTTCCCGCTATGAAAACTTCTTGCTCTACAGGGCTTGGTTTGTTCTTCAAGGTCTGGCAGCTTCAGATGAAAATCTCCATGGACAGCAGTGGGGATTTATGAATATAGCACACTGTGTGAGAATATATTCTACCTATTACATTTTAATTCATTCCGCTCAGAGCTATCCTACCTCTACATGTACAATGCACTTGCAAGCAGGAAATAATGAGAGTGCTGCCCTGTCTTGGCGAGAAACTTTCATGCCCAATGCGCTAAAATAATGTACAGTTTTGGCGTAAAGGGCATGAATGGTTCCAGACCTTTTCAAGTGAAGCTATAGCCAGGCTATGGGTAGACATTCAAGTATTTAAAGATTTTATAAAGCTGAATTTAGGCCTAAAAATATTCTCTAAATACAAGAAGTATGTACATTTTAACTTAAAGGGCAAGTTCACCTTTACACACATTTCACACAAAGATCTCTATGCACTACATGATTCCCAATATATCAAAATGTTCTGCCCTGTTTCCCAAATGCCCATCTCATCAGCTGCAGTGCTGACATTACTGTTCTCCCCAATCTCTCCTGCAGATGGCAGGACACACCCAGAGCCGGATGTGGGGTATCAGAAATTCTCCTGCCCTCCCTCCCCACTTGTGCATGGACAGTCTGTTCTCCTTTACTCTCCCAAAAATTCTGACTGTGCATGAGTGGGGAGGGAGGCTGAGAGTACTTGTTTGAGGATTTCTGGGGTTGCCCATTTGGTGCTTGGTGCGTCTTGCTTTCTGGAGGATGAATTGGGGGAGGTGAGGCAGTAGTGTCAGCAGCTGAAGAAGTAGGCATTTTTGGGCGGGAATGGAGAACACATTTATTATGTATAAATATATAAGTGGTCCATATAGTGAACTTGGTGTTGAGTTATTCACTTTAAGGTCATCACAGAGGACAAGGGGGCACTCTTTAGGTCTGGAGGAAAAGAAATGTAATCTCCAAATATGGAAAAGCTTCTTCAGAATAAGAGCTGTGAAACTGTGGAATGGACTCCCTCAATAACTGTTACCTCAGTAGTGGACATGTGCAGAACGAAAAAATTTGCTTCATTTTGTTTCGATTCCTTATTTACATAAATCTGTTTCGTTAAATTAGTTTAATCCGTTTTCGAAATTGGTTTAGTTTACTCAAATTTGAATCGATTAAAATTTTTTGAATTGCATTTGAATCTAATTCTATTCGAAATCGAATTGATTCTACTTGAATTTTGGAAGATAGTTATATTCTTTCTATTCCATTCTATTCTATTGTTTTTTCTATTCTTTTCTTTTTAATTCTTTTCTTTTCTATTCTATTCAAATTCAAATTTATTCTGTTCGAATTCCAGAAAACAGTTATATTGTTATATTATTCTATTTTATTCTATTCTATTGTCTATTCTATTATTTTATCTTCTATTCTATTCTATTCTATTCAAATGCATTCTATTCGAATTTCGGAAGATGGTTATATTCTTTCTATTCTATTCTATTTTTTTCTATTCAAATTTATTTTATTAGAATTTTGGGAAATGGTTATATTCTTTTATTTTCTATTCTAGTCTTTTCCATTTTATTCAAATTTATTCTATTTGAAATTTGAATTTAAGAAGATGTTATATTTGAATTTTTGTTCTATTCTATTCTATTCCTTTATTTTATTTTATTCTGTTCTTTTATTTTCTATTCTATTTTGTTTATCTCTATTCTTTTATTTTCTATTCCGTAGCTTTTTTTCTATTTTATTTTTTCCTATTCTTTTATTTTCTAGTCTGTTCTGTTTTATTCTATTCTATTATTTTCTTTTCTCTATTCCTTATTTTTCTATTCTATTTTATTCTCTTCAACTTCAAAAACTACTCTAAAACGTTTCAAATTTGATTTGAAAACGATTCAAATTTAAATTTCGCTCAAAATATTGGTTCGTTGTTCCTGGATTTATTTAAATTTGTTTCTACTGAAATTTGGAAAATTGGGTACATCTGAATTTCTGAATATTGGAAAATTGGACCAAATTTCAATTCGGAACAAAAGAACCGCACATATCTACTCAGTAGATTGTTTTAAGAAAGGTCGGGATTCTTTCCTAGATACACATAATATAACTGGATACTAACATTTATTGGTAAAGTTGATCCAGGGAATATCTGATTGCCTCTTGGGGGATCAGGAAGGATTTTTTTCCCCTGCTGGAGCAAATTGGATCATGCTTTATTGGGATTTTTTTTGCCTTCCTCTGGATCAACTGCGGGTTTTTTATTTGTGTGTGTGTTGCTTTTTTTTTTTTCTCTATTGGTTGAACTGGATGGACTTGTGTCTTTTTTCAACCAGATTAACTACTGTATGTAAATATTATGTAAATGTAAACTTGTTTTATATATTGGAGACACAGTGCTGCTAGGGCACTTTTTTGGGGAAATGTGTGTAAGAGTGTACTTATACTTTAAATCTTGGTGTAATTTAGTTTTTCTTACAGACCTGTGAAGTAATCAAGCTTGGAAGAACTTCTGTATTCTGTATTCTGACCTGCCTCTGTTGCTCACTCTCCTTGTGCCGAATGACTGGTCTTGCATCCGCCTCCTCCTGTAGTTTTCTATAGGCAGCCTGTAGTGGGTGGATGTTCTGTGTCCCCACCACAGTTTTTCTCTTTCTACAAGCTATGTGCAGCACACCATTTGATCAGTTTGCCCACTGACAAAAAAATGATCAGTCTATAATTTTAATGATTAGGTTTCTTTTAACAGTGAGAGACAGAATAACAACAAAAAAATCCCGAAAAACGAATTTCAAAAAAGTAATAAATTGATTTGCATTTTAATGAGTGAAATAAGTATTTGACCCCTTTGCAAAGCATGACTTAGTACTTGGTGGCAAAACCCTTGTTTGCAATCACAGAGGTCAGACATCTCTTGTAGTTGGCCACCAGGTTTGCACACGTCTCAGGAGGGATTTTGTCCCACTCCTCCAAGTCATTAAGGTTTCGAGGCTGATGTTTGGTAACTCGAACCTTCAGCTCCCTCCACATATTTATTTTTTGGGATTAAGGTCTGGAGACTGGCTAGACCACTCCAGGACCTTAATGTGCTTCTTCTTGAGCCCCTCCTTTGTTGCCTTGGCTGTGTGTTTTGGGTCATTGTTATGCTGGAATACCCATCCACAACCCATTTTCAATTCCCTGGCTCAGGGAAGGAGGTTCTCACCCAAGATTTGATGGTACATGGCCCCGTCCATCGTCCCTTTAATGCAGTGAAGTTGTCCTGTCCCCTTAACAGAAAAACACCCCAAAGCATAATGTTTCCACCTCCATGTTTGACGGTGGGGATAGTGTTCTTGGGGACACAGGCAGCATTCCTCCTCTTCCAAACATGGCAAGTTGAGTTTATGCCAAAGAGCTTGATTTTGGTCTCATCTGACCACAACACTTTCACCCAGTTCTCCTCTGAATCATTTAGATGTTCATTAGTAAACTTCAGACGGGCCTGTACATGTGTTTTCTTGAGCAGGGGGACCTTGCGGGCACTGCAGGATTTCAGTCCTTCATGGCAAAGTGTGTTACCAATTGTTCTCTTGGTGACTATGGTCCCAGCTGCCTTGAGATAATTGACAAGATTCTCCCATGTTCTGGGCTGATTCTTCACCATTTTCATAATCATTGAAACTCCACAAAGTGAGATCTTGCATGGATGGAGCCCCAGACCGAGGGAGATTGACAGTTATTTTGTGTTTCTTCCATGTGCGAATAATCGCACCATCTCTTGTCACCCTCTCACCAAGCTGCTTGGCGACGGTCTTGTAGCCCATTCCAGCCCTGTGTAGGTCTACAGTCTTGTCCCCGACATCCTTGGACAGCTCTTTGGTCTTGGCCATGGTGGAGAAATTGGAATCTGATTGATTGATTCCGTGGGCAGGTTTCTTTTATACAGGTAACAAACTGAGATTAGGAGCACTCCCTTTAAGAGAGTGTTCCTAATCTCAGCTCGTTACCTGTATAAAAGACACCTGGGGGCCAGAAATCTTGCTTCTTGATTGATAGGTGATCAAATACTTATTTCACTCATTAAGCTCTTCACGCCAAATCAGATACCTGTACATCATTTTGTTGAAGCGGTTATACTGGGGTAATGCCTGCAGCTGCAAGCTTCACCCCGGTACCGTTTTTCAGAGCTAGTGGTCAGCTCTCTCATGATAACAACGGATGAGGCGAATGAGCCGCTTGCCTTTATCATAAGGACATCCCCCTCCCGCCGCCTTCTGCTGCTCTGACTGGGTCTTCCGTCCCACTGATCCCTCAATAAAGAGTATCTGTCACCACCTATTACTGTCACAAGGGGTGTTTACATTCCTTGGGACAGCAATAAAAGTGATCACCTTTTTTATTTTTAAAGGTACAGTTATTATTTATTATTATTATCTAATTATTTTTGTTGTTATTCTGTTTTTCAACAGTAAAATAAATCTGGTGGCAGGTGACGTGGCAAATGACAAGCTGCATCTGGTGGCAGGCGATGTGGCAAGTGACAATCCGCATGTGATGGCAGACGACGTGGCAAGGGACAAAATACATCTGGTGGCAGGAGACATGGCAAGGGACAAAACGCATCTGGTGGCAGGCAGCATGGCACGGGACAAGCTGCATCTGAAGGCAGGCGATGTGGCAAGTGACACTCTGCATCTAGGGGCACATTCTGCATTATGGTGAGTAGAACTATTTAATTCTATATTACAATGTAATAATAGAAATAATGTGCTTCAATCATCTTGACACCATATAACCATGGTGCTGTGATGATTGAAGCACTAACACCAGCCATTGCCTTGATAAATTGCCCGTGAAAAGCCACATACACTCCCCGGGCCAATTGGCACAATTTTCTTCCTTAACGCCGGTTCCGGGTGCCAAAAAGTATGGGGACCGCTGGGTTAAAGGGAAACTACAAGGCTAGATTTATACATGTGGCAGTGTTTGTCACCTCTCTGAAAATTGATCTGTGGTGGATCACTTTTCAGAGGCGTTTGACAGGTGAGGAGGTGGTATTTGGCCTCTTTCCTACAAATGGTGCCACACCATGCAGGGCAGTTACATTGTGGCTCCACTTGAATAGTTTGTGTTCAGTGGTAGTAACGCCAACCTTTGCAAAGGAGGATAACTTTTTCTATGGCCACGAAATGTGTACCCCCCCATCTGGCTGCCTTTGCAGCTTAAAGGATAGGTTCACCTTTAGCAACATGTTATATGTTACATTAGTATTTAGGGTGTAACATGTAACATGTTGCTAAAGACTGAAACCCTTACCCCCTGTGTGCCCCCTTTCTTGACAGCGGGTGGGGGTTCCTTTCCCCCGCAGCTGCTCTGCCCGCACAGCCACATTGTTCATTCACATCAATCAAGCACAGTCCATTGACAGCTTTCTTACTAAAAGCCTGTATGTACTTGCAAAAATATATGCATTCAATACATGCTGTATTTTTTACTATTAGGTGAACTTTAACCACTTCAGCTCCGGAAGATTTACCCCCCCTTACTGACCAGCCTATATTTTGTGATACGGCACTGCATTGCTTTAACTGACAATTGCGCGGTCCTACGACACTGTACTCAAATAAAATTGATGTCCTTTTTTTTCTCCCACAAATAGAGCTTTCTTTTGGTGGTATTTGATCACCTATGCGGTTTTTATTTTTTGCACTAGAAACAAAGAATGACCGACAATTTTGAAAATAAAAAAAAACAATAAAAACAATATTTTTTAATTTCTGCTCTAAAACACGTCCAATAAAAAAATTTAAAAAGTCAAATTTCTTCATCAATTTAGTGCCAATTTGTATTCTGCTACATATTTTTGGTAAAAAAAATCCCAATAAGCGTATAATGATTGGTTAGCACAAAAGTTATACAAACTATGGGATATTTTTATTTATTTTATTTTTATTTTTTTTACTAGTAACGGCGGCGATCAGCGACTTATAGTGGGACTGCAATATTGCGGCGGAAAAATCGGACACCTAATTGACACTTTTTTGGGGGGCCAGTGACACTAATACAGTGATCAGTGCTAAAAAAATCTGCCACTGTACTAATGATACTGGCAGGGAAGGGGTTCACATCAGGGACGATCAAAAGGTTAAATGTATGCCTAGGGAGTGCTTACTAACTGTGGGGGAGGCGCTTTTACTACTTGAAGATATGGATCGGTGTTCCTGCTTCACAGAAACACAGGATCCATGTCTTCTGTACTCATGGAATGAGAGTCTGCCTTGTTTACATAGGCAGACTGTCATTCTGTCAGAGTACCAAATAATCTGCGGGTCCCGGCTGACATCGGGTACACGGGAACTGCTGATCAGCTCCTGCTGTGTAAAACCACAGTGGGAGCAAGCCGCTGGAGGCGCGAGCTCGCGCCGAAAGATAGAAGTGCAGAATGTGATTCTGCACAGCGCGTCCGCCCTGTAGCAGTAAATCTGCTATGGGGTGGTCATATAGGGGTTAAAGGGAGGGTGGTTGTATGTAAAAAGGCAGCTCAATCGCCTGTTTTTACAGTCCCCTAACTGCAACTGTAAATAAGCTTTAATAGTTTGCAGTCAATTATATCCTATTTTTTTTGTTTGTCTATAACTGATGTTTTATATTTTATTGTTTCTACAAAATCTTTATTTTACAGATACAATTAATTGGTGCAACCACAACAAAGATCAGTGCAAGGGATCGTGGGATGAGCACCCCAATGCCTCAAACTCTCCGTACCAGGTTCCTTTAGGAGATGACCACATCCATTGAAATATTTTGCTAAATCTCAGCAGAAAAAAACATTGTGTAGACCGGGTGTAAATTTTCAGGAAGTGATAAGCATCTTTTTTTTGGTTTACTTTGTAAACAGGATATCTGACTGCAATTTAAACAGCAATTTGAGTAGTGGAAAAATAGAAATATCAATTTAAAGATTATAAGCCTGTTCCTGATCCATTGAGCAACAAAACGCGTCTCGGAGCCGTTTATATAACTGTGTTGTTAGCAGTAATTTGGTACTTTGCGCTGAATCGATTGATTGACAGCCGAGCGGAAGGAAGGTTAAAGCGATGTGTCTGGAACAGCTTTTAGATGTTTAATATAAAAGGGGAAAAGTGATATGTGTCAGAACCCAAAACAACTAATTATATTTTCATGGCTTCGGTAAACGTGGCAGTCCAGAAAAAAAGCGGAAAACTGTAGGCGGCACTACATAGCAAAAGCTTCATAATGACCCCTGAAGTTTCTAAATTTATGTGACCAGCTGATAACCTTAGGACAGGGTGAAAAGCATGAAGAATTATGTGGTAGAATGGTGATATTATATACCTCTTCTCGGAGTACTAGTAGGAAGTGAATCTTTTCATATCATAGTCAAGTATGCTCCAGAAGGCTATTTTGAAGTGATTGTGGTATATGCTGACACTCAACAGGGCCTGTAGATGTGTGAGGTCTTTTTTAAACTTTAATCGCTTTAATACTGGGCACTTAAACCCCCTTCCTGCCCAGGCCATTTTTAAATTTTTAGCGCTGTCACGCTTTGAATGACAATTGCGCGGTCATGCAATTACATTTTTATAATTTATTTCTGAAAATAAAGCTTTCTTTTAATCACCGCTGGGATTTTTATTTTTTGCTAAAAAAAACTAAAAAAGACCGATAATTTTGAAAAAAAAAGGTTTTTGTTAGTTTCTGTCAGAAAATGTTGTAAATAAGTAACTTTTCACCTTCACTGATGTATGTTGATGAGGCTGCACTGATGTGCACTGATGAGGAGGCACTAATATGCAGCACTGATAGTGCTCATCAGTGCCACCTGATAGGTGGCACTGATAGGTGGCACTTATGGGCAATGATAGGCACTGATGGGTGGCACTAATGGGCACTGAAAGGCAACACTGACTTGCATTACTGATGGGCACAGTTTGGCATCACTGCTGGGCACTGTTCAGGCTGGAGACCTGGATCCTGGCAAGGTACCGCCCTGCTACAATGGGTAAAGAGCTGCATCATCGTCTCTTTACCGAGACCGGGGTTACACCCTGTCCCAGTGACACAGGGCACCCTCAATTGCCTCATTGCACGCCATCCACGGTGAGACTGAGGCGACGTCATATGACGTCATCCCAGAGCAACAGCATCCTGCCCGCCATCATTTGTCTATGCGGCGGGCAAAAGGTAGTTAAAGTGGTTATAAACATGACATACTTTATGAACAGAGCATATCATTCTGCCAACATGGGACCTAAGAAGGGGAGGATCCAGGCTGTAAGTATAACATGTTTGTTATTTTAATGTAAAAAAAAATCAAGCGTTTAGTAACACTTTAAGTTCCGTGTTTCCCCGAAAATAAGACCTACCCTGAAAATAAACCCTACTGTGATTTTCAGGGAGGGCTGCAGTATAAGCCCTACCCCAAAAATAAGCCCTATTTGGAAGGGTTGTGAAGTCCTAAAATGCATTGTATTACAGTGTTGTGTGGTCTAGACTGTATATGTTGCTGTGGTCTGTTTGCAGTGAATACCTTGCCGCTCGGCCCTCAGCTGATCTCTTTCTCCTCCTCTCCTGGCTGTCAGCAGGGGGGGATCTCAGCCCCCCTCCCTCTGCAGGTGCTCAGCTGATCTTCACTGCTTTGCTCTTCAAAACCTCGGGGCAGGCCATGGAAACGCCAATAGAAGAAGCTATTTGCACAAACCTCAGCAACACACACCTTTTACACCACACAATCCTGTAATAGAGAGGTTTCCAGGTTTTCAAAACCGCTTTTACAATGTTCATACTGGGGATTCCTGCATGGCAAGCCCTACCCTGAAAATAAGCCCTAGTGTGTTTTTGGTTGTCAAAATTAATATAAGACCCGGGCTTATTTTCAGGGAAACACAGTAATTGCCTAACAAAAACTGTAGAGTTTACGCTTCACAGTTCTCTCTTTTTCTGTTTTTCTAATTTCTTGAATTGTCCATGATAATGTTGTCATTATATTAGTTAGCGCCTGTTTACAGTTAGAACCCAATTGTTGTATACCAATACCAGCTGCCTTTAATTTTCCTGTAATTTGTATGAAAATTTCAATAAAAATTCTTTAATGATAAAAAAACAAAAAAAAAACTGTAGCGTTTACCATGTGTGAAAAAAAATTAAATAATTGCTCCGGATGTTAGGTGGTTTATGCCTTACCCCCCAGCATGTTATTAAATTTTCTTTGATTCCCGTCAGATAACACATACACTATTCATTTGTTTATATCTACTAAATTATAAGTACAATGAATATAACCTGAATATTTTGGTCAGTTTTCAGCAGATATCAGTGAATCTGGGCAGGCAAATGAACAGTAAGTTCAGATGTTATTTATAAACGATCTGGAGGACAGGATAAACAGCTCAATCTCAATATTTGCCGACGATACAAAGCTAAGCAGGGCAATAATGTCTACGCAGGATGTGGAAAGCCTACAAGAAGACCAAACAAGTTAATGGGGTGGGCAACTACATGGCAAATTAGGTTTAATATTAAAAAATGTAAAGTAATGCATTTGGGTGCCAAAAATGTGAATGCAATTTACTCGTCAGGGGGAAAACCCCTAGGATGACAAAGGACCTGGGGGTCCTAGTAGATGACAGGCTCAGCAATGGCATGCATTGCCAAGCTGCTGCAAGCAAAGCCAACATAATGTTGGCATGCATTAAGAAGAGGATTCACTCCAGAGATAAAACGATAATTCTCCCACTCTACAAGACTCTGGCCTGGCCACACCTGGAGTATGCCGTCTAGTTCTGGGCACTAGTCCTCAGGAGGGATGTGCTGGAACTGGAGAGAGTCCAGAGAAGGGCAACAAAGCTAATTAAGGGACTGGAGGATTTCAGCTATGGGGAACTACTACAAGCATAGAACTTATTCTCTCTGGAGATGAGATGCTTCAGAGGGGATATGATATCAATTTTCAAATACAGTACTGGTGACCCTAGCATAGGGAACAAACTTTTCAGTGAAAGGGAATTTAAAAAAACTCGCCATTCACTAAAATTAGAAGAGAAGTGGTTTAACCTTAAACTGTGTAGACAGTTCTTTAGCAGTAAGGATGTGGAATTGTCTTCCACAAGCAGTGGTCTCAGCAGGGAGCATCAGTAATTTCAAAACACTATTAGATGGGTATCTTAACAATCACAACATACAGTGGTATACAATGTGCTATTAACATAAACATACACACGCAGATTGAACTGGATGGACTTGTATCTTTTTTCAACCACACCTACTATGTAATTATGTAACTATGTGATGTACACATACAGTATTTATATACTTCCTCTTTCATATTTGTATTACAGTATAACATACAAATACTGTATATGTAGTTTACCACTAGAGGGAGCAAACACTCATTTTGAAATTGCTAATTTCCTCTTTTGTAACGGCTGTTAATTTATTTATCACAGGTACTTGTATAGCAACACCAATTTGCACAGAACTTTACATATATATTGTACATTCACATCAGTGCCTGCCCTCAAGGAGCTTACAATCTAAGGTCACTAACTCACATTCATACAGACACATACTAGGGCCAGTTTAGACAGGAGCTAATTAAACTACCAGCATGTTTTTGGAGTGTAGGAGGAAACCGGAGTCCCCGGAGGAAACCCACACAGATACAGGGAGATTATACAAACTCTGTGCAGGTAGTGCTGTGGTTGGGATTTGAACCGACCACCTTAGTGCTGTTGAGACAAGAGGTCTTCTACACAGGGAGTACATTGTTTTCAATGAGTCAGTGGAATCATGTTTTCATTGTGACAAGGAGCAGTAAAGTTCAACCATTGTGCAGCACTGCAAATCAGAAGTTTGAGTATGTAATAAGTAAATATTTCTGCCTATATATACTGTACATAATGTATATAATTACACACTATACATAAATCATACAATTTTTTGTGCATCCTACTAATGGCCAAAGGTACAAAGTACGTGGGCAGTATACATTATACATGCTAGTCATCTTATGTAATTTGTGTGTTGTTTTACCAGTACAATTTTTTGTATATTGGCAAAACAACGCAGAAAATTAAGGATTGCATCGCTCCTTGACTTGGAGCAAACAACCTGGTTTACGAGTCCCTGAGCATTTTATGGAACATGGTCATAAGGATACTGATCTGAGATTTACTGTTTTGGAGGTACATTTGCCACCTCATCCCTTTAAACCCGAACACCTTTGAATTACACAGGTTCTGAGGGTAATTAAATGCAGATAAGGCACCAAGTGAGTTTAATTACCACTTTAATCAGCCACAGAACCTGTGTAATTAATATGTGTTTGGGTTTAAAGAGATGAGGTGGCAACCATATTTGGAGGAGATCCTTAGAGACAGGAGAGGTGGCGAGAGGATTTTAAAATTAAAACAAAAAGAAGTTTGGTAGATTATTAAATTAAATACTCTCAAACCATATGGTTTAAATTGGAATTTTAATCTTCCTTTATTTTTGTAATCAACTAGTATGTATTTTAGTATTTTTTTTTAGGTGTGAAAGTATTTGATTTATCCTCTTCAGCCGGATGATGGACTTTTTTGGGGTATTTTTTGTAATGCTATTCTTTGATATGTGTGGTCATGTTTGTTTTGCTTTTTGATTGTGGTGTGTTTTTTCTATTCCCCCTCAAATTTTTTTCCTTCCTTTTTTGTTTTTGGTACTACTAGCGCATTGATTGAATAAATGATGAAATGGGATACACCTGTGAAGCTCTGCCCTGTGTCTATTTGGAATGGTTCATACCAGCTGAAATTTACACATGGTTTGAGGAAGAGCATGCTTGCTTGAAACTGTACAGTTGCTTTGCTTTTGCATTGTTACGCACATGGCTCCTTAGAAAGTTAAGAGTTTTTTGCATCATTTGGGATATTGCATCCTCTTTTTTAATGTATAGTATTGGCAGAAAATGCGATTATCCATTTGGATATTTAGAACTTACAAGTTCACAAGTGTGATTCATCCTTTTTTGCTCATAAATAATATGATATATAAAACTCAAAATATATATAAAATAACTTTAACACACATTGATCATTTTATTACAGCAATCTAAAAAAAAGCATGGAAGGACTATAGATTTTCTTTAAGTAACTGGGCTACAATCTGTACCATTGCTCAGCCATTCATTCGGGAGAAAATGAATGCAGTTGATGATAAGAACATATTTCAAGATGCAACCAGCTCTCAAATTAAAGTCTGTATGGTAACCTAAGATGGCAGGTCAGACGTGAAATTATCCCCAGACAAGGGTCGCTGCTTGGCACTTGCCTTGTGGGAATTCTCATTCTGCTCAGGCTTCAGCTGTCTCCCATTCTGCTTCCTAAACCTGAGTGGCACTATTCTTATATGTCTGGATAGAAGGAAAAAAACCCTAGAAAACTTCAAGTGAAATGTGCCGCACCAAACAAAGATTTCCCTCTTCTTTATCCATTGAGAGATTTAATTTAAGGCTCAATGAGCTCTGTTCTTAACTAGCTCCATTTCTGGGACAAAACCTTTTTCTATATGATTTAGCCAATCCATAAGACTGTTCCTTCTGCGGCTGGACCTTTGTCAAGTTTTACAGACAGCAAGTCTTTTGTTTTGAGATCTGCGCCACCCTACTACTCAACACAAACCATTATGCTTTGGGGCAGATTATTACAGAATTGGTTGCAGGCTGTGCAAAATATGCAGAATTTACTGCAAAAGAATCTGTCAAAACATTTGTAGGAATTTTAAAATTCAATCTTTACGTGTCCAGACCTCCAGACCTTTTTCTTTTAATATATATATCTATATATATAGAGATAGATAGATAGATAGATAGATAGATAGATGTAGCGGGCACCTACTTTTAGGTAGGTGACCTTTTTGTTAGTTTACAATGTCAGGTAAATGTAGGCAGGCTTGTGCTATTACAGCAGGCCTGTTTGTTCATTTCTCATTTGAGTGGCAGGTAGTTTGTATTTTAGTCTCGGCCAATCATTGATTTGCTTGGTAATGCCCGGGACTCTCATATAAAAGCTGGGTCACATGGTCAGTCAGGAGTCTTCCTGTTCGAGTGTGGAGAAGCCAGCTTGGTTCCTGTAGGGGAGAGGTTTCCCCCTCTGGGGAGCCAACGGAGCTTCCCCCCCTTGCGAGAAGGGTGGGGAACCGGTCTCCATAGAGGAAGAGACGACACCTTAGAGCATGTAATCGCTGGTGTCATTGGCCGCCCCTGCAGGGAAGGGAGTGGGCCATAAAGGAGAAAAGGGAACAAAGAATCATTGTGGGAGAAGTAGCAACAAAGCGGAAGGAAACTGGGCGATCGATCGTTTATGAGTGGCACATGGACTGTTGATCACGTGAGTGAAAGCCCAAGAGAAGGGTACTGCCAGAGGCTGAGGGATGTTGGTACGCAAGTCAGTGAGACAGGCGGTGATGGCCTGTGACTTTGGGTTCAGCAATGCCCTGGGATTCCAATCAGTCAAGCGGGAGGAGTTATTCAGAGTGACTTTTCTTTAGCTCAACTTGGAAGTACCATGCAGATGGGAAGTAGTGGTAAAAAGGTATTGGTGAAGCTGCAAGCACACATATAGAGATACAGACTGTTCTTGAAAAGTTCTGCAGATGAAGAAGTTATTCAGAGTGGCTCTTTATCAATTATTCTCTATCAAAATCTACTTCCATCTTCCCTGATTGAAGAAATCACACAGTGATTTCCTATTATCCGCAATTGATTCTAGTGTTTCCATAAGAGACAGTGAAAAGATGATAATGTAACAAAAGAGCATCTCATAAGAAGTCCTTCTCCCATTCCAGTTCATGTTAATTAATAAAGCAAGAGAAAAAGCATTACGGACTGTGTTTTTCAATCTATGGGCTGAAAGGGTTGAGTGGTAAACGTGAATTACGGATATAACAATTATTCAGCAGCTCCTTTGGGGCTAAGCGCTACATATATATGCAGTATCTTTCTCTCTCATATCAAACTATCCCCCACCCTATGCTTCACTTATTTTATTATATACTGTATTTATCGGCGTTTAACACACACCCTAATTTTAAGAGGGAAGTTTCAGGAAAAAATTTCCACAGCCCACTTTAAATTCCACAGCCTCCCTCTACATTACATAGACCCCTTGCAAATTACGTAGCCCCCTTTACATTACACAGCCCTCTCTACATTACACAGACCCCTTGAGTATTACACAGACCCCCTGTACCTGACACAGACCCCTTTACATTACACAGCCCTCCTGCACATTACACAGCCCCCTTTACTTTGCACAGCCCCACTGTACATTACACAGACCCCTTGCACTTTACACAGACCCCTTGCACTTTACACAGACCCCCTTTACATTACACAGACCCCCTTTACATTACGCAGCCCCCCCTGCACATTACACAGTCCCCCTGTACATTGCACAGCCCCCTTTACATTACACAGCCCCCTCCCCCTGCACAGTACACAGCCCCTTTCATTATAGATCCCCAGTCTCCTGGGACAGCCTTGCCAGCTTACTCTAAGAGCCCTTTCACACTGGGGGCGGTTTGCAGGCACTATTGCGCTAATAATAGCGCCTGCAAACCGACCCGAAAGTGCCGCTACTTGCATTTCAGTGTGAAAGCCCCGAGGGCTTTCACACTGGAGCGATGCGCTGGCAGGACAGTAAAAAAAGTCCTGCCAGCAGCATCTTCGGAGCGGTGAAGGAGCGGAGTGTATACCACTCCTTTACCGCTCCTGCCCATTGAAATCATTGGGACGGCGCGGCTATACCGCCGGCAGAGCGCCTCTGCGGAGGCGCTTTGCGGTGGTATTTAACCCTTTCTCGGCCACTAGCGGGGGGTAAAACCGCCCCGCTAGCGGCCGCATACCGACGGTAAAACGCCGCTAATAATAGCGGCGTTTTACCGCCGACGCCGCCCCCCGCCCCAGTGTGAAAGGGCTCTACAGTTAAAAAAAAAATCACTGCCAGTCCCCTCTCATAGATGCTTCCTACACTGTATGAGTGTCATTGTAAACCGATGCCTCTAAATACCTTATTAGATCGGTTCTTTCTACCCGGTCACGGGGCCGCTCTCCTCTGATGTTTCATGGACGGTCATGTGACCGCTCTCCTCCTCCAATCTAAAGCTACACAGAGGAGGAGGAGCAGGAGGAGGAGGAGCGGCCGAAAATAACGGAGCTAATGAGGCATTTACAGGCTTCGATTTAAAATGACACAGTGTACGAAGGATCTATGAGAAGGGGCTGGAAGTGATTTTTTAATCTTTAGAGTATGCTGGCAGGGCTGTCCCAGGGCCAGGAGAGGCAGGACGGCTGGCCTGACACCCCCCCCCAATGTGAGGCACCCAGGAGTGGGGACTGCCCGATAACGACCCCCCCCGGTGGTAAGAAAAAATATCTCCATATAACACGCACGCACTGTTTGCAATCTATTTTCAGGGTAAAAAAAAGTGTGTGTTATACACAGATAAACACGGTATATATTTTCAACTTGCATATCAGAAGGTTAAGTGTAATGCATTTCTTTTTTAGTTGCACTGAACATTCCTTTCACAGCAGTTTTAAGGGCAAACCAATTTGTGTGTTACAGCTAGTTTGTTGTCTGAAAAGCACAAAAGCAAATGAAAACTTAGGGGTCTATTTATTGAAAAAAAATACGCACAGCTATCACAAATACTCCTCACAATTTGTTTAAGGCCCTGTTCGCATCTGTCGATTTGGGATCTTGGGTAGAATTGCTGAGATTCTGCCTGCAATTTGCACTGCATTGTTAATGCCATCTAAACGCTGTTTTGTTTTGCTGCGAATGTCGAGTGATAAATCACATCGCACAAAGCTTGTTGCCCAAAAAGGAACAGGAACTACTCACAATCACGGCAAAACCGCACTGTGTTTAGGTGCCATTAAAAATGAATGGCAACCAAACACATATGGTGCATTTTGCCACTATTTGCAACAACTTAGGCTGCACGGTATGCTAAGTCTGTCTTCAAATTCCACAAGTAAATTTCTGCTACATGCTCCCTGCAATATAAGCCTGCCTCATAGTTTTAGAATTATAGGAGGTGGGACTTTTTAATAAAATACTTGTTGTCACTGTTTTTCATTATTTGTTGTATCTCAGTGATGCTAATCTTATAAAGCCTCTTTGCAGCCACTTCCTGTCTACATGTAGCCACTCCAGCAGGCTAAAGCTGTGTACACACGACCGGACTTTTGTCAGACTGAACTCCAAAGGACTTTTCAACGGAGTTCCAACGAAACGGACTTGCCTACACACGATCACACCAAAGTCCGATTGTTTTGAACGTGATGGCGTACGACCGGACTAGAATAAGGAAATTCATAGCCAGTAGCCAATAGCTGCCCTTGCGTCCTTTTTTTGTCCTTCGGACTAGCATACAGACGAACAGATTTTTCGATTGGACTCGAGTCCGTCGGAAAGATTTGAAACATGCTCTCTTTCTAAAATCTGACAGATTTTTCGACAGAAAAGGTCCGATGAAGCCCATACACTATCGAATTGTCCGACGGATTCGTTCCATCGGACCAGTTCGGTCAAAAAATCCGGTCGTGTGTACACGGCATAAATGTAGCAAAGTGTTAGAACCCCATTGACCTCAGTACTCCTGCCCTTAGCTTTAGGTTTCATTAAGTGAGGAATATGTAAAAAATAGCGCTAGACCTGTAGGGTTATCTCGCTGGTATTCATGGGCGTCCGCAGGTAGGGGCAAGGGGGGTCAAGTGCCCCCCCTGGAATCAGGGATCAGATCTTAAATTTAGCACAGTTGCGTCGCTATCGGGGTGTGGGCAGCCTACAGCTGGGTGCCACCTGCCAGTGGGGTGACACCATCAAGGTGCTATCAAGCCCCCCCATCAGTGTAGTGTGACTTCAGCTCTTTTCCCTGCTCAGTCCAGCAGAGAACTCGGCGGCGCTGTGACAGGAGAAAGGCGAGCTGCGGGCTGTCAGAGGTTTCCCCTGCTCGCCCTCCCTTTCTCCTGTCAGGTAGAAGAGACGGCGGCTCTCACCAGGTTCCCCCGCCCAGCTTCCTGCCCGCTCCGTTCCTTCCCTATTGGCCATAACTGACGGCCAATCAAAGGAGACTAGGAGAGGAGAGCATCAGGGGGACATGTAGTCCCAAAGATTGGCGGCCCCATTTTCCACAGGGAGGAGGCTACAGCTCGATCAAGAGAGAGATTGAGAGACTGCAGCCTGGAAAAAAGCTGAGGGAGAGAGTGCTACAGGACACAGAACGAGTAGTGTGCTGGGTGGAATCCAGAGAGAGAGCCACGCTGCCCAGCACCACCAGAGAGAGCCACGCTGCCCAGCACCACCAGAGAGAGCCACGCTGCCCAGCACCACCAGAGAGAGACAGACTGAGCCACTACCAGGGTACAGACATGCTACACTACTGATCAGAGTTGCCCCTGGGGAACCCAGAGTGAGCGATCATCCAGCTGGAGGGACCACTGCTGTAGTTTTGCTGGGTCTGGTAAGAGGGCCTGTTGGCCATTATCCATTACTTATCCTAGGGACTGAACTACGTCTGCAGTCTCTGACCATGATAATATGATAATGACATTGTCAAAAAGGGGCGGTGCATGGGTGACCCTAAAATGATGCCCCCCTGAAAAAAGTTCTGCGGACGCCCATGCTGGTATTGCTTAAAGTTTTGATGTTGACATTAATTTGGTTCCTGGGCAGGCAGTTTCTAAACCCTAGAGCAGGGGTCTCCAAACTTTCTAAATAAAGGGTCAGTCTACTGTCCTTTAGATTTTAGATGGGCCAGACTGTGGCCTGTGGGGATAGAAAATGTCCTGTATTCTGTGGGAGTAAACAATGCCCCAGGCTTGGTGGTCAGTGGGTGTAAAAATTTTTTATAGCGCCTGTTGTCAGTAGGTGGAGGAACAGTGCCCCATAATTGATGGCACATCATCAGCTTTAGTGGGAGGAATAGTGTCTCATAATTGGTATTAGGGGCAGAAATAGTGCCTCATCATTTATATCAGTGGGAGGAATAGTGCCCGGTCATTGGTGTCAATAGGGGAAATAGTGCCCCATTGTTGTTATCAGTGGGAGGAATAGTGCCCTGTCACTGGTATCAGTGGGAGGAGTGGTGCCCCATTGTTGTTATCAATGGGAGAAATAGTACCCCATTGTTGGTATCAGTGGAAGGAATAGAGCCCCATCATTGATATCAGTGGGAGGAATAGCACCACATTCTTTGGTATTAGTGAGAGGAATAGTGCCCCAAGACCTGGATAAAGGCTAGCATCTAGAGGATCTCCATGTTGTCCTTGGCTTGTAGTGTAATGTAACAAAAATTACAATTTAATTTTTTTATTTTTTTCATTAAGCACAGGTTTGCTTATTGTAAGAATTCTACAATTCTAAGAAGAGAATTCTACACTTGCAGGCCTACAGTATAAGTATAGACATGCAGTTGTACCAGATTTCACCAACGGTGTTACTGCAACTGAACTCTCTAATTTTAAATTCATTTCCCAGTATAACCAAAAACCTGCAAAAAAACAAGGAAATTGTGGGTTTGTGTTTGTGTTTTAGGTGGAAATCCCTTTTAAACCACATGCTAATGGAACACTGCTGACCTCATCCAAGCCTCCAGTTCTCTTCCTGCTTCATTCTTAGAACTGATAGATTTTTCCACCACTGATGAAATGTCAACGGGTCCTGTCCTAGTATTTTCTAAGCAAACACAGCAAGTTTGGCCAGGGATTCAGTTTTATGTCATAGCCATGTATGTTTGTGTTAGTTTATGTTTTTTTTAATTCCTCACATCATCTGTTCCATTCTGTAGCTTCAGCTGCTTGCGGTTTAAAATAAACATAAAATGAATTTTATCTCTAACATTCATATCCGCAGACTGACTGCTTCATTCCTGCAAGATAAAAAAAAACACATTATTTTAAATTCTCATTTCTAGGTCAGTACATTTGTTGTTTTTTTTATATCTGTGACTTTTCAATTTTTTTGCACTTGATTTTTTTATTCTTCCTTTACTTAAAGTAATGCTCTTGCCATTAAAAAAGTTAGCATGGAAATACAAAAGAAGAAACAGCCTTATGCACTAGGGTTCATTTAAAAAAAAAAAAAATTCTCATTGCTTTGCAACATAGTGGGGTTGATGTACTTAAACTGGAGAGTTTAAAATCTGGTGCAGCTCTGCATAGAAACCAATCAGCTTCCATTTTTTTTTTTTTTTTGTCAAAGCTTAATTGAACAAGCTGACGTTAGAAGCTAAACAATGTATACAAACATCTGCACCAAAATCAAAGAATAACAATATACACTCACCTTCCACTTTAGTAGGTACACCATATCAATTGCTTGGTAGCACAAATTACTAATCAGCCAATCACAGGGCAGCAACTCAATGCATTTAGACGTGGTGAAGATGACTTGCTGAAGTTCAAACCGAGCATCAGAATGGGGAAGAAAGAAGATTTAAGTGACTTTGAGCATGGCATGGTTGTTGGTGCCAGATGGCTGGTCTGAGTATTTCAATAACTGCTGATCTAGTGGAATTTTCAAGCACAACCATCTCTAGAGTTTACAGAGAATGGTCCGAAAAAGAGAAAATATCCAGTGAGCGTCAGTTCTGTGAACAAAATGGGCTTGTTTTTGTCAGAGGAGAATGGGCAGACTGGTTTGTGATCATAGAAAGGCAACAGTAACTCAAATAACCACTCGTTATCTCTGAATGCACAACACATTGAACCTTGAACCAGATGGGCTACAGCAGCAGAAGACCACACTGGGTGACTCTCCTGTCAGCTAAGAACAAGAAGAAACTGAGGCTACAATTTGCACAGGCTCACCACAATTGGACAATAGAAGATTGGAAAAACGTTGCCTGGTCTGATGAGTCTTGATTTCAGCTGCGGCATTCAAATGCTAGGGTCAGAATTTGGCGTAAACAACATGAAAGCATGGATCCATCCTGCCTTGTATCAACGGTTCAGGCTGGTGGTGTAATGGTGTAGGGGACATTTTCTTGGCACACTTTGGGCCCCTTAGTACCAACTGAGCATAGTTTAAACGCCACAACCTACCTGAGTATTGTTGCTGACCATGTCCATCCCTTTATGACTACAGTGTACTCATCTTCTGATGGCTCCTTCCAGCAGGATAATGCACCATATCACAAAGCTCAAAAAATTTCAAACTGGTTTCTTGAACATGACAATGAGGTCACTGGACTCCAATGGCCTCCACAGTCACCAGATCTCAATCCAATAGAGCACCTTTGGGATGTGGTGAAATGGGATATTCATATCATGGATGTGCAGCCGACAAATCTGCAGCAATTGTGTGATGCTATTATGTCAATATGGACCAAAATCTCTGAGGAATGTTTCCAACACCTTGTTGAATCTATGCCAGGAAGAATGAAGGCAAAAGTGGGTCCAACCCGGTACGAGCAAGGTGTACCTAATAAATTGTCCGATGAGTGTATATGAGTGTACAGCTGCTGTGTCAAACACCAATGGTATCACAAATATAAATAAAATATATCTAAACAGCTTATACAGCTTATACTACAAAACTCAATATACAGTGAAAAATGTCCAATAAAATGTCAAAATAAAGAAATCCAAAAAATATTAATGGTGTGCCATGTCTTTAATTCACCTACGTGCTTCTATAACATGAATCAATATGGGCTCCATTCCACTGTGCTCAAAATAAACACTCCACACTCACCAGACCAATTTGTCCTCTTGTGTGAACAAGAAAGTCAAATCCACTTGTGGATATAATCATCACTGAACCAGGGATGAAAGGAAGCCAGAACCACCATGCAGCCTAGAAGGGTGGCCTGAAATGGATATAGGGAGCCCATATTTTGAAATGTTTAGTCTAGGGACGAAGTTGCTTTAAAAGCTAACTTTACCAAATGTATAGTCATTCTTTAAAGTGCACAACTGGGAGGATTTGCAAGTGGGATGGTCGGGGGGGGGGGGGGGGCAACATACAAAGACAATTGTCCTTAGAAGTTTACATACCCTTGATAGAATTAGTAAAATGTTAGTCATTTTGATGCACCAGCACCACAAAACAGCCCACTTGCATTATGTAAAACAGCACCTAGAGAAGTCTGAAATCTTCTGGAACAAAATCATTTGGAGTGATGAGATCAAAATGGAACTTTATGGTACAAATAGACGATTACAGAATTTCTTGTCCCTGCACAAGGCTGCGTACACACGGGCAGACTTTTTGACCGGACTGGTCCGACGGACTTTCCGACGGGCTTTTGATGGACTTCCGACTGACTTTTGAATGAACGGACTTGCCTACACACGATCACACCAAAGTCTGACGGATTCGTACGTGAACAGTGTAGGAATTACAACAGTTTGTATATGTGCCTCCTACTTTTTAAGGGACCAAAAGTAATGGGACAATTGGCGGCTCAGCTGTTCCATGGCCAGGTGTGTGTTATTCCCTCATTATCCCATTTACAAGGAGCAGATAAAAGGTCCAGAGTTCATTTCAAGTGTGCTATTTGCATTTGGAATCTGTTGCTGTCAACTCTCAATATGAGATCCAGCTGTCACTATCAGTGAAGTAAGCCATCATTAGGCTGAAAAAACAAAACAAACCCATCAGAGAGATAGCAAAAACATTAGGTGTGGCCAAATCAACTGTTTGGAACATCCTTAAAAAGAAAGAACTCACCGGTGAGCTCAGCAACACCAAAAGACCCTTGAAGACCACAGAAAACAACTGTGGTGGATGACCGAAGAATTCTTTCCCTGGTGAAGAAAACATCCTTCACAACAGTTGGCCAGATCAAGAACAATCTCCAGGAGGTAGGTGTATGTGTGTCAAAGTCAACAATCAAGAGAAGACTTCACCAGAGTGAATACAGAGGGTTCACCACAAGATGTAAACCATTGGTGAGCCTCAAAAACAGGAAGGCCAGATTAGAGTTTGCCAAACAACATCTAAAAAAGCCTTCACAGTTCTGGAACAACATCCTATGGACAGATAAGACCAAGATCAACTTGTACCAGAGTGATGGGAAGAGAAGAGTATGGAGAAGGAAAGGAAATGCTCATGATCCAAAGCATACCACCTCATCAGTGAAGCATGGTGGTGGTAGTGTCATGGCGTAGGCATGTATGGCTGCCAATGGAACTGGTTCTCTTGTATTTATTGAAGATGTGACTGCTGACAAAAGCATCAGGATGAATTCTGAAGTGTTTCGGGCAATATTATCTGCTCATATTCAGCAAAATGCTTCAGAACTCATTGGACGGCGCTTCACAGTGCAGATGGACAATGACCCAAAGCATACTGCGAAAGCAACCAAATAATTTTTTAAGGGAAAGAAGTGGACTGTTATGCAATGGCCAAGTCAATCACCTGACCTGAATCCGATTACGCATGCATTTCACTTGCTGAAGACAATACTGAAGGGAAAATGCCCCAAGAACAAGCAGGAACTGAAGACGGTTGCAGTAGAGGCCTGGCAGAGCATCACCAGGGATGAAACCCAGCGTCTGGTGATGTCTATGCGTTCCAGACTTCAGGCTGTAATTGACTGCAAAGGATTTGCAACCAAGTATTAAAAAGTGAAAGTTTGATGGATGATTGTTATGCCCCGTACACACGGTCGGACTTTGTTCGGACATTCCGACAACAAAATCCTAGGATTTTTTCTGACGGATGTTGGCTCAAACTTGTTTTGCATACACACGGTCACACAAAGTTGACGGAAAATCCGATCATTCTGAACGCAGTGACGTAAAACACGTACGCCGGGACTATAAATGGGGCAGTGGCCAATAGCTTTCATCTCTTTATTTATTCTGAGCATGTGTGGCACTTTGTCCGTCGGATTTGTGTACACACGATCGGAATTTCCGACAACGGATTTTGTTGACGGAAAATTTTATAGCCTGCTCTCAAACTTTGTGTGTCGGAAAATCCGATGGAAAATGCGTGATGGAGCCTACACACGGTCAGAATTTCGGACAACAAGGTCCTATCACACATTTTCCGTCGGAAAATCTGACCGTGTGTACGTGGCATTAATCTGTCCCATTACTTTTGGTCCCCTAAAAAGTGGGAGGCACATATACAAACTGTTGTAATTCCTACACCGTTCACCTGATTTGGATGTAAATACCCTCAAATTAAAGCTGAAAGTCTGCAGTTAAAGCATATTTTGTTCGTTTCATTTCAAATCCATTGTGGTGGTGTATAGAGTCAAAAAGATTCGAATTTTGTTGATGTCCCAATATTTATGGACCTGACTGTAGGTTGGGGAGTGGGGTGTGCAGTTTCACTGCTGATTTGTTGGGGCGATGGCTAGTGTTAGTGCTTCAATCATCACGACACCATGATTAATATGCTGTCAGGATGATTAAAGCACATTATTTCTATTATTACATTGTAATATTAAATGAAATAGTTCAATTCACCATGATGCAGAATCAGTGGGAGCCCTGAGTGTGTCACCTGCTAACGGATACTGCTTGTCATCTGCCACGTCACCTGGCACCAGATGCATCTCATCACTTGCCACGTCGCCTGCCTTCAAATGCAGCTTGTCACTTGCCACATCGCCTGCCTTTAGATGCAGCTTGTCACTTGCCATGTCGTCTGCCTTCAGATGCAGCCTGTTACTTGCCACGTCACCTGCCACCACATGCAGCTTGTCATATGCCACGTCGCCTGCCACCAGATGCAGCTTGTCACTTGCCACCTTCCCCTACCACCAGATACGGATTGTCACTGTTGCAACCAGTCACCAGATCCAGCTTCCCACTATCCTGCCATCAGATGCAGCTTCCCAGTTTTGCTGCCTGCCACTAGATGCAGCTTGCCACTATCCTGCCACTAGATACAGCTTGCCACTATCCTGCCACTAGATGCAGCTTCCCACTATCCTGCCACTACATGCAACTTCCCAGTGTTGCAGCCTGCAACCAGATACAGCTTCCCACTATCCTGCCACCAGATGAACCTTTCCACTGTGGCCTGCCACCAAAAAATACCAGATGCAGCTTGTCACTTTAATAATTTAAATGTAAAGGCAAATTGTAAGGGCTTTCTCAGCAGTGAAAGACTTACACCTCTTCTCTCTGCCTCTCCCCATCGCTACGGAATCCGAGTGAGTAAACTGGCATATGTGCATTTGCTGGGTCCTATCCCAAAGTGAGGGTGGAACAGTGGCGATGCGGAGTGGGTAGTGAGCGATGATGTAATCTCTCTGCTCACTCACTGCACTTTTAATAGAGCAGCCTTCGCAGCACAGCTGTGAGGACAGAACAGTGGTGATGCCGGGCAGGCGGTGAGGGATGATGTCATCTCTCTGCTTGCCCGCTGCACCTCTTGACAGTACAGCCTTTGCGCAAAAGAGGCCATGGACCAGCACCCGTGTACCCAGTCTACTAGAGTCTAGTAGTCTGCTACAGTGTACCCAGTTTGTGTCAGTCTACCAATCTGCTACAGTGTACCCAATCTGCTAGAGTTTAACAGAATGCTACAGTGTACCCTGTCTGCTACAGTCTACTGGTCTGCTACAATCTACCTAATCTGCTACAGTCTCTACTGCTACTTTCACACTGAGGCATTTTTTAGGCGCTAAAGGGCTATAAATAGTGACGGTAAAGCGAATGAAAAACGCCTCCCCTGCCACCCCAGTGTGAGAGCTCGAGTGCTTTCACACTGGAGCGGTGTGCTTGCAGGATGGGAAAAAAAGTCATGCAAGTAGCATCTTTGGGGCGTTGTGGGAGCGGTGAATACAACACTCCTAAAACGCCCCTGCCATTAAAATCAATGGCCAGAGTTTGCCATATTGCCCACAAAGTGCTTTGGCAGCGACACTTTGGCAGCAACGCCTTGTGTGCGCTTTTAACCCTTTTCGGCTGCAAGCGGGGGTTAAAAGCTCCCGCTAGCGGCTGAAAAGTGCCGCTGAAACGCTGGTAAAGTGATGCTAAAAAAGTGGTGCTTTACCACTGACGCCCCCCCGCCCCGGTGTGAAAGTGCCCTACCAGTCTGCTTCAGTCTCTGCCAGTCTGCTTCAGTCTCTATCAGTCTCCTACAATCTCTGCCAGTCTGCCACAATCTCTGCCAGTCTGCTACAGTCTCTACCATTCTGCATCAGTGTACCATTCTGCATCAGTCTTTCCTAGTCTGCTACTATTGACACCTGTCATGCCTACCCCTAATGCAGGTGGTCAGACACTATAGCTTCTGTGAGTATGAATTTGTATCTTCACAGGATGGTGCTCTGTGGATATGAGTAAGGGTAGCAAAGTGCCACATCCTAATTAAGTCTATACAAGAAATTGAAAAAAATGATGGACTTTATAGGCACCAGAGTACAACAATAGTTTTATAAAATTATACATTTTTATTACAATATTATTACATTTCCAATGCAATTAAAAACATACTTACATGCTTACTGCCCAAATTCAGCTAGTATCACCTAAACACCATAACAAGACACTGTTTAAACCCATAATGTGTGCGCCAATGGAGTATGGCTGCCAAAATCCAAGTGGGCTTGGTGTCAGTTAATGTATGAAAGAGCTACATGTTTCGCATACCTGCGCTGCCTCAGGAGCTTGAGCAACAATTCTAGGTAAATAAAGATACATAATAAGGATAAATAATATCCACTAACAGCATACAATCAATAGTGACATGGTTGGTCCACAGCTCCACAGCAAGCACACGCGCTCAAGCATGCATGCATGTATGTAGGAGTGGCAATAAGTGAATATGGGGACGCATGCACCAGCGGCACCCTGCTACCAAACTGGAGTGCGGTATACAGACCAATGATGGATTAGTATAATCAAACAAGTTATCAGGATCTTATATCTGTTTACAGAAGGAAATTCACTCAGATATCAACCAAGGATGTATACAGAAAAAAAGGGGTTGAGATAGAAAACAAAGCATATTAGAGAAGTAAAGGCTTATATAATGTGTTAACATGCTGAAGAACTCTTTTTTAAGAGAGAAGAAGAAGGAGAAGAACTACAGCTTCTGTGTTTGTCACCTATAGCAGCCCCCTTTCCCATAAGGCAAGCAGGCCTATCGGTACTCAGTTGCCCCCCAGGACTTTACACATTGCTACACTGGGGCAGGCACGAACTGGGCAAAGCGAGCAGGTACTTGCGGTTGGCAGACAGACAGAGTGGTTTAATGACAGTCCAACTGTAAAGCAGGAAAGGTTCAGAATAGTCAGGGTCAAATTCGTAGTCAAATGGCAGGCAGGGTTCACAGAGTAGTCGATATCTGATCCAAGGTCATCAATGAGGGAATCCAATCTAGTGAAACAGAGCAGACAAACAGAGAGCTTGGGACACATGTTACAAATGCAATATCAAGCATGAGACTGCAGGCTTGGGTGGCTTAAATCAGGTTTGGTCTCCACCCAGAAACTGGCTACATCAATCATGCTGCAGGTGGACAGACAGACAGGGAGAAGGCATAACCAAAACTAAGATGCTGGAATGAGACCAGCAGCTGTCAAAGAACAGGAGCGTTTACATGCTCCTGACAACACCAGTCTGCTACAGTTGACATCAGTCTGCTACATTCTCAGCCAGTCAGCCCGCTATAGCTTGCTACCAGTCAGCCCTGTTATAGTCGAGCACTTAGTCTTCTCTATGGGGACTTGTCCACCGCCGGTCTGTCAGCATCTCTTGGGTTACCTGAGGGTAGGTAGTCTGCAACTAAGCCCAAACTTCTGTATGGGGGTCCTTGGGAGAACACAAGCTATCCCTAAGTCTCCAGGCTTGAGAAAAGGAACTGACTTTCCTTACATAACTATAGACAAAAGGGGTTTGGGTTCACTGCAGTGCAGGTTTTCCACTGAACACCTGTTCATGTCTGTTCATGATTCTCCCATGCAAAGTCATTTGTTTACTGATGATATTACTGCTGCCAATAAATGAACATTTCCATTAAGCAGGCCACTAGCTTCATTGGTTGCTACAATGCTATCTGCTGCACAGCATTATTGGTTGCTTGTATTGATAAACTGAGTTTGGTCCAAAAGATAGCTGTTGTTGCTGAGCCAATGGATAGTGGAAGATTCTGTGTGCCCATATTAGGTCAATGATGTCACAAGTCTCCCCTTCAATTTGTAAATACGTCCAGTTGTAGGGTGTGATATCTCCCACCCATAGCTCATTGGCCCAGCAATGACAGCTAACTTCTGTGTTCAATAAAAGACGTTGCTGTGCTAAACATATCTATGGAATAAACAAGTGTCCATAAAGTGTGAATAACCGGTGCTGTTCTTAATGGTGCAAGTGAATTTGTTGATGAACATCCAGTAGAAGTAGATATAATCAATGTGCGTTCTGATCATCCAAGCTCCACCGATATTCGAATAAAATGCCTCCTTACCAGAGGTGTAGACTCCAAATTATACGTAAGTCTAAACAGGCGTAATATGCAAGTATACAGTAGAAGATCCAATCAACTTCCACTATTATGTTGGAGGTGATGGTACCCACTGTCATTGCTGATGGTAAAGATTACTCCATAAAATGCCTATGAAGAAAAGATAAAACAGCCACATAGTGTAAAACTGACAATTTATTAAAAGAAATCAGTGCTAAACACTTACAGAAATCTGGTATAAACGAGCATTAATGAATCCAAAACATCCTAGAAGTCGATCGACCAGTATACAGGGTTGGCGTGCATGGTAACCTCACAGACATAGACTCCAACCGATGCGTTTCTTCAGAATTAAGATCATATGGGGCATGGGGTCTATGTCCCACACCACGCAAATATATACTGTCCAAAAATAGGCAGGGTACAGCCATCCCCGCCACTCTAAATCACAAGTATGGCCGTGTTGGTAATAGTGTAGATTTCCAAGCCTCGATTTGGAAAACAAGATCAGGAAGCACTCAAGCCTCGCTCTGGATGCTAGTCAAGCCTCGCTTTGGAGTCAAGCCTCACTCATTCTGGGTGCAATACAAGCCTCGCTCTGGAGTAGGAGGGTCAACCAATGAATGTGACCTCACAATAAAAATGAGGCCTGTACAGTACATCTTCTAGTTAGAACACATACATCCACACACCAGAATTATAGAAAGAGACACTCCACTGGGTCAAGGCAACGGAATGCCAACCCAAGTGTGTGAAGCTACAGAGTGATGATATTTAATATGCCAATAGTTACAAATTGTGTCCAGGTAAATCTAATAAAAAATAAAAAATTGTATAAAAATGTATTTGAAAAAAGGCAAAAAATTAGCAATACGGCTGTCCCCTGACTCCAGTGCAACACCTTACAAAAACAATTCTTTAAACAATATATAGATATTTTTTATATTTTTTATATCAGATAGGAAGCATACATAGACCTATAAGGTACCTAAGATCCATCATTAGTGCATACAAAAATATCTCTTTCAATTTGTAGAGAAGTGGCATCAAAGGACTAGGTCAAGCGTTAATAATAAAGGCATTAATGTCCCAGTCCACCTTCAAGCCATGGGGGACAAATGATTTTAGTTCATAAATCCACTTGACCTCCAATTGAGACACGCCCCTTTTGGTGGAATCTCCTCTCCAAGGGAGGATATTTAATAATATCAAAAAGGCAACAAAGACCATACGGTCCCCAAATGTTTTGTTAGATGCCATAACAGGAACCCTAAGGGGACCTCCTTTTGTAGCTATTGATAGATATATACCACCTTGGAGAGGAGGTTCCACCAAAAGGGGCGTGTCCCAATTGGAGGTCAAGTGGATTTATGAATTCAAATTATTTGTCCCGCATGGCATGAATGTGGACTGGGACATTATTGCCTTTAATAATAATGCTTGACCTAGCCCTTTGATGGCACTCTACAAATTGAGAGAGATATTTTTAGGTCTATATAGGCTTCCTCTCTGTATATATATATATTTTTTATATTTTTTTTATATTGTTTTAAGAATTGTTTTTTGCAAGGTGTTCCACTGTAGTCAGGGGACTGCCGTATTGCTCATTTTTTGCCTTTTTTCTAATACATTTTTATATAATTTTTTTAATTTTTACATTTTTGATTTTTTATTAGATTTGCTCTGACACAAATTTTAACTATTGGCATATTAACCACTTCAATACAGGGCACTTATACACCTTCCTGCCCAGACCAATTTTCAACTTTCAGCACTGTCGCACTTTAAATGACAATTGCGCGGTCATGCTACACTGTACCCAGTGATTGGCATCCATTGTGGGCACTGGTTGGCATCCCTGGTGGTCTAGGGTGGCATACCTGGTGGTGACTTCCCTGGTAGTCCTAGTAGAGTCCCTGGTGGCCCAGTGTGGGCATCCTCAAGGGGGCTGCACTGATAATCGATCAGCACAGACCCCCCTATCAGAGGAGCAGCCGATCGGCTATCCTCTACTCGCATCTGACAGACGCAAGTGAGGAAAAGCCGATCACCGACTCTTCCTGTTTACATGATTGGACCCGGCTGATCACATGGTAAAGAGTCTCCATCAGACGCCGGGGGCGTGCAGCGGCTTAATATCCTGAAGATGTCCGGTCAGGATGTTGAAACAAAATGCCGCCGTCATTTTGCTATATGGTGGGCAGCAAGTGGTTAAACAACACCAATCTATTGCTTCAGACACTTGGGTTGGCATTCCTTTGCTTTCACCCAGTGGAGTGTCACTTTCTATAATTCTGGTGTGTGGATGTATGTGTCAGAACTAGAAGATGTACAAGCCTCGTTTTCAATGCGAGGTCGCACATTTATTGGTTGACCCTCCTACTCCAGAGCGAGGCTTGAGTGCTCTCTGGTGGCCATCTTGTTTTCCAAATTGAGGCTTGGACATCTACACTATTACCAACACGGCCATACTTGTGATTAGAGTGACTGGGACGGCTGCACCCTGCCTATTTTTGGACAGTATATATATGCGTGGTGTGGGACATAGACCCCATGCCCCAGATGACATTAACTCTAATGAAACACGTCGGATGGAGTCCATGTCTGTGAGGTTACCATGCACGCCAACCCTGTATACTGGTTGATCGACTTCTAGGATGTTTTGGATGCATTATTGCTCATTTATACCAGATTTCTGTAAGTGTTTAGCACGGTTTTCTTTTAATAAATTGTCAAGCAGTTTTACACTATTTGGCTGTTTTATCTTTCCTTCATGGGCCCTATTATGGAGTAATCTTTACCATCAGCCATGACAGTACCATCACCTGCAACATAATAGAGGAAGTTGATTGGATCTTCTATACTTGCATATCACCCCTGTTTAGACTCTTATAATTTGGAGTCTACACCTCTGGTAAGGAGGCATTTTATATGAATATCGGTGGAAGTTCACTTGGGTGACCAGAACGCACATTGATTATATCAACTTCTACTGGATGTTCATCAACAAATTCACTTGTACCATTTAGAACAGCACCAGTTGTTCACAGTTTGTGGACACTTGTTTATCACATACTTATGTTTAGCGTGGCAACATCTTTTATTTTATCACATTTATCACGATTGGTCCTGTGTGCTGTTGCCAGCAGCTTACACTTATATATCTAGGATGTCTGTTGTATAACTTCTGGATTCAGGCTGAATCCAAGTTCATCCCTAGTCATTAGGAGGAAGGTGGCAGAGGGAATCCCACCAATTACTATCTCACTGCTTCCCAGCTTCTTACAAATCATAAATATAATGGTCCATGATATCAGCCAACTCACTGCCCCTTTATTTACACCCAGCCGCAGGGCAAGAAGCTGTCACTAGCGTTGAGGAAACCATCGGGAGAACATCACTGTGCGCAGTATTTTATTTTTGACGAGTCATCAGGCATCATTTATCATGATTCAAAGTGTATCTGCATCGTTTTTTGACCCCATGTTGAGGGTATGCTTGGTGTCCTCAATTTCCTGGCCAGTGAGGCTGCAGGCTCAGATAAGGGTTTTGTATGAATCTTGGGGGGACCCCACACTTTTTGTATTTTTAGGGGGAAAACCCACACCACTCACTGGCAGATTCAGGGCATCCCCTAAGTATGTTATTTAAAGAAATTGTGCATTTTAATACTTCGCTTTAAGCACCCTTAAAAGTGCTGCTCCCCATAATATTTTTTAAAAGTTTTATATGTATAGGTAAATGTCTCCCCCTCCCCCAGTTTCAAGCTACCAATGCCCTGTGTTTGACAAATACTTTTTACATGTGTATGTTTTATAGAAGCAATTTACTGTTTGCTGTGGGTATTCCATTATTTTTAGAATTCTATTTATATAGACATAGGTGCAACAACTATTTTCATATATTCAGGGGCGTATCTACCACGAGGCAAACAAGGCATTTGCCTTAGGCAGCATTTTTCAGGGGGCGGCCCAGGCAGAAGGGCAGAGGCGGTTCTTTAACCACTTCCCGTCCTTTCGGTGGTTGTACCAGAATGATGCCTGTAGCTGCAGGCATGACGGTATCATTTTTGAGAGCCAGCGATTGGCTCTCTTGTAATAGCAATCGGTGCAGCTTACTAGCCATTCGATTGCTATTACAAGCAGCAAGAGGGGACATCCCCGCCCTCTCCCGCCTAGCCAGGATCGGCTTTGAACGGCTGTTCGTAACAGTAAACCGGAAGCAATGACATGACATTACTTCCGGTTTACTTGGAAACCATTGGCGCCAGTTTTTAAAAATCGAAAGCATTCAAAAACACCAAACTTAATGTTTGGAATGCTTTTAAGTGCAGAGGAGTACCATAAAGAGTACCTGTCACATGCCTATTGCTGTCACAACGATGTTTACATTCCTTTTGACAACAATAAAAGTATCAAAATAAAAATTAAACAACAGAGTAAAAATAAAAATAAATTAATAATTGAAAAAAAAATTACAATGCACCTGTTCTCCCGAGCTCGCGTGCAAAGGCAAATTTACGTGCCAGTGCACGCAAACAAACAGCGATCGTCTCACACATGTGAGTTATCACTGCATACTTCAGATCATGGGCAGTAATTCTGTATATTGCACTCGAACAAATCATGTCTCAGGTTCTGATGAGGAAGCCACAGCTGTTCACTGTCAATGGCTGCAGCTTCCCCATCAGACCCTGAGACAATAACGGTATACTGTGGCTGCGGAGGGACACATTTAGATGGGAGAGGGTGCCAAATTGTAATCTTGCCTAGGGCAGCACAAAACCAAAATACACCACTGCTAACTGTGATTAGCAGTGCTGTAACTAAGTTATAGTATCATGTTTAATGTAGTTCTTCTGTGGAACTACATGGCTATAATGCAATTCCTTGTCTCTGTGTTCCAGTTGTTTTCCAATAAAGCTAGCTGGGCTCAGCCATTAGAGATGGGCCGAACGACCCCCCCGCAGTGTAGCGGGCTTGCGTACCTGCTATCCCCGCTTAAAGGGCCGACATACAGTTACGACGGTACGCGGGAACGTGCCGACCTGCCGCAGTATAATGACGGCGGCTGGTTGGCAAGCGGTTAAATGTGCAGTAATGCACTGATATATACTGCGTCAAATGTACAGTAACTCACTCAAATATACTGAGTTAAATGTTCAGTAACGCACTAAAATATACTGCGTTAAACGTGCAGTAACGCACTCAAATGTACTGCGTTAAACGCGCAGTAACGCACTGATATATACTGCGCTAAACATGCAGAAATGCACTGATATATTCTGCATTAATCAGGCAGTAACGCACTGATATATACTGCGTTAAACATGCAGTAATGCACTTAATATACTGCGTTAAACGTATAGTAATACACTAATATCTACTGCATTAAACGTACAGTTACATGGTTAGTCAGGTTGAAAAAGACACAAGTTCATCTAGTTCAACCAAAAAATAAAAAATAATAATAATAATAATACAATCCCATATACACAATCCTTCACCCACAGTTGATCCAAAAGAAGGCAAAAACCCCAGAAAAGCATTCTCCAATTTGCTAAAGCAGGGGGAAAAAATCCTTCCTGATCCCCCGAGAGGCAATCAGGTTTTCCCTGGATCAACTTTACCTATATATGTTAGTGCCCAGTTATATTCTGTACATTTAGGAAAGAATTCAGGCATTTTTTAAAGCAATCTATTGAACTTGCCAGAACCACCTCCTGGAGGGAGTCTATTCCACATTTTCACAGCTCTTACTGTGAAGAAACCTTTCTGTATTTGGAGATGAAAACTTTTTTTCCTCTAGACAAAAAGCTTGCCCCCTTGTCCTCTGTGATGACCTTAAAGTGAATAACTCAACACCAAGTTCACCATATGGACCACTTACAGTATGTATTTGTACATGTTGATCATATCCCCCCTTATATTTCCTCTTCTCAAGAGGAAATAGATTCAGTTCCTCTAACCTTTCCTCATAGCTGAGCTCCTCCATGCCTCTTATCAGTTTGGTTGCCCTTCTCTGCACTTTCTCCAGTTCCCCAATATCCTTTTTGAGAACCAGTGCCCAAAACTGAACTGCATATTCTAGATGAGGTCTTACTAATGATTTGTACAGGCGCAAAATGATATCTCTCTCTGGAGTCCATACCTCAGCTTGGCATTGCATGCTAATATGGAGCTTATGATCTACCAAAACCCCCAGATCCTTCTCCACTATGGATTCCCCCAGTTGTACTCCCCCTAGTATGTATGATGCATGCATATTCTTATCCCCCAAGTGCATAACTTGGGAACAGTGACATCTAGGGCTGCCACCTCTGAGCTTGATACCCCCACATCTTCACCCAACTTGGCAAATCTTTTAGGGTGCTCAAACCAAGGGCTGGCCTTCCTTTTCTGTGAGCACCTACCACTCCCTCTAACTGTATTAACCCATCTTCCTACCTGATAATCCTGATTTACCCCTCCACCCTCCACATTAATCCCACTAACCACCTGCTCAGTGAGCAGAGGACCCCTTTCAAGATTGTCAGTTATGCCCAGTGTTGCAATTTGCTCCTCCAGATCTCTAATGTGAGCAGAAGAGCAACCTGCTCACATCTGTCACAGCGGTATCCATCCTGGAGCTGTTGCTCCATTGTTGTATACATGTGGCACACTGTGTACTGCACAAAACCTTAATCTTGCTAACCCCCATTTTCCCAGTTACAATATTAATATTACTAACGGGAAATTTTAGATGTTACTTACAGGTTTGAAGACTCCTGTTATAATCTCCTGTTTTAAACTCTGTTTTTTAGTTTAAACCAATTAGTCCAGTTCCTCTTGCTCAGAGTTCCAGTAAGCAAAAAGATGGCAAGCTCAAGGATGAGCAGGCTCAGGAATGAGTTCTGCAGGAAGTTATAGAGGACCTCAAGCACCTGTGACCAATTAACCACTCCCCTATTTAGTAGTCTAAATGAAGGAAAGAAAAAAAGGTGTTACAAAGCTGCAAGGAAAAATCCCAGAACAATGCAAACGCAGCAATCAACAGCAGTCAAAAGCAAAACTGGTTTTCATTCTCCACTCAAAGTTCCCACTGTTCAGCTTCCAACCAGTAAATCTGGCAAATTCAGATGTGCTCTACACAAAGTTATATAGGACCTCAAGCACCTGTAACAGTAACACATGGATATATACTGCGTTAAATATACAGTAAAGCATGGATATATACTGCGTAAACACGTGCAGCAATGCACTGATATATACTGCAGGAAACCTGCCCTGACAAATTAAACTGACACTAAAGTAAAAATTAAGGGTCACACTACACTAACAAAACTGACACTAAAGCAAAAATAAAGGGTTACACTACACTTACAAAACTGACACTAAAGTAAAAATGACTAGTCAAACTACACTCACAATGAACTATCACTAGATTCACACTAAACTGATATTCTACACTGACAAAAGAAGCACAATAGCACACTATAGCACACTAACTCGCTAGCAGCGCTGAACAGAGCCCTGTTCTATCTCTCTCCACACCAATATCACACTGCAAATGGCCGCTATGGGGAGAATATTTTTATAGTGTGGGGCGAGACTGAGCCATGATTGGATAGAGTCATCATTACTTTCTCCAATCATGGCTCTGACAGTGCTCTGTGACCTGATTGGGTAAAGCTTTCATTGCTTCCAATGCACTGGGCAGCGGCGCAGTGCATTATCATTCGGCGGGCCAAACAAACCGTCAAACGCCTCGCTAATTCGGGTGTTCATTGAGCCGAGACGTTCGCCCAACTCTATCAGCCATGTGCCGAGCACCATCTGACTAGTTAAAGTCATATTTGCAGCAACTTTCCAACAATTGTGACTTTGTATTTTTGTATAATCAAGTTTTTGGGACTTGCATAAATACATTTTGATATTGCTGTGCAGCAACTTGATTTAGAAGGGCTTTCTCTTTTTTTGTGGCTGATACAGGGAATGAGGGAAAGTCTCCTCAATGGGCCACAGAGAGCAATATAAACTGAAAGATGTACAAACCTTTACTTGCTTTAGCCAAAGCTAAAAAATAAAAAAGGTTTGGCTGAAGATACATTTTAAGGCACACATTTATCTTCAACTCTTTTTCCTGTTACATCTTATATTTTCTGCTATAGGTTACTGACTACACAAACGTTAAATTTTAGACTCAGCCCATAAATACTCTTCTACAATCTTCTTATACGACGGTCTGTACATCAAAAGTGATAGCAGAGAGTCACGCATCCATTGTACTGATAAACCATATTAGTAGAAAATAAATGATTTAAAGGGCAAGAAATAAAGCTCACTGATTGTTGTGCAGGGAAAGTTATTTTCTGCTGTCAGAATAGTTTTCTTTACATTTGTGATCTGGATAATGGAGTTTTACTGTTATGACCAACTTTACTGAATCAACTGTGCTGAGCAAAGTTTATAGACTCTAGAGAAGCAATTTCCAGCAAGATGTCATTACTAGGAAGAAGAATAAAACAAATTCACGTATGGAGAAAAAGTACATAATTACAATTATATGTAATTGACTTGCTTGGTTTGGTTGTGGACTGCACATAATTCCTATAGACAATTCAACACTAGAAATGTCCCCATTTGACATTTATAACCAATTACAAAAAAGAAAACTCCTTTTGCTTCTTTTGCAACTTAACCACATCTCTATTTAAAAGTGAATCTGTGGGCATGCTATGGACATATAAAGCCCAATTGAGCTTTCTGTTTGAGGTAGCTAAATAAATCACAGGTGCATCAAAACATAGGATGTGCAAATCCTTAGGTTACATTCAGTCGGACGGCCAGGGGTAGATAGTTTGCTGCGTTCAGAGGCAGCTAAACACCTAAATGCCTCTGAAATGCAACAACACTCTGTGCTATGGGCACAAACTGGTCAATGAGTTGCCCATTGCTCTCTATGGAGCAGTGGATGTCAGCTGACGTGTCCATTGACACCTGCCAACATCCAATCCTGTCTGCTAAAAACAGATGGATGGGGGATCCGTTCCTCATCTGTCCGGTGAATCAGATTGGAAGACAGTTGGATGGAAATGAAGAGGCCATCCCTTTCCATCCAACTGCGCATAGAGGAAACCGGGGCAAAAATGGACCTGTCATCCACCTGCTTAGCGGGGATCAGCGGAAAGATCCCCCACTGAGCAGACAGATCCTCTGGCAGACTCCATCAGTGTGAAAGGAGCCTTTAAACTGAAGATTCAATTGTATTTATATATTCTTAACAAGCAGTAAATGAGCTTACACCCCAGCACTGGGCTTAGGTTCCCCTCCACACCCTTTGCTCCTCAATCACATTTGGCTTTCCACCAGTGGAACATCCCTGCACCCATACAAAAAAATTGTATACTTACCTTTTTACAGAAGTCCTATGGTATGGAGGTAGAGTATTGTGGATATGATATTGAGCTGGTCTACAATCAATGTTAACAATTATGAGCGTTGTGAGTGGTCTTTTTATAGACCGCTGTGATAAATAGGCAGAGAACCAGGATAGAGCAAAATCTCGGAGGCCAAGGGAATGTAGTTTACTCAGAAGGAGCAAGGGTGGTCAACAGTATCAAAGGCTGCAGAGAGGTCAAGTAGTAGCAGTATGGAGTACTGGCTGTTGGTTTTAGCAGTTAGTAAATCGTTAGTGAGTTTTAGTAAGGCAGTTTCTGTGGCGTGCTGTAAGCGAAAGCCAGACTGTAAAGGGTCGAGGAGGTTATTTTCACTGAGGTAGGAGCTCATATAGTGTATGGGGATAATACCGTACGCAAGTGTGGTATGACCTCCTTTATCTTGGGGTCAAACTATCTGGTAAGTGTTTCTGGTGCTTTTGCTGGTGGACAGTGCGTTACAGAGGAGTCTCACTTCTTGCGCTGAAGCATAGGATGACAGCTTGGAGGACTTTGCAATCTATTTTTTCATTTATTGGGACTTTATTCTCTGGAATTGTGGTGGGAATTGTTGGAAGTGCTACCTATTTTATTTCAATTCATATCCTGATTAAACAATCTGCCTACTGTCTTGGTACCTCTGCTGCCTACCTGGTATCGACCCTGGCTTAGACTTTGAACTTGCTCATTCTTCTGTCTTAGTATCTTTGCTGCTCAGTTGTTCCTGACTTGGCTCATTTTGATTAAGGCTCTTCTTTTTGCACTTGAAACTTTCTGTGTCCGATCTGCATTGCAGCTTCCTGCGCAGACCTGTTTAAAGCACAGTCAGCAGAACAGCAGCACCCAGACTGTCTTTTGATCTTCCAGACCTAATGCTGCTCCTCATCCTTCTACACCCTGTCTCCAACTTTGGGGGAGTATTACGCAGGAGATGTAAGGAAAGCCCTTTGGTCAATTCGGCCTTGACCATTTACACTACACTCTTTCTTAGATTTCTGGCTGTGGAAAACAGAGTATGGCGGGAAGTGCAAAGTCTACTATGAAAAGCGCAACAAAAATATTGTCACATCTAGGAAGTTTTCTGTTTTAAAATGGCCCTGTCCCTTAGTATAAAAATATAGACCCAAGATTGCATATAAAAGAAGAAACTTTAGGGCCTATGTCAACGGGCTTTTGCTTGCTTCAGATGGGTTTTGCATTCACAAAAAAGTATATGGAAATGCAAAACCTATTTGAAGCAGGTCAACTGCAGGTCAAATGCACCTGTCAAAGAATGTCAAACTGATGCCACCAACACAAGCCCAAAGCTAATCAACAAAGGACATTTGTTGATTTGACATTTCACATGACTAGAGAGAGGAAGGAAAAGCTGCATTTATTCCAGATTGTGTGATCTATCGAGTGTTAAAGCTACTGGTCCCGCTCTGTATCTGTGGTTTTGGGAGACCATAATCCCTATGCTGGGCGAGACTGCCGTAATAGCAGTCATCGCCGTCCGGTAAGAAGACCATACTTACACACTCCTTGGTGGATTGACTACTTCTTATCACATCTCTCCTGGACGAGGGTTTTTTTCTTTCTTTTTTGTGGACTCTACTATTATGTTTTGGACTATTTACACATATTGTTTTTATATATACTTTTTCACACGCATCTGTGAACAAAGTTTGTTTTTGATTAATTGATTTTGCTTATGTATCTATTGATTGATGTGATGTCACTTGGTGGGTCCTTACTTATATTTTTTATAAGTCACATTTATATTTATAGCGCTGCACTTTGCTGTTTACTACACTAATCAACAAAGGATCTTATACTTACCTTTTTAGTGGGCTGTCAGTTAGAGCTTACTTTTCTTAAAGTGCTCCACATTCTGCTGCTATCTGACAAATATGTTGGCTAGCTTTCCCCTGCTGATCACTGTGATTCCTCCCACCAGCCCTCACATCACTATAGAACACTGTAATGATGTAGGAGTAAAGGGAGGAACAACAGGACCCAGAAGTGTTAAATAGCGTTGTAAGGGTTAATTCTGCTTAGACCTGGACAATCAGTAGAATTCTTTCAGAGCTCCAGAAGCATTCAATGCACAAGACAAGATAGTCATTGAATGAATGCTTGGTTTTAATGGTAATGCCGCATACACACGAGCGGACTTTACGGCAGACTTTGCCCGGTGGACTTTTCGACGTACTTTACGACGGACTTTCTGAATGAACGGACTTGCCTACACACAATCCACCAAAGTCCGCCAAATTCGTACGTGATGACGTACGATCGGACTAAAACAAGGAAGTTCATAGCCAGTAGCCAATAGCTGCCCTAGCGTGGCTTTTTGTCCGTCGAACTAGCATACAGACGAGCGGACTTTTCGACCGGACTCGATTTCGACGGATTGATTTAAAACATGTTTCAAATCTAAGTCCGTCCAACTTTTGAGAAAACAAAGTCCGCTGGAGCCCACACACGATCGAATTGTCTGACAAAATCCCGTCCGCCGGGCAAAGTCTGCCGTAAAGTCCGCTCGTGTGTACGCGGCATTAGTCTGAGAGGCTAGATGTTTGTATAGGGATTACTGATGAACTCTGTCCTCCCTCCCTCCTTTTCTTTGAGTTGTGCAATATTCTTTGTTCCTAAAATAAGAAATATTCTTCTGTCAGTTATATTCAGGTTTCAGTCATGTTAACTCTTTCTCCTCCTTCAAGCGTTGGCGCCCAAACTCTGGACTTATTTACAGTCCACGATAAGTACAGTAAGGTTAGAGATAATATAAGAATATCATATCAAAAAGTAGAATAAGTACCTCACTCTGCATAGCAAGGTCAATCTTTCACACTACAGACCTATCTTCCTTGCCCTCACCCATGACACCTATCCTAGGGAACCCTGACTTCAGCACTGGACTTATTAACATGAACCTCAGGAGGACCTCACTAGGCCAACAAGGAAGATCTCAGCTTGTGGACTTTTGGCTACAGGACAGTTTTGCCTCTCAAGCCGATATTACCTGGCTTACAGACCCACTTCCGGATTGCTGGAGCTCTAATTAACTCATGCTGGAGCTCTAATTTCCTACAAACTTTTCGGAGAGCTCACTGCACTTGTAACATAAACTCACAACTTTTGAATCAGTTTCTAGGAAAGGGAAACTGTCTAGACATACTCTGTCAATCATATATGGTTATGTTCATATGCCAATGGGAATCGGAACTGGGTATCCAGTTCACAAAAAATCATAAATAGTGAACCAGTACCTGGAAGTTGGGTACAAAATACTTACTAGATGTGTAGCACGGCCCCCTAAGGGACTGCTTGGGTTTATCTGCTCATCTGCATTGCCGTGACCTGATGGACATTACAACCCACCTGCCACTCTGGGTTCAGACATCTTTGCACAACCTTAAAGCATATAGATAAGGAAAGGGCCAAGGGGGTACCGCATCCATATGAAATTGCTAATGAAAAAGGGGGGACGTTGGAGCGGACCAGAAAAGGAATACAAAATATTATTAGAAAAATAATTAATTTATTATACAAAGATATAAGCAATTGACAATATAACATTAAAAACAAATAGCATTGGTTTCCAATAAAATAAGCCACACATAGTATGTATATTGCTCCCTCCCTATTGCTGCTTGAATATGGCAGGTTGATGTTTCACTTTTGCTTCCTCAGGACCTATATGCCTAACACCAAGCAGAGGGATTCTGCATAAGAAAGGAGAAATAATCATATTTCAAATACAGACAATGGGTACAGATATACATATCAAAAGGTGAGATGTCCCAGAAAGACATATAAGTGATGCATAGAGGAAACCAGTCACTTAGAACAGCATAACTCTCATATGCATGACATGCCCCACGCCTTCCCCGGGTGCCTGGATGGTACCAAGAATCACAAGGATGCCCAGAGGGGTCAATCAAAAATTAGAGTATGCATATTTTTATATTATATAGATTTTTGATTGACCCCTCTGGGCATCCTTGTGATTCTTGGTACCATCCAAGCACCCAGGGAAGGCGTGGGGCATGTCATGCGTATGAGAGTTATGCTGTTCTAAGTGACTGGTTTCCTCTATGCATCACTTATATGTCTTTCTGGGATATCTCACCTTTTTATACGTATATCTGTACCCATTGTCCATATTTGAAATATGATTATTTCTCCTTTCTTATGCAGAATCCCTCTGCTTGGTGTCAGGCATATAGGTCCTGAGGAAGCGAAAGCGAAACATCGACCTGCCACATTCAAAGAGCAATAGGGAGCAATATATATACTATGTGTGGCTTATTTTATTGGAAGCCAACACTAGTTGTTTTTAATGTTATATTGTCAATTGTTTATATCTTTTGTATTCCTTTTATGGTACCTATAAAGTCCGCTCCAACGTTTCCCCTTTTTCACAACCTTAAAGCAATAAATCGGGCAACTATGTGCATTTATGTTTTGATAATGTTTAGTAGAACAGTTCAAAGAAGATATTATCTCAAAGAGCAGGTAATAGATCTGCTGAGTTTTAGGCAACAGCGCCAACTCAGCAAAGGAATTCCTTCAAATAACACAGGCCAAGATAATTGCAGGTAAAACAGTCATGTACAGTGGAGTTCTGCTTGCACCTGATAGGATAAATAAAGTTAAATGGTTATACTGATACATTTCTAATTGGGATACCTCGGCCAGCCTATAAACCCTTAACCTTAATGAGAGGTCAGACTTAATGGTAATAGTATAAGGACCCTAGTAGCAATAATGACAGCAATGTCCCTGTTGCAGATCTGATGGTCTTCACTGGCAGTAGGAGCTCATTAATTGTATCCAATAAGGTGTAATAGCAAGCAATAAGGTTTCTTGAAATGGTAGAAGCTAAAGGTGTCTATGAACAGTGTTCAAGATAGATTCAGTACAGTATTCCTGAGGTAAACATGTCTGTGCAAAGTGTCTCAATGAAACCATGAGAAAAGGATTTGTAAAGGTGAGCGATTGCCCTCTCACCAATGACCAGGCCGATTTAATACCCTCCGGACAGCAGCTCCTGTAGTGACATGCATGCAGTGGATCTGCCGTATCGATCTCCCGATGCAAAGCTCAGAACACAGGTTGGCAGGCAACCGAAGTGGTGTTAGATGATTGTCTGACGAACAGCAAGCAGTGCTAGGCCCTTCTCCTCCGGGTTGGAATGTGGTACACCTCCTGGTCCATGAGTCATGTGACCTTAGAGGATTTACACAGTGTTGTATGCCAGCCTCTAATAGAGCGGCTGGCAGTTTAAAAAAAAAAGGCTTAACAAACACTTTCAAGTGTGAGGTTGGACTAAATAGCCTCCTAGCATCCAGGATCAGGTGGTTATTTATTGGTGGACTCTGTGTTGTAGAAATCCATATTAACCTACTTTATGTATTTCATATTATTCATATTAATTTGTATATGTTATTAATATAATTATCATCATTCATTATTATGATATTCATATTATTATATACAGTAGTAGTGGTATTATCATCAATAATATAATTCAATATTAAAACATAGTTATTAGTCTTTATTAATGTATACTATATTATTCCATAATATAGAAAATCTTCATTTCTAAATGTTGAACTCTAGATGACCTCTCTGCTTCATGTTGGTATTTTTTGTAAGACAAGTTTACTGGGTGAAAGTTTATTAGGATAACGTTCAGACAGTCCCAGACAATCTTAGACACCCGTCTGAACTTTAGATGTCCCATTATTTTTATTTGTCGATTTTAGCAACCAATCATATTGTACCACATGTAATTCAATGGTCAAGAAATCATTATAAAAAGGCCTGCTTGCCTTTCTTTCTTTGAGCGAGTGATGAACTCGCTCCCAGCTGCAGCTGTTTGTTATTTTTACTGTTATTTGTAATTGTTATTTTTATTGTTATTGTTTTCATTAAACCTCCTCCTTTATTGGAAATGTATTGCCTGATCATTCGTTACTTTTCCACATGCATTTGGAGGTCCCAACGAGATCAGCATACCCCAGTAGCTGTCTAACTTAACTCCATGCTGGTGGGGCAATGGATTCAACACCTTTATTGCAAGTTCTGCATTGTGTTGTCCAGGTCTTCTCAGCAATAGGGGGAGAGAATGATTGCTGCTGGGTATCACTGTACCAGGCAGGATTTCCATGGAGGCAGGTTAGGTCTTCTGAACTGTAAGTGCATTAGATGCGTTGTGGAGGATGAGATACCCTGGGAGCTAGGTTTTATAAAATATTAAAGGGTAACCCTGCAGAGGTTTAGCTACCCTCTGTGTAACCTGAGTTTTACATGCATGTTGGTATCATAGACTGATTAAATCGGTCTGGAAGAGGTTTTTTAGGGAGTTAATGGATCCCTGGAGAACCTGAATTGCTATCCTCAACCTTCAAGAGGTCTGGCCGAGGTTCTTTGGTAAGTATTTGGCCCTGGAGAACCTTAATTGGTATCCTAGACATACAAGAAGTCTGGATGAGGTTTTAGGGTACATTTTTGATCCCTGGAGAACCTGAACTGGTATCCTAGACCTACAAGAGGTCTGGACGAGGTTCTGGGGTAATCATTGGGCCCCTGCAGAACCTGAATTGGTATCCTAGTCCTACAAGAGGTCTGGACAAGGTTTTGGGGTAATTTTTTGAACCCTGGAGAACCTGAATTGGTGTCCTAGACCTACAAGTGGTCTGGACGAGGTTTTGGGTTAGATTTTTTGACCCCTGGAGAACCTGAATTGGTATCCTAGACTGGCAAGTCCAGTTTGGAAGGTCTGGGTTGCCTAAATTTACATGCATGTTGGGATCCTGGATTGGTAATCAATCTGGAGGAGGCTTTGGGGTTATTAGACCACTGGAAAGCCTAAGTTAAATATTTTTGTTGAGGATGAGTACTGATATGTAGTTACTAGTAGAAAAAAGGTACCTTTTTATTGTATTTGAAAAGATAACATAGAACATAAAAGTTGTGGTGTAAAACAATACTCATGAGTTTAGAAATGTCAGGAAACGTAAGTTCTGACAGGTAAATAAGGTAAAAGTTTTAGAGCTCCATTTGTTAACAAAGTTAAAAGGTATGTACAATGTAATATAGGTGTATATAAGTTCATATGTATCTGTTATAACTGTCTGTGTTGTCTGTGTACTAAATGAGTTACTGTAAGATCAGGTTGAGACATTCCTGATCGCCGTGGCAAGCAGGGCTTGGCGTTTTTTTTGTGTCTTGAGACAAGCGTTTTTGTAAGGAGATGTATGCGCATACGGTGCCTATTGGCTTTACTCTGAGCACTGCTGTCCATAAGTAATTACTAACTAATCTGTCATTTATAGTCAGTCTGTGAATATTTGTATATATGGGTATTCCTCACTTGACGACCGGGTTCCATTCCGAAGACCAGGTCTTTAAACAAATTGGTCATTAAGCGAGGAGCCACAGTAATCAATAATATAATAAAGTAATCAATATTTTAGGCATTCTTCGCTACTGTACTGTATTGTGAAAAAAAAAGTTCTAAAACACAAAACTCCAACTCAATAGTGTTGTTTTAATTTGCATAAGTGCAGAACACAAATGAAAATTCGGTACTGTACTGAACAATACAATGATGTATAGCGCGTCGTTCGGGTTGGGTGAGCTGGTCGTAAGTCCGAGTGGTCGTTAAACAGGTAGGTTGTCAGGCGAGGAGTATCTGTATATGCATAGATGTGTGTATATAATCAGGAATTTGTGTTCATATAAATGAATACTTTGCTAGGTGGAGTGACTGTGTATTGCTATATAGAAAACAGAAGATAATGACATTTTGTTAATGAATGTTCACAAATGTAAGTTAATTTCTTTGTAATCTTTGTAGACTGTTAGGGAGTAGTGTATGTGTGATTAATGGAGGGAGACTGATTATCTTCCAAATGAGGTTAGAATTAAGGATGAGCCGAACATCCCCCGGTTCGGTTCGCACCAGAACTTGAGAACAGGCAAAATCAGGCAAAATCAAAAGTGCTCATTCTAAAGGCTTATATGCAAGTTATTGCCATAAAAAGTGTTTGGGGACCCGGGTCCTGCCCCAGGGGACATATATCAATGCAAAAAAAGTTTTAAAAATGGCAGTTTTTTCGTGAGCAGTGATTTTAATAATGCTTAAAGTGAAACAATGAACAAATGAAATAGTCCTTTAAATATCGTGCCTAGGGGGTGTCCTTAGTATGCTCGTAAAGTGGCGCAGTTTTCCCATGTTTAGAACAATACCACAGCAAAATTAAATTTCTAAAGGAAAAAAAGTCATTTAAAACTGCTCGCGGCTATAATGAATTGTCGGGTCTCCCAACGTGAGACCATCACAGGGTCGTATTCAGCACACTACAGCACTCTGGCAGGAGGATCACAGGGTCAGTCAAGGATCGATTCAGACCTGTAGCCACTTTACACAAGCTGCAACTCCTTCACCATCTGGTGTGCAGGTCCAGATGACCAACATTAACAACTAATAAACTACAATTACTGTACACACCGTACAGAGCTGAGAGCATTGTGATGTGGATGGGAACACCACTAGAACAGAGGAGAATTCACTTATAGAAAAACACCATCTGTCATGTGACACATCTCCCACACAGTCATCACTCTCTATATAAACCTAACACATCATACACACCATTTTCTGTTTTTCAAGGCTCTGATGAAGAGGGATCCCCTTGAAACGCGTTAGCCATTGTTTCGGCCTATACCCTTGCATGGGTTTTATATTAAATTTCCACTATTTTATCAAATGAGAATATTGTAACGTGTTTTTATGAACACGTAGTAATTTTCATTGTATTCATTTATTTGTTTAGAATAAACTTTATTTATCAACTTGATTCATGCATTAGGTCACACGCCTCCTTTCTCCCTTATCACTCACATGTCCCCTAGGGCAGGACCCAGCTTCCCAAATACTTTTTATGACAATAACTTGCATATAAGCCTTTAAAATGAACACTTTTGGTTTTTCATGTTAGTGTCCCATAGACTTTAACAGGGTTCCGCGGCTTTCGAATTTGCCGCGAACACCGTATCTTGTTCATTGTTCCCCTAAACATCATAACAACCAAAGTTCGGCCCGAACTTATGCTCGGGCAGAACCGTTCGCCCATCCCTAGTTAGAATAAGTTTGAAGTGGTTGTAAAGACTTTGGTGTGAAAGGACCCTGTGTGTTAGTTCTATGAGTGAATTGTACAAAGAATGCAACTGATGCTGAATTCTGCATAGTGTATGATGAATATGGAAATGGTATGTATCTGCCATACAAATACAATTAGAACTCTCTGTTTCAGATCTTTGATTTTGTGACGCTTGTTATTAGTTTTTGATAGGAGGATTTATATTTCTATGAGTTAGTTAAATGTATTGTTGTGTGTGTGATTCCTATGTGAATGATTGTATGTGACTTTCGTGGAGAGGCTAGGGATTGATACATCTATGGTGACTGATTGACTTTAGCGTCAAAATTCAAAATGTTATTGCCAATGAGTGTGTGTGTGTGGAAGGCACAATTCATTCATCTTTTTTCCTTGTCAAAAGAAGTTTATTGAGTATACAATGTTATAAAGATACATAAAGTAAGTTTACAAGGATCTATAAAGTAAGCTCATTGTTTTACAGTAGGGTTTATATAGGTAAATATCATGAAATTTCAAATATTAAACATTGGGTTCACGTAAACCTAAATTAAAGATATATATCATTTCCTTAGTTACTTTTGTAGGTATTTAAATGATTTATACCTACTATACATATTGTTTACAAGTAGAGTGTATATAGGTCAAATAAATTCTGATAGTGAGCTTTAATCGTAAGGTGGAGAAAAGGAAAGAGAAAGAAGAAAAAGGGTTGAAAGGTAGAGGTATGGTCCACAAGGTTGTCCCGCTCGTCAGTTTATTATTCTTTTTAGTTCTCTTTGAAGCCTTAGAATGGGTGTCTCTGTAAGTCATTTAATCTGTTACCATGGCAACAGGACAGAGTCATTGAAGTTTGACAGGAACTGTTGTTTTATCCAAGGATGCCAAAGTTTTTGAAACTTTGGAATTTGATTTTGATCGATGGCTACCATCTTAGCATGGGACATTGTATTATTCATTCTGTGAATTGTTTCTGCTAGTACCAATGTAGGAGATTTCCATGCCTTGGCCACTGTTTGTTTTGCAGCCATTATTAGTTGGATCATAAGTTTGAATTGAGAGAGTGTTAACCATTCCGGTTTTAGATTAAGTAAAGTTAAATATGGATCTGGTTGTATTATTTTTTTAAATATTTTAGATGCAATCACGAAGACTTCCTTCCAGAAGGTTTGGATTACTGGGCACGTCCACCATATGTGTAAATATGTGCCTATTTCTGGGCATCCTCGAAAACAAAGAGCTGAGGTATTAGGTTAATATTTTGCCACTCTAGCGGGTACAAGGTACCAGTGAGTTAGGACTTTATAATTTGTCTCCAGTGCTAAGATGTTGGGTGAAGATGACTTAGATGTGAGCCATATGTTAGACCAGTCCGTGTCTTCTAAAGTTCGTCCCAGGTCCTCCTCCCACCTCTGAACGTAAGAGGGTCTATTAAGATTTGCTACTCCATATAATTGATTATAAAGTGATGAAATTGTACCTTTAGCAAATGGATCTTTTGTACAGATTGATTCAAAAATGGATAATTGGGATAATGGTGTATCCCCCTTTAGGAATGGTGTATAGAAATTTTTCATTTGGAGATATCTAAATATCTCAGAGTTTGGTAGATCATATTTTTCTCTAAGCGATGGGAATAAAAGGAATGATTTAGATGCTATGAAGTCATTTAGTGTCTGAATGCCTGATGTTGTCCAAGCTTTAAAAGAATTTGGGTAGATCCATGCCGGATAAAAGGCCGGATTTCTGATAAAAGAAAGGAGAGGATTGTGTGGAGATTGTAACTGATATTTGGTTTTTAGTTTATCCCAGAGAGATAAGAAGTGTTTAGTTATGGGATTATGAATTTTAAAGCGGTCTTTAGGATCAAGCCATAATAAATTTTATATTAATAGAGGGTCATTTTCTGAAGCCTCTATAAATACCCATAATGGGATTTCCTGTTTTGCATGGTATTTGGACAGACTGGCCAAATGTGCTGCTCTGTAGTAGTTAGTAAAATTAGGGTATCCCAGGCCTCCTTTATTTTTGGGAAGATGTAGTGTGTGTATAGGTATACGTGGTTTAGAAGAGCCCCATATAAATGAAGTTGCTCTTTTTTGTACTATTCTCAAAAAATAGGAAGGACTTGGAATAGGGAGGACTCTGAATAGATAAAGCAATTTGGGTAGAATAGTCATTTTGATTGCATTAATCTTCCCTATCCAGGATAAAGGAAGTTGCGACCATTGTTTTATTAGATTTGTGATCTGTCTTAATACAGGAGGATAATTGGTTGAGAATAAGTCAGAATGAGATGCTGTTAAATGAATTCCAAGATATGGGATTGATTTTTCTGCCCATGTGAATGGGAGTGCAGCCCTAGCCGGGATCAATTCCATGTTTGTGAGTGAAATATTAAGCACTAGGCATTTCTTAGGATTGACAAAGAAAAATATTTATATATATAGGACAAATTCCCTTAAATGTGAATAAATTCAGATAAAAATACCAGACTACCCATATGTATAAAACTTGAATGAACAAAAATCATAAATCTGAATAATAGTGAACAATGATAATAGTGCAATCGTGACATATAGTGTCAAAAAATAAAAAACAAATATAAATTGACATCAATGACAAAGTCCATCCAAAATTGATGTGAAATCCTGATGTAAATCTTTGGTGCCAAAGCGTAAACAGCAAAATCCCTTCACCATCACTGAAAAAAACACCAATGTGCTCATGGAAATGGATGTCCGCTTACCAGATGAAGTTGACCAATTTAATTAAAAAAAGGTCAAATAGGCTTTAGCAAGATAATGCTTGCTGCAATGGAGAAAAATAAACCAGACTCTTGTCCTCACATCACAGGGTCTCACGCATGGGATATAAAATAGATGGAGAGGAACCAAAACATAGTGTAACACCATTTATTTAAAAGTAAAGTAAAAACAAAACATAGCCAAATGGCTACTCACATAAAAGGTGCCATCGCCTGGCACTGAGGCTGAAAAACGTATCTAGGAATGGAGAAATCCAATCTATGGGAGAAGTTTCCCAGATGATCGCGGCAGCGGCGTGCGTTCCACCCTCGACGGACAGACAAACCATGGAAGCTGGAAGTGATGTAATTGCGTGACCAAGTACCGCCTCGACGTACGTTTCGTTATACACGTCTTCAGGAAGCGTACTTGGTCGCTAAGGAGATAGTTTAAATAGTGTTTGAAATTTACATAAAGAGGAGGGGTTGACTGCTTCACAGCCTCAGTGCCGTTCATAGAACACCGTACAACCATCTCAAATAGCAGTTTAAATGACAAAGATAGATTAACTTCTACAAATAATTTATACAATATAAATAATCTTAAATGCTGCTACTGGTAGGAAATAAGTTTCAGAATGAAACTAGGATAAGGATGGCATATTCCGCCAGTATCTGACTAGGGGGAATAGAAAATAAAAGAAACTAAAAATGAATAATAAAAAAATATATATATATATTCACTAATTTTAGTGAGTATAGCTCAATATGGATTGAGAATGGGAAAACAACTAAAAATGACTGAAAAACACCAACAGTTGCCAAAAAAAAAATATTATGAAAAATAATTTAAAAATGAAAAAAATAATCAAAAATAATCAAAAAAATTTATTTTTAAAATAAAAAATAGTAAAATGCAAAAATTGAAAAATGCCTGAAAAATAACATTCAAAAATCAATAAAAAAAATTAGATAATTGATCCAGAAAAAATTAATTAAGTCTAAAAGAATATCCAGCATGAATCCTAATAATTAGTCAAGTCTAAAAGAATATCCAGCATAAATCCTAATCATTAGTCAAAAAGCAATTTAGATCCAGTTCGATATTCAGGCCCTGCGGCTGCATCGTTTGTAAACTGACCGTAATGGATTTGTGCCAGTTAACAGCTGTCACCATCCACAATGGTTAGGAGCCGTCCTTAAAGGACAGTATATGCGCATCAGGAGAAATTGTGATGATATTACTGATTACCATGCACAATCTGAGATTCTTACCCAAAAGTTTCAGGAGAAAGGTTATCCCCTTAAAAATCTTATAAAAACCAAAAACCAAGTTTTGGCCATGAATAGAGACTCCCTTCTAGTCCCCAAGGAAAAAGTCCCCTTTTTGGGAGACATTCCATTTATATCAGGTTTCCATCGCCAATACAAGGGTGTGGAAAAAATATTTCGTAAATACTGGCCTATACTTTGTAAGGACAGAGATTTACAGAACCTACTCCCCCCCAAACCAAAGTTTATTTATAGACGAGCACCAGGACTTAGGAATATGATAGCCCCTAATGTGCCCGATCCTCCTAAAAAACTGTTTACTTTTCTGGATGGATCAGGGTTCCATTATTGCACTAGATGCAAAGCCTGCCGTACCACAAACAGAGCAGGGAAAAAGATTTCTAAATTCCATTCTAAGGTCACCCGACAAGAATTCTCTATAAAACCTCTGATTACATGCAACTCTAGCTATGTCACTTATGTGTTGGAGTGCCCCTGTTCAATCCAATATGTGGGTCGCACCACCCGCAAATTGAGAGTTCGTATTAACGAACATGTAGCCAATATTTCTAAAGGTTATCTAAATCATAGTGTATCACGGCACTTTCGTATGGTCCATAATAGAGACCCTCGTTTACTTACCTTTTACGGTATAGACAAGATTACCTCCAATTGGAGAGGTACTGACCTTAAAAAGGCTGTTTCTCAGAATGAGACCCAGTGGCTGTACCGTTTACAAACGATGCAGCCGCAGGGCCTGAATATCGAACTGGATCTAAATTGCTTTTTGACTAATGATTAGGATTTATGCTGGATATTCTTTTAGACTTGACTAATGATTAGGATTCATGCTGGATATTCTTTTAGACTTAATTAATTTTTTCTGGATCAATTATCTAATTTTTTTTATTGATTTTTGAATGTTATTTTTCAGGCATTTTTCAATTTTTGCATTTTACTATTTTTTATTTTTAAAATAACATTTTTTGATTATTTTTGATTATTTTTTTCATTTTTAATTTATTTTTCATAATATTTTTTTCTATGCAACTGTTGGTGTTTTTCAGTCATTTTTAGTTGTTTTCCCATTCTCAATCCATATTGTGCTATACTCACTAAAATTAGTGAATATATATATATATTTTTTTATTATTCATTTTTAGTTTCTTTTATTTTCTATTCCCCCTAGTCAGATACTGGCGGAATATGCCATCCTTATCCTAGTTTCATTCTGAAACTTATTTCCTACCAGTAGCAGCATTTAAGATTATTTATATTGTATAAATTATTTGTAGAAGTTAATCTATCTTTGTCATTTAAACTGCTATTTGAGATGGTTGTACGGTGTTCTATGAACGGCACTGAGGCTGTGAAGCAGTCAACCCCTCCTCTTTATGTAAATTTCAAACACTATTTAAACTATCTCCTTAGCGACCAAGTACGCTTCCTGAAGACGTGTATAACGAAACGTACGCCGAGGCGGTACTTGGTCACGCAATTACATCACTTCCGGCTTCCGTGGTTTGTCTGTCCGTCGAGGGTGGAACGCACGCCGCTGCCGCTATCATCTGGGAAACTTCTCCCATAGATTGGATTTCTCCATTCCTAGATACGTTTTTCAGCCTCAGTGCCGGGCGATGGCACCTTTTATGTGAGTAGCCATTTGGCTATGTTTTGTTTTTACTTTACTTTTAAATAAATGGTGTTACACTATGTTTTGGTTCCTCTCCATCTATTTTATATCCCATGCGTGAGACCCTGTGATGTGAGGACAAGAGTCTGGTTTATTTTTCTCCATTGCAGCAAGCATTATCTTGCTAAAGCCTATTTGACCTTTTTTTAATTAAATTGGTCAACTTCATCTGGTAAGCGGACATCCATTTCCATGAGCACATTGGTGTTTTTTTCAGTGATGGTGAAGGGATTTTGCTGTTTACGTTTTGGCACCAAAGATTTACATCAGGATTTCACATCAATTTTGGATGGACTTTGTCATTGATGTCAATTTATATTTGTTTTTTATTTTTTGACACTATATGTCACGATTGCACTATTATCATTGTTCACTATTATTCAGATTTATGATTTTTGTTCATTCAAGTTTTATACATATGGGTAGTCTGGTATTTTTATCTGAATTTATTCACATTTAAGGGAATTTGTCCTATATATATAAATATTTTTCTTTGTCAATCATTTAGCGCTCCCCAACCCCTCTCTTTTTCACATCTATGCATTTATGAAATATTTCATTTTTTTGCTTAGGGTGTAGCTGCTTTACTTATCTTTTTATATTTTTATGTGGCGCGGAATTATTCACTATCTATTTCTTAGGATTAATCATAAGGCCGGATAGGGCTGCAAATCCATCAAGAGCTGGTATTAAGTTAGGACCAGAGACCTGTGGTGATGATAGAAAAAGTAATATATCGTCTGCAAATATACATAATTTGTGTGTAATACCTCCTACTTCAATGCCAGTTATAGTTTGGTTTGTTCTGATGTATTGGGCCATGGGTTCGAGTATAAGGGCAAATAATAAGGGAGATAATGGGCAACCCTGTCGGGTACCTCTTTCGATATTAAAGGCTTCAGATTTGTATCCAGCATTTTATATAGGCTTTGGGTTTATTATATAATGCTTTGATCCATGTTAAAAAGTGGGGTCCAAAACCCCATTTTTGTAATGAATATTGCATATATTGCCAGGATACTGTGTCAAATGCCCTCTTAATATCAAGAGATAGAAAACATAAAGGGATTTTCCGTTTTTTAGCAATATGTGTCAATAACACTGCCCTGCGTATATTATCGCCTGCCTGTCTATTTGGCATGAAGCCTACTTGATCTCTATGTATTAATTTTCCTATAATGCTATTGAGGCGTTTTGCTATTATTTTTGCTAATAATTTAATATCAAGGTTTAACAGAGAGATAGGCCGATAGTTCACACAGGAAGTATCATCAGAAAGGGGTTTTGGGATCATACAAACAATTGCCATTAGTGTTTCTTGCCGAAAAGAATGTCCATCTAGAAGTTTGTTAAAAGTTTCAGTGAGAATGGGAGAGAGTATTTCTGAGAATGTTTTATAGTATAAAGCCGAGTAGCCGTCTGGGCCTGGTCTTTTGTTAAGTTTTAGGTCTTTTATGGCGTTAGCAACTTCATCTATAGTTATAGGCTCATCCAAACTGCTTTTTTGATTCTGAGATAACTCAGGTAAGGTTATTTTTGAGAAGAAGGATTCAGCCTCTGTAGGATTAAATTCATTGTTTGTCTTGTATAAAGTTGCGAGATGTGAGTGAAATTTATGGACTATTTTAACTGGATTACAAGTGTAAACATTTTTTGATAATTTCAAACGTATTGGTTTGAAAGATTTGTTAGTTGAATTTAATGCCCGAGCCAAATATGTACCTGGTTTGTTTGTATTCATGTAGAAATTGTGTTTGGAGCGTTTGAGGGATTTATCAACTGACTCAGTGAGAAATAGATCGTATTCCAATCTAGATTTTTCCAGATGAGATTTTGTACTCTGAGATGGATTATCTTGAAATGATATGTAGGCTGCATTAAAATTGAGTTCTAGTTTTTTTGCTAGATTTTTGCGTTCCCGTTTAAATAGTGCCATTTGTCTTTGTATTGTACCACGCAAGACAGGCTTATGAGCTTCCCACAGTGTTATTGGGGAGATGTCTGTTGTATTATTAATTGATATGTATTCCTTTATAGCTTGTTCAATGGCCATCTGATGTAGTGGGTGTTTGAGCATTATGTCCGGTAAGTACCACGTTGGGTCATGCGCTTTTGGTATGGCTGAGGCTATAGTAGTGTATACTGCATTATGGTCAGACCACGGAATCGGAATTATATCTGATGCAATAATTTCTGGTATCATTCCTATTAGAAAAATATGATCTATTCTGGTGAAGGTTTGATGAGGGTGCGAGAAATAAGTGAATTTCTTTTTCATTGGGTTACTTTCTCTCCATGAATCTACCAGATTGTATTTGGAAAGAAGTTGAGAAAAAGGTAATCTAGAGGTTATTTTGGATGGTGTAAAAGGTGATTTATCTAGAAATGGGAGGAGGACCTGGTTCAAATCCCCACACATTATCACTGTTCCTATTTTGTGTGTATTAATCACTTGTAATATATGTGAGAGGAATGGTGTAGGTTGTTTGTTAGGAGCGTAGTAGGAAATCACCGTGATTGCTGTATCCATTATATAACCCATGAGTATCAGGTATCTACCTTCTGGGTTTTTAATTTCTGATGATAAGGTGAATGGTGTGGATCGGTGAAATGCAATTAGAGTTCACCTTTGCTTGGTACAGGCAGAAGCCGTGTAAATTTGTTGATAAAAAGGAGAAATATATTTTGGAGTAGAATCTTTGGTGAAGTGTGTTTCTTGGAGGCATACTATGTGAGCCTTCTTGTTATGGAAAGTACGGAAGGCTTTGGTCCTTTTTTGAGGGACATTTATTCCCTGAACATTCAGGGAAAGTATATTCAGTGGTGCCATGGCAATAGATCAAATAGTTTTGACTTACTTTTTGTTATGCAGAGCTGACTGCGCAGATCAACCTGTGTGGACTGAAGAGATGAATAGATAGAAAAGAAACCAGTGAATTCTGGAGTAAAGAGTAAACAAAAAACATATGAGATTAGATGATACATTGTATAAATTATTATTTGCAAGTAATCACAATTTACCCGTGAAAGAGAATAAATATCTCTCTCAGGGGAATAAGTGCCTTCGTCACACTCCCACATAATATGGTTGGGAGAATGAGGAGGGCTAATGGGGGTACACGGATCTTCCGCTTACAGGAGAGAAGTGCTATGTCAAAAGACATCAAAATGATGTTTCATTAATTGGAGTGCAGAATATAGTTTTTGTTGAAATTATTTATTCCAGGGTGGTTGTATATGGTTAGTCTTGCCCTAGGCTAAATAATTCAGTTAGAAAGGTACTGTTAATAACTTTGGTATTGATGAAGATAGTTTGAATTATTTTGGGATTTTAACCCTTTTAGAGTAAACAATTACATATTTTATTCATATGTAACTGTTTAGATATGTTAACTCATAAAATTGAGGTTGTATTGCTTCAGATTAGAATAAACAAAAACATAATTCTAGGAACTAGTTAGGTAATAATATATTTGTTTTAAGAAAAGAAAGAAAAAGCTTCCATTACTTCTGGATTATTGAACATATTTGTCCTAAAAAGTAATAAATCTATTGTTATTACCTGATAATATATAACTGAACAAGAATTTCCTTATTTCACTTATATATTCTAAGGCTATATGATTTAGAAGTAATAAGAAATATAACTGGAATGTAACATGATCCCACACAGTGTGTGACTATCAGAATGCAGTTACATTCAGTTATAAATACAGGTTTTTTTATCGAGAACCATCTCTTAGTATAATAAATGAAGAGATATCAGGAATTAGGATGTCAGTCCATTGAATCTTCTTGGTCCATGGATGATGTGGCATAACGGCCTCTTTTGTGAGAATGATGATTCCCATTTTGTTCTGAAATTTTCTGGGTGCTGCCTGAAGGTGAAGATGATGCCATTCTTCTGCGTGTGGGAGTGTTGCTGCTTGTGGGTTCTGTCGGATTTAATTTTAAAAGGGTTTGTTGTAGTTCATCTGCTGATCTGCTTCTGTAGATTGTACCTTGGTAGTTAAATCTGACTGAAAAGGGGAAGCCCCATTGATACATAATGTTGTGGCGTTGCAGTTCCATTAGTTGGGGTTTCATGGATCGTCTTTTAGTAATAGTAAGTTGGGAAAGGTCAGCAAAAATTTGATAATTGTGTCCTTGAAAATTAAGTTCCTTTTTTTCTCTTGCAGCAATTAGTATTTGTTCTTTCATTCTGTAATAATGAAATTTTGTGATTATATCACGTGGGGGTCCATCTTTCTTTTTGGCTGTGAGGGCTCTGTGTACTCTGTCCAGTTCTAAACGTTCAATAGGGATATCTGGCTTTAGTTCTTGTAATAGAGCAGTAATAGTAGATTGCAGGTCTGTCACAGTTTCAGGTATTCCCCTTATGCGCAAGTTTGAACGTCTGGCTCTATTTTCGTAATCTTCGAGCTTAGTTTGAAGTATTAAATTCTCTTTTTTTAATTGTTCCAATTCTGTTATATTTTCTTGGGTTGTAATTTCAATTTCATCCATTTTTATTTCTAAGGCTGCGGTGCGGTTTCCCAGCTCTCTTATTTCTTTGGTTAGGCTTTTTGTTATTTGGTCTGAGGTTTGTTTTAAAGCCTTATGAAGCATCTTTTCAAATTGTAATAATATTACTGGGGATACTGAGGAGACTTGTGGAGAAGTTTGTGAGAGGATTTGTTCTGTATCTGACTCAAATGGAGAATCTTGCTGTGACATTTTCTGTCTGTGAGAGCGCCCTGATGCTGTATCTTGTGAGGTGACTGGAGCTGCTTCAGCTGCAGTGAGTGTCTGTGAGCTCTTTGTGAGGTGATTTTTATTTCTGCCACGGTTTCCTCCCAGTACCATATTTCCTGCCCAAACTTTCACAGTTTGTTCCCTGGGGCAAAAAGATTCAAATGGATACCTTTTGAGCCTGCAGGCTCCGCTTTGTCCTTCTCTTCTCTCCTCAGCGGTGTGGAGCTCTAACAATGCATGTCTGCTCTGCTAGGCTCCGCCTCATTCATCTTTTTTAAATTTTTTTCAATATGTACCTCAGCTAGATAGCTCCATGAATGGGCTGAGGGAGTTAGAAGTTATTTAAACTGCAGAAAAAAGAAAGTTGTTTGTTTTAGGAAATTTACGACACAAAGTTAACCCATTTTTTTTTTTCTAGCATACTGCTTCTGGAAGGAAAATATCTGTAGCAATTATAGGGATTAAAACTGAAAAGAGGGTTTGTTTATTTTATAGTCATTAGCCCCTTTTTCTTGCTGAAATACTGCATTAGGCAGATGTTTCAATTTGACATACATAATAGTTTATAGTCATAAGAATATTGAATGTTTTGATGGGGCAGATGACTGTAATGATATCTCTCCTGATTGGATACTTAGATACAATTTGTGTATATATCTCATTGTTGTAGTTGCTCTCTTAGTACTATCTGTTGTGGAACCAAAAGTCCCAGCATAACTAGAATTTATGAATAAATTCAATAATGCTGCTAATGTATTTAATGACATGCTTTAAAAAGATTTTTACAGTTGTAGGTTTTGCATGTTAGACAAGCTAATGTATTTCTTTCAGTATGTGTGCAGGAGAATGACAGATGAAATGATTTCCACCATTTTGTAGAAGGTATAGCCAGGGCTGGCCCTACCATGGGACCCAATAGTACCATTGGTCCCGGGCGGCAGGTACTGAGGGGCGGCACATTGACGCCCAGGAAGCCAGTGGTCCCACCCGATCACTCCACTTCGCCCGTCCTGCTCCGCCCTGCCTCTCTCCGCCCCTCTCCTCTCCTTATTCTGCTGTATAGATGGCCTGGCGCCGCTGCTATTACATGTAATGGCAAAGCACAGCTGGCCGCCCGCCCATCCTCTCCGTGGCTCTCCCCACATTGCTGCTGACAAGAGAAAGTCAGCTGACAGGCTGATAGCCAACAGCGTGAAGGGAGAAGAGCTTCCTGCTGAGCAAAGACCCCATGATGAAAGAGGGTTTGCTATAGGCCACTGAGAGAAAGTAAGTGCCAGCGCCACTAATCCCATCTCCACCACCCCTGTCTGTATCAAACCCCCCTACCACCTCTGCCTGTGTTGAACCCCCTCCCTACCACTCCTGCCTGTGTCTAACCCCCCTACCACCCCTGCCTGTGTCTAACCCCCCTACCACCCCTGCCTGTGTCTAACCCCCTCCCTACCACCCCTGCCTGTGTCTACCCCCCACCACCAACACCACCGCCTCTGTCTGCACCCCACCATCACTGTTGCATGTAAATATAACTTCCTGATAAATTTAATTTTGGTTTTAATTGTCATGATATAAAATACATAATGTGGGGGCCTTTTGGTGGGCCTGATTTTTTTGGAGGGGCAGGCAGCACCCCATTCCTGGGCCCAGGCAGCACAATGTCTTGGGCTGGCCCTGGGTATAGCCACCATTTTAGAAATAGCTGTCTGCACGTATGTGTAAAAACAACATTAAAACACTTTTGAGACAGTTCATCTCGGTACTCTGTATCTCTCTAAGGGGCACGTTTAGGGAGTTATGTCCGGTAACTTTAGACAGAAACTTTAACAGTTGATGAGCTGGGCAGAAAACCTCAGAATACTTTATTTTTAAACATTTGTTCATTTTTATTTTATTTTTTGTTTCTAAAAAGGGGAAGTGTCTATCATTTGGATAGATAGATATTGTAATAGAATGTAAAGGGTAGATTATAATAGGTATTCTCTCTTTTATATTATGGACTGCAGTAGTGAAAGGTGCATTTTATATTTAGTGTATCACTCTTGTAAGTAGGGTCCTTATTCTCCCTTGTAGCTTTTGTTGTTTATTTTGTCATGTCCCTATCTTATTGTGCAGTATTATGTATACTGTCATCTTTATATATTTGCCTACTTCATAATATTAACAAAGATAGCAGTAGGATTTATTTATTTGCTAAAAGGGAATTTCAAATGTATAACTGATATAAGTGATGCTTGGTAAAAACAATACTAACATCCTATTATATGCGCTATATGTAGCACATACAAGGGGTGAGTTAGATAATTAGAGTCTTAATATCTAATATTAGCTTGTAAGCTCTGTTGAGCAAGTAATCATTTAGGCTGATGATTAGTTTGACTAAAGTAATAATTTGTTTCTTTATTCCAGAAGCAGCTAACACGTTTCCATATGTAAAGTTATACTTTGTAAAATTTCACACCTTTTAATTTTATTATCCAAACTTTTTCCTAGTTATGCTGCTACAAGTCAGTTTTTGGATTAGCGTCACTCTGCATTAATACAATCTAATTAACACATAAATGTGTATATAATTATTCTTAAGGAAACTCTAGTTAACTAGAGTGAACTCTTCTTCTGGTTCTTCTGGTTCTTCCTCGGGTGTTCTCGTCAGGCATCTTCCTCCGTGGCGTCGGCATCTTCTTCCCTTCTTCTCCGTGCCGCTCCGCATCCATGATGGCATGGAGGGAGGCTCCCGCTGTGACGCCACAGGGAAGTCCCATCAAGTCGCTGTGCGTCAGAGGGGGCGGGGTCACAGGGTGGCCCCACCCCCCGTTATTTAAGAACCATCAGAAGAGAAGAAACGTCACACAGCGGGAGCCTCCCTCCATGCCATCATGAATGCGGAGCTGCCCCAAAGAAGATGAAGACAAGAAGATGAACTTTACTCATAAAAATGTGATAAAAAATAATGTTCATTAACAAGAAAAATACATTCCACATTAATATTTATGCTACCATTTTACTAAAGCCCAGTGTTCTGCCGAGAAAGTTCCCCTCAGCGGATAAGGACCCCCCTCTACTGCGCAGGTGCTGCGTCTGCGCAGTAGGAGCCGGCGGAAATAGCTGAAGCCGAATAGTTGGAAATCAGCTGTACATGGCACCTGTAAGAGGGCCCCCCGCGGGGGAAAATCTGAGACACTGAACACTGTTTTACAGCATCCAAAGCAGCTTGTGCTATGATACTGGATCAGCAAATGATGATGAAGAAGGAGATCTCTCCAGAAACATCAAGCACTTGGCTAAGCTGAAAAGACCTATGCAGGAAAAGGCAGAGCCTTATGGGACTGAGTCTGCTGAATGGTCCTTGGAACCACATACTTGGCTTTCATTCACTAGCTAAACTGATTTTGTTCCTCTTCCCTGTTATCCTTGATGTGATGTTGCTGAATTTTGTCGGTTGCAAGAAGTTTGTGGCAAGGATGATCACGATGCCACTGAGACTGACAACTATGTCTTCCATGCCACATATGGAGAAGACTTTGCAGCTAAAGAAGAAGATGCAATGGGGGTTATTTACGAAACGCAAATCCACTTTGCACTACAAGTGCTAACTACAAGTGCAAAGTACACTTGAAATTGCACTGAAAGTGTTGTAAATCTGAGGGGTAGATCTGAAATGAGGGGAAGCTCTGCTGATTTTATTATCCAATTATGTGCAAGCTAAAATGCTGTTTTTTTATTTTCCTTGCATGTCCCCCTCGGATCTACAGTGACTTTACTTCCAAGTGCACTTTCAGTGCAATTTCAAGTGCACTTTGCACTTGTAGTTTGCACTTGTAGTGCAAAGTGGATTTGCCTTTAGTAAATAACCCCCAATGTGTTTTTGATTGGCCTGATTGTTTTTTTGGACTATTTATGTGATAAGTGTCGGGTACATAGGGTCTCTGAAGGGCATGGTGGGTGATCTGTATTGTAATTGCTGTGAAGCTTGTGTAAAACCTCAACAGGGGGGAAATATGTTGTAGAAATCCATATTAACATATTGTATGTATTTCATATTATTCATATTAATTTGTATATGTTATTAAAATAATTATCATCATTAATTAATATAATATTATTATTATATAGTAGTGGTATTATCATCAATAATATTATTCAACATTAAAGCAATAGTTATTAGTCTTTATTTATGTATACTATATTATTCCATAATATAGAAAATCTTCATTTCTAAATGTTGAACTCTAGATGACCTCTCTGCTTCATGCTGGTATTTTTTGTAAGATAAGTTTACTGGGTGAAAGTTTATTAGGATAACATTCAGACAGTCCAAGACAATCTCAGACACCCATCTCAACTGTAGATGTCCCATTATTTTTATTTATGGTTAGTTACAATGACATAGATTTTAGCAACCAATCATATTGTACCACATGTAATTCGATGGTCAAGAAATCATTATAAAAAGGCCCAGCTGCAGCTGTTTGTTATTGTTTCTGTTATTTGTAATTGTTATTTTTATTGTTATTGTTTTCATTAAACCTCCTCCTTTATTGGAAATGTATTGCCTGATCATTCGTTACTTTTCCACATCATCTGCTGGCAGCTAGGAGCACCTGCTGGTGACGTTGATATAGCCACGTTCACATCCAGGAACCTCAAAGTTACCTGCTTGTAGTCCAGAAAACCTGCAGGTTCCTGGCTTTGTGACTGTACAGTGAAAGGAGAAGCAGCAGACTGATTGGCTCATCTTTCTGTCACTCCAAAACCAAAGCAAATTCAGGTACTTACCTGACCCAATATCTATCAGTCAATAGTACCTATAGATAACTACTACTGTTTGTGGTTAACCACAAGTGTTTAAGTACACATATGTGTGGCTTCACGGCAGGTGGGCTTTAACGTCAAGTGGGTGTATATATGTAGCCCTATGTAAACACTTTACTGTGCTGAGAGCACGCTCCCGACACAGTAACTGGCAGGTACCAAAAAACGACTGATGTATACTTGTGATCGGGAGATTTCTGATCATGTGACTGCCAATCACAGCAGTCACATGATCAGAATGCCCGCCTCCACCTCCCGGCATTTAGAACCTGTTAAAGGGCTGGGAGGCAGCCGCAGGAACGGTGTTAAAATGAGAAGGGAGATGATGTAGTCTTCACAGGATGGGATGTACTAGTGTAAAAATTAAAGCTGGACTCCAAGCAGGTTCAAAAGATACAAATGAATACAGCTCTATATTCATTCATATACTACCTGTAATGACAAAATACTAAAGAATGCATCTGAGATTTCTCTACACCAGGGGTGGGCAACCTTAAGGTGGTGGAGATCTACCCAACATGGGAGAAGTCAAAGATCCCAGAGCATAGTGTCGCCTCTCCACATCTGATTTAAACATCTAACTGCCATACTACCATGTCGCAATCGCATGCATTGCACGGCAATCATGGGTTTAAATCAGGTGGTGAAGAGGCAACATATCGCCTTTTCTCATCAACAGTATATAGCAGTCTTGTGATTTCTATCAGTGCCTGGTTAAAGCTTGTAGGAGGAGTTTTCATTTTACACTGACTGTCCTATGAGGCTGCAGAACCCCTGACACTCTGTCTGGACAGTGCTGATTGGCCCTGTACCGATCACATGCACTCCTCAAGAAAAAAAAAAGCCTCTCGAGTAATACACATAAAACTGAGCATGTGCAGCCTGACTCCATAGACTCTGTGTTATCAGGAAATTATCAGGGGACAGTGGAAGGGGGGGAGGATTAGAGAAAATGGGATTAAACAGCCTTTTTACACAATGCGGAGGATTAGCCCCTTAGGTTCCACAGTGAGTATAACAAGCATACATTACTGCATATACAGACTGATTTTACTGTTGTGTGTTTAGTAACACTTTAAGTTAGCATTGCTATCTCCTTTAATAATAGTAGCATTATGTTTAATGTGTTTTGCTCACTTTGTTCTAGTGCTGTACTTAGAAATCTTTTAATAGAAAGATTTTTAGCTTGACATTGATTGGGAAAAACAGGGATATGTTGACATGCCTCAAATTCCACCCTACTGTATGCAATTAGTCTGCTGTTAATTAGCTTCCACTCTAACAAGATTTTTTTTCAGTACCTCAGGTAACCATAAGGTTTGATTAAAAACATTTTAACATGAGAATAAGTAACGTTATTTTACCCATGTGACAGCAATTTTCAAATCTCATTTCTTTAAAATATGCATCTTTATCTTGGCACGCTAACTTTGTGAATTAAGCCTTTAAGGCTCATTCACACATACTTTGTTCTTTAAAGAGCAATCCACATTCAGAACACCCTTCAGAAATCATTTGACAGGTGGAGAGGAGGTGTTATATCATTTCTGTTAATATTATAAAAAAAAATAACTGTAAAAATATCTATATACGTTTATAAACATTTTACTTTCCCTTTAAGGCTCCTATAAGGCTTTGAAAAATATTATTTAATAAGGCGGTATGAGTCATTGTTTCATTGCTGTATTGTTTACATGGTCCAAGAACTAAACTACAGCCACGGAATGTGATTTAAACCAAATGACATTCAGCACAAAAATGTAATAAAATGCATGAATAATTTTGAATTTGAAGTGCTTTAAATTGAGTGTATTTGGAGAATATTTGCTTTAGTGCTCATTTGTAAAGGAGACCAGATTAAATAAAGTCTCCAATAAGAGGATTATCGCTTGGTTCTGCTAGGCGGTTTTAAAAGGATCCCATTCAATTAACCTGTCAGGTTTTAGTGTTTTTAATTATTTGAATAGCGACCTGTAAAAGGCTGTCAGTCCACATTGTAACATAGAATAACTGTGCTTACTTTATATTTGCTTTTATAGAAAGGTTAGATGCATATGCATTATATCTGATTCCCAGGGAAACCTGGACTGAGAAAAATACATACAGTATGGGCTGCCACTGATGACTTCCTAAGAACACAAACTGGCTGGCTGTCCCTAACTTTCAAACTTTGAGTTATTGACTCAGAACAACACTATGTGAAGTCAGGACTCCTGATCTGTATTAAAGACGTAAAATCAACAGGGCTGCCAGGCAGCTAGCATTTTTAGAAAAATATATTAATGCTGGCAACCTCCACATTCTCTCTCTCTATAATTATATATATATAGGGTTGTCCCGATACCACTTTTTTAGGACCGAGTACAAGTACCAATACTTTTTTTCAAGTACTCACCGATACCGATTACCGATACTTTTTTTTTAATGTCACGTGACAGTTTTTTTTTTTGCTATTTTTTTGGGGGGGGGGGGGGGGGGGTGAACGTTGTATGTGTGTGTGTGGTTTTTTTTTTTTTTTACAATTTTTATTTTTTACAATAATATTTTTTTATTCTTTATTGTTTGTTTTTTTTTTTTGTTTTTTTAATCAGCCCTTTTGGGGGGCTTTGGTGAGATATCAGGGGTCTTAACAGACCTCTGATATCTCCCCCTTGAGACAGAGAAAGAGACCGAGGATAGAGATTCCCCAGTCCCTTTCTCTGCAGCCTCAGCTGCACTGAGAATGAATGGAGAGAAGACAGCGACTCCTCTCCATTCATAAACTGACACATCGTAATCACAGGAGATTACAATGTTTCAGTTATGTGTATGGACAGAGTCAGCTGACTCTATCCATACACAAAGGAAGGAGGAGGGGGACGGAGGAACTGAGGGGGAGAACGGAGGGGACAGATAAGGAGAGAGGAACGGAGGGGACAGATAAGGAGAGAGGAACGGAGGGGACAGATAAGGAGAGAGGAACGGAGGGGACAGATAAGGAGAGAGGAACGGAGGGGACAGATAAGGAGAGAGGAACGGAGGGGACAGATAAGGAGAGAGGAACGGAGGGGGAGAACGGAGGGGGACAGATAAGGAGAGAGGAATGCAGGGAACAGCGGAGAGGCACAGAGGAAAGGAGGGGGCATGGAGGAGGATGCAGTGACAGTCAGCAGTGACCGATCACCACTGTATGTCACTAAAGCTGGTGAAAGCCGCTGGGGGAGAATCTTGTAACTCCCCCACGTGCCGATCACAGCTGTCCTCTAGGTATCGGGGGAAGCATCGGGAGCATTTGCCCGAGTACAAGTACTTGGGCAAATGCTCGGTATCGGTGCCAATACCGATACTAGTATCGGTATCGGAACAACCCTAATATATATATATATATATATATATATATATATATATATATTCATTCATTATATTACCAAAAGTATTGGAACACCTGCCTTTACACGCACATGAACTTTAATGGAATCCCAGTCTTAGTCCGTAGGGTTTAATATTCAGTCGGCCCACCCTTTGCAGCTTTAACGGCTTTAACTCTTCTGGGAAGATTTAGGAGAGTGTCTATGAAAATATTTGACAATTCTTCCAGAAGCACAATTGTGAGGTCAGGCACTGATGTTGGACTAGAAGGCCTGGCTCACAGTCTCCGCTCGAATTCATTCCAAGAGTGTTCTCTTGGGTTGAGGTCAGGACTGTGTGCAGGCCAGTCAAGTTCCTCCACCCCAAACTCGCTCATCCATGTCTTTATGGACCTTGCTTTGTGCACTGGTGCGCAGTCATGTTGGAACAGGAAGGGGCCATCCCCAAACTGTTCCCACAAAGTTGGGAGCATGAAATTGTCCAAAATGTCTTGGTATGCTGACACCTTAAGAGTTCCCTTCACTGGAACAAAGGGGCCAATCCCAAGCCCTGAAAAACAACCCCACACCATAATCCTCCCTCCACCAAATGATTTGGAGCAGTGCACAAGGCAAGGTCCATAAAGACATGGATGAGTGAGTTTGGGGTGGGGGAACTTGACTGGCCTGCACAGTCCTGACCTCAACCTGATAGAACACCTTTGGGATGAATTAGAGTGGAGACTGCGAGCCAGGCCTTCTTGTCCAACATCAGTGTCTGACCTCACAAATGTGCTTCTGGAAGAATGGTCAAACATTCCTATAGGCACACTCCTAAACCTTGTGGATAGCCTTCCCAGAGGATTTGAAGCTGTTATAGCTGCAAAAGGTCGACAAACTCAATATTAAACCCTACAGACTAAGACTGAGATGCCATGAAAGTTTGTGTGCATGTAAAGGCAGGCATTCCAATACTTTTGGTAATATAGTATATATATATATATATATATATATATATATATATATATATATATATATATATATACATATATATATATATATATATATATATATATATATATATATATATATATATATATATTTCTTTTAAGTGTATGTGAAGCTGAACCTTTTTATTTTTAATAGGGTAAAAAAGTAAAATTCTTGCCGGGTTATTTGGGAAATTTTCACTTCACTTCCTATCCTATTGACCCAACAGGAATCTAGAGCTTATTTCTCAAATTTAGGGGAATTCTCTTCTTAGGGCAGAGGCAGCAGTCAGGGGTCTACAGTTGCTGTGACCACGGTGCTTTGCTTCACACAGACACAGCAAATATAATACCTCCTGTCGCTTTCAAGCTCCTCCCTTACTTTGTAAGTGCCCCGCAACTGTGTGGAATGCACACGGTTGCGTTGCGCTGGCATGGGGATCAAGGGGTTTGTTGGAAGGCAACATGTTTTTTTTCCTAATATAAGATGTCTCTGAACTGTGAAATCTGGTTACACCTAGCCTCAACACTTTTGGGGACAGCATGGAATGCCATTACCCATTTGGACTATGGAACTGAAGAATGCTTTTCAGAACCTTCATCTGGGAGTCATGCCCCCTGGCAGGGGAGTAAAGCTTGGCTTCAAACCAACTGGTGTAATGTAGATGGAAGGGCCTGATTGCCATGCCTGCAAACAAAAGCTTGGTCAGCTGCTGTTAAAAGGACTGATTTCCTGAGTTACAGAACATCAAAAGCCAGCTGTTACAGAAAGATGACCTGGGTCAGAATCAGTGATTCATGAACTGTTTGCTGCCCCTAGTGGACACTACAGCATGCTTCCTGGAGGACGGACAGAAGAATATATTAGGAAGGACTGCCCCTCGGGCTTTCACACTGAACAAACAGCGGAGGCTGTTTAGGGGCGGTTTGCAGGCGGTATTTTTAGCGCAATAACGCCTGCAAACCTCCCCAGTGTAAAAGGGGCCTTAGAGAGAGAGAGCAATAATTCTAGCTCCAGATCTCCTCTGTAACTCAAAACATGCAATCTGTAGAATTTTTGAAACATCGCATATGGAGATTTTTAAGGGTAAAAGTTTGTCGCCATTCCATGAGCAGGCGCAATTTTGAAGCATGACATGTTGGGTATCAATTTACTCGGCGTAACATCATCTTTCATAATATATAAAAAAATGGTTAACTTTACTGTTGGCTTATTTTTAAATTAAAAAAAAGTGTATCTTTTTCCTAAAAAAGTGCGCTTGTAAGACCGCTGCGCAAATACGGTGTGACAGAAGGTATTGCAACGACTGATATTTAAGACCCCTTTCACACTGGGGCGGTTTGCAGGCGTTATTGCGCTAAAAATAGCGCCTGCAAACCGCCCCTAAACAGCCTCCACTGTTTGTTCAGTGTGAAAGCCCGAGGGTTTTCACACTGCCCATTGAAATCAATGGGACAGCGCGGCTATACCGCGGTAATACCGTGGCTATAGCCGCGCTATACGGGGGGTTTTAACCCTTTTTCAGCCGCCAGCGGGGGGTTAAAACCACACCGCTAGCGGCCGAATACCACGGTAAAACAGCGCTAAATATAGCGCTGTTTTACCGCCGACGCCCCCTACTGCCCCAGTGTGAAAGAGGCCTTATTATCTAGGGTGTTAGAAAGAAATATATAATGTTTGGGGGCTCTACGTAAGTTTCTTGCAAAAAAATTATTTTTTAAACTTGTAAACACCAAATCTCAAAACGAGGCACTGTTAAAAAAAAGTGGTTAAAAATAGTGGCCAGATAGGGCAATGCTGAAAAACACTTCAGTAGCTCACATTAAATACAGCGATAGTCATGATCTTCCAGGTGCTGCTGCAGTAGATAAGGTTACTTACATAGGTCCATCATGGCTCAAGGTAAGTTTTCATAAAATAAATTTTTTTGGATTTCTGCTTTAAAGTGGTTTGAATACACTTCTACCAGACAGCACAGCTACCCAGTCTCCTAGTCAAGAACAGCCTACTCTGCCTGCTTATTGGATAACAAAGGAGCAGCAGCACAGTGATTTATTGTTTATCATTTATTTATTACAAGTACTTATGTAGCGCTACCCCTGTGAGGGCCGCTAGTTGAATCGGTACCCCACTGGTTGCCCTGACCCTGCAAGTCCTCCGCCACCTCTGACACCCTGGGTTCAGACATTTGTATCAGTAATATAGATAATTAAAGACACGCACAAGTCTAGTTAAACAGTTAATCTTTGTGTACTGATGTAATAAAGACATAAGCTTGTCCTCTATAGCAATACCTCTAGCAAAACACTACTGATGGTAGAGGCAATAATAACAATAAACAATATCTGATGACAGAATATAAAGAACAATTAGATATGGTCAAAACCCTGCTTAGACATATGAAACCTATGTGAACAGGCAGAAGGAGGGCAAGGAAATGATTTTAGCTGGGTCAGACCACTCCCTTCTGTACTTCAACCCACAAGCCCAGGCAAAGTGTAATCTTGTTTGAAATTCAACACAAATGGTTTTAACTTGCAAAGTTTAACCTACTCCTTTAAGAAATAGAGCCCCAGGTAAATCGAGGACCTTTTTGGCACTGCAATATCAATCCCTTGTAAAGAGGGGGGAGGTTAGTTGTAGTTCCTTTAACCACTTCAATACCAGGCACTTACCCCCCTTCCTGCCCAAGTCAATTTTCAGCTTTCAGCGATGTCACTTTTTAAATGACAATTGCACAGTCATGCTACACTGTACCCAAACAACATTTTTATCATTTTGTTCCCACAAATAGAGGTTTCTTTTGGTGGTATTTGATCACCTCTGCAGTTTTTATTTTTTTATTTTTTTTTGCATATATTGTGACACACAATGATTTGTTAATACTAGATTGCAGTGTATGGTTGTTCAATAGCGCTGCACCACAAAGTTTACCATTATTGTTCATTTTAGTGTGGTGGAGTCACTAACAGGTGTACAGCAGGAACTGAGTAGTTGTTACCATAGAAGATTTGGGGATCATCTGATGTTTGTCTAACATTGATTCTGAACGTTTACACATATTTATTTGAATTGTCACTATATTGTTTGTTTGAATTAGGTTAGTTGGTTAAACGCATCAACGCACAGGTGGCGCTGATTGTATACACTTGATTTACATCTATAAAGTGACTTCAATTTACACAGTGCCAATTTAGACAGGAGCAAATTAAGCTACCAGCATATCTTTGGAGTGTAGGAGGGTGAACATGCAATGATAATTCATCAATCTGCTTTCCCTGGTTATCAGAATGTTCAGTGCTAGCACATGTGCATTACATCAAAGCCTGATTGGCTTTGTCCCAGTCTGAGTGAGCATGACATGAAGGCAATTCTGGGCACTTTCACTATTTTCATTAAAAATAAATGTATGCTATTTTTGTATAGTTCTCTTTCACCCCCAAAGTGTGTGCGTGTATGTGTACACTGTATATATGTATGTACATATATATATATATATATATATATATAGTGATTAGCGCTTATCATGATAGAAATGTCCTTTTCCTGTTACTAAGCAGTGCCTTGTTTAGCAAGGTCTAAATAACATTCACATTATGCAAGACTTGCTGTAATAAGAACAAAACAGAAGGAATGCGATTCATCTCGTGTTTTTTTAATGACTTTTATTATAATTTTTTTTTATTTTGCCTAAAATTCCTTTGGATCTCTGTAGGTAGACGAGAGCCTCACCAGTCACAATATAAATAAATAAAGGCAAGGAAAATAAAACAGAGCAGATTTTATTTATTGCACTCCTTGACTGGATAATTATGGCGGACTACCTGTGGAAAAATGTGACTCATCTATTGCAGAAAAGAGCACTTACATTTTATCATCTGTTATTCTAGGGGAAGGTTTATTGTTATGCATGAATGAATTCAAGAGTGCTGTACTAATAGTGATTTACAGACGCTACAGTAACAACTTTCACAGACTGAGATAGGCGTAAAGGAGGACTCCAGTCTAAACAGAAACTTTTCTATAGTTTGTAGTGGGATAGTTGTTTAAATCTCTAATGCCGCGTACACACGGTCGGACTTTTCGTCTACAAAAGTCCGACAGCCTGTCCGACAGACTTCCGGCGGACTTTCGGCGGACTTGCAGCAGACTTTCTAACGAACGGACTTGCCTACACACGACCACACAAAAGTCCGACGGATTCGTACGTGATGACGTACACCGGACTAAAATAAGGAAGTTCATAGCCAGTAGCCAATAGCTGCCCTAGCATGGGTTTTTGTCCGTCTAACTAGCACACAGACGAGCGGATTTCGGGGTCCGTCGTAGTTACGACGTAAAGATTTGAAGCATGTTTCAAATCTAAAGTCCGTCGGATTTGAGGCTGAAAAAGTCTGCTGAAAGTCCGGAGAAGCCCACACACGATCGGATTACCAGCCAGCTTTAGTCCGTCGGCGTCCGTTGGACTTTTGTAGACGAAAAGTCCGACCGTGTGTACGCGGCATAAGTATAGACTGTTAACATAACTAGTAATATAACTGATGATAGTAAATCAAACTCTACTAGACATTTTGATTATCCTTAAAAACTCATCCAAGCAGTTTATTTAATTTATCTGATAGGGTGGATTCCCCGGCCTTTATACAATCACATAATGCAATTAATATAATGCAATCACCATAATGCAATTAACATAATGCCATGCACACTTGGCAGGTGTTAGCTGAGGTACTTAAAGCACACCATACTATTTGCTTATTCAGGGCAAAGCATCAAGTGTACTCTATTCCTCCACCCACCCTGGTATATATTTACCTTTTTTGCCCACCCTCCACTTCATTCAGTGCCAGGAGCTGAAGGTAATACCATGTACTTCTAGGTATGGAGGAGCATGTGACTCACCCAATCTATGTAAGAGAAACAAGTCAATTAGTGATGTCACATGAAGAGTCCACAACCCTCAAAGTCTCCAGCGACTCATAGCTTACATAGGACTTTCCTTTGCTCATATCAACTTAATACAGATCTAAAAAAGCAAAGCAACAGGTTTACTTAAAGCCAAGGTGTAATTATTGATAAACCTTCCTTCTCATGGTATCTGTAAATGTAAAGCTCAGTTGAACATTACGTTTAAATCACCAAAATGCACTGCAGGTGCATCAAAGCAAAAGGTGTTTAATGCATTACATTTTTTTTTTCATTCTAAAGCAGTCGTAGCCTGAATAGAAAACCCTGTCCCCTGCCAGATGCTGCCTCTTGCTCTCTGTTGGGGAGCAGTGGTCTGCAATCAGGCTGCAAGATGAGATAGAATGGAATGGAACTGAAGGGAGTGTACCTAGCATTCCAGGTTATCATTGTTGAGCCCTCAGGAGACATCTTGGGCTCATCAATGAAATGTCCAAGAAGGAAGCAGTGTGGTGCGGAAGCTGTAAACACTCAGTCCAGTTGCAAAAAAAGAACTTGTATTAATGTTAAAATTCACAACAAGCCCGGCGGGAAGGCACCCAACCGGGAACACTCACAGGATGTATTGGCAATGTGTAGCAGAGCATGTCTCATGTGCCGACAGCATCTGTCTTGAGGGGTGTAATGTGGCCTGACGGGGCCGTACCAAAGTGGAGAGACTTTCAGGATAGATGGCATGTCCCTATCCTTTCTCTACTCATCTGTAACCTCTCCCTACCGCTATTCACTGCCCCTGACAGATGGGTGACCTGTCTCTACACTATCCAAATGCAAAATGCGTGCCAAGCCCAGGAGCCAGGGTCTTAAAAAGACTCTGCCTGACCCAGGAGGGTAGCCAGAGTCAAATGGGGGGGCAGCATCCAGCCGGATAGCTTCCCCAGTGAACCAGGAAACCATAAAGGAGCCATGTTCCTCTTGACTTCCTTTCCCTCTGCAATACCACTGTGGTTGAGCGCCACCTGCGCCTGGAGTAAGTAGACTACCCCTGCCTACACACCCAATGACCCCCATGACATACCTACCTTCCTCACCCCACCAATCCCACCATCAAGTGTGCTGATTTACTATAGGAACTGAAACATTAGCTCACCAAAGTGACTACTCAATTGTTTTGCTTGCGTCTATCTAGCAAGGTTACTCTGTGGTATAAGCAAGGAAGCTGAGATTTCTGCAGTGTGTAAATTGTGTTTTTACTATACAAAGATGCTGTACATACAAAACTATTACAATCTTAGGAATACAATACAAGACTGACAGATATCTATAACAAGCAAAATGCCTAGCAAACTGAACAGCCTATGGTCTATAATAGTACAAATACACTTAAAGGTTACTTATCTTCTGTTACTGTATGTTCGTGATCTCCATTGGCAACGATTTTTCTGGAGTGTCAGGTACTGTTCTTCTATCATGGGTGGCTTCTGATGTTACAGCATGATGGTGTTTGTGTGTGTGTGTGTCTCTACTCACCCCTTTTATGTGTCAGGCTGTTTGCCATAGTTACCAATCAACAGGAAGCATGCCTGTTTACTGTAGCTGTAGAAACAATGGACTGTTGAAAACTGTATTTATGTACCCATTGTCTAATCGAGCCAACACCTGACAGTAATCTAACAGTCATTCTTTCAGTTTGGGAGCTGAAAGAACCTCAGACGAGTATATTTCTTACTTGTTTACTGTAGCTATAGAGACAATAGCCTGTTAATTGAACTGTCAATTGAATACAACAATGATATTTACCCCCATTGTATAAAACAGTATTTGTTTGAGAAATCTACTCAAGCCAAAAACTGACTATCTCTATGACCAACCACTATTGTGTAATGTTATGTCCCATGTATCGTAATTATGATTAATAAAAAAAAATCATATTGTAACAAACGCAACACATTCCGCCCTAGATTTTTTTTCTCAGACTACACACAAAATCTCTTCATTACTAAACTCATTCTAAACATTATTTTTCTTGAATGCAACACCTCCCGTTTCTGTCACTGAGAAGGTGTTTCAGTCTTTAACTAAAAAGTTAATTAGAAAGTCCATTCTAAAGTTCTTTAGAAACAAGTCCAGGCTTGTAATACATCAAAGGCCTTGCTCTCCACAGCTCTTGCGATCTTCCGTCATTCTTTCCATCATGTAACCACTTTTCTCTGGTCTTCCTATGGATCAAATCGGAGACAGCCTGTGGAGTGGAAAACAAAGCGGATTATCTGTTCCTTCTAATAATACATAAACAGTAGATACAGGCCCTTCAGCTAAAATCTCTCCTCTAAATGGCTTCTTGCCTGGATATCTGACTAACACTTTGCCCCCTGCCTGTACCCACTTCTGACCCTCCCAAAGAACATCAATAGGGAGGAGAGGAAATATACTGATATTTCCCAGAAGATCACTGCTGTTTATTTTGGAAGGTTTGCTGTTATGTAGCCTCACTTTCCACTCTTGCTGAGAAGTATCCACTAACCAGTCAGAGTCACAGCAACTGTATTGAAGCTCATCTGTCAATGCAAATGTAACTTCAAACCTTCCTGCCAGATTTCCTCTCATTCCTAGATAGGCTTCAGCTTCAGATACGTCACTCTTGGTTTCTATATCATGGGAAGCAGTAACATGGTATCTGTTAAGCCCTGTTCTTTCAGGAACCTTACATAAATACTGAACTCTGCACTCCAGCTGTGGAATCTGTGCCCCAGCCCCTACCATCCTCTCATATGGTGTGCTTTTGGCTATTGGCCTAGAATTTAACAACATGACTGCCTGTGTGAGGACCACCCCCTTAGTGTATGTGTGGGTGTAAGTTTGCGTATCTGGTCCTTCAATAGCCCGTTGTATCTTTCAATCAAACCAGCTGCCTGTGGATGGTATGGGATGTGGCACAACCAGTACACTCCAGAATCTTTGGCCCACTGCTGTACTGTTGATCCAGTGAAGTGTGAGCCGTTATCACTTTGGACTTGTTTGGGACAACCATAAGCAACGACAAGTTTCTGGAGCAGTTGAAGCGTTGCGGCTTGATCTGCACATTTGCAGGGATGAACAAGCATAAGTCCTGAATAAAAGTAAAAGAAAAAAGTGCGCTCATAATCACTATAAATACTCATATTTGAAACACTCTCAATCTGTGTGAACAGTTCAGAGAATAAAATACAATAAAAATAATAAAAGTGCAAAACAGATCTTGATGAAAACAATCCAAATCTCTACAAAATTCATACATCAAAGGCAATACCTATAATTGCTATATAGTGGAAAAATGTGCAAACGTGCTGAAAACATGAATTATTACACACCCTGAGGTTATCCACACCAATAAAATAAATAAAAAATGAAAAACAGTCCTCAGATAGAAAGTTATTCAGTTGAAATAAAGGGGAGGAGGTAGTCCATAGGGTGAACAGCAGGAGAAGGCGTCTCATAGACAAACAGCCACTTCACAGAAGCAGGGAAAACCATCCACGTTCCAACAGGTCAGACACTGCACCAATACATAGGGGAGGAGGGATGTGAAGACAGAAGCTCTCATATACTCCCACAGTGTTGAAAGGTGGACCCTTACCCTCAATGGTTGACCTCCATTCTAGCGAGGTCTTACACGCAAGCAGACTTTGCCCTCTGCGGGGACTGTGGATGGATGGTATCCGAATTCTGCTGGTATACTGTACATCTCCGATCTGGCATGTACCAACTCTTTCAACCTGAGGGGGATGATAAGCCCACTTATCCCATAGGGAGGTGGGTGAAAATAGAAGAGGGGCTCCGATGGTGTAGTATATATGTTAAAATGTATTACTATTTAAAATAACAGAGTCACACAAAGTATACTGCATCACAACAATATAAAACAAGCCGGCATAAATTTAGCAAACGCCCGTGCAAATTGTGGAGCGGGTTGAGTGATGGCTTACGATGCGTAGCCACGCCCTACTAGTTTCGTCACATCTGACTTCTTCCTTTTTATTTTATAAGTCCTGAATAGGTGTCCACTGCAGTGCAACAATATCTCAGTCCATTATTTCCCCAGGACAGGGGACCGATGAAATCGATCTGCCAGATCTCTGCAGGCCTCTCACCCCCCTTAATCGACCCGGTGGAGTACTTTTGCAATGGCCATTGTCGCACTTCTCCACACACTGTACAGTTCCCTATTACAATCTTTATCATGTCCATGGATATAGGCAATCCTCTCTGCTGTGCCCATTCATATGTTGCTTTCTGCCCCAAATGTCCAGATTGCTTATGGGTCCAGTTGGTCAAGTTCACCAAGAAGGATCAATTGGCACAACTGCCTTCACTTTGGAGATTTCATCTGCAACACTGTTATAGTTCTCAAAGTCTGGGACTAGGGGCACATGTGCATCAACATGCCCCACTTTTATGGTGCGGGAGTGAGCTTCCTTCCAGATGTAGTCCCAGACTTCCTTGCCTCCCCACACCACCTTTCCATGAATCATCCTTTCATTGGACTTCCACGTGGGCATCCAAGTTGTCAGTCCTTTAAAAACCGCCCAGCTGTCAGTGTAGATAGTGACATGGGAAGAAGGATCCTCCTGAAGAGTCATCACCACAGCTTTCAACTCTGCATACTGACAGGACCCTCCAATTCCGGTCTCCTGCAGGACTGTGTCTGTACTTGGGATGTAGGCTGCTGCTGTCCATTTATGTCCAGACGAGGTAACTATGGCTGAACCATCAGTGAACCACGTTGACTCCTTCATGTCTTCTAACAGAGACTCAAAGGGTAGAGCCTCTTGAATGGGGGATGACTGCAGCACAGGAATATCTTCTTCTGGCCAGGTGCTGATAAAAGTGACAAGCCCTGCCAACTGTTCTGAAATGTCTCTAACATCCCCAGCTGCAATACCCCCTCTTTCTTGAAGGAACCACTTCCATTTCATCAGTGTCTGGTTCTGGGCTACAGCTGCCCTAGTGGTCAGTCCATTATCTCTCACCCATCCTGCGATTGGCAATACAGTATGGATGGTGACTGTGTCCTTTCCTGTAATGGTCTCTACATGTTGAAGTGCTGTGTAGGCCCCAAACAGGTACTTCTCTAGGGGCGTGTATCTCTTCTGTGGCCCTGTCAGTTGTTTGGACCAAAATCCAATGAGTATTGCTCTCAGTCCTTTCTTTTCATTTGGCTGCCATAGACGCCAAGATATGGCACCATTCTGCTCCACTACATCCAGCTGAAATGGTACTCCTGTTCGCATGGGTCCTAATCCCTGATGCTGCAAAATACCTTCTTTAGCAGCCAGGAATGCAGTCCACTGCTCTGAACCCCATGAGAACTCAGTCTTTTTTCTGGTGACATTATATATAGGCCTCAGAATCAGCCCAAGATGTGAGATGAACGATCTCCAGAACCCCACAACTCCTCTTTGGTAGTAGGGGGCGACAGAGCCTGGATAGTTTGCACAACTGTCTCTGGAATTTTCCTCTGCAGCCCAGTCCACATCATTCCCAGGAATTTCACTTCTGTGGCAGGTCCTTGGACTTTGTCTCTGTTGATAGCCCACCCTCTGTTCTCCAAGTGCTCTATCAGCAGGTGCAGTGCTTCAGTTACATCTTATGTCATCAATGTAGTGAAACACAGCGACTTTCAAATTCAGGGTACTTAAATCTCGGGCAATCAGTCCATGACAAATCCTTGGAGAATGAACATAGTCTTCAGGAAGCACGGTGAAAGTGTACTGGCGGCTGTCCCACACCATAGCAAACTGGTCTTGACACTCTGGGTCTATCAAAATTGAAAAGAAAGCATTAGCCAGGTCTATCACAGCATCATATTCTCCTGCATCTTTAACAATTTTCTCAACAATTGAGATCATATCTGGTACAGCTGATTTCAATGGAGGTGCCATTTTGTTTAGACTTCTGTAATCCACAGTCATTCTATATGTCCCATCAGGTTGCTTTACTGAGAACACCGGAGACGAGAAAGGACTTACAGCAGGTCTAAGGATCCCTACTCTCAACAGTTCTTGAATAGTCTCCCCAATTGCTTTGTGACCTCCAGGAAGTCTGTACTGCTTGAGACAGACTGGCTTCTCTGGTGCAGGAATGTAGACAGGGGTCCATTTCGCATGACCTCTGACCACAGCCTTCACCGCCCTAACCAGATACGCTTTATCAGGATACCCGAATGTGAATGTACCTCTTTCAGTCTGAATTGACTGACCTTGAAGTACATCCATGCCAAGAATATTTTCGGGTAACTCTGATACCAAAACATTTGTCATAAATCCTGATCCCTTGCCAATAGCCAATTTCACCCGTATCCTAACTGCTGGTGTGGTTTGCCCTCCCAAACCTTCTACATAAATCAATTCTCCTTTGTGATGGGAAGGATTAGCTTGCAAAAGTGTAACTTCAGCTCCGCTATCAACCAAGGCCATTACATGTGTAGGAGAAGATGACTTCCCCCACTATACAGTGATAGGTGCATATGGGCGTCTGTCTCCTGCTGTCACTGCCCTCATGGCTATTACAGGAGACTCACCTTCCCTTCATAAAGGATAAGGAACCTCCCAATCCCCTTTTCTGATTCTCTCTAACTCCTCCCCAGGATAAAGGGATTTGGGTTCATGTTCAGTTTTGGGACTTGGTTTGGGGCTAACAGGAGGGGTCTGTTCTGTTTTTTCTAAGTCCAGGCTGATGTTATCTTCACAAGGAGTAGTGTTTCTAACCCTGACAGTTTTCCCTAACAAATGTTTCCACCTCTTCAGCATTTCTGCAGTAGAAATGCCATCTATCTCATCTTTAGGTACTCCTGCCTTTAATAGGTCCACCCACATTTGTTTCCTAGAAAAAACTAGCCTGGTTTTCTCTGCACCTCCTGTCTTCTCTACCCCATTCCCTTTCTTCTCTGTTCTTTTCTGCTTGTATTCTTCCTGTCTGGCCTTGACCTTATCTACTGCCCTGACAGGTTTTGTTTTAGTCTCCTCTAGCTACCCCAACTGGCTTAAAAGGGTTATGGCTTCATGAATCTTGCTGTTTAATCCCAGGCCTCCCAACAAGGACAATAATGGAGCCCTGAGATTAAATGGCGCAGATTTCTTCAGCTTAGAGCGCAGAGCAGACATAAAGGGCTCCATATCTGGACCCATCCATTCTGGAAACGTATTTAATCCGGTTATACAACCCATCTCACGTAACCTGGAGATACCCTCTCCTATTGATCTCCAGGAGTAGGTATTTCCCAGGTCAGTAGGACTAGCGTATACTCGGACTATTCCATCTCTCACGAGGTCTAACAGTGAAAAATTTACGCTAAACTCTCGGGCTTTGCGCATTGCCTGACGCAATTGTGGATCATGGGTTAACACTCCCATAGTCACTGCTTCCTTACCTGACAAAACAACACTGTCCGCCCCTTCATCCCATAAGCGTAGGAGCCAGGTCAATAGGGGCTCCCCAGACCTTTGTTTGTATTGTTTTGCCAGCTCATGGAGTTCAGTTTGTGTAAACTCCCGGACTTCTTCAAATTCAACATCTCTGGGGTTGTGATAATGCACCTCCCCATCTGCCATATCCTCTCTATCATGTTGCCGTTTCCTATGCTTAGTAATGAGAGGTCTGGCATACTTTTTCTTTCACACTAGCAGATCATCATGCGAAATATCAAACTCTATCTCCTCATCCTCACTATCATTTGAGGAGAGCACATCCTCATAATCCCAATTTTGGGATGTGACAATGGCACTTACCCTGGCTTTGCTAACAGGTTTACGGCCTTTCCTTTTCCTTAAGGCATTAATTGATTTGGTCCTGAGGGCTGCACACCGCTCTTGCAAATCATCAGCCTGACTAGCAGTTGAACGCACACACTCTGAATCAACTGCTAGCTCGTCTTTTAATACCTTAACTTCTGCCTCTGCCTTCTCCCTTCTCTGTGATTCAGCGTAAATAGCATTAAGGAAATACCAGCCCACTGTGGACACTGTCCTCTTCTCTTTTTTACTTAAATCCAACCCCTTAAGGCTAAAATCTACAAAATAATCTAAAACTTTATCACCCCAAGTCAGCTTCAAGGGAGAAGCATACTTCACAAATTCTTTAGCAAGAGGCTCCCACTCATTGTCTCTGGCCCAGACAGGTAAGCTGCACGCTTCCTTCTGGCCACCAGAACCCTCTGCAGCCTTTCTTTTCCTAAACAGCTTACGCAGCATTTTACCTAGCACAAGCTACACAACACACTACAGAAAAACAGGTCTGCTTCAGTTGAATTATAGGACAGATCGCGGCACGAGCCCCCAAATGTTTTGCTTGCATCTATCTAGCAAGGTTACTCTGTGGTATAAGCAAGGAAGCTGAGATTTCTGCAGTGTGTAAATGTGCTTTACTATACAAAGATGCTGTACATACAAAAACTATTACAATATTAGGAATGCAATACAAGACTGACAGATATCTATAACAAGCAAAATGCCTAGCAAACTTAACAGCCTATGGTCTATAATAGTACAAATACACTTAAAGGTTACTTATCTTCTGTTACTGTATGTTCATGATCTCCATTGACAACAATTTTTCTGGAGTGTCAGGCACTGTTCTTCTATCATGGGTGGCTTCTGATGTTACAGCATGATGGTGTGTGTGTGTGTCCTTACTCACCCCTTTTATGTGTCAGGCTGTTTGCCATAGTTACCAAACAACAGAAAACATGCCTGTTTACTGTAGCTGTAGAAACAATGGACTGTTGAAAACTGTATCTACGTACCCATTGTCTAATTAATCCAACACTTGACAGTAATCTAACAGTCATTCTTTCAGTTTGAGAGCTGAAAGAACCTCAGACGAGTATATTTCTTACTTGTTTACTGTAGCTATAGAGACAATAGCCTGTTAATTGAACCGTCAATTGAATACAACAATGATATTTACCCCCATTGTATAATACAGTATTTGTTTGAGAAATCTACTCAAGCCAAAATCTGACAATATCTCTATGACCAACCACTATTGTGTAATGTTATGTCCCATGTATCGTAAGTCTGATTAATAAAAAAAAATCATATTGTAACAAACGCAACACATCAATGTCCTATTAGCTATAGTTCACCACACTGACTCCTCATTATCATAATATCCTGCCGTTATTATTATTATTAGTATTATTGGAAAAGTAAACTTTTTTTTCAGAATGTTTTTTTTTTTCCATAAGGTTATTTTGAGAATAAAGAAGAACATGTTTAGTATAATGTAATACATAAACATCTGATACAAAATAAGAGGTTTGTAATGTTGTCATAACATATCAAAGGCACAATATAAGGGCGATAAGTAGACATTAGGAGTACAAAAATGAAAAGAAAAAGAGGGGCGATCAAATAAGCATCATTAACAGAGTTTTTCCATTTCTCTTTTTTTCTTTTTCCTTCCCCTTTCCTTCTCCCCTTTCCTTATGTATGGACATGGTTAAAGTCAGCAGAACGGTAATAGGGTGAGAAACATAAGCCCCTTAGGTTTCAAATTGTTTGATTATAAGGATCATTAGGTGTTATTGACTTCTAGGAGTCAGATAGTTTAGAGAGTTAGTGGCCCAGGGGTTGGGAAGGTGTGTTGATATGAGAATCGTAGCTGTCTACCAGACTAATATTCTAGTATTGGAAAGGAATGAGGAACAGTAGTCAGGTAAGCCTATGAGAGTCAGGTGGGGGGGGGGAGGGAAGATCAAGGTTAGGGTAAGCTATAACCTGTTGCTGTCTTGATTACTAAGGTTGGTTGTCTAGGGGCTTTGTTTGTCTTGTCTGTCTAGGGTAGAAGTCTAAAATGTTAGAATGGTTTTAACTAGTTTTTAATGTGATTTAGCAAAGGATGTTTTAATTAGTGCCTGGGAATTTGACTAAATCATTTAATGTTTGTTTATGAACCAGTGTATTAATGTATAAGTTGTTGTGATGTAGTGAATAATGATGGTGTTATATCTTTGTGTACTTTTTGATATAGGTCACTACGACAGCTACACAGTTTTATATATAGAACAAGTGAGATATGATAGCGATATACAAATAACTCCATGGTGATTCCAGCATAGGGCGGAAACTTTTCATTTTTAGGGAGTATAAGAAGACACATGGTCACTCAATAAGATTGGAGGAGAAGCAGTTTGGCCTTAAGCTGCGTAGGGTTTTTTTCTCTTTCAGGGCTGTAAGGATGTGGAACTCACTTCCACAGTCGGTGGTGTCAGCGGGAAGTATAGTTTCAAGAAAAACTCTTAGATGGGTATCTTAGCGAACACAGCATACAGGGATATGAGATATGACTTTTGGCATGAGTACATACACACCCACACAGGTTGAACCAGATGGACTGGTGTGTTTTATTCAACCTTACCAACTATGTAACTAAGTGTTATGCCCCGTACACACGGTCGGACATTGATCGGACATTCCGACAACAAAATCCTAGGATTTTTTCCGACGGATGTTGGCTCAAACTTGTCTTGCATACACACGGTCACACAAAGTTGTCGGAAAATCCGATCATTCTGAACGCGGTGATGTAAAACACGTACGTCGGGACTATAAACGGGGCAGTAGCCAATAGCTTTCATGTCTTTATTTATTCTGAGCATGCGTGGCACTTTGTGCGTCGGATTTGTGTACACACGATAAGGGTGACCATTAGGAATGAGCTGAAGTTTCAGCCCGAACATACGTTTTTGACCTGTCCGACGGCAGGCAAACAGCATGTGTAATATTGGTATCACTTCAATACTGCATCCTTCACTATGCCAAAGGGTCTTTTATAGAATTTGGGGAGGGGGAACCTCCTGCTGTTTTATTTTTGTTGTTTTTTTAATACATGCAGTCCCCCTTAAAGTTCATACCAAACCTGAAGGGACTAGAATGAATGGGGGGCATGATAATTTTTATATGTAGAGGTCCCCCATTAACATTTAACCAGACCCTCATCTAGGATAAGGGGTATATATGACTGCAATCCACAGCCACTTTGTATACAAACAGAATGAAGACAAACAGAAATCAGCAGCCAGGAGCTGATATTTTACTGGCAATTCAAACACATTTTTTTCTTTGTAACTCAGTGTTGCTGTAGTAGGTTGAAAAATGTTTCATTTTAAGCATTACTAAAATCACTGCTCACAGCCAAACAAAACCTTTTCATTTATTTTTGCTTTTGTACACATCTTCCAGGGCAGAGCACAGCCTCCCATGCCATTTGTTTAACCGTCCCTTGTCTATTAGCCTAGAAAATGCCAAGAACTGTTTTTTAACCTCTTCCTGACCCACGCTATAGCCGAAAGACGGCCTAAATTACCGGTAGGGCGTCCATGTACAACCTCCTGTGTATAAGTTGCCTGCATGCCCTCTGCTGGGCACACATGGCATGCTCTGTAATCAGCGAGTCAATAAGATCCCAGCCCCTTTTTTTTTACCTCATGCTGATAGCGCAAGGAGAGAAAAAAGAAGCAGATTAGTGGCTTCTGTCAGCAGGACATCGGTTCCACACACAGAGAGCCACTGCAGCTAAGAAGTGCCCACCAGTGCCACCTGCCAGTGCCCACCAGTGCCACCTACCTGTGCATATCAATGCTGCCTATTAGTGCCCACCAATGCCACCTATCAATTCCCACCAGTGCCACCTATCAGTGCCCATCAGTGCCCATTATTGCCTCATCATCAGTGCCGCCGATCAGTGTCCATCAGTGCCACCCATCAGTGCCGCCTATCAGTGCCACCTATCAGTGCCCTTCCGTGCCACGTATCAGTGCCTTTCAGTGCGGCCCATCAGTGCCACCCATTAGTGCCACCTATCAGTGCCCATCAATGCCACCTATCAGTGCCCACCAGTGCCGCCTCATCAGTGTCCATCAGTGCCACTTATAAGTGCAAGTGTCAGCTTATCAAAGCCTATTAGTGCCTATAAGTGCGCATCAGTGCAGCCTATCAGTGCCCATCAATGTAGCCTCATCAGTACACACCAATAAAGGGGAAAAACTACCTGTTTGCAAAATTTTATAACAAACTATGAAAACGTTTTGTTTTTATTTTCAAAATTTTCATTGTCTTAGCAAAAAATAAAAAACCCAGCAGTGCTTAAATACCACCAAAAAAAGCCCTATTTGTGTGAAAAAAAATTATAAAAATTTCATATGGGGACAGTGTTGCATAACCGCGCAATTGTCATTCAAAGTGTGACAGAGCTGAAAGCTAAGAGCAGAATTGCTTCTGATCTTTGATGGTTGCTGACACTGCATACAGTATTTTTTAGATCTCCCCACAGACGCTGGTGAAGGATTTAGTATACTTTTTCCTGTACATACCATGTACCTTTACATTCCCTATAAAGGTTTCAAAGATATAAATTGCTGCAAGGAAATCTCACTACTGGAGTTCTGGTGGAAATAACATGACAGCAGGTACCCATCAATGCTAAAATGGAAATAACTGTTTTTGGATAGAATTCATTTATATTTAAAACTTGTGTAGCGTTGTCATAAAACCCATAATTCACCAAAAAAATATGTTTGCATCTGTAAATGTATCCACCTATAGCTGCTTAATTCTGATACTCCTGTCACTGATGCACATGTTAGCATTCTAAAAACAGCATCTTCTAGTTTGCAGCAATGGGTGACTATTAGGCCTCTGACAATATAAGTGGCTTGTTAAAGGCACAGTTAAATAGCGGAGCATGCATTATCCTAAGTATAGAAACCCATTACGACTTTGCATGCTTGTTATGTGCTCCATCAAGTGAATTTATATAGTGCCTGTGACTCTTTCCCATCCTGACCAAAAGGAGCTTTAATTACGTTTGTATAATTTAGCTCCTGTTTTTTTTCCTCTTCTGCTTCCATCCATGGTAAAATACAGAGAGAAATGGATTGGCAATATCTCTGATCTCCTTGGTGACGACTGGGAAGATATGTGGGATTACCCATTTATGCAGTTAATCTCTGCTAGAGATCAATTTATCCATAGGTTTCCACATAGAATCCACTTCACCCCTGAAAAACTTGTCAGTATTTACCCATAACTGTCCTCTGAATGTTGGCACTGTACTTACTCACCCACTTACTTTAGCCATGTTTGTCCCTTGATTCAACAATTCTTCACTGGGGTGGCCCAATTTATAACCAAACTTACTACTTTACCTGTCCTGATATCTGTCTCTGTTTGTTTATTAGGACTGGTGGAAGGGGTGCCCTCCTCAATAGCTCTTAAAACTTTCCTTGGTATACTCCTATTTTATGCCGACAATGCAATTATAAGAAGCCAACAGCACATTCTTTGGCTTTCTGGACAGGACTGGATAATTCAGCTCTATAAAAGGCAATTATTGAGCCTTCCCATCCAAATTTGACTATGTATGGAAGACCTTAGCTCTTCAGTCAGATCTGACTAAAGTGGTGTCTCCTTTCGTAAAAAGTGTCTGATAGTTATACATGGTATTTATGTATGTAAAGAAAGGTGGGGGTGGTAACAGGTGGTACCTTTTGAGGAACTATCCTCTTACCATCCTTTTATTTATCTGATAAAAGTTTGGAATATTTGTATATGACTCTGACATGTAATGATATAGCTAGTTCATGAGTATCCTTTATGCCCATTGCATTTCACTTTTGTACTAGAGCAAGCTCCTTCTGTACCAAAGTTATGGGTCAATTTGAGACAATTGTCCTTCCCAGTCTTGTATCTCGGAGCCTTCTATATGAATATTATTGCACAGTGGGGAGGGGGGATTACAAGCTCTATCTCTAGTTAAGGCTAGTTGGGAAAGAACTACGGAGCTTGCAATGTTTGACTTTTTGTAGTCTCTTTTTTTATCACAACTTTTAAAATCCAATATAAATACAAACAAGAATTAAAGCGGCGTTCCACCCAAAAATGAAACTTCCGCTGTCTGGATTCCTCCCCCTCCGGTGTCACATTTGGCACCTTTCAGGGGGGAAGGGGGAGCAGATACCTGTCTAATACAGGTATTTGCTCTCACTTCCGGCGAAAGATCGCTTCAGTATCCGCGTCGATCTATGTCATGTCCGGCTCCTCCTTTGCCCCCCCTGCTGTCTTCTGGGAGAAACACAGGTCCCAGAAGACAGCAGGGACCACTCAGAATGTATAGCGCGACTCACACGTGCGCAGTAGGGAACCAGGCTGTGAAGCCGCAAGGCTTCACTTCCTGATTCCCTTATAAGCATTGCCGGCGCCTCCACCCGGGGTCCAAGGGACGGGTCAGCTTCGGGTGAGGACATTGCGGGCGCCCTGGAGAGGTAAGTGTCCTTATATTAAAAGTCAGCAGCTGCAGTATTTGTAGCTGCTGACTTTTAAACACCCGATGTTCGAGCTCATTCCTAATGGGAAAATATCCCAAAGAAGCAGGTATAAAGTGACCCCAGACATTTATGCAGTATGAAAATTGAATCCATTTATTGGACACAAAATGTTGCAAAGACAAACATCATAAAATATATCAAACCTCCACCTCCACCTGTCACCAAATAACAACGTTGTTATTTAATAAAAGAAAAAAGCAAAAAAAACATCAGCTGAGGTGCCGACATCTTTGGACTCCAGGACAGGTAAGTGTCCATGCAGTATGTGCAGCTGCTGGCTTTTAATTTTTGCAGCGGTGGGCGGACCTCCGCTTTAAATAACAACTTTGCTATTTGGTGACAGGTGGAGGTTTAATACATTCTATGTTTGTCTTTGCAATATTCTGTGTCAAATAAATGGATTCAATTTTGATACTGCATAAACGTCTGGGCTCACTTTATACCTGCTTCTTTGGGATATTTTCCCATTAATAAATTTAGTACTTCCTATGTGGTCCTGTATGGCATGAACCTGGCTACAATCTGTAAACAAGGTCCTTGGCTTTTCTGGCTCTCAGAAGCTCTGGTTCTCATCCAACTATCAAATGGGGCATCCCAAATGTGGTCAATTATACTAGACAGCATTATCGGTCCATTTGTTGACATTCAGCAGCTGGCTGGGAAGCAGTCATTTAGCTATATGAGTGCAGAAGGAGAGGATTGTGGTGGTGTGGGTTGATGTATCAGTAGGTCATCAGGACCTTGTGATTAATGTTTGATCTACATCACAGTAAAACTTGATCGAGGTTGAATTTACACCAAGGAACAATGTTTATTATTTTTTTGTCATATAGTACTTGTGTTGTGTGTTTATTTACTTTGCCATTTTTAATAAATTAGTAACAATGAGGGCAGATATCTGGAAGCAACCTTATTCGTTTAGAATTCAATAACTCCCCCCCACCCCCACCATGGGGCCAGAGATGTGGGGACCAAATTAGTGGAAATTAGCATGCTCTTGTCTCCACCAACATGGGACGATGTGCCTTGTAAAGGGGGGCCCCCTCCTGACAGGGTACCCTCCCAAAGTTGAGAGCATGTGGCCTAATATGGTTCAGGAGAGGGAGAGTACACATGTTCACTGCCTCTCCCTTTACTGGCCAGCCAGACTGCATGCCCAGATAAAAGCCTGGTTTGGATTTTTTTTTGTCAGCATTGTATCCCCTTAAAAAGCCATACTAGACCCCTATTTAGAGTAAGGGTCTGGTGTGGATTTTGAGGGGGACCCAAAGTGAAAAAAAACAAAAATTGGTGTGGGGTTACCCCCTAAATCCATAGCAGATTCTTATCTGAGCATGCAGCCTGGCTAGCCAGGAAAGGGAAACAAATGTGCCCTCCTTGGGAGGTTGAGAGCAAGGTATCTTGTCCTCATTCATGGCCTAGTGGAAATAAAATAAAAGCATGAATATGATTCCCTGATGTAATCCAATGTCAATAACATCCAGTGATGTAGATCCAGCATCATTCACTATAGCCAACAACATGCAGACATGATGGGCCATGCCTGAGCGATCTGACAGCTTCTTGACTGGCTGCTGAATGCCAAAAAATGGCCAGGGATGCTGGTCATATGGGGTCTGTGACATCACCTGATATCTTCTGGCCACATTGTTTACAAACAGAAGCCAGTGGGAAAGGAACTGTCATTTAGAGGCAGTCATTTTTTTTCTTAAATGTCACTTGTGCCACTTTACGTGCAGGATTAGGGCATTCTCAAGCATGGTATTAATAGAAATTGTGCATTTTTTTATGTTGCCCTTAAAGCTGCATTAAAAGATCCTCTTCCCACTTTGAGGGAGGCTCTGTCACTGGGAGAATATAGGAAATTGTGACACAGGATTTGCATTAAAGGTTAATGCAAGGTTCTGGACTATCATTTCTCCAGATTCTGTAGTTCTGGTTTGGAACTTTCAATCTGGTGTCCGGGTTTTGCTAGATGTCTGCAACCTGGCTGAGAACACAGGTGTGCAGGGTCATTATATACCAAGCCAAGAGACAGAGGTCTCATCGAGGGGTCAGAGGGCCCAGCCAGAAGCCAAGAAACAGAGATCTCATTGAGGTGTCAAAGGGTCCAGACAGAAGCCAAAAGACAGAGGTCTCATTGAGGGGTCAGAGGGCCCAGCCAGAAGCCAGGAGACAGCAGGTCTCACTTCTAGGAGTCAGGCTGGCTCCTATCGGGGGTGTCAGGACACCTCAATCCAAAGGCCAGAGGTGGGCTGTTCAGCTAGAGATCCAAGTGTTCCAGGAGTCAAAGGGACTTGTAAGAAGAGCAGAGCAGCAATGCTGCTCTGTATTTTTGTGCACATTGTGTGGAAGAAACTCCTGTGTGGGCAACTGATATACATGTAAACTTTCAGTTTATTGAATAATAGTGGGCTGCCATGCCATGCCCTAAGATACAGTTTTGGACTGTGAAGTAGAATAGTAAAGTATCGAACCAGGCAGAACTTCAGCAATGCAGGTTTATTAACAGCTGATAACACAGGTTTATGTTCAAAGTATTACAAGATACAGATCTAATTTATACAGTTTCTTACAATGCAAGCATATTAGATATAAATATTCTTATCCTCTAACCAAATTTAAACAATTGTGAATTGTTCTCACCTTGAACCAGAATGGGTCTTTTCTGCCAATTCTTGGGAACCTCTCACCTGATAGGGACCAGCCGATCTGCCGGTGGTCTGGTCCCCTCACAGAGTTCTGGGTTTCAGCTCGACCAAGTTCTTGAGGGAAATTCACCTGAGACCACATTCTGGAACAAGTTAAGAAGTCTTCTCTGACTCGTACGAGGAGACAAGTTAGGACAGATACTTGCCCATTGGTTCTGACCTCTATGACCCGTGCAATAGGGCAGCATACACAGAGTTCAGCCTTATGAGCTCCTATCTGACTTGTCCGAGGGGACAAGTTAGGACAGATACTTGCCCATTGGTTCTGACCTCTATGACCCGTGCAATAGGGCAGCATACATAGAGTTCAGCCTTATGAGCTCCTATCTGACTTGTCTGTCTAACAATTGTAGAGCTTGCATTTATATACCCTTTTACAAGTCTTATCTTAACATATCTCTTACATATGATTGGTCGCTAAGATCTACGTCAAAGTAACCAACCATAAATCTGACACCTGTTCTACAACCAGATGAACTTAATTATTCTCAAAATTCCTATATGTTCATTAAAGTGATTTATAACTGTTTTTGTCCAATTAAAAACACCTGTATAGAGACAGTCTGGCACCCAACTGTGTTATCAAACTCTCCTTATCTTGATAAGATTTAACTAGCGTCAAGGATTTGCAGATTTATGACATTTGGGAAAATGAACTTTCAATAACCCCACCAGATGTGTTATATGTCTCACTATATGTATGTATTTTAACAGTTTTAATGAGGGCACAAGCAGACCTATGTTTGACCTTGTCAAACTTAATTTAATGTACTGTACATAACTTTAATTATTTCTAAACCACCTGTTTTCATATCTTTATCTGTCTGATTTATATGCATTTCAGACTTGAGACAATTCTATATTACTTGAATCTATCCTAATGAACTTTCACCCAGTAGACTATCTTAATACATTTTCGAGAACACCTGTTTACAAGTACTTGTCATAAAGCAGAGGTCATTTAAAGTTCAACACTTAAAAATGAAGACTTTCTAAATCTGGAAAATACAGTATACATTATTAAAGATTAATAATTGTTGCTTTACTTATTGAATAATAATATTGATAAAACCACTACTATATAATAATATAAATAATAATAATAATTATCAATAACATATATGCAAATCAATATATATAATATGAAATACATTGGCTAATATGAGATTCCACAACAACTGGCACAACTCATTCCAAATGCACGTACTGCTTGAGTTTAATCACCAAACACTGAACTGTATTTTCTTTAAAAAATTGTTTATTATTGTTATGTATCCCACATCCCGCCCTGCTTGAAAATTGACCTTGAATTAGGCTAAAAGAAATTACAATATTCGGATCCTATAAACTTTATTGGAGATTGGGCACTATATTCGGCATCTGTGGATTTTTGGCTGGGTTTGCAGTTTCTTCTGTGATCCAAACCCAGACCAGTTTATTCATCACTACTAGAGATACACTTTAAAGCTGAACCCCAGGCAAACAACTAAATACACAGAAGGGGACTGTTTTAGCAGGCAAAGGGTTTTTTTTGTCTCTCTGTCCAGATTTACAGAGCTCTCTCGTACAGTATAGCCCAGATGGGCAACAGTGGGGCATTAACATTAAAATCTCTTTTTTTTTAACTAACAAACATGTCATACTTACCTGCTCTATGCAATGGTTTTACACAAAACCGCAGCAATCTTCCTCTTCTCGGATCCCCTGCTGGAACTCCAGACCCCTCTCCCCTGCTGCGTGCCCCCATAGCAAGGCACTTGCTATAGGAGCACTCATGCGTGTTCGCTCCCAAGCCCTGCTCTGTGTCTATAAGCCCCACCTCCTGCTCCCTTTTCACTGGCTGTGTCTCAGCCAATGAGGAGAGAGAGACCTGGGAGAGCCACTGCTCCTATGCAGTGGCATAGTATTGGGGGGGGGCAGTGGGGACGATGGCCCGGGTCACAACATCTAGAGGGGCACAGAATTAGTCCCCGCCCACCGTCCTGACTCCTGAGTATGCTGTGTGGTGTGCGATCAGTCTGAGGCCCTCAGGAATTTATCATGGTATGTGCCATCTGACGTGATCTCCACAGCAATCCCGCTGGTCCAGACTGTAAACACTGCACGATGTGGGCAGCACCTGGGTGACACCCATTGGCAGTGCCCAGTGGCAACGCCACTGCACTGATCTGCATCTCTTGTGGGCTGTCTGAGCTGTCCCAGCTGTGACTGTATCACACAGCCGAGCGGAGCAAAGCCGCCTCTCCCTCCTGTCTGTTTATATCTACACAGGAGGAGGGACACAGCTGTTGATGTCCCGTGATATGAGGTATGCATATTATGGTTCTGCACTGAAAGGGCATCTGCACTGAAGGGGGTCTGCACTAAGGGGCGTCTGCATGAAAGGGGGTCTGCACTAAGGAGGTGTCTGCACTGAAGGGGGTCTGCACTAAGGGGGGTCTGCACTGAAAGGGGGTCTGACTGTAGGGGGGTCTGCGCTATAGGGAGGGGTCTGCACTGTAGGGAGGGGTCTGCACTGTAGGGAGGAGTCTGTACTGAAGGGGGGTCTGTACTGAAGGGCGGGGGTCTGCACTGATGGGGGGGTCTGCACTGAAGAGGGGGTCTTTATTGAGGGAGGGGGTGTCTATCCTGAGGTAGGTTGTCTGTACTGATGAGAAGGGTCTGTACTGAGGGAGGGGGTCTGTAGTGATGAGGGGGTTCTGTAGTGATGAGGGGGGTCTGTACTGAGGAAGGGAGGTCTATACTGATGAGAGGGGTCTGTACTGAAGAATGGGGTCTATACTTTGCTCTGCCTTGGGGGTACTGGGATATGTGATGGGCGGTATGGGGGTATTACAGGTGGATCACTTCTTTCTTGCAGTGTCAGCCACAAGGTAGCACAGATCTTGGCTCATGCCCCTTCTTCTTACTTGGGTGTAACATTTGCCAAATCTATCAACTGCAGAGGGACCAGAGGTCCCAGAATGCTCCACACCATGGTTTGCTGGGTGCAGAATTAACTGGACAGCTGGAATTCCCTGTAGTATGGCTTGCTGCAAGTTCAGTAGTACCTGGATACAGGGAATGTTCCCTGGTGTGACATGTTGGGTGCAATAATACCTGGATACAGGTAATGTCCCCTGGTGTGTCATGCTGGGTGCAGTAGCACCTGGATACAGGGAATGTCCTCTGGTGTGACATGCTGGGTGCAGTAGTACCTGGATACAGGGAATATCCCCTGGTGTGCCATGCTGGGTGCAGTAGTACCCGGATACAGGGAATGTCCCATATAATGAAAGTAAAAAACCTTCTGCCTTTACAATGACTTTAAGCAACATTTATGGGTCTTGCCCCTCCCCTAGCCTGTGATTGGACAGTGAAAGGAGAAACAGCAGACTGATGAACTCATTTCTTTGTTACTCTTCTCTCTCCTCCTGGCAGCACACTCATTGCACTGTAGCCCAAGCGAATGTCTACTTGTACTCCTCCTTCCTCTCCCAGTCCAAGCTTTGCTGTACAGGGAAAGGAAGAGGCTGGTACCAATTCAAACTCAGGTACTTTACTTACACTGCTTGCTTTTAAAAATACGTTTAATTATGTATTCATGAATGTAGAGCTGCATTCATTGGTGCCTTTCTACCCAGAGTAGAGCTGTCATTTAATCTTTTAGTATGATTTTTGGGGGAAACCCACATCGGCTCAGCACCATTGCCGAAAAGTTTGTTGATTTTGCCTCTTGAATTGAAAAACAACCTATAATGTATAATAATAATAATAATAATAATAATAATAATAATAATAATAATGTGCATAGCTTCTGCCTCCTTATCAGCTGAGCCACAAGAGGCAGTCATTTGAAGGAAAATATTGAATGCAATAAGATGGATCAGCAGGACCATATTGAAAACAAGAAAAGCACAACATCCTAGACTGGCCATACACCTATAGATTGTCTGCAGATTTTCTATGGTCAGATGGAAAAAGTGGAACAGATTCCTCCATCTACGCTGAACTGTGTGGATGGAAGAATCTCCCACTGGCCCAAGCTTCCATATCTTGCTAGTCGGCACCGCTGGCTCTCACAATACCTGAACATTCTAATTGGGTGCAAGCATTGTTTAGGTTGAGAGCCAGCAGGGTCGACTAGCAAGATACTGAAGCTTGGGCCAGTGGGAGATTCCTCCATCCACACAGTTTAGCATACATGGAGAAATCTAGTGCACTTTTTCCATCTAACCATAGAAAATCTGCAGATAATCTATAGGTGTATGGCCAGCTTCACACAAATTTCCCATATTACATACAACAATTAAATCTGACGTGAGAATTTATCTTTCCAGAAACATTTGATAAAATGACTTGAGCTTCTGAACTTGATTAATGAAATGATTAAGATGCAATGAAAAATATAGTCATTTTCCTAGCGTGTTAGTTACCCCTTTTTTTCCTGACATCATCATTTAACATTATTTGCTGGGATAATGCACTTAATAGATGTCAAAGTCAGAGGCGTTATAATGCAATTAAAATTGATAAAATGTTGTTCCTATTTCTTATAATTGCTATGATATTTAAGGAAAAGAAAAGTATTTGCTGTTCTTTCATCATTAGCATGTGTGGGTGGCTATGTAGTTCACAAGTTGATATGAGGCATTGGGGTTAATCAGAAGTCATTCATATATGCTGTACTAGTAAAGTGCTAGTTAGAAATGATTAAGAGACAACACTGTTATGTCTAGGAATGAGCTGAACACCCCACCGGTTCTGTTCGAACCAGAATTCGTGAACAGGCAAAAAATTTGTGCGAACATGCGAACACCATTAAAGTTTATGGGACACGAACGTGAAAAATCAAAAGTGCTAATTTTAAAGGCTTGTATGCAAGTTATTGCCATAAAAAGTGTTTGGGTACCCGGGTCCTGCACCCAGGGGACATGTATCAATACAAAAAAAAGTTTTTAAAACTGCAGTTTTTTCAGGAGCAGTGATTTTATAAATGCTTAAAGTGAAACAATAAAAATGAATTATTCCTTTAAATATCGTACCTGGGGGGATCTCCTTAGGCCTCTTTCACATGAACGATCCGTTCAGGTCCGCCTGTCAGTTTTTTAGTTTTTTTTTTAGTGTGCAGTGATGGACCTGTCATCTGCCTGCTCAGCGAGGATCCACGGGGCGGATCATCACGGATCCGTCCCGTGTGAAAGGACCCTTAGTCTGCCTGTAAAGTAGTGCATCTTTCCCATGTTCATAACAGTACCACAGCAAAATTACATTTCTATAGGAAAAAATGTCATTTAACCACTTCAGCCCCGGAAGAATTTACCCCCTTCCTGTCCAGGCCATTTTTTGCGATCCGGCACTGCGTCGCTTTAACTGACAATTGACGTTGTACCGAAACAAAGTTGACGTCCTATTTTCCCCACAAATAGAGCTTTCTTTTGGTGATATTTGATCACCTCTACGTTTTTTTGTTTTTTTTTGCGCTATAAACAAAAAAAAAGAGCAACAATTAAAAAAAAAAAAAAAACACAATATTTTTAACTTTTTGCTATAATAAATATCCCGATTTAAAATTTTTCTTTTTTTTCCCAGTTTAGACTGATATGTGTTCTTCTACATATTTTTGGTAAAAAAAATTGCAATAAGCGTATATTGATTGGTTTGCACAAAAGTTATAGCGTCTACAAAATAGGTTATTGATTTATGGCATTTTTATACATTTTATTTTTTTACTAGTAATGGTGGCGATCTGCAATTTTTATCGTGACTGCGATATTGCGGTGGACACATCGGACACTTTTTTGAAACCATTGACATTTATACGGCGATCAGAGCTATAAATATGCACTGATTACTGTGTAAATGTCACTGGCAGGGGAGGTGTTAACATTAGGGGGCGATCAAGGGGTTATTTGTGTTCCCTCACTGTGTGTTCTAACTGTGGGGGGATGGGACTGACTGGAGGAGGAGACCAATCGGTGTTCCTATATACTAGGATCTGTCTCCTCTCCCACAACTCCGAGGCAGGATGTTCCCAGGTTGAGGAAGGAAGGGCCATTCATGTTCCCCCAGCTGCAGCATACTGCCAAATTTGCTCCAGTGATGAGGAGGGAGGGGATGATGAGGTCACTGACTATAATTAGGTGCCTGAGAGAAGAGAGGAGGAGGCACAACTCCAATGAGCCAGGATGTCCTCTAGGGGGCAGCTTAAGGGCAGCCACCCTATTGCATTACACTGCAGAGCTCCACAGTTGCAGGGCGCTGCTGACTCCCCGCTGACTTTTAAAAGTTCCTTGGTGTGGGCCTTTTTCAACACGTGTGCAGCAGATTGCACCATTGCTGTTTGCAACGTATATCTGAAGCGGATGAAGCGTGGCCAGAACAGCAGCCACTTGGGCACCACATGCTTGACCAGACGTATGACGACCTGCCATGCAGTCTGTTGGCAACAGCACTTGAAAGACCCACAGCAAAGAAAAAGGAAGACTTCTCCTTGATCCTCATCTGGGATCTCCAACCTTACTATACCTCCAGTCCTCTCAAAAACCTGCACTGAGGAATGAAGGTATAGCAATAGGTGTCCCAAGTACTTGCAGCCAATCTGCTAGCAGTACACCACCAATTGATTTTAGCAGGCAAATTTCCCTACCCCAGTTGCTGAACCGTAAAAAAGAAATTCGGTCCCAGCCATCCACATGCTCAGCGTCTACATGCTAGCTTGGCCAAATTTCTAGCACTGCAACTACTGCCTTTTCAGCTGGTAGACTCTGCCCTCTTTCGTGAATTTGTGGAATGTGCTGTACCTCAGTGGCAGGTTCTCTACCGGCATGTGGAAGGCAAATTTTTGGCCTTGTTGGACAGGGCGGTCAGCAGTAAGGTTCATTTTACCACTGACTCATGGTCCAGCAGGCTTGGGCAGGGACATTACCTTTCCTTCATGGCGCCCTGGGTAACTCTGATGGCGGCTGGGAAGGATGCAGGTCAGGGTTCAGTGTTGTTGGATCTTGTTCCACCACCACACCTCCAAAATGCTAGTGGTGATTTTGCCACAGCTCTCCTCCACCCCTCCTCTTCTTCTTCCTATATGGCCTCTTCTGCAGATTTGTCCTCTGAACCATCAGTGCTCTATAAGCGTTCAAGGGGCTACGCAAGCAGTCAGGCTAAAAGATGCCATCCAGTGCTTGAGTTGGTCTGCCCAAGGCACAGGAGCCACACTGGGGCAGAGATTCTGTCAGCTCTGCAGGGGCATGCTCAGAGGTGGTTGACGCCATGCCAGCTTCAGCCAGGAATGGTAGCATGCGACAATGACACCAACCTTCTCTCTGCCCCTGACCGGGACACTTGACCCATGTTCCATGTTTGGCACACATCCTGAATTTGGTGGCGCAGCGGTTCTTGAGCAGGTACCCAGGCTTACAAGATCTCCTGAGGCAGGCCAGAAAAGTCTGTGGTCATTTCTGCTGGTCATACAATGCCAGTGCTCGGTTGGCTGACATTCAAAGGGAATGCAACCTTCCCACCAACTGCCTCATTTGTGACATGCCGACCAGGTGGAACTCAATGTTGGCAATGCTGCAGCGGCTGCACACACAACAGAGGGCCATCAATGAGTATGGCACCAGGACAGGGTCAGGGGAGCTTGGCTTCTTTTCACCACGCCAGTGGCTACTGATCAAGGATGCATGCACTGTCCTGTCACCATTTGAGGAGGCCACAAGGATGGTGAGCAGCGACAATGCATGCATCAGTGACACTGTCCCTCTAGTCTTCCTGCTGGAATCATGGACAGGGCACTTGAGGCAGAACAGCGGGAGGAAGAGGAGGACTTCCTTTCCTCTCAAGGCCCCCTTTATCCAGATAGCATTCCTGTGGGCCCGCAAAACACACAGGAAGAAGAGGAGGAGGGGGAGGATTGTGTCAGCATGGATGTAGAGGATAGCACTCAGCAGCAGTCTTCAAGGGATGGTTTTCAGTCCCCAGAAACCCAAGGAGTTGTATGTGGCTGGGAGGAGGTAGTTACGGATAATGTGATCCTTAGTGACCCAGAGGACTTGGAATCGAATGCCTCTGCAAACTTATGCTGCATGGCCTCCCTGATTCTGCAAAGCCTGCGAAAGGACCCTAGGATTCGTGGTATCAAGGAGAGGGATAATTACTGGCTGGCAACCCTTCTTGATCCACGTTATAAGGGTAAAGTTGTAGAACTCATCCTGCATTCGCAGAGGGAGCAGAGGATGAAACATCTTCAGGAGGCCTTGAAGAAAGCTTTGTGTAATGCATTTACAGACCCTGGGAGGTTACCATTTCCTAGTACTGGACAACTTGTTGCTGAGGCTTCGTCCAGTCAGAGGAAGTAAGGTGGAGAAGGTGGCCGATGCCTTTAAACAATTTTTCAGTCCTCAGCACCAAGGTCTGATCGGTTCAAGCAACCATCGCCAGCGTCTGCATTATATGGTGCAGGAATATCTAGGGGCAAGAGCAGACTTGGAGACCTTTCCAACAGAGCATCCACTGGGTTACTGGGTCTTGAGGATGGACCACTGGTCAGAACTTGCTCAATATGCAATTAAGCTACTGGCCTGTCCTGCATCCAGCGTGCTTTCTGAAAGCACATTCAGTGCTGCTGGAGGGTTTATAACAGATCAAAGAGTGCTCCTGTCCACAGACTCTATTGATAGGCTCACATTCATAAAAATTAATCAGTCTAGGATCAGCAGCTATCAAGCACCTGATGCTGATGTAACTGATTGAATTTGCTATGGATGTGGGATTCCTTGAAGACTGCCTATGCTGACTATCCTATTCCTCCTCAACCTTGATGATGCTAGCTTCCAACAATATTTTTGGTTTAGGGCACCACCACCACCACCCAAGGCCCAATTTTTCTGCCCGTTTAACAGGGGCATGTAATTACAGTTTTTTATATAATATTTCACAGCAGGGCCCGTTCCTGCGCCCAACAAGAGTAACTGTGAGGCGTTACAGTGTTCTGGTACCACCAATGCCTAAGGCCCAGTTTTTATGCAGAGTATATAGGGCAGGCCGTATAGTATATATACTGCTGTTCAGAGTATATAGTGCCTGGGAGCCTGGGGTACCCCCATGCCAAAAAGCGAGACCTGCAAAACACTCAACTTGGGGTGTCTACTTTCCAAAATGGGGTCATATGGGGGGGGGGGGGTTGTGCTATCTGGGCATTTCATGGCCTCCGAAACTGCAATAGGTAGTGAGGAGTGAAATCAAGAATTTACACCCTTAGAAAGCCTGAAGGCGGTGATTGTTTTTTGAGGTCCTGTACGCGGCTAAACTGCCAAAAAGAATGTATTTTGGGGTGTAATTTCACATATGCCTATGGCATGTTTGAACAATATATCATTTAGTGACAACTTTGTGAAAAAAAATGTATTGTCATTTTCCCGAAACTTGTGGCAAAATGTAAAATATTCCGTGGACTCAACATGCCTCTCAGCAAATAGCTTGGGGTGTCTACTTTCCTAAATGGGGTCACTTGAGGGGTTTTTGAACTGTCCTGGTATTTTATACACAACATTAGAAGCTTATGCCACACATCACCTACTCTTCTAACCACTTGAAGACAAAGCCCTTTCTGACACTTTTTGCTTACATGAAAACATTTTTTTTTTTTGCTAGAAAATTACTTTGAACCCCCAAACATTATATATATTTTTTAAAGCAAAGGCCCTACAGATTAAAATGGTGGGTGTTACAATTTTTTTTCCACACAGTATTTGTGCAGCGATTTTTCAAACGCAATTTTTTTGGAAAAAATACCATTTTAATGCACTAAAGCACACTATATTGCCCAAATGTTTGGTAAAATATAAAAGATGATCTTATGCCGAGTAGATAGATACCAAACACAACATGCTTTAAAATTGCGCACAGCTGTGCAGCGGTGACAAACGCCATAAATGTTTTTAAAAGCCTTTACATGTTACCACTTTAGATTTATAGAGGCCTACTGCTAAAATTACTGCCCTTGATTTGACGTTCGCAGTGATAACTCACATGTATGGTGCAATTGCTGTTTACATATGTCACGAGACCGACGCTTATATTCACCTTTGTGCGTGAGCATGGGGGGACAGGGGTGCTTTTTTTTTTATTATCTATTTTGCTATTTTATTTTTACACTGTTTCTTTCTTTTTTTGATTATTTTTATTGTTATCACACGGAATGTAAATATCCCCTATGATGGCAATAGGTAGTGACAGGTACTCTTTTTAAAAAAAATTGTAGTCTATTAGACTATAGATCTCTCCTCTTCCCTCAAAGCATCTGACCACACCAAGATCAGTGTGATATGATGATTTCCCAATGGCGCTGTTTATATCTGGCGCAACCAAAGTCATGAAATGCTCGTAGCTTCCGGTTTCTTAGGCCATAGTGACGATTGGAGACATTCTGGTCTTCAATCAGCTCTATGGTCAGCTGGCAGAACAACCGGCTGCGTTCTCAGGTTCCCTGGTGGGAAGGAGAGGCCGAGAAAACTATGGAAGACCGTGGGAGGGGGTGGATTAGCCTAGCGGCTAATTAGTCGCTAGGATTGCTTTTACATGAAAGTCGACCGCTGGATGAAAAGAATGATACCAAGATGATACCTAAACCTGCAGGCATCATTCTGGTATCAAAGTCCAGCAACATTCCAGTACGTTGCTGGTCCTTGTTGGGCATATATTGTAATGTTCTTTTTCTTTTATGCAGCCTGTGGCCTGAACGAAAAAGAGATTGATCGGTGGGTATGCCCACCATTATAATATTGCCCTGGATCCACCCACATCTAATGATGGGCATACATGCACTGTTTTTAATTTAACTGTGGTGGTGAAATCAACTCCTACACTGACTTACGTATCGTGAGAGCAAACGCTGTTGCTGTCAGGATAAAAAAAATCAGTGTTGCAGCTGAATGGCATACCTGAAAATAAAATAATGGTTAACAATAAAACACAGTAAACAGTAAAGTATAAAGAATTACATACCTGAAAAGCAAACATGATAAAACATAGTAACAATAAAACATTGCAGTTAAAAAATACAGTAAAAAGAGCAGAACAATAGAGAAAGACCTGAAGCGCCGAACAGTATGTTGTCTACCGGGCGCTCGGGTTCGGCACATCACGGATCTGGTGGACAGATTACTGGGAGGAGCTGGGGAAGACCCAACTGTCATGGTGCACGTTGGCACCAATGACAAAGTCAGAGGCAGATAGAGTGTCCTAAAGAACGATTTTAGGGACTTAGGAGCTAAATTGAGGAAAAGGACCTCCAAGGTAGTATTCTCAGGAATACTACTGGTACATCGAGCCACACCAGAAGGCAGAGGGAGATTAGGTAAGTAAACAAGTGGCTGAAGAGCTGGTGTAGTAAGGAGGGGTTTGGGTTCCTGGAGGACTGGGCCGAATTCTCAGTCGATAACCGGTACTATAGAAGGGACGGACTGCACCTAAATGAGGAGGGTGCAGATCAGCTGGGAATGAAGATGGCCAAAAGGTTAGAGGGGTTTTTAAACTAGGCGATTGGGGGGAGGGTTCAGAGGTAGAGATAGTCAGCGCGGAACATATTCCAGAGGGTAGTATTGGAGGCATTAGTGGTAGGTTGACCAAAGCACATAAACCCAAGGTAAGTATAGTAGCAAGTCCTAGTTGCAATATCGGAACACCTAATAAGAGGATAATATGCAACCGGTCTAAACTACATGGCATGTTCACCAATGCCAGGAGCCTGGCGGACAAGATGGGTGAACTAGAGATATTGTTGTATGAGCAGGATTTGGATTTTGTGGGGATTTCAGAGACCTGGTTCAACAGCTCTCATGATTGGCTGGCAAACATTCAAGGGTATACCCTTTATCGTAAGGATAGAGAGGGTAAAAAAGGGGGAGGGGTATGCTTATATATCAAGAATAATGTACAAGTGAATGTGAGAGATGACATCACTAAGGGAGCTAGGGAAGAGGTGGAATCCTTATGGGTAAAATAATACTGGGAGTATGCTATAGGCCCCCTAACCTGAGGAAGGAAGGGGAGACAGATTTCTATCACAATTTGGATCAGCAGCAAGGATGGGAAGTATTATCATAATGGGGGATTTTAACTATCCAGACATAGTCTGGGCGGAGGGAACTGCGCATTCATCTATGGCTCGCCAGTTCCTAAATGTCTTGCAGAACAATTTTATGGGTCAGATGGTAGACGCATCAACTAGAAATAAAGCGTTACTAAGTCTATGGATTACCAACAATACAGGCCTGATCACGGATGTGGAAATACGGGGCAATTTAGGTAACAGCGATCACAGGTCAATTGGCTTCAGTATAAATCACATAAATAGGAAACATAAGGGGAATACAAAGACACTGAATTTCAAAAGAGCCAACTTCCTTAAACTAAGAACTTTACTAGAAGGCATAAATTGGGATAAAATATTAGGAACAAAGAACACGGAGGAGAGATGGGTTTGCTTTAAGAGCATATTAAATAAGGGCATTAGCCATTGCATCCAATTGGGTAATAAATTTAAAAGAGCGAACAAAAGTCCTAGATTGCTTAACTCCAATGTAAAAATGCAAACAATGCAAAGGAGAAGGCCTTCAAAAAATACAAGGTTTAGGGATCATCATCAGCCTTTCAGACTTTATAAAGAATGCAACAAGAAATGTAAGGGTGCAATAAGGACGGCTAAGATGAAAGACACATAGCGGAGGAGAGCAAAAAAAATCCCAAGAAATTCTTTAAGTATGTAAACAGTAAAAAAGGGAGGACAGACCATATTGGCCCCATAAAGAATGAGGAAGGAAATCTGGTTACAATGGATGGGGAGATGGCAAAGGTATTTAATTTATTCTTCTCCTCAGTCTTCACAAGGGAATCGGGGGGCTTCAGTAACCAAAACTGCAGTGTTTATCCTCATGACACATCACAGGAAGCACCTCCATGGTTAACAGAGGACAGAGTTAAAATTAGACTTGGGAAACGTAACATTAATAAATCACCGGGACCAGATGGCTTGCACCCGAGGGTACTTAGGGAACTCAGTCAAGTAATGCCAGACCATTGTTCCTAATTTTTACTGACAGTCTACTGACTGTAATGGTTCCAGGTGATTGGAGAAAAGCCATTGTAGCACCAATATTTAAAAAGGGCCCAAAATACATCCCAGGGAATTATAGACCAGTTAGCCTAACATCAATAGTATGTAAACTCTTGGAGGGGATGATAAGGGACTATATACAAGATTTTAGTAACGAGAACGGTATCATTAGCAGTAATCAGCATGGATTCATGAAGAATCATTCTTGCCAAACCAATCTATTAACCTTCTATGAGGAGGTGAGTTGCCATCTAGATAAAGGAAGGCCCGTAGACGTGGTGTATCTGGATTTTGCAAAAGCATTTGACACAGTTCCCCATAAACGTTTACTGTATAAAATAAGGTCTGTTGGTATAGAACATAGGGTGAGTATATGGATTGAAAACTGGCTACAAGGGCGAGTTCAGAGGGTGATGATAAATGGGGAGTACTCAGAATGGTCAGGGGTGGGTAGTGGGGTCCCCCAGGGTTCTGTGCTGGGACCAATCCTGTTTAATTTTTTCATAAACAACCTGGAGGATGGGGTAAACAGTTCAATCTCTGTATTTGCGGACGATACTAAGCTAAGCAGGGCAATAACTTCTCCGTAGGATGTGGAAACCTTGCAAGAAGATCTGAACAAATTAATGAGGTGGGCAACTACATGGCAAATGAGGTTCAATGTAGAAAAATGTAAAATAATGCATTCGGGTGGCAAAAATACGAATGCAATCTATACACTGGGGGGAGAACCTCTGGGAGAATCTAGGAAGGAAAAAGACCTGGGGGTCCTAGTAGATGATAGGCTCAGCAATGGCATGCAATGGCAAGCTGTTGCTAACAAAGCAAACAGAATATTGGTATGCATTAAAAAGGGGATCAACTCCAGAGATAAAACAATAATTCTCCCGCTCTACAAGACTCTGGTCCGGCCGCACCTAGAGTATGCTGTCCAGTTCTGGGCACCAGTCCTCAGGAAGGATGTACTGGAAATGGAGCGAGTACAAAGAAGGGCAACAAAGCTAATAAAGGGTCTGGAGGATATTAGTTATGAGGAAAGGTTGCGAGCACTGAACTTATTCTCTCTGGAGAAGAGACCCTTAATATGGTTTCAATATACAAATACCATACTGGTGACCCCACAATAGGGATAAAACTTTTTTGCATTAGGAAGTTTAACTAGACTCGTGGCCACTCATTAAAATTAGAAGAAAAGAGGTTTAACCTTAAACTACGTAGAGGGTTCTTTACTGTAAGGATGTGGAATTTCCTTCCACAGGCGGTGTTCTCAGCAGGGGGCATTGATAATTTCAAGAAACTATAAGATAAGCACCTGAACGACCGCAACATACAGGGATATACAATGGAATACCGACAAATAATCACACACATAGCTTGGACTTGATGGACTTGTGTCTTTTTTCAACCTCACAAACTATGTAACTATGTAACATTAGAGAGAGAATAGAGAGAGAGAACAATAAAACGACAACTTTTTTATTTTATATATAGTTCTTTTTTTTTCTTTTTTTTAATTAATTTTTTTTTTACACTTTTATTTGTAACTGTAACGGTTCTAGGTTGGGGTCTCTCAAAATGTGATGGCATCTTTGGAGACCCTGTGAAAGTGTACCCTAGACTGTGTCATGCTGTACCCTACGCTAATACTCCACTAGTGTGTGGTAGCATTCGAAACATTCACAGATGCAAAGACCAGGTTGGCCAGGACAGGAGGAACAATAATAGCAGAAGTCACGCCTATATCCGCGCTTGCTACAGACACAGCATCTTTCTTGGGGTGATCGTTGGGTAGGGGTACCAGGGAGGACACACGGGAAATGCCTCTCATGCAGCCGGTTCACTGCATTTGGATTGGGAAGTTGGGCCACAGCACCATCTGGAAACAGAAGGGCCGTGATGATCTCTTTCTGGAATTTAAGGAAGGATCCAGTTTGTCCTGATGCTTTGTATAGCACATAAGCATTCAGCAGAGCCAATTGGAATAAGTATACAAACACTATTTTGTACCAGCGTCTGACCTTACGTGCAATTAAATACAGCATCAGCAACTGGTCGTTGAGGTCCACCCCTTCCATATTAAGGTTGTATTCGTGGACACAGAGGGGTTTCTCCACAATACCAGTCGTCGTTGGAATTTGGATTGTCATATCTGTGTGAAGGGAGGACAGAACGAAAACATTCCGATTATCCCTCCACTTCACTGCAAGCAAATTATTACTTCTCAAGCAGGCTCTCTACCCCAGCCTAAGACGGGACTCTACAAGCCGCTGGGGTAAGCCCCGGTGATTAGATCGCACGGGCCCACATGCTCCAATTCCATGATCACACAAGTGACTAAAAAGTGGCACGCTTGTGTAATAATTGTCCACGTACAAGTGGTACCCCTTTCCAAATAAGGGTAACGCCAAGTCCCAAACAATCTTGCCAACACTTCCTATGTAGTCTGGGCAGTTCTCAGGCTCCACGCGACTATCTTTTCCCTCGTAAACCATAAAACTATATGTATAGCCCTGTCACAGAGCTTATACATCTTGACCCCATATCTGGCACGCTTGCTAGGAAGATACTGTTTGAAAGACAAGTGGCCAGAAAATGTAATCAGGGACTCATCAACGCAGACAACTTGATCAGGAGTAAACAAGGCTGCAAACTGTTGGTCGTAGTGGTGGTCACCCCAAGGACGACAGAGTTCATTGTCATTAAAATGCATGAACCGCAAGATCTGCTCATATCTAGTCCTGGTCATGGATGCAGAGAACATGGGCATATGGTGAATTGGGTCAGTGGACCAATATGAATGCAACTCATATCCTTGAGAAGGGGTAGGCCCAGGAAGGTCTTAAAGTCAGAAACCGTAATAGGTAAGGGTCAACTGGAGATTAGCGGTGATGAATTGACCAGCATACAAATTGCTTTGGTCCACAATAGATCTATAGAGATCTTCTGTGAAAAACAGCGAATAAAAATCAAGTGGCGTAAAATCAACTGTTTCCAGAAGTGGTGCAGAAGTGGTGGGCTTCCAATTAGGATTGGCATATTCTGCAGGAAGGGCACTAGGGGCTTGAGGTGCTTGTGTTTGTCTTCTTGGTGGCTGTGGGACACTACTTGTGCTAGCCACCTCACCAGTTTGAACTGCACTTATGGGACTCGCAACGTCACCACATGATACTGCATTGCTGGATATACGACCAGGATGTACTAGGCCACTGGTGCTTGCCAGTTCACCAGAAGGATGAGCGGCACTACTACTGACTCTCTGCTCCATACGAGAGCCCTGCATTCTTGCACCTCAAGAACAGAAGAATGGGGTCGGGTACGCCTGTCTTTAGCAGGGACCACTACTCTGTCATCAGAGCTATCTGTCAGGGTGTCGCTGCTGTCTACTGGATCGTATTCTGAGCCTGAATCTGACAGATGGGTGACTTCCTCTTCACTCTCATCTGTCATGCCCAGAAACATGTAGGTCTCTTCACTTGTGTACCTTCGATTGGACATTGTGGCCTCTAAATTTACTGAGACTCACGTGCAAAAAGAGCACCTGATTGTCAATGGCTACCAAAAAAACTGCTAGCATTCGCAGGGATCAGGCCTGACTTTGCGAATGCTGCAGTTATGGGTGTTGTGTTTTGTAAGTGACAGTGATCGATTGATACTGCACTTGGCTGGGCTGGGCTGGGCGGAGGGGCTAAATGCAGGTGCTAGCAAGTATCAGGGCTGATCCTGCTAACGCTGCGTTTTTGGAAACCCTAAACTACTGGGGCCACTAGTATAGATCAGATCAAAGATATTGATCCGTTCAGACACTATACTACTAAGGGAGGTTTATGGTGCGTGCGTGGGTGTTAGCGCTACTGGCACTAATCTGACACTGCCTGGGGCTGACGCAGACCCTAACTGACATTAAAACCTAACTGATGTCACCCTCTGGGTGATTAGGGGGTTAAACCTTAATTAGGTAATATATGGTGGTGCCCTGACACTATAAAAAAATAACTAGAGTCACCCGTGACACTAATACGGCGATCAGAAAATAGATCTACTAGTGACACTGGTGACAGGGGGTGAAAGGGTTAACCGGGGGTTAAACCTTAATTTAGGGGGGTACCCTAGACCTACCTGGGCCTACTACTAGCTGCCCTAATGCTCATTAGTGTCACAAGTGATACCAATGCAGTGATCAGGAAAAATCTGAAAACTGTACTTGGTGACACAGTGATAGGGAGCAAAGGGGTTAACTGGGGAGCGATCGGGGATGATTGGGGGGGTGAGATGTGTGCCTACGTGTACTGTGTCAGTGTAGTGTTGGTGCAACTCACTTTTAGATGTCCTCTCTCTGGAACCGAAAATAATTCTACGAGGACAGATGACATCACTTCCCCTGCCTGTGTTTACACTTACAGGCAGGGGAAGCATTTCATTGGTCAGAACCGATGAGCAGGTCCAGGCCAGAAATCATTGGCCTGGACCTGAAGATTGATTGGTTCTGCAACTGATCCAATCGCCGCGGGCATGGCGGGGGCGAGCGACGTACATGTACGTGGTTTTGCACACCCGTGCCATTCTGCCGACGTGATCGGCGTGAAATGGTCAGGAATCGGTTAATAAAATTACTTAAATTACCCAAAAAGTTCTTCTTTGCAGAACTGTTCAGTTAAATTTGATGGTGACCGTTTGTGGACTGCATATTTCAAGTCATTCCACAGATTTTCAATGAGGCTTAAGTCTGGGCTCTGATTAGGCCATGCAAGGATGCCTAAAATTTGCCTTGCATCTTGGTGCAAGCTTCTGAGAAAATCGGTAAACCAATCACATAAGCAAGAAATTACATTTCAGGGAGCGTTTTATACAGCAGGTTGCCATATTGAATTGATTTTTGCAGAAAATTGAAGCCCTGCAGATTGAAAAGGAAAAGTAAGTATTAATAACATTTAAATAACAATATAACTTGTGTAGCAATTGTATACATTATTATTTTTTTTCACAACAGATACCCTTTAAGAATTGAAGCTAGAGGATTAGCATAATGACCAGTTACCTAGCATTTTCAGAAGAAGGTCAGCAATGTCAGCCTTTATGTATTATTTATAATGAGCTGTGGAACATTTAAAGAGACCCTGTCATTGATGCAAGACAAAGTATACGAGTTGATGCCAGGATTAAAATAAGATTACACATGTCCCTTGTATTTCGACAATATTTTTTTTGTCTGAATTCCAGCTTTAAATCTTTGACGCTGAGTGGATTGTGCCTTAAAAATTATTTCAGTCCCTGCATTACAGTATCGGATTGTTCAGAAAGGCGCAATCTTACTATAAAATACTTAAATTATTTGGAATGACATTTGTATTATTTTTGTGATTATATTTTTTTATTGCCACAGACCGAATTCACAGCCTGTATCCCCATAAAAGCTTAGCCAAATGTACCTACTATATCATAGTGACGTCTAAGTTTCAGATATTTTTTTCACTTGTTCCCATAAAACCAAGCAAGCATAGAAACAAAATGAGCATTATTGACTAATTGTCCTGCAATAAACTGAACTACCATTGATTGGAAAAAGTAACATTTGGTTACGGCGTGTTTCATTTAAGCATTCACAGTCTGGAAAATCCATACAGCTTTGTTACACAATGTGCTTTCTGTGGTAGTACTCTAGATTTCAAGATATTAGGATATTTCGCAGATCAAACTTTGAATTGTAGTAACTGAGTCACAGCCAGCTAATCCATGCATTGTGCCCATGCCCTCCTCTTGTAAACTGTGTGCTTTTTTTCAACAGAACAGCTAAGAATAGGCAGGTAAACCCATAAAACTGATAAGCTGAAGGTGTCAATGTCACTCAATAATAAGGGTGCTAACATCAAGCAGTTTCCTCACTTCCATTAAGTATATACAGTGCCTTGAAAAAGTATTCATACCCCTTGATTTTTCCACATTTTGTCATGTTACAGCCAAAAATGTAAATATATTTTATTGGGATTTTATGTGATAGACCAACACAAAGCAGCACATGATTGTGAAGTGGAAGGAAAATGATAAATGGTTTTCAAATTTATTTACAAATAAATATCTGAAAAGTGTAATGTGTATTTGTATCCAGCCCCCTTTACTCTGATATTCCTAACTAAAATATAGTGGAACCAATTGCCTTCAGAAGTCACCTAATTAGCAGAGTCCACCTGTGTGTAATTTAATCACAGTATAAATACAGCTTTTCTGTGAAGCCCTCGGAGGTTTGTTAGAGAACCTTAAAGCGGGGGTCCACCTATCTATCGTTTTTTTTCTTTTGAGTTCATTCACAAACTTTTCTTCTCAGCATTACATACTCACATATTGTGTGTAATATGTCCGCCTGTGTCAGATTTCGTCGGACAGAATAACTTATATTATTCACTGCAGGCGGTTTCCATCTTCATTGTGGGCATTTGAAGCCCACAAGCATTTATTTCCTGGATGTGGTGAATGCTGTGCTCCCAGCATTCACCGCTCCTTCCTGCACATGCTCAGTGGCATCCTGGGAAGCCTGAGACTAGCTCCCAGGAGTCTGGGAGAGGCTAGAAACACATCTACTCCCACGGGAGGAGAACCAGGAAGTGCAAAGAAGAATAGAAAAATAAAAGGTAATTACGGCGATTTAAATTTTTTTAAACGGCATGTCAGCATCTAGGCAAGGAAGAGAATACATACAGATATTGTTCAAAATTTGGGTGGAACTCCGCTTTAATGAACAAACAACATCATGAAGGCCAAGGAACACACCGGACAGGTCAGGGATAAAGTTGTGGACAAGTTTAAAGCAGGGTTAGGTTTTAAAAAAATATCCCAGACTTCGAACATCTCACGGAGCACTGTTCAATCAATCATCCAAAAATGGAAAGAGTATGGCACAACTGCAATCCTACCAAAACATGGTCGTCCACCTAAACTGACAGGCCGGGCAAGGAGAGCATTAATCAGAGAAGCAGCCAAGAGGCCCATGGTAATTCTGGAGGAGCTGCAGAGATCCACAGCTCAGGTGGGAGAATCTGTCCACAGGACAACTACTATCGTGCACTCCACAAATCTGGAGTTTATGGAAGAGTGGCAAGAAGGACATTGTTGAAAGAAAGGCATAAGAAGTCCAGTTTGCAAGAAGCCATGTGGGGGACACAGCATACATGTGGAAGAAGGTGCTCTGGTCAGATGAGACCAAAATTGAACTTTTTGGCCTAAAGGCAAAAGCTATGTATGGTGGAAAACTAACACTGCACATCACCTTGAACACACCATCCCCACCGTAAAACATGGTGGTGGCAGCATCATGTTGTGGGGATGCTTATCTTCAGCAGGGACAGGGAATGATGGGAAGATGGATGGAGCCAAATACAGGGCAATCTTAGAAGAAAACCTGTTATGCCGCGTAGACACATGAATGGACTTTTTGACTGGACTGGTCCGACGGAACGAATCCGGCAGACAATCCGACCATGTGTGGGCTTCATCGGACCTGCAGCGGACTTTTTCGGTCGAAAATCTGACGGACTTTAGATTTGGAACATGTTCTGACTTGAGTCCAGTCAAAAAGTCCGCTCGTCTGTATGCTAGTCCGATGGACTAAAACCGACGCTAGGGCAGCTATTGGCTACTGGCTATCAACTTCCTTATTTTAGTCTGGTCGTATGTCATCCTGTACAAATCCGTTGGACTTTGGTGTGATCGTGTGTAGGCAAGTCCGTTCATTAGAAAGTCTGTCGGAAAGTCTGTCGGACCAGTCCGGTCGAAAAGTCCGCCCGTGTGTACGCGGCATTAGAGTCTGCAAAAGACTTGAGACCGCGTCGGAGGTTCACCTTCCAGCAGGACAATGTCCCTAAACATACAGCCAGAGCTGCAATGGAATAGTTTAGATCAAACCATATTCATGTGTTAGAATGGCCAAGTCAAAGTCCAGACCTAAATCCAATTGATGATCTGTGGCAAGAATTAAAAATTGCTGTTCCCAGACGCTCTCCATCCAATCTGGCAGAGCTTGAGCTATTTTGCAAAGAAAAAAACTGGCAAACATTTCACTCTCTAGATGTGCAAAGCTGGTAGAGACATACCCAAAAAGACTTGCAGCTGTAATTGCAGTGAAAGGAGGTTCTACAAAGTATTGATTCAGGTGGGCTGAATATAAATGCATGCCACACTTTTCACGTATTTATTTGTAAAAAATTGGAAAACCATTTATCATTTTCCTTCCACTTCTCAATTATGTGCCACTTTGTGTTGGTCTATCACATAAAATCCCAATAAAATACACTTACGTTTTTGGTTATAATATGACAAAATGTGAAAGCTTTTGGCAGTTTATAAGAATGCATAATATCCATGAATAATATCTCATATGTACCTGCCAATTTCTATTATTCATCCACATAATAAAAAAATAAAGAATATAACCACAAAACACATTTTTTTTTTTAAGAAATACAATTAATTCAAGGTTTCAGCATAAAATGTTTGTTGTTTTCTAAACCAATTAGACTGAATAGCTTACTTCAGTGGAATACCAGTATTAATGTCAAAGAATTTGAGAAATGTAATGCAATGTAATTCTGATAATCTGTAAATTATTGTGTACCCATATCTTACTAATGAAAGTAAATCACAGCTACCTATAAACTGACAGGAAAGCCAGCAGAAGGGATTATGTTGGTTTGAGAAGGAGTGATAACGTTGTACACGTAGCCCTATAGATGATGCACAGAGCTGAAGCTTTGTACTCTGCACTCTCGTTGAACATGGGGCTGTCAGTTGATGGGAATTTGCTTAAAAATGAAAATCACACCTCCGCTTCTGTGAATAATTATCTTGAGCTGTGTTTATTCATTCTCTGACAGCTAAATAATATGGATGCTGAATGAACTGTTAAATTAGGAATGATCAAAGAGTGAGCCTAGTAAGAAAAAAAATAACACTACTTGTGATGCATAGAGGAATCCCTCAAAGCACAATTAAAGTGACCCATACAGTTCTTCTTGCTGTAACATTTTACAGTGCCTGTACATAGAGACTGTTGTAAATACTTTATTGTCCCCTCTCTCATGTCACAGATCTCTTGTTATAACTATTAGTTAGTAACACAAATTGCTAATCAGCCAATCACATGGCAGCAACTGAATGCATTTCGGCATTTAGACGTGGTGAAGACAACTTGCTGAAGTTCAAACCAAGCATCAGAATAGAGAGGAAAGGGGATTTAAGTGACTTTAAATGTGGCAGGGTTGTGGCAGGGTTGCCAGACGGGCTGGTCTGAGTATTTCAAAAACTGCTGATCTACTGGGATTTTCACATACAACCACCTCTAGGGTTTACAGAGAACGGTGCAAGAAAGAGGAAATATCCAGTGAGCGGCGGTTGTGTGGAGGAAAATGCCTTGTTGATGTCAGAGAAGAACGGGCAGACTGGATCAAGATGATAGAAAGGCAACAGTAACTCAAATAACCTCTTGTTAAAATCATGGTATGCAGAATACCATCTCTGAATGCACAACTCTTCGAACCTTGAAGGAGATGGGCTATAGCAGCAGAAGACCACACCGGTTCCCACTCCTGTCAGCTAAGAACAGGAAACTGAGGCTACCATTCGCACAGGATCACCAAAATTGGACATAAGAAGATTGGAAAAACATTGCCTGGTCTGAGGAGTCTCGATTTCAGCTGCGACATTCAGATGGTAGGGTCAGAATTTAACATAAACAACATGAAATCATGGATCCAACCTGCCTCGTATCAACGGTTCAGGCTGGTGGTGGTGGTGTAATGGTGTGGGAGATATTTTCCTGGCGCACTTTGGGCCCCTTAGTACCAATTGAGCATCGTTTAAATGCCGCGGCCTACCTGAGTATTGTTGCTGATCATGTCCATCCCTTTATGACTACAGTGTACCCATCTTCTGATGGCTCCTTCCAGCAGGAAAATGCACCATGTCACAAAGCTCAAATCATCTCACCACTGGTTTCTTGAATGTGACAATGAGTTCACTCTACTCCAATGGCCTCCACAGTCACCAGATCTCAATCCAATAGAGCACCTTTGGGATGTGGTGAAATGGGAGATTCACATCATGGATGTGCAGCCAACAAATCTGCAGAAACTGCGTGATGCTATCATGCCAATATGGACCAAAATCTCTGAGGAATGTTTCCAACACCTTGTTGAATCTATGCCAGGAAGAATGAAGGCAGTTCTGAAGGCAAAAGGGGGTCCAACTAAGTAATAGCAATGTGTATCTAATAATAAAGTGGCCGCTGAGTATATATGTACCTCTTCGAGGGAAGTGTTTATTTTCTATGTTTTATCCTGAAGACAAGTGGATCATGAAGAATATCTTTTTTTAAGCAAAACTTGTTGATCCACCTGTCTTCTTCCACAAATTAAGATTTATATATTTGCTCCTTCCAATGGATGGTCGCTGACATTACATAGCTTTTTGGTGTGTAGATTTTAATGTAACAATAAAACTGTATGTTTTAACTTTTTCTATTGCCATTGTTTTAGCACATACAAATCCCCATATCCCATTGTTCCCTTTGTAGTGCAGGATGATTCTACTAATTGGTATTTTGACTGTATTTAAGTGCCTGTTTATTTTCACCAAGGTCCCCCACCTATTGTATTCAAAAATGTACTTCACCTTTAGAAGTATCTGCAAGCAAAGTCTGTGTACAGTAAGTCAGCCCGCATACAATGACATCACCCCCCCCCCCCCCCCCCTTCCATTCCCAATTGATTACATTGGCTAAAATCAGCTTCTATTTCTTATGAGTCCAGCCTGTTGTTACATGTGGCAATGTGATTTAGATAACTCCAAAGACATGTTGGTAGGTTAATTGGATCCTGTCTAAAATTGTCCCTAGTATGTATAAATGTGAGTTAGGGACCTTAGATTGTAAGCTCCCTGAGGGTAGGGACTGATGTGAATGTACAATGTATATGTAAAGCGCTGCGTAAATTGACGGCGCTATATAAGTACCTGAAATAAATAAATAAATAAATAAATAAAGAATTAGGGGGAAAGGCGCCATTCTGCCTTGCTCGTTCTTCTTGATACAGTGCTAGATGAATATGCTGGCTCCCCTATTAGGGTTGGCACCACCTACACTTCCCCCCAATAACTGGAGATTTAGATGTAATTTATATTGGAAATAGTTTACATTAATACTTTCTGGTTTGCTGCTGGACAGGATGCCGGCTCTGGACTAACGAGACCTGGTTGCAGCAGACAACCTGGACGGTGACAGTGAGATCCATCGGACGTTCTTGTGCCTTCAAACAGATACCTCAAATGTGAGTTTTTAATGCACCCTTTTCATTAAAAATGACAGTCCTTATTCAGAGGAGCCTGTGTCTTTCTCTTTCTTTTTTTTACATATTTGGAGTGTGGCTTCCACTTTCTTTGCAAGGCTTGCTCTGACACAGTGGACTGTTTCTCAGCATAGAGCTGGTGAGCTCAAAGGACTGACTATGGACTTGTAACTCATTTAACCGCTTCAGCCCTGGAAGATTTTACCCCCTTCCTGACCAGAGCAGTTTTTGCGATTCGGCACTGCGTCGCTTTAACTGACAATTGCGCGGTTGTGCGATGTTGCACCCAAACAAAATTGATGTCCTTTATTTCCCACAAATAGAGCTTTCTTTTGGTGGTATTTGATCATCTCTATAAACAGAAAAAGAGCGACAAATTTGAAAAAAACACAATATTTTGTACTTTTTACTATAATAAATATCCTAATTTTTTTTTTTCTCAGTTTAGGCCGATATGTATTCTTCTACATATTTTTGGTAAAAAAAAATCGCAATAAGCGTATATTGATTGGTTTGCGCAAAAGTTATAGCGTCTACAAAATAGGGGATAGATTTATAGCATTTTTATTTATTTATTTATTTATTTTTTACTAGTAATGGCGGCGATCTGCAATTTTTTTATCATGACTGCGACATCATGGCGGACACATTGGAAAAATTTTAACAAATTTTTGGGACCATTGGCAATTATACAGCGATCAGTGCTATAAAAATGCATTGATTACTGTAAAAATGTCACTGGCAGTGAAGGGGTTAACCACTAGAGGGCGATAAAGGGGTTCATGTGTTCCCTAGTGTGTGTTCTAACTGAAGGGGGGAGGGGACTGACTAGGGGAGATGACAGATCGCTGTTCATACTCTGTATTAACAGACAATCTGTCACTTCTCCCCTCAGAATGGTTCTCGCCATGTTACGAGAGATCGCAGGAGCCCGGTGGTCATCAAGACTACTGGGCACTCGCATCGGCTCTGGGGGTGAGCAGCGGGCGCTCACACCCCTAGTGGCCACCTTAGGAGCCAACGTAACATGACGGCGATTCGCCTGCCCGTGCCATTCTGCCACAGTATAACTGTGGCGGCTGGTCGGCAAGCGGTTAAATATACCACAGGTTGCGCCACTACCCCATGTATTTTTGTTTTTCATCTGTGGTGGCATTCCCCTAAAGGATGAGTTTGGTCCAGACCAAACCCAGAAGGAAGCTATCACACCTGCTCGCTGCCACCCAATCGACTGCTGCTAAAGTATATGTGCAGCTGCTGGAAGGGGGGATGCCATGGTCGCAGTTGATTACGGGACAGTGCTGGGAGTGACAGCTTTTTTCCAGGTTTGGTCCAAACCCAAGTTCAGACCAAAACCAAGCTAACCCTTTATTCCCATCTAGAATTAGTCTATGGGATTCCTTTTTCTACCTTTTTCCCGCTCTTTCCTGCAGATGACATTGGTCTAATGCCCCGTACACACGGTCGGATTTTCCGATGGAAAATGTGTGATAGGACCTTGTTGTCGGAAATTCCGACCGTGTGTGGGCTCCATCACACATTTTCCATCGGATTTTCCGACACACAAAGTTTGAGAGCAGGCTATAAAATTTTCCGACAACAAAATCCGTTGTCGGAAATTCCGATCGTGTGTACACAAATCCAACGGACAAAGTGCCACGCATGCTCAGAATAAATTAAGAGACGAAAGCTATTGGCCACTGCCCCGTTTATAGTCCCGACGTACGTGTTTTACATCACCGCGTTCAGAACGATCGGATTTTCCGACAACTTTGTGTGACCGTGTGTATGCAAGACAAGTTTGAGCCAACATCCGTCGGAAAAAATCCAAGGATTTTGTTGTCGGAATGTCCGAACAAAGTCCGACCGTGTGTACGGGGCATTAGAGGTCGCACTCTAGAACATTGGATCTAGTGTTTTTGGATGCTGTTAAGAAAGATTTTGGGTTTTGTGTTCATGCTACATTGAAAAACACCCATTTTAGTTGCATGAAATAATGAGACAGGTTTTCAGATATTCATGATTATAAACTATGCTGCTCACCAATAAATCTGAATGCTGGAACTTGCTTTTAATTCAATACTGCATATTCCAACTGTATATATTGATAATAAAGCAACATTTTATATATGTATATCTATCATTTGGTGTATCGAGTTTCCACTCCTCAGTATCCCATATTAAACTTTTTCTTTATACTTAAACTTACACTATATGACCAAAAGTATTGGGACACACATGAACTTTAATGGCATCTTGGTCTTACTCTGTGGGGTTCAATATTGCGTTGGCCAACCCTTTGCATCTATAACAGCTTCAGCTCTTCTGGGAAGGCTGTCCACAAGGTTTAGGAGTGTGTCTATGGGAATGTTTGATCATTGTTCCAGAAGCGCATTTGTGAGGTCAGGCACTGATGTTGGACAAGAAGGCCTGGGTCGCAGTCTCTGCTTTAATTCATCCCAAAGGTGTTCTATTGGGTTGAGGTCAGGACTCTGTGCAGGCCAGTCAAGTTCAGATCTCAACCCGATCGAACACCTTTGGGATGAATTAGAGCGGAGACTGTGAGCCAGTTCTTCTCATTCACATCAGTGCCTGACCTCACAAATGAGCTTCTGAAAGAATAGTCAAACATTTCCATAGACATACTCCTAAACCTTGTGGACAGCCTTCCCAGAAGAGTTGAAGTTGTTATACCTTCAAAGGGTGGGCCAACTCAATATTGTACCCTATGGACTAAGACTGGGATGCCATTAAAATTCATGTGCGTGCAAAGGCAGGTGTGCCAATATTTCTGGTAATATAGTGTATATTACCTTTTTACGGGCTATTTTTAACTGCTAAAATGTCATCTGTTTACAGTGTTTAATAGCTCAAGCTTATATATACGCAACTGAATGAGGCAGGAGGAATGACTCCTACCCCCTTCCCTGCCTGTACCATTCTGGAAAGACCATATGATTTTTTGATGATTTAAGAGAAACAGTCCAAAAGCAAACAGCTTCTGCTGTGCTCTGTATTTAACGAACCAATGATATGTTGTGGATTTATTTTCGCAGGTGCACCCTGTATTGTATATTGATTTGTTAAAAAGAAAAGAAAGAATGTGAATACATTAAATCCCAGACCATTATATTTTCTTTTTAACAGTCAACATTTAATGCTGCTTTTATTGAGAGAATTTCAGATTTGACCTGCATACATTAACATCAGAAAAAAACATTTGCTTCTTGAAGCAAACAGCATAAATAAACATTCTAGGTTTGCAGACACAAGTCAAGTCTGTTCCCGGAGAATGAAACAAAAGACAGAAGGTGCTGTTCCTACTAGTGGATGTAACAATGTGTGCATAGGAATTACTGTTGATATGGCTCAACCTCAATAAACCAATATGTCCTGGTGGGGAAGATCAATCTAGCTGAAGTACGTTTTTCATTTAAGAAAGAGCAGTGATTAATTGGCTAACAGGTTAAAAAAAGTAACTTACTTTTTTTTCCCAAACTTCTTTTATTGAGTAAAAAAAAAAAGAAAGATTACAAGAACAATAGAAAGGTGTGCTACATTCATAAAAACACGACTAGATCTTATTAAAAAAGATAGGTGACAAGTAAGACAGTAAGAACAATAATGGGTTGCAATGATAACAATAACAATGGGTAACACTTCAGCAGTTTCAGCAGGAGGATGTTACCAGTTTTGTAAATGGGGCGTATGACGTCTAGGTTGTATATGTTGCTTCCCATACTCCTCTCCTTTCACGATTTACAACCAATATGTGTCTTGGTTAGATGCCTTGGATAGTATGTGGCGATTGGGAAAGTAGACTCTGCGTTGGGGTTGTCTACTTGTATGTTTATACATGTGTCTAGCACAACAATTGTATTCAGATCTGGTCTTGTATAAGCAATTAATGGGGGTGTGGGGTGGGGGTAGTGGTTGGCAGGGGGGAACTAAAGGAGAGTAAGTATGGAAGAGGATTTGAGAAATTGAAAGGGGGACCAATCTGAAATGGAGGGGACTCTGGGTGTACCCCATAGTGTGTTTACGCACATTTTAGCTGCATTTACTTGCATCATGGCCAATGATTTATAGTATGGTGTGTGGCATTTGATTCATGGTGATGGAGTTAGAACTGCGCAAAAAAAGATAACTTACTTTTATATGCCATGGAATCCTAAAGCCGAACTCTATGCTAGTTAACCACTTGCCGACCGTGTCATGTACATTTACTGCGGCACAATGTCACTGCTGCGCGAAATCCCGTACCTGTATGGTGCGCACTCTCACCGTGCTTGCGACCATCAGATTGGTTTCAGAAACTATCAATCTTCAGGTCCAGGCCAATGATTTATGGCCTGGACCTGCTGATCGGTTCTGGCGAATGAAATCCTTCCCCTGCCTGTGTAAGTGTAAACACAGGCAGGGGAAGTGATGTCATCTCCCCTCATGGAATCCTTTTCGTTCCAGAGAGAGGAGAGAGAACATCTCACAGTAAGTTGTACCAACACTACACTAAGACCAGTACATGTAGGTACACTTGTCAACCCCCGATCACCCCCCGATTGCCCCCCACAAGTTAACTCCTTCACTCCCTATCACAGTGTCAACCAGTGCAGTTGTCATATTTTTCACTGATCACTGTACTGGTGTCATTTGTGACACTAATCAGCGTTAGGGAAGTTAGTGGTAGGCCCAGGTAGCTTTAGAGTACCCCCAAACCCCCCTAATAAAGGTTTAACTCCTTGATCACCCCCTGTCACCAGCGATCACCGTATTAGTGTTACGGGTGACGCTGGTTGTTATTTTTCATAGTGTCAGGGTACCCGCCGTATATTACCTAAATAAAGGTTTAACCCCCTGAACACCCGGTGGGTGATATCAGTTAAGTTTTAGCGTCAGTCAGGGTCTGCGTCGCCCCAGGCAGCGTCAGATTAGTGCCAGTAGCGCTAACACCCACGCACGCACCATACACCTCCGTTAGTAGTATAGTGTCTAAACGGATCAATATCTGATCAGATCTATACTAGCGTCCCCAATAGTTTAGGGTTCCCAAAAACGCAATGTTAGTGGGATCAGCCCAGATACCTGCTAGCACCTGCGTTTAGCCCCTCTGCCCAGCCCACCCAAGTGCAGTATCAATCGATCACTGTCACTTACAAAACACTAAACACATAACTGCAGCATTCGCAGAGTCAGACCTGATCCCTGCGAACACTAACAGTTTTTTTGGTAGCGTTTGAAGCAGTCACTGACAGTTGGGTGCTCTTTTTTTTCCTGTGAGTCTCACTAGTGTACCAGTAAATTTAGAGGCCACAATGTCCAATCGAAGGTACACTAGTGTAGAGGCCTACACATTTCTGAGCATGACAGATTAGAGTGAAGAGAAAGTCACCCATCTGTCAGATTCAGGCTCAGAATACAAACCTGTAGACGACAGCAGCACCTTGACAGATAGCTCTGATGATAGGGTTGTGGTCCCTGCCAAGGTCAGGCGTACTCAACCCCATTTTTCTGCTGTTAAGGTGCAAGAACAGGGATCTCATATGGAGCAGAGAGCCAATACTAGTGCCACTCATCCTTTTGGTCAACTGTCAAGCACCAGCGGCTTAGTACATCCTGGTCGTAGTCAAACCAGCACTGCAATATCACGTGGTGACGTGGTGAGTCCCATAAGTGCATTTCATGCTGGTGAGATGGCTAGCACAACTAGTGTTCTGCTGTCACCAAGAAGACAAAGACAGGCCCATCAAGCCCATAGTGCCCTTCCTGCTGCATTTGCCAATCTGAATTGGGAGCCCACCACTTCTGCAGCACCCGTACTTCCCCTATTCACTGGCCAACCTGGAATTCAGGTGGAAACAGTTGATTTTACGTCACTTTATTTTTATTCGCTGTTTTTCTCGGAAGATCTCCTATAGATCTATTGTGGACCAAAGCAATTTGTATGCTGGTCAATTCATCGCCGCTAATCCCCAGTTGACCCTTACCAGAGATTGGAAACCTTTTACGGTTTCCGAATTTAAGACCTTCCTGGGCCTATCCCTCCTCGTGGGCATAGTTAAAAAAAAGGGAATTGCGGTCATATCGGTCCACTGACCCAATTCACCATATGCCAATGTTCTCTGCCTCCATGACCAGGACACGATACGAGCAGATCTTGCGGTACATGCATTTTAATGACAATGAACTCTGTCGTCCTCGGGGTGACCCTGAATACAATCGGCTCTACAAAATTCGCCCCCTCGTAAACCACTTCAACCAACAGTTTGCAGACTTTTTTTTGCCAGATAGGGGTCAAGATGTATAAGCTCTGTAACAGGGCAACAGGCTATACATATAGTTTTATGGTTTACGAGGGAAGAGATAGTTAGGTAGAGCCGGAGAACTGCCCAGACTATATAGGGAGCACTGGTAAGATTGTGTGGGACTTGGTGTCACCCTTATTCGGAAAGGGGTACCACTTGTATGTGGACAATTATTACACAAGCATGCCACTTTTTATTCACTTGTTTGATCATGGAATTGGCGCATGTGGCACAGTGTGGCTTGTAGATTCCCGTCTTAGGCTGGGGGAGAGCGCCTGCTTGAAATTTAACAATTTGCTCTCTGTGACGTGGAGGGATAATAAGGATGTTTTCATTCTGTCCTCCCTTCACGCAGACACGACGGTCCAAATTCAAACGGCCACTGGTGTTGTGGAGAAACCCCTCTGTGTCTATGAATACAACCTTAATATGGGAGGGGTGGACCTCAATGACCAGTTGATGGCGCGGTACTTAATTGCCCATAAGGCCAGACGCTGGTACAAAAAAGTCTCTGTATACTTATTCCAATTGGCTCTGCTGAATGCTTATGTCCTATACAAAGCTTCAGGACGAAACTGGATCGATCCTTAAATTCCAGGAAGAGGTCATCACAGCCCTTCTGTTTCTAGACGGTGCTGTGGCCCAGCTTCCCAACGTAAATGCAGTGAGCCGGCTGCATGGGAGGCATTTTCCGTATGTCCTCCCTGGTACCCTTATCAATTGATCACCCCAAAGAAGATGTCGTTCTGTAGCAAGCGCGGATTTAGGCGTGAAACCCGCTATTGTTGTCCCTCCTGTCCTGACCAACCTGGTCTCTGCATCGGTGAATGTTTCGAACGCTACCACACACTAGTGGAGTATTAGCGTAGGGTACAGCACTGCACAGACTAGGACACACTTACACAGGGTTTCCAAAGATGCCATCTCATTTTTAGAGACCCAAACCTGGAACCGTTACAGTTACAAATAAAAGTGTAAAAAATAACAATGCAAAAAAGTTGCAAAAAAAAAAATATAATATAAAAAAAGCCAAAAATTGTTTTCGTTTTATTCTTTCTGTATTCTCTCTCTATTGTTCTGCTCTGTTTTACTGTATTTTTTAACTGCATTGTTTTGTGTTACTATGTTTTATCATGTTTGCTTTTCAGGTATGTAATTCTTTTATACTTTACTGTTTACTGTGTTTTATTGTTAACCATTATTTTATTTTCAGGTATGCCATTCAGCTGCAGCACTGATTTATTTATCTTGATAGCAACAGCGTTTGCTCTCAGGATACGTAAATCAGCAACTCCAGCGCTGTAGGAGGTGATTTTACCACCACAGTTAAAGAAAAAAAATGGTGTATGCCCATCATTAGAAGTGGGTGGATGCAGGGCGGTATTCTAATGATGGGCATACCCACAGATCAATCTCTTTTTTCATGCAGCCCACAGGCTGTATGAAAAAAAGAACATTACAATATATGCCCAACAAGGACCAGCAATGTACTGGTATGTTGCTGGATCTTGAGTGGTTATACCAGAATGATGCCTGCAGGTTTAGTTATCATCTTGGTATCGTTCTTTTTAGCCAGCGGTCAGCTTTCAATTAGCAGCTAGACTGCTTTTACAAGCAGTGGGAGGGAACGCCCCCTCCCCTCCCACCTTCTTCCATAGTTTTCTCGGTCTCTCCTGTCCCACCGGGGAACCTGAGAATGCAGCCGGTGGTTCCGCCAGCTGACCATAGAGCTGATCGAAGACCAGAATGACTCCAATCATCTCTATGGCCTAAGAAACCGGAAGCTACGAGCATTTCATGACTTCAGTTTCGCCAGATATAAACAGTGCCATTGGGAAATTGAGAAAGCACCTTATCACACCGATCTTGGTGTGGTCAGATGCTTTGAGGGCAGAGGAGAGATCTAGAGTCTAATAGACCCCAATTTAAAAAAAAAGAGTACCTGTCACTACCCATTGCTATCATAGGGGATATTTACATTCCCTGTGATAACAATAAAAATGATTTTAAAAAAATGAAAGTAACAGCATAAAAAAAATAAAAAAGCAAAATAAATCATAAAAAAAGCACTCCTGCCCCCCCGTGCTGGTGCACAATGAGGAACGCAAGCATCGGTCTTGTGTCATATGTAAACATCAATTGCACCATGCATGAGGTATCACAGTAATTTTAGCAGTAGACCACTTCTGTAAATCTAAAGTGGTAACCTGTAAAGGCTTTTAAAAGCTTTTAAAAATGTATGTAGCTTTTTTTTTTTTTTTTTTGCCACGTCAGCGAGAAAGTTTACCACGGGAATGAATTTTTCAAATAGATGGTATTCAAAAATATTTCCCTCTTGTCATCACATCATGGTGGCTTTAAATCTGTTTCATTGCTTGAATCATCTTATTACAAAAAGGATATAACAGTATTGATCTATCTAATTGCTGTTACTTCCTTCCTAGCTAACTCCCCCCCTCCCCTCCCCCCTCCCCGAGATCGAACCTAATCCCTCCCCCGTCTTCCCCTCTAGCTTCCCATTTACTCGCCCTGACTACCCCCACTTCGGTTTGCATCAATCTCTTGACCTGTGGCGAGATCTACACTCTCCTTTACTCTAAGTTGTCCACATCTCAACCGCTCAAATGTATGTAGTTTGTCGCCGCTGCACGGTTGTGCGCAATTTTAAAGCATGTTGTGTTTGGTATCCATCTACTTGGCATTAGATCATCTTTTATATTTTCCCAAACACTTGGGCAATAAAAGTGTGTTTTAGTGCATTAAAATTAAAGAAAGTGTTTTTTTCCTAAAAAAAAGTTGCGTTTAAAAAAATTGCTGCGCAAATACTGTGTGAAAAAAAAATTGCAACACCCACCATTTTAATCTGTAGGGCCTTCACTTTAAAAAAATATATAATGTTTGAGGGTTCAAAGTAATTTTCTAGCAAAAGAAAAGTATTTTTTCATGTAAACAAAGTGTCAGGGCTTTATCTTCATGTGATTAGAGTGGGTAATGTGTGGTATAAGATTCTAATGTTGTGCAAAAAATACCAGGACAGGTCAAACCCCCCCCAAATTACCCCTTTTTGGAAAGTAGACACCCCAAGCTATTTGCTGATAGTCATGTTGAGTCCATGGAATATTTTATATTTTGACACAAGTTTCGGGAAAGTTACAATACTTTTTTTTTTTCACAAAGTTGTCACTAAATGATATATTGCTCAAACATGCCATAGACATATGTGAAATTACACCCCAAGATACATTCTGCAGCTTCTCCTGAGTACGGGGAGACCACATGTGTGAGACTTTTTGGGAGCCCAGCTGTGTACAGGACCCCGAAAACCAATCACCGCCTTTAGGCTTTCTAAGGGCGCAAATTTTTGATTTCACTCTTCACTACCTTACACAGTTTCGGAGGCCATGAAATGCCAAGATAGCACAACCCCCCCAGATTACCCCATTTTGGAAAGTAGACACCTCAAAATAAAAACCGCAGAGGTGATCAAATACCACCAAAATAAAGTGCTATTTGTGGGAAAAAAAGGACACAAATTTTGTTTAGGTACAGCATTGCATGACCACGCAATTACCAGTTAAAGCGACCCAGTGCCAAGTCGTAAAAAGTGCTCTGGTAGGAAGGGGGCAAAACCTTCTGGGGCGGAAGTGGTTAAAGGGCCATATTTTGAATCCACCACCCCTGCTGTTTATAACATAATTTTTATGTTAATAAAACACAAGTAAGCCTAATTTTCTTACCTGCAGCGACAGTCATGTGATCATCAGTAGTGTACTTCTCCACACTTCACATTTCAATTCTAGACAATGAAACTGTAGTCCAAGCAGCTTCCAGGTCACATCACAGTGATATACTGTAGCTGCCGGCTCCCAAACTGCCCTCCCAATAATGCTGGATTGTGGTGCCACTTTTAGTTGACTCCATGGGCAATGGTTTTTCAGTGGATTCAAAGTAGCCCCTCTGCTTCTCAAAAGAGCCTACCTTTCATTTGGACATACATGAGTTGCTTTACTAAAGGCAAATAAGGTATTCACTTTGCAAGGGAATATTCACTGTGCAAGGGAACTTTCCAGTAGCTTAGTGAATAAGGGTAAATCTCACAACTTTCACTAAGCTAAGTAAAAAACTCCTATGCAACCTATTTACCGTTTAGTAAATCAACCCCCAGGATGAAGTGGGTGAACAGCATCAGCAGGGTTGTATAATTCCACTTATATTTGAGATGAATTGCGATAAGGTGCCTTCAAAAAGTATTCATACCCCTTGAAATTTTCCACATTTTGTCATGATACAACCAAAAATGTAAATGTATTTTATTGGGATTGAATGTGATAGACCAACATAAAGTGGCACATAATTGTGAAGTGGAAGTAAAATGAGTAATAGTTTTCAGAAAATAAATAAATATCTGAAAAGTGTGGCGTGCATTTGTATTCAGCCCCCCCCCCCCCCCGAGTCAATACTTTGTAGAACCATCTTTCACTGCGATTACAGCTACAAGTCTATTTGGGTCTTAGACATATGCGGTTTGTTTCGTTCTGAATTGAAATTCGGACGAATTTTCATTTTTTGGAAATTTGGATGTATCAGAATTTCCAAATTACTATAGTACCGAATTTAAACTAATCCGAAATAACGAAAAGAAAAAAAATTTGGATGATATTCAAAAACAATTTTATTCTCTTCAGAAATTCGAAAACTATTCGAATAGTTTTTGAATTTCTGAAGAGAATAAAATAGAATAGAAAATTAAGGAATAGAATATAAAAAAAAATAGAATAGAAAAGAATATAACAGAAAATAAAAGTATAGACTATAATAGAGTAAAACAGAACAAAATAGAATAGAACATTATAAAAAAAAACTCAATAGACTAGCATATAATAGAAACAAATAGAATAGAATAACATAGAAAGAATATAACCATATTCTAAAATTCTAATTTCAAATAGAATAAATTTGAATTCAAATACATAAGAAAAGAATAGGATACAAAAGAATAGAATAGACTATTATAGAATAGAAAAGAAAAGAGTGAAAAAAAACAATAGAATAGAAAGAATATGGGGGCGCATGCGCGGTTTGTAAGATGGTGGACGCTTAGGACCAGTGCTCCGGCCTCCGTTCCCTCATCCGAAGCTTCCACTCAGCTATGTCAGCACTCACGGCTCCGGGAGCCCTCTCACCCGATCCCGGAATCATCCAGCTACCCTGCAGACGTTTTATGGGTAAGGTCAGTGATCAGAGGCACATTTACCAGAAGCACTCGTCACAGGCCACATTCAAGCCATCCCAGCTCATGGATCGTTACCTGCATAGGCCGCAATCCCCAGTCTTGGGTGGTCCGAAGGATCCCACGGAGTTAGCCAACTTACTCCCACTAGTCGATTCCTCTCTTTATGCTGAACAGCCCTTACACAAAGCACAAGTACAGCCAGCTTCGGCAACAATGGTGACTGTGGAGGTTTTTGATTCAAAGCTGCAGGCCCTGCTTCAGAGTCTGAACCAGAACATTGCCAAGGAGGTGGAGAAGATGGCACATGAGCTCAGGGGGGAAATTGATCAACTGGGGGGACGCACAGACACACTGGAAGCAAAATTTGATGACATGGTGCAGTATGTCCATGTTTTGGAGGAAGAAAATGCTACTCTTAAATATACAGTATCCCAATTGCAAATGCAATAGGAAGATCTGGAAAATAGGGGACGTCGCCAGAACCTGCGGATCCGGGGGGTCCCTGAAACCATTGCAGTTAAAGAAATCCATCCCTATCTCCTTGCACCGTTTGTTATTCTGGCACCCTATGTTCATGACATTGATTGGCATCTAGATAGAGCCCACAGATCTCTGGCTCCTAAGCCTCCTGAAGGTGCCAACCCCAGAGACATAATTTTTCATTTCCACTTTTATGAAAGCAAAGAAGCTCTCACCATCGCCATTCGCAATAAAACACGGGTTGAATTTAAAGGTGCAAAAATTCAAATCTTCAGTGACTTGTCACTATTACCCTAGTGAAATGGCGCAACCTACGTCCTGTCACTGCACATCTGCAAGCCCACCAGGTTTCATATGGAACAACACTTCTCATAAGATAGAAAGCTCGGTGGTCCAGGCTTTAGGAGGTTTACGAGCTCCTGACCTATGAAAATATTATTGTGCTTCACACCTGAAAGCCATTGCCTCTTGGACGTCCAGGTACGCCCCAAACAGATGGTCTGAGATTGAAATGGGGATCACCTCTCCTGCTCACTCTTGCTGCATGTTATGGTCATCCTCTGACAAATCCATCTCCCAACTGCGAAGTGTATGTTTGAACCCGATATTATTCACACTTCTGATTTGGAAACTTTGCTCAGGTAGATACTCTCTCTCTTCTCCATGCTCGCCACTTGTGAACGTTCTATTCAACCCGGAAATCCTAGACAGTTTATCCTATAACCCTATGTTACTGTGGACCCAAGCTGGTATATTTCAGTTACGCCACTTGTTACATCCAGTGACATGAAAACTCCTCTCCATCTCTGACCTGCAATCCAAAATCACCAAATCTCTCTTTTACTCTTTTTTACAAATTAAACATTTTTTCCCACCAAAATCCCTATTATGACTTTAGACATGCCAACCCAATTTGAACTGTTATGCTCAAAAGGCCCTTATGAACCCCACCTAACCTCATCTATCTATAAAATCCTACATACAGCTCCCCCCGACTGAAAACAGTCATGCATACATGAGGAAATGGTCCCATATTCTGCAACAACTTATATCCCTAGGTGACTGGGGGGGAAATATGGGACTCTACATCTAAAGTTTCACGGTGTGTGGCACAGAGAGAGACTTCTTACAAAATACCTATGTTCTGGTATAGGACCCCAGACTTTTTACTTGCTCGAAAGCTGACATCATCTGGGCAATGTTGGATATGTGGTTTATCCTTAGGTACCCATTATCATATATTTTGGGAATGCACTGCACTTATACCCTTCTGGACACAAGTTCATAACCTCCTGGAAAAGGTCCTAAATATACCTATTAGACATGTGCAGAACGAAAAAAAAAAAAATAGTTTTGTTTAGTTTCGATTAGTTATTTACAAAGATTAGTTTAGTTAAATTAGTTTAATTTGTTTTCGGAATTCGTTTAGTTTATTTGTATGCGAATCGATTCGAATTTGGATCAATTCAAAATGTTTTCGAATCCATTTAGAATTGTTTTCAAATTTACAAAGAGAATAAAATAGAATAGAAAATAAAGGAATATAATACAATAGAGTAAAACAGAACAAAATAGGATAGAAAATAAAAGAACAGAATAGGATGGAATAGAATAGAATAAAAAAAGAATAGAATTAAATAGAAAGATTATAACCATCTTCTGAAATTTGAATAGAATAGTAAAGAATAGAATTAAAGAAACAATAGAATAGAATAAAAATAATATAACCATTTTCCAAAATTCAAATAGAGTTTGAACAGAATAGAAAATAATAGAGTAGAATAGAATAGATAATAACACAATAGTATAGAAAAAACAAAATAGAATAGAATGAATATAACCATCTTCCTATTCTAATCAATTTTTTTCTTTTCAAATTTGAATTGATTCTATTTGAAATTTGGGAAATGGTTATATTCTTTCTATTCTATCATTTTATTTTATATTTTATTCTATTCTATTCGAAATTTGAATTTCAGAAGATGGTTATATTCGTTCTATTCTATTGTTTCTTTTCTATACTGTTCTGTTATTTTCTATTCTTTTCTATTCTATTCAAATTCGAATTGATTCTGTTTGAATTTTAGGAAATATTTATATTCTCTCTATTCTCTTTTTTTGTTTGTTTATTTATTACATTTTTCAAAGCATACAAAAACAATTGTAGATTTCAAAAGTGATATCCAAAAAAGAAGGCATAACAATATGCATAGATGCAATAGATGAAAGGTAATAAGGAAACACAATGATAAAACATCATGTTACAAGTGATATGACTGTGAATGTGAAATCAAGAGGAAACTGAACAGTAGCTATTTTATACAGACCAATGTGATATGCACATAAGTTATTGTGTTATGGAACTGGAGGTAGCGTCTCAGTATTATATTCAGAAAAATCCCATTTCCCCCAAATTTTGACAAATCTTGGCAGGGAGTCATCTATCACAGCAGTCAGGCGCTCTATTCTGCGTATATCAGCTATGGCTGAGAGAAACTGGAGAAAAGTAGGAAGAGAGGTAGACAGCCAACATTGAGATATGGCACGCTTGGCCGCCAGTAAAATAAAAGCCATCAATCTTCTAATAGCTTTGGGTGTATCCGGGAGTGGGAGGCCTAAAAGAAGATGTGTGGGGTTTAAGGGGATAGGTATTAGACATGTGCAATTCGTTTCGTAACGAATCGAAATTCGTCTGAATTTTGCATCTTTCGGACATTTGGATGCATCCGAATGTCCGAATAAAAAAATAACGAATTTCAACTAATACAAAAGAAATTATAAAGAATATAACAAATGAATTCGACATGATTCGGTAATTAGTTAGAGATCTAATGAAGCAAAAGGTCAACTTAAGGTAAATCTTACAGTCCAATCAGCTGATTAATTTTGTGCTGGAGGTTGGATTACTGGCAAAGTGCATTCCTGAGAACTGAGTGAGAAGGGAGTTGTATTGTATTTGAGCAGAGGAGAAGAGATATTGTCATTGTGTGTGTTAATAGATTCAATAAACAAACGACTTTCCAAACTACGAATCATTATCACAAATATATATACATACATAAACATCGGATTTCAAATAATACAAAATAAATTATAGTGGATATAACGAATGAATTCAACATGATTTGAGATTTAGTATAACGAATATTGACACTACAGAAATAACGAATTATCCAAAAACGAATTAACGTAACATAACGAATATAACAGGATGAAATATGTATTTTTTGAATGACAACGAACCGAAACTAAACAAAATTTTCCATTGTGCACAAGTCTAGTTGGGGGCGCAAATTACTTGTCTTGAATTGGGTGCTGACAACCCACGCTATGACAATAATTTTACTGTTGGGGGTCCCCACCACTTGGGAAATTTTATCAAAGGGTCACGACATGAGAAGGGTTGAGAACCACTGCTCTACACAGTCTGATAGGGAACCATGCACATATGAGGCTCCCTGCCAATCAACTGCTGTATGCTGTGGTGGGGAGGATTGCCTTGTATCTGGAATAACGATCATGCAGATGGCAGAGGCAATTTCACGCTATATGAGTATACATTTGTTTATTTTTCATTTCAGAAATTTAGGAAATTCAATGTGCAATTGGTATGCATTTAACCTCCTACTAAGATGCATCCATCTGGACCTCATCCAGAAGAATTAGTTTTTTGGGTTTCTGGGCTGATGGAAAACTTGGTTGTAGAACAAAAAAAAACTAGGTAAACATTATCTGTCTTCTTGCTATGGGGTAACTGCTAATGCCCTGTACACACGATCGGAATTTCCGTCAGAAAAAACTTGGATGATTTTTCCGATGGAATTCCGCTCAAGCTTGCCTTGCATACACACGGTCACACAAAAGTTCTCTGAACTTTCGACCGTCAAGAACGCGGTTACGTACAACACTACGACGAGCCGAGAAAATGAAGTTCAATGCTTCTGAGCATGCGTCGTTTTTTGCTCGTCGAAATTGCGTACAGACGAACGGAATTTCCGATAGGAACTTTTTCCGATGGGAAAATAGAGAACCTGCTCTCAATCTTTTGCTGGCTGGAATTCCACCAGCAAAAGTACCATGGAGCATACAGACGATCGGAATTTCTGACCAAAAGCTCACATCCGACTTTTGCTGGCGGAATTTCTGATCATGTCTGTGTATGGGGCTTAAGTGTTCTAGCTCATCAGGTAAGGTAGGCATTTCAGGGCTTCTTTTTCTAATTTGTTAGTTTAATGGACCAGAAATTACAAAACTATATTGTAATTAAAAAATAGATAAAGTTTTGAGGTAGAATGTCACTTTTACACAGTAATACATATTTAAAAAAAAAACTATTAAAATAAAAACCACATGATGGTATTCTAAGTACGAGACAACAGCAAAACCGGTAAATGAACATTGAGTTTAGAAACAAATCTTTTTTTTCAAATATAAAGTTCATTTAGGCATAGGAAAGGGACTTGCCCCAGAATAATAACAAAAACAAACAACAAATCTATTGATTGAGGACGCAGCCTCACACAGCGTCAACACTTGAAATGTATCCACATTTACTATCCATGCATGGACAATTATTATTTTATAGAGCTATGTAAACATTTCTTCAACATTGCTGTGTTCCTCATACATGTCTGGGTACCCCTCTCCTTCTGTCTTTTTTCTTTTTTTTTTTTTTTTCCCCCCTTAATTAAACCTTAAATAGATTAATAAGGATATCCACTAAAAGGTATAAGGCTAGTGAGAGAAAAAAAAAAAGGGGGGGGAGAGACGACGGGGGGGGGGGAGAAAGGAAGGAAGGGGGGTAAGTAGGGCACATGGAGGCGGCGAACACCCCAGAATGGGGCATACGTATTGAATTGGAGTTTCGGATGTCTTCAGGCATCCATCATAAGGCTCTGTCCTTCAGTGGAGAAAATAAAGATTACCCAGTTCGACCATATTTTGGTGTACAACTCATTTTTGTATCGGGCTGTGAGAATGAGATCCTCCATCCTCCTGATGTCCTCTACCTTTCTTACCCACATGCCCAAGGATGGGGCTCTGGTTGACTTCCACAATAGTGGAATACAAGATTTTGCTGCGTCTAATAAGTGTCGGATCAGGGATTTTTTGTATTTTTTGCTCGCCATATCTGTCGCATGTAGTAAGAAGAAACCTGGCTCCGCCGGGATACGGCGTTCCGTAAATTTTTGTATTGTTTTTTGTATATCTTTCCAGAACTGCTCCAATAGTGGGCAGCTCCAGAAGATGTGGAGGATTGTTCCCTGTTCTCCCTGACATCTCCAGCAGAGCCCTGAGGAGGATGGGAAGAATCTCTGCAGTTTTGTAGGTGTGTTGTACCATCTGGTGAGTAATTTAAAATGTGTTTCTTGCGTCTTTGTACTAATTGAAGTTTTTAAAGTAAAGTGTATAATGTTTTGTTTTTGTCGCTGTGTGAACGTACATTGTATGTCTTTTTCCCATGCCCCTAGCCCGGGTATCTTGTGGTTTTCTGGCGGTGTGATCAGCAACTGGTAGGTGGCCGACAACGCATGAGGTAGAGCTCCCTCCTCTGAGCAGTAGGTTTCAAAGGTCATCAGTGTCTGCTCAAGATTCTCCGGAGGAGGTAAAGTGTTAGGATAATGCTTAAGTTGGAGGGTTCTCCAGAAGTCCAAACAAAACGGCCCTTCTGGATTCATAAAATCTTCTGTTGAGGGCCACCGACCATTCACTGCAAAATGTGAAGTTTGGAAATAACCCCTTTCCCGTAGGGATCTGAAGACTGGGTCCGTGTATCCAGGAATAAAATCTGGTGTTCCCAGAATAGGGCGTAGAGGGGAATTGAGCGATGTCAATTTTGAGCGTGTGAAAAGGGAAGAGCAGATTCTCAAGGTCACACCTATTAGGGGGTGATTCTTTAACTCACGTGATAGGGAATTATAGCACCAAGCCATTCTGTTTAAAGGTATATTACTTTGGATCTGCTCAAGTTGCGTCCATAGTTTAATAGGTTGGTGCCGAGTCCAATCTATGAGTCTGGTCAGGTGGGTTGCTTGCTGGTATTTACGGAGGTCTGGGACTGCCAGGCCTCCATAAATTTTGGGTAGTGTAAGCAGTCTTTTGTTGAGTCTGGGTCTTTTGTTTGCCCAAATAAACTTAGAGAAGAGGGCACTCGTTTGGTCAAAGTAATGAGAGGGCAATTGAATCGGTAAGGCCTGTAATAGATATAGAAACTTTGGAAGTATGCACATCTTGAGAATGTTGCATCTACCAAACCATGAATGTAACCCTTTGCTCCATGTGGTAAGTAAATTCCAGACCTTAGTTAGTAGGGGGGGGAAGTTCAGGGCATATATCTGTGACAGTGTAGGAGGGATGTACGTACCCAAATATTTAAGGCTTGTATTTGTCCATTTGAAACTTTCTCTAATGGAGGCCAGAAGTCGTGGGGGCAACCCCACACTCATGGCCTCTGACTTGGCAAGGTTGATCTTCATGTTAGAAATGTTGCCATAAATTTGGAATTCTTGTAATAGGTTGGGGATAGATATTAACGGATTGGTAAGGGTGAACATCATATCGTCTGCATAAGCAGCGATTTTCTGCTGTGTCTCTCCCATAGACACCCCTGTTATATCTGGATGGGCGCGCACGGTCCGCAGGAAGGGTTCCAGTGACAGGGCAAAGAGGAGCGGCGACAATGGGCACCCCTGACAAGTTCCATTCCGGATCGAGAAGGGATCCGACAGGACTCCATTCACACGCACCCGCGTTGTGGGGTTCGTGTAAACTGAGCTGATCCACCTAAGCATCCTGTCACCCAGTCCGACATGTCTCAAGACAGAGATCATGAAGTTCCAATCAACCCTATCAAAGGCCTTCTCTGCGTCCGTGTTTAGGAAGACACAGGGAGTGGAATTCTGATTCACTATATGTAGTATGTTTAGCACTTTGGTAGTGTTATCCCTAGCTTCTCTTGTGGGGACAAAACCAACCTGATCTAGGTGGATTAAGGAGGGAAGATATGTCTGGATTCTGGTGGCCAATATTTTCGTAAAAATCTTGAGGTCCAGGTTAAGTAATGAGATTGGAAATAGTAAAAACCTTCGCGCCAATGGTGTCGATAGCAGATAATATATATGAATTACATATACTGGTGATACATCTAGTAAAAAAACATTCCCAACAATAAAGAAAATTTGTGGAAATATATAAACAATCAGTGTAAGCTGCTCCCCAATTTTTGAATAATCAAAAAAATAGATAATCAAAAAAAGGAATGTAAGGAAGATAGGGGGCGCTAGATACCATATTATTCAAGTGCTCTAAATAAATAAATAAATCTCCTGCATTACCAAAAAAATGGAAATGTAAGAAAGCTAGGGGGCGCTAGATACCATACTATTCAAGTGCTTTAAATAAATAAATATCCTGCATTACCAAAAAAATGAAAAACATAATAATGACAAATCATAATTAGATTACACATTGGAGTGCCCACAATAGTGAAACAAATATATAGTGATTGATTGTCCACATAAAAAAGTGTTTTGAAGTGGTTGAAATGATATCTTTCAATAATATCCCAATCTTGTTGCTGTAAACGAAAGGTTTTCCATCACCAAAGGAAAATAAGAAAAAGGAAAACACCTCGAAGTAGTAGATATCTGCTTACCAGATACCAATGACTCCTTTAGTTAAAAAGAGAGTCACTAGCGCTTGTGCAGGGTTGTGCCTGCTCACATGGATGGCCGGACTGTGGTTGGTATTATAGGCATGGATCGTTCCCGTCAAGCTCATTCAAGATAGGATAAGGATACATAGGAAACAAAAACAGTCTCCATAGCGTAAAACCATTTATTAAAAAAGTAAACAAATTAAAAAGCCAAATGGCCGCTTACATTGGTGGGTGCCTACCCGGCACTGGGGCTGCTTGCATGTCAGGGTGACTTCACAGTCAGAAAAAGCCTTTCATGTCTCCTCCACGCTGGCGTGCGTTCCAGCTTACACAGGGGGGCAGCCAAAGGATCCGGATGTTGTTGGGTGATAGGACATGTGACCACGTACCGCGGTACGTGGTCACATGTCCTATCACCCAACAACATCCGGATCCTTTGGCTGCCCCCCTGTGTAAGCTGGAACGCACGCCAGCGTGGAGGAGACATGAAAGGCTTTTTCTGACTGTGAAGTCACCCTGACATGCAAGCAGCCCCAGTGCCGGGTAGGCACCCACCAATGTAAGCGGCCATTTGGCTTTTTAATTTGTTTACTTTTTTAATAAATGGTTTTACGCTGTGGAGACTGTTTTTGTTTCCTATGTATCCTTATCCTATCTTGAATGAGCTTGACGGGAACGATCCATGCCTATAATACCAACCACAGTCCGGCCATCCATGTGAGCAGGCACAACCCTGCACAAGCGCTAGTGACTCTCTTTTTAACTAAAGGAGTCATTGGTATCTGGTAAGCAGATATCTACTACTTCGAGGTGTTTTCCTTTTTCTTATTTTCCTTTGGTGATGGAAAACTTTTCGTTTACAGCAACAAGATTGGGATATTATTGAAAGATATCATTTCAACCACTTCAAAACACTTTTTTATGTGGACAATCAATCACTATATATTTGTTTCACTATTGTGGGCACTCCAATGTGTAATCTAATTATGATTTGTCATTATTATGTTTTTCATTTTTTTGGTAATGCAGGATATTTATTTATTTAAAGCACTTGAATAGTATGGTATCTAGCGCCCCCTAGCTTTCTTACATTTCCATTTTTTTGGTAATGCAGGAGATTTATTTATTTATTTAGAGCACTTGAATAATATGGTATCTAGCGCCCCCTATCTTCCTTACAAGTAATGAGATTGGCCTATAACTTCCACATGCCGTCATGTCTTTCCCCTCCTTGGGGATTACCGCAATATGTGCTGTCAAGGTGTCTCTAGGTATGCATGCTCCAGAGCCCAGTGAGCCGAAGAATTCCAGCATATGTTCCCCCAAAACCGGCAGTAGGGTTTTGTAATATTGGGCCGTAAAGCCATCTGGCCCCGGGGCTTTACCCACTTTCATTGAAGCTACCGCCTTCTGTATCTCTTCCAATACAATGTGCTCATCCATCAGCTCACTGAACTCCGCAGACAATTGGGGTAAACCAGATCTGCTCAGATAGTCATCTATATGTGTTTGTGGTGTGGGTGGCGTTTGTAGATTGTAAAGTGAGGAATAAAATTCCCTAAACTCAGTTGCTATCTTCTGTGGGTGTGTGACTCTCTGATCAGAGGGTGCCATAATACGGGGGATATAATTGGCCAGGGTCTGTTCCCTCAAAGTATTTGCCAGTAATTTGCCACATTTGTTTCCTGACTCGTACGTTACTCGACGGCAAATTTGGAGCGCGGCTTTCGCCTTAAATTGCATTAAGTCCACTATTTTACTCCGTACCTGTTTAAGTTCTGCCTCTCCCTCTGGTGTCTGAGCGTGTTTATGTTTCGCTTCTGCTCTATGTAGGTCATGAAAGAGAGACGTAAGTTGCTTTGAACGTTCCCTTTTAATACGTGCTCCGTGTTTGATTAAGACTCCGCGGATTACTGCCTTATGGGCTTCCCACACCATACCGGGGTTGCTGTCCAGGGTATTATTAGTTCTGAAATAGTCTGTGACTTCTCGTGTGACATCTTTTAGCACTTCTTCCTCCTGTAGGAGGCTTTCATTTAGTCTCCATGTTTTGGGTCTAGTGGTCGTGTTGTCTGTCAGGGCATACGTCAGCATGACAGGGGCATGGTCAGACCATGTGATTGACCCAATTTTGGAATCACGAAGGGCATGTAGTTGGGCATGTGGGAGTAGAAAATAGTCTATCCTCGAGTAGTGTTTGTGCGGGTTCGAATAGAAGGTATAGTCACGATCAGTCGGGTGGAGAAGTCTCCAAACATCAATCAATTGTGCTCTGTGTAGTGTCCTGGATATTTGTTTACGAATGTTAGGTGTTATAGATGAATTCCCGGAGGAGGTATCCTCGGCGGGTATTAGTGGGACATTAAAGTCACCGCCTACTATGAGGTGACCACTCGTAAACTCCAGGAGGGCCTCTATGGTTTTACGGAGGAAATGGTCTTGGTGGCAATTAGGTACATAGATATTAGCGAGGGTCACCTGTACCCCACCAATCTCCCCCTTAAGGAACAAGAATCTACCCTCTGGGTCTGAGTTTATATCTGTACATTTCCAAGGAACTCTTTTTGAGATGAGTATGGACACTCCACGGGTCTTAGATGAACCATTGGTGGAATGATATGCCAGTGGGAAAAATTTATTCTTCAAAATGAGAAGGTTACCGTTTTTAAAATGTGTCTCCTGAAGTAGTGCCAGGTCCGTCCTATGGTGTTTTAGGTCGTGTAGAAGCATCCTTCTCTTTTCGGGTATGTTCAGGCCTTTTGTATTTAGTGAGAAGATGTTCACCGCCTCCATGTTACCCGGTATAAAGAGAGATTTAGATTCAAAAGGTCCAGAGATAGAGGGGAGGAGAAAAGGGGGGCTGGTCAGAGTGGAGGGGGGGGGCGGGGAGGGAAAGCGAGTGACAAAAGAGGGAAGGTAGGGAAGAAGGAAATGTAGGTGATGTCTGGGGCCAATATCTTGGCGTATCAAATGGTGAACAGAAAATAAGAAGAAACAAAAAACAGAGAATAGGAGGAGTAATTAGAAAGTGCTTAATTGCACTTATAAACTCTATATGGAGTATTCTAGATCAATAGTACAATGGTACTAAGACGCTCACCAGTACTAACTGGTAATCGAGCGCAGGCCTATTTGGGGTTCTGAAAAGAGATAGCCAGGTTTGAACTCACTGACCCTCCCCCCCCCCCAAACCCTCCATATATCTGTATATGTCAGTGTTATATTGAGAACGGCTATTGTACCTGGTCGTGTAGGTACGGCATGGTCAAAACAAGTAACAACAACTGCTTAGTAAACAGGTATGTATCTTTTTGCAATCTGTGTGTGATAACAATTGAAAACAAAATAAGAAAAATTTTCTATGAGACCTACAAAAGGAAACGGGGGGAGCAGCCTCCGTACTTCTATTAAAAAAAAAAAGCAAAAAACAAAAACCAAATTTAACTAGAGGCCGCATCCCCAGGTCCCCATGTGCACCTCTCAAATACGCCCCTCTACGGAAGTAGATCTCCTGGTGCTAAAAGCATCATAGCTATCTCCCCCTTCTCCAGGTGAGCCATTTCAATATGAAGTGGAAGCTTGTGCTGTGAGAACGGTCATCATATCATTAGAATTTGTAAGGTAAGTTTATGCTTAAGCATTCACGTGTTATACTCCCATCTCCACAGTGGGCGGAGTCTCAGTCAATCATAGTATAGCCGGGTTGTAAGTGCAGAGCATGGGACCTTCAACACAGGAGAAATTCCCAGTAGATCTCTCTTTTGCGTCCTTAACTTCTCCTACAGTTCTGGCATACTTAATCCATTCCGAGCACAGGCTTTATAATGTTCCTACCACCTCCATCTGGATTTCACATCACGGTATAGTTATGTCCCAAGGAGTAAAGGCCTCTTATATCCTGGTGGATCAAAACTAAGTGCCTGTCAATCAGTGGGCATGTAGGCATCAGTTATGCACACATACAGAGGGTCAGTCAGTAGGTCAACAACACTAGGAATGGTAATAACATGTCATGCTCAGGTAACAGATTGGTCTGGTACGGAGTAGCTTAGAAACAAATCTAATGATTGGGGGGGGGCCTTTAGAGCACATTTTCTCAACATGGTGACCCCAGCACATTTCTGGGGTCTTTAAAGAAACTTTTCCCCCGAATCAACTAATTATTACAATTATTTGGAATAATCAACTATGAGATTTAAATTGATTTTGTTATTCTCGACACACTCCCACTCTGCTTAATTGTGCAATCCACTGGGGTCTTCTAACCTGTCTTCCACACTCCGTTGTCTTTTGCTATTTTATATTGTGTGCTGGGCTTTTTTTTTGTTTCATGTTGTCCATTCTCTTCATCACGATTCCTTTCACAGCCCAGATCCCCTAATGTCTGCCTCTGTCTGCCTGTAAAGCAGGGGAACACAACATACTGAAAGGTAATATGGATTTGAAAAAAAAAGAAAAAAGATAAAGAAAATCTTAATTGCATCAAGTCAATGGATAAATAGGATGGAAATCTGAAAATTAAAATGTGTGTTTTTTTTTTAACTTGCACACACAGACTGTGTTGAATAAATATCAGAAATGAGAAACAGATATAAATCAAAAACAAACACATTGCAAAAACTGGTAACCTAATATAAACACAATCACTAAAATCTCTTATAATCTTTAACATTTTAATGTCAATTCAAAAATTGTTTTTAATATTTGTATGTCTTCAGCTTTCATTAAAATAGTGCCTGGTTCACACAGTCTCAGCCATGTATTGGCTCCTGGTTCTACCTTTGGAGGACTTTGTGCCTGCATGTTTACTCAAATAGGAAAGGGACCCGGAAATGTCATTCTCTCTTGCTCAAAGGGAGGATATCCTGTACTTCCCTCAGTACTTGTATATTTCAAGCAGGTACCAGGAACTGGGTTATAAGATCCTTGTGTGATGGTGTAGGGTGCTGTCAGTTAGGTAAAATTTAATCCAAAACTATAAACATCTGCTGGAAATGCCAGAGAGTAGAGGATACACTCTTCCACATTTTTTGGACCTGAGACAAGATTCAACATTTTTGGGCTTCTGTTAGATCCTTCATCAGTTGACGGATTTGACCTGGGAATGGACTCAGATAAATATCTGTTACATTCTTCCCATTTGCCTAAGAAGAGACACAAGAAGACAATGCTGATTCATTTAGTGAATGCAGCTAAAGTATGCATTCCAGCCCTCTGGAAGCAGGGGACCCCCCATCCCTTATGCTGTGGTTCTCCAAGATGACCAAAATTCACCAAATGGAAACCCTCACGGCAGCCCCTTTAAAGGCAGAGAAGAACTGTGTGGGCGTACTTGGTTGAACTAGATGGACTTGTGTCTTTTTTCAACCAGACTAAAAAAGTAACTATGTTCACATGCTCTCAGGAATATGTCTGCTAGTAATATGTAAATCCTTTCCCATGCCCTCCCTCTGGTTACTGCTGGAGTGGTGGTTTTGGGTGCAGTTATGTCAGGATCTCTTCCTAATTCCCCCTCCCTCACCTACCTCCTTTGGCGCCTTATACTTCTGCTCTTATTACTTTTTTTTCTCTTCATTCTCCCCCTAAACTGTTTTTGATCCACCCCACCCCCCAGTGCTGGGTAACGGTATACTTTATTTATTGGAGGCAGGAGCCGGGTAGCCATATACTCACAATATGTCCGTTTCATTAAGGCAGCAGGAATGTCAATTTTTTTTTGGACTATGTATCTGACTCTTTCACACTATGTGAACCTAAATGCTGCCTTTACAATTGTCCATACCGCATCTATCTGTGCACTGTTGATGCTCCCATGCTCTCTGCCATGTAATGTTGAAAAATGCTAAATAAAGAATAAAAAAAAATTCCTGCTGTGAAAAGGTCCTTGTTTAGGCACTTCCGGTTATAGCAGTGATTCTCAAACTGTGTGCCGCTGGGAGTTTCTAAAAATATTTAAAATTGCTAGAATTTTGAAACCTTTAACATATCAAAAAATATAAAAATAAATAAGTTCTTCACCAGAAAAATTGTTAAATCTTTTCAGGTGTGCCGTGAAATTTTTTTGATCTTTTTGGTGTGCCGCAACACAAAAAAGTTTGAGAAACACTGGTTTATTGGGTGACAACACTCTGTCCCTGTCTCCCATTGGTGTTCCTGTGCTGTCACCTTATCACACTTGCTTCCAATGGAGGTTACAAGAGCTTGTTTTAACATACATTAGGCCCCTTTCACACTGATCCACTGTGGTTTCCCAGCAAAAGTGGCAATACAATTTAAGCAAACTTAAAGTCATTTGGTTAGGGTTTACAGCTACTTAAAATTTCTGTCACAGTGGTCATCAATTAGTCCCCGATAAAGTGTGGCGTATCCACACAAAACTGATAGGATGGAGCTATGTACAATTTAACAAGTGAGGATTAAAGATTACTCTTGTAGGACCTTGGATGCTTCCTAGTGATGTTGTTGGAATGCAAGTGGTTATTTTGAATAAAATTGTTCAGATGCTCTGTGACCTTTTAGGGTTAATATGCTAACTATAGCAATGGCAGTTTGGGGAAACAAGGCACACACACACATTATATATACATGTGTATGTATTTGTATTTGTAAAAACAAAATCCAATCAATGTGGCGCGTTTCTATTACCTCTTGCTGAATGTGAACAATCAAATCTAAAATACAGCTGATATATGATATCAATCCACAAAAATTCCTTGAAAAATCAAATATGCAAATTCTACATAAAATAATGATGTAAATAAATATAAACAAATCACGAAATATCTGTGCAAGAATAAAACTGTGTAAAAGAAATATATATATATATATATTTATATATTCGGTATTTATTGGCGTATAACACGCACTTTTTTACCCTGAAAATAGAGGGTAAATCGGGGGGGGGGGGGGGGGGGGATCGGGCTTCCACCCCAGTGTGCCGCCTATTGGGAGGGTGTCAGGCTGGCCGTGGAACAGCGCTGCCAGTAAGCTCTGGGGGTCAGAGGACATTTCTGCAGTGCCAGCCCTTCGTGGTGTACCACTCCTCCTGTGTGCTCAGTGCAGATCTAAGCCTCTGATTACCTTAACGCCGCTCATTGTGGCTGCTCTTCTCCTCCCGCTCCATCTCCTCCTTGTGCGTAGCTTGACCGTCGTGCGTAACCATCAATGAAACAGAGGAGAGCAGTCACATGATCGGGTCCACGAGAGAGAGCGGATTTGATGGAGGTAATTAGATTTTTTTTTTTTGATTTGCGGTGGGTGGCACAGGAGGAGCGGTGTATGGGAAGGGGCTGACGGACTGTGAAGTTTTCTCAAATTTGGAGTGTGCTTGCAGCGCTGGGAGTGCAGGGGAGGTCTTTATAATGAAAGGGGGCTATGTGTTGTGCAGCAGGCTATGTGTTGTACAGGATGCTACATGTTGTACAGGGGGTCCGTGTACTATGCAGGGGGTTTGTGTAAAGTTTTTTTCCTGAAACTTCCCTCTTAAATTGGGGTGTGTGTTATACGCCGGCGCGTGTTATATATATATATAGTGCAGTCCTTAATGTGATTCAATATAGAGAGTCCAGTTCTCCAGTTCCTTATTGCCATGCTGACAATCACCACCAATCCACTGTGTGCTTTCATAAGTGCTCAATTAGATTAGGCCGGTGAAACCTCACTCGTGCTCCCCTTTGGGTGTATTCTCACCTGAAGGACAGTGACCTCACAGTTAAATTTGGTCAAAACACGCTTTCTAGTCCCATCCGGACTAAATTGTATAGATGTCCTTATCTCCTCATGCCTCCTCCTTGGTGTGGCTGCTTCACATCATATAATCTCCCCAACATCCATGTATATAAAATAAATAATCTCCAATAGTGCTTATATCTTAAAACCAGGTGATATTTATTTAAGTTCAACAAAGTAGCTACTCACATTTTTGGAAGCTTGAAGCACACCACAATGACATTGCTTAAAAATCATTCAATCTGCTGTAACCGTGACACCGCACTAGCCGCTGGTATACAGGTTCTCCCACCAGGTACAGGCACCTTGTCATCCTATTGCCCCTCCCCTACGTGTTATGCCACAGGGACATGTGGCTTCCTCACGTGGGTGGGAGAACCTGTCACAGATACAGCAGCTTGAATGATTTTTAAAATGTCAGTGTGGTGAGTAGCTACTTTGTTGAACTTAAATAAATATCACCTGGTTTTAAGATTTAAGCACTATTGGAGATTATTTTTTACATACACGGTGTTGGGGAAATCATATGACATGAGGACGTAAACCGCTGGCAACAAAAGTGAGTACACCCCTAAGTGAAAATGTCCAAATTGGGCCCAATTAGCCATTATCCCTCCCCGGTGTCATGTGACTTGTTAGTGTTACAAGGTCTCAGGTGTGAATGGTGAGCAGGTTTGTTAAATTTGGTGTTTATTGCTCTCACTCTCTCATACTGGTCACTGAAAGTTCAACATGGCACCTCATGGCAAAGTATTCTCTAAAGATCTGAAAAAAAGAATTGTTGCTCTACATAAAGTTGACCTAGGCTATAAGAAGATTGCCAGGACCCTGAAACTGAGCTGCAGCATGGTGGCCAAGATCATACAGCAGTTTAACATGACAGGTTCTACTCAGAACAGGCCTCACCATGATCGACCAAAGAAGTTGAGTGCACGTGCTCAGCGTCATATCCAGAGGTTGTCTTTGGGAAATAGACGTACGAATACTGCCAGCATTGCTGCAGAGGTTGAAGGGTCAGCCTGTCAGTGCTCAGACCATATGCAGCACACTGCATCAAATTGGTCTGCATGGCTGTTGTCCCAGAAGGAAGCCTCTTCTAAAGATGATGCACAAGATAGCCAGCAAACAGTTTACTGAAGACAAGCAGACTAAGGACATGGATTACTGGAACCATGTCCCCTTGTCTGCTGAGACCAAGATAAACTTATTTGGTTCAGATGAAGTCAAGCATGTGTGGTGGCAACCAGGTGAGGAGTACAAAGGCAAGTATGTCTTGCCTACAGTCAAGCATGTTGGTTGGAGTGTCATGGTCTGGGGCTGCATGAGTGCTGCTGACACTGGTGAGCTACAGTTCATTGAGGGAACCATGAATGCCAACATGTACTGTGACTAGGGATGAGCCGAACACCCCCCGGTTCGGTTCGCACCAGAACCTGCGAACGGACCGAAAGTTCGCACGAACGTTAGAACCCCATTGACGTCTATGGGACTCGAACGTTCGAAATCAAAAGTGCTCATTTTAAAGGCTAATTTGCATGGTATTGTCCTAAAAAGGGTTTGGGGACCCGGGTCCTACCCCAGGGGACATGTATCAATGCAAAAAAAACTTTTAAAAACGGACGTTTTTTCGGGAGCAGTGATTTTAATGATGCTTAAAGTAAAAAAAAAAAAGTGAAATATTCCTTTAAATATCGTACCTGAGGGGTGTCTATAGTATGCCTGTAAAGTGACGCGTGTTTCCCGTGTTTAGAACAGTCCCTGCACCAAATGTCATTTTTAAAGGAAAAAATCTCATTTAAAACTGCTTGCGGGTTTAATGTAATGTCGGGTCCTGGCAATATGGATGAAAATCAGTGAGACAAACGGCATGGGTACCCCCCAGTCCATTACCAGGCCCTTTGGGTCTGTATGGATATTAAGGGGAACCCCGCACCCAAATTAAAATAAGGAAAGGTGTGGGGCCACCAGGCCCTATATACTCTGAACAGCAGTATACAGGCTGTAGGTTTGTTGTTAAGTAGAATCTCTTTGTAATTTTGAACGGGTACATTTTTAACGTGTTTAGCTCCAGCCAAAAAATCTTTTTTAAGCTTTTTGGAAAACATAGGGAAGGGTTATCACCCCTGTGACATTTGTTTTGCTGTCTTTCCTCCTCTTCAGAAGATTTCACCTCACTTTTTGTCCCAATGGATTGGAAAGCATCAGTGGAAAGGAGAAATGTTTTTCCCATATTAACTCTTACAGGAGAGAATTTCCCTTCCTAGGGGTAGATTTATTCTCACTTCCTGTTGTCTCCTTCCGTTTGCAAGTAGGAGTCGTTTGTAAGTTAGTTGTTTGAAAGTAGGGTCCTGCCCTATATACTCAGCAGAAATTTGGGCCTTAGGTGTTGCTGTGGCCACAACACTGTAAGCCCTCACAGGGCTCTGCTGTGAAATATTAGATCAAGAATTGTAATTACATGCCCCTGTTGAACAGGAGCTGAAAAATTAGGCCTTAGGCACTGGTGCTGGTGCCACAACACTGCAACCCCTCACAGACACTCTAGTTGGAATGCAGGAACAAGCCCTGCTGCAAAGTATTGCATCAAAAATTGTAATTACACGCCCCTGTTAAACAAGGGCTGAAAAATTGGGCCTTAGGCACTGGTGCTGGTGCCACAACACTGCAACCCCTCACAGACACTCTAGTTGGAATGCAGGAACGAGCCCTGCTGCAAAGTATTACATCAAAAATCGTAATTACACGCCCCTGTTAAACAGGGGCTGAAAAATTGTGCCTTAGGCACTGGTGGTGGCACCCAGAACCAAAAATGTTCTTACAAGCTATCAGCGTGATGATTGAGGAGGAAGAGGATAATTACTCAGGGATAGTCACTCAGCATCAGCATAGGCAGTCTTTGAAGGGATCTGAGATTTCAAAAAAAATTATTCGGTTACATCAGCATCAGGTGCTTGGTAGCTGGTGGTGATCCAAGACTCATTCATTTTTATGAAGGTCAGTCGATCGACCGAGTCAGTGGACAGACGCACCCTGTGATCGGTTACCACGCCTCCAGCAGCACTGAATGTGCGTTCCGAAAGAACGCTGGATGCAGGACAGGCCAGTAGCTCAATTGCATACTGTGCAAGCTCTGGCCAGTGATCCATCCTCAAGACCCAGTAACCCAGAGGATTTTCGGTGGGAAAGGTGTCCAAGTCTGATCTTGCCCCTAGGTATTCCTGCACCATGTAAAACAGACGCTGGCGATGGTTGCTGGAACCGATCATACCTTGGGGCCGCGGACCAAAAAATTGTCTGAACGCATCGGTCAGACGGCCACCTTCTCCACCGCTCCTTCTTTGACTGACCGAAGCCTCAGCAACACGTTGTCCAGAAACAGGAGTTTGTAACCTCCCAGTCTCTGGGAACGCGTTGCACAGACCTTTCTGCAAGGCCTCCCGAAGATGTTTCATCCTCTGCTCCCTCTGCGATGGCAAGATAAGGTCCGCAACCTTACCCTTGTAACGTGGATCAAGGAGGGTTGCCAGCCAGTATTGGTCCTTCTCCTTGATACCACAAATACGAGGATCCTTACGCAGGCTTTGCAGGATCAGGGAGGCCATGCAGCGTAGGTTTGCTGAGGCATTCGGTCCGGAGTCCTCTGGGTCACTAAGGACGACATGGTCCGCAGCCACCTCCTCCCAGCCACGTACAAGTCCATGTGTTTCTTGGGACTGATCCCTTAAAGACTGCTGCTGATGCTGAGTGCCAGGCTCCACCTCCATACTGACACAATCTTCCTCCTCCTCCTCCTCCTCTTCCTCCTCGTCCTTTTCCTGTGTGATCGGCGGGCACGCAGGAACACTGTCTGGATAAAGGGGGCCTTGAGAGCTAAGGAAGTCCTCCTCTTCCTGCCTCTGTTCTGCCTCAAGTGCCCTGTCCATTATTCCACGCAGCGTGTGCTCCAACGGGTGGACAAGGGGGACAGTGTCACTGATTCATGCACTGTCACTGCTCACCATCCTCGTGGCCTCCTCAAATGGTGACAGGACAGTGCATGCATCCCTGATCATGGCCCACTGGCGTGGGGAAAAAAACCAAGCTCCCCTGACCCTGTCCTGGTGCCATAGTCGCACAGGTACTCATTGATGGCCCTCTGCTGCGTGTGCAGCCGCTGCAGCATGGCCAACGTTGAGTTCCACCTGGTGGGCATGTCACAGATTAGGCGGTTCTTGGGCAGGTTAAACTCCTTTTGGAGGTCCGTCAGCCGAGCACTGGCATTATATGACCGGCGGAAATGCACACAGACTTTCCTGGCCTGCCTCAGGACATCCTGTAAGCCCGGGTACCTGCCCAAGAACCGCTGCACCACCAAGTTAAGGACGTGAGCCAAACAGGGCACATGGGTCATTTGTCCCTGTCGGAGGGCAGAGAGGAGGTTGGTGCCATTGTCGCAAACCACCATTCCTGCCTTAAGTTGGCGTGGCATCAACCACCTCTGAACCTGCCCCTGCAGAGCTGACAGAACCTCTGCCCCAGTGTGGCTCCTGTCCCCCAAGCACACCAGCTCAAGCACCGCATGGCATCTTTTGGCCTGCGTACTTGCGTAGCCCCTTGAACGACTACGGAGCACCGCTGGTTCCGAGGAAGAGGCCATGGAGGAAGAAGAAGAGGAGGGGGTGGAGGAGAGAGGTGTGTCACAATCATTAGCATTTTGGAGGCGTGGTGGCGGAACAACCTCCAACACTACTGCACCTTGTCCTGCATCCTTCCTAGCTGCCAGCAGAGTCACCCAATGCGCCGTGAAACTTAGGTAACGTCCCTGTCCATGCCTGCTGGACCATGAGTCAGCGGTAATATGCACCTTACCGCTGACCGCCCTGTCCAGCGAGGCATGGACATTGCCTTCCACATGCTGGTAGAGAGCCGGAATCGCCTTCCGTGAGAAAAAGTGGCGTTTGGGTACCTGCCACTGAGGAACCGCACATTCCACAAACTCACGGAAGGGGGCAGAGTCTACCAACTGAAAAGGCAGCAGTTGAAGTGCTAGCAATTTTGCCAAGCTAGCATTCAACCGTTGGGCATGTGGATGGCTGGGAGCAAACTTCTTTCGGCGGTGCAGCAGCTGGGGCAGGGAAATTTGCCTGGTACAATCTGACGTCGGTGTACCAAAATCAGATTGCCCACAAGTACGTGGCTGTGACACACCTAATTCTACACCTTCATTCCTCTCAGTGCAGGTCTCAGAGAGGACTGAAGGTCTAGTGGGGTTGGAAATCTCAGCTGATGAGGAGCAAGCAGAGGTCCTCTTTGTTCTTTGGTGTGGGTCTTTTAGATACGCTTGCCAACGAACTGCATGGCAGGTCAACATATGTCTGGTCAAGCATGTGGTACCCAAGCGGGAGATGTTTTGGCCTTGCGAGATACGCTTGAGACATATGTTGCAAATAGCAGCGGTGCGATCTGATGCACTCGTCTCAAAAAAGGCCCACACCAAAGAACTTTTTGAATAACGCGCAGAGACTGCAGCGCCCTGCACATGTGGAGCTTTGGGGTGTGATGCAGTCAATGTGCTGCCCTTAGGCTGGCCCCTGGAGGGCATCCTGCCTCGTTGGTGATGTGCCGCCTCCTCCTCCTCCTCCTCCTCCTCTCTCCTATCAGGCACCCACGTTGAGTCAGTGACCTCATCATCCCCTCCCTCCTCATCACTGGAGCAAACCTGGCAGTATGCTGCAGCAGGGGGAGCATGACTGCCAGATTGCTGTCCTTCTTGGGCACCCCCTCTGTCCGTGCTCGTGTTACTGCCTTCATCGAGCTCAGTATCATCATCAGAGCCTTCCAAACGCTGGGCATCCTCCTGGAGCATGTACCCAACACTGTGGTCAAACAGTTCGAGGGACTCCTCAGGAGGACATGGTGGGGCTAGGGAAGGAGTCACTGATGACATTGAGCCGAGGGAAGAGGCCGCTGCTTTGCCAGACAAAGTACCCTGGGCATGGGTGAGAGAGGATGAGGAGGATGAGGACGGCTTGGTCATCCACTCGACCAAGTCTTCCGCATGTTGCGGCTCAACATGGCCAGCTGCCGAAAAAAAGGCCAAGCGTGTCCCATGGCCACGTGCTGATGAGGATGCACCGTCTCCACGACCAGCACTAGACACAGAGCCTGCTTGCCCTCTCTTATTGGCTTGTGACTGTCTGCCTCTCCTTCTTGGCCTTCCAGACATACTAATGGCCTGTAGCTGCACTAAGCTGGGATATATATATATATATATATATATATATATATATATATATATGTACTGATACTGCAGCTAGCAAAATCAACTGCCTGCCTGTAGTATGAGAACACCACCAACCTTCTACAGGTAGCTTTAGCTGAACACTGTGAGGTGGACGCACCCCACTAACTTGTAGGTTTAGCAGAACACTGTGAGCAGGACGCACTGCACTAACTGTAAATAGTCTAGCTGCCTGACTGTGGTACTAATAGGATCAAAAGAACACCAGCAATTTTCTTCAGGTAGCTGTATTTACTGTAACAAGACAAGCCTGCCTGTCAGTAAGAAGATAACAGAAACGGATCTAGCTGAACACTGTGAGCAGGACGCACCCCACTAGCTTGTAGGTTTAGCTGAACACTGTGAGGTGGACGCACCCCACTAACTTGTAGGTTTAGCTGAACACTGTGAGCAGGACGCACCCCACTAACTTGTAGGTTTAGCAGAACACTGTGAGCAGGACGCACTGCACTAACTGTAAATAGTCTAGCTGTCTGACTGTGGTACTAATAGGATCAAAAGAACATCAGTAATTTTCTTTAAAATACTGTAACAAGACAAGCCTGCCTGTCAGTAAGAAGATAACAGGAACGGATCTAGCTGAACACTGTGAGCAGGATGCACCCCACTAGCTTGTAGGTTTAGCTGAACACTGTGAGGTGGACGCACCCCACTAACTTGTAGGTTTAGCTAAACACTGTGAGCAGGACACACCCCACTAACTTGTAGGTTTAGCAGAACACTGTGAGCAGGACGCACTGCACTAACTGTAAATAGTCTAGCTGACTGACTGTGGTACTAATAGGATCAAAAGAACACCAGCAATTTTCTTTAAAATACTGTAACAAGACAAGCCTGCCTGTCAGTAAGAAGATAACAGGAACGGATCTAGCTGAACACTGTGAGCAGGACGCACCCCACTAGCTTGTAGGTTTAGCTGAACACTGTGAGGTGGACGCACCCCACTAACTTGTAGGTTTAGCTGAACACTGTGAGCAGGACGCACCCCACTAACTTGTAGGTTTAGCAGATCACTGTGAGCAGGACGCACTGCACTAACTGTAAATAGTCTAGCTGCCTGACTGTGGTACTAATAGGATCAAAAGAACACCAGCAATTTTCTTCAGGTAGCTGTATTTACTGTAACAAGACAAGCCTGCCTGTCAGTAAGAAGATAACAGGAACGGATCTAGCTGAACACTGTGAGCAGGACGCACCCCACTAGCTTGTAGGTTTAGCTGAACACTGTGAGGTGGACGCACCCCACTAACTTGTAGGTTTAGCTGAACACTGTGAGCAGGACGCACCCCACTAACTTGTAGGTTTAGCAGAACACTGTGAGCAGGACGCACTGCACTAACTGTAAATAGTCTAGCTGCCTGACTGTGGTACTAATAGGATCAAAAGAACACCAGCAATTTTCTTCAGGTAGCTGTATTTACTGTAACAAGACAAGCCTGCCTGTCAGTAAGAAGATAACAGAAACGGATCTAGCTGAACACTGTGAGCAGGACTCACCCCACTAGCTTGTAGGTTTAGCTGAACACTGTGAGGTGGACGCACCCCACTAACTTGTAGGTTTAGCAGAACACTGTGAGCAGGACGCACTGCACTAACTGTAAATAGTCTAGCTGCCTGACTGTGGTACTAATAGGATCAAAAGAACACCAGCAATTTTCTTCAGGTAGCTGTATTTACTGTAACAAGACAAGCCTGCCTATCAGTAAGAAGATAACAGAAACGGATCTAGCTGAACACTGTGAGCAGGACGCACCCCACTAGCTTGTAGGTTTAGCTGAACACTGTGAGGTGGACGCACCCCACTAACTTGTAGGTTTAGCTGAACACTGTGAGCAGGACGCACCCCACTAACTTGTAGGTTTAGCAGAACACTGTGAGCAGGACGCACTGCACTAACTGTAAATAGTCTAGCTGCCTGACTGTGGTACTAATAGGATCAAAAGAACACCAGCAATTTTCTTCAGGTAGCTGTATTTACTGTAACAAGACAAGCCTGCCTGTCAGTAAGAAGATAACAGAAACGGATCTAGCTGAACACTGTGAGCAGGACTCACCCCACTAGCTTGTAGGTTTAGCTGAACACTGTGAGGTGGACGCACCCCACTAACTTGTAGGTTTAGCAGAACACTGTGAGCAGGACGCACTGCACTAACTGTAAATAGTCTAGCTGCCTGACTGTGGTACTAATAGGATCAAAAGAACACCAGCAATTTTCTTCAGGTAGCTGTATTTACTGTAACAAGACAAGCCTGCCTATCAGTAAGAAGATAACAGAAACGGATCTAGCTGAACACTGTGAGCAGGACGCACCCCACTAGCTTGTAGGTTTAGCTGAACACTGTGAGGTGGACCCACCCCACTAACTTGTAGGTTTAGCTGAACACTGTGAGCAGGACACACCCCACTTACTTGTAGGTTTAGCAGAACACTGTGGGCAGGACGCACTGCACTAACTGTAAATAGTCTAGCTGCCTGACTGTGGTACTAATAGGATCAAAAGAACACCAGTAATTTTCTTTAAAATACTGTAACAAGACAAGCCTGCCTGTCAGTAAGAAGATAACAGGAACGGATCTAGCTGAACACTGTGAGCAGGACGCACTGCACTAAATGTAAATAGTCTAGCTGCCTGACTGTGGTACTAATAGGATCAAAAGAACACCAGTAATTTTCTTCAAAATACTGTAACAAGACAAGCCTGCCTGTCAGTAGGAATATAACAGGAACGGATCTAGCTGAACACTGTGAGCAGGACGCACTGCACTAAATGTAAATAGTCTAAAAGATAACAGGAACGGATCTAGCTAAACTGAATACAGTGTATATATATATATATATATATATATATATATATATATATGCAACACCTGGGATGCATATATATACACAATACACTTTAAGTGCAGCTAACTGACTGACTGTCCTGCCTAATCTAGCTAACTCAAATGAAATGACACTGTCTCTCTCTCTCTAAGCACACCGGAACACACTGCACAGGGCCGCCGTGCAGGCGGCCTTATATAGTGTGGGGCGTGTACTAAATCCCCTGAGCCATAATTGGCCAAAGCCTCCTTGGCTTTGGCCAATTATGGCTCTCTGTTAAGGCGGCGCTGTGATTGGCCAAGCATGCGGGTCATAGTGCATGCTTGGCCAATCATCAGCAAGCAATGCACTGCGATGCCGCAGTGAATTATGGGCCGTGACGCGCCACACGAATTTGGCGCGAACGGCCCATATCGTTCGCAATTCGGCGAACGATCGAACAGCCGATGTTCAAGTCGAACATGGGTTCGACTCGAACACGAAGCTCATCCCTAACTGTGACATACTGAAGCAGAGCATGATCCCCTCCCTTCAGAGACTGGGCTGCAGGGCACTGTTCCAACGTGATAACGACCCCAAACACACATCCAAGATGACCACTGCCTTGTTAAAGAAGCTGAGGGTAAAGGTGATGGACTGGCCAAGCGTGTCTCCAGACCTAAACCCTATTGAGCATCTGTTGGGCATCCTCAAACTGAAGGTAGAGGAGCTTAAGGTCTCTAACATCCACCAGCTCTGTGATGTCGTCATGGAGGAGTGGAAGAGGACTCCGGTGGCAACCTGTGAAGCTCTGCTGAACTCCATGCCCAAGAGGGTTAAGACTAGACTAGAATACAATGGTGGCCACACAAAATATTGACATTTGGGCCCAATTTGGACATTTTCACTTAGGGGTGTACTCACTTTTGTTGCCAGCGATTTAGACATGAATGGCTGTGTGTTGAGTTATTTTGAGAGGACAGCAAATTTACACTGTTATACAAGCTGTACACTCACTACATTGTAGCAAAGTGTCATTTCTCCAGTTGTCACATGAAAAGATATAATAAAATATTTACAAAAATGTGAGGGATGTACTCACTTTTGTGAGATACTGTATATATATATATATATATATATATATATATATATATATTCTTTTACACAGTTTTATACTTGCACAGATATTTAGTGATTTGTTTATATTTATTTGTGTCACTTTTTATGTAGAATTTGCATATATGATTTTTCAAGTAATTTTTGTGGTTTGATATATATCAGCTGTATTTTAGATTTCATTTGATTGTTCGTGTTCAGCAAGAGTTTATAGAAGCGCGACACATTGATTGGATTTTGTTCATGCTTAACACATTTTATGGGGATGTGAAAAGTGCTTGTGGCTGACATTGTAGTTTTATCTTATCTAGGGTTGATCTCTATAATTTTGGTTGATTTTTTTGTATTTGAGTGTAAACCAAGTTGTTTTCAGTGTGATTTTAAAAGGAGATCATTACGTGTATTATTACATTTAGAACTTGATCAGCAAAAGGGTTAACTTTTAAAAACACTTAGCTGTTTCAGTCTTTACTGGGAAAATGATGGAAAATCTACCTTTCTACAGAGAAGTGTTAGGTCTCGTCCTGACATTATGAAAAATGTTAATAGCTCTATCGATAGAGCTCAGTAATCTGTAAAGAATATGGAGTCATACATTACACACACTTTAAATTACCCTCTTCGTTAATTAATCCAAAGGTTGAAAAAAATAGAAGGATCAATTTATCACTTGTGAATTAGTGTTACTGTTCACGCTCTGTTCTCTTGCTTCTCTTGCTATGGACAGACACAGCTCAAAGCCTAAGGAAAATAATTAACTCTACCAGAGTAATGGGTAGGGCAGATGTGGAAAGGGAAGTAAATGGCCTTAGTTTGCGATCAAGCATGGTTCGGGGCACAGCGTGAGATCTGAGGCCTTCTAAAGTTCCTTGAAGTTACAAGTAAGACAATGTCCACAATAAAAAGGAATCTGACCTCAAGAAGATTAGTAGTTTTCTCATTAGATACAGTATCATGTCTCTGTTGATTCTACAGGTGGTTCTACCCATGTTATCACTAAATTAATGAAATGTCCAGTTGGAGATTTAAAGTGACTCTGTTACTCAAAATATATGTATAGCCAAAACTTTTCTTTAGTTTTGAGTAGAATTTGGAAAAGTAGAACCCCTGGCATTTTATTTTTTGCTCTCTGTGTACCACTGGGGACATTTTTCTTCATTTCCTTTAACAGAAAGAAAACAAGAAGTTAGAGGCAATTTTGCCAATGAGATAAATTTTCCTCTTAGCTGCCCCACAACAGGTGATCCTATTGAAATATTCCCCCCTTACTGTAATCTGTGGATAGCTTTAAAATTTTGGAATTTTTTTAAAAGGAACACCTTGAAAAATGTAACTCATTAATAACACGAACACATCATATAAGAGGAGGCTCTTCAATTAGGCAAATTAGGCTGTCGCCTTAGGCCTCGCCCTCACAAGGGCCTCGCGGCTGCCTAATTTGCCTGACAGGACAGTGTGGGACTCGGGAGTGGAAGGAAATGTCCTCCAATTACGGTCAGTGTGCCCAAGCAAGCTAGCGGGGCGAGCGGGCGGGCGCTGCACACAGACTGACATCGCCTGTCTGAGCTGAGCTTTACACCGCGGTCCATGGACGAGGGAGAAGAACAACATTACATCATCTCGGCTGCATCCAATAGCAGGCTCCACCGCCACGGTGCCGTCCTCCTAGCCTTTTCCCCAAAGTTGGCGTCCCCAGTGCATGGCGGGAGTTGTAGTTCTCCACAGCACAGACACACTAGACTTGGCCATCTGGTGCCTGTGCTCTGCAGAGACTACAACTCCCAGATTGCACTGCAGGCACTCAAAGAGAACATCACGTGTTGGCTTCTCCTGCTGCCTTTAGTAGGGGACCGAGAAGTAGGTTCATCTTACTGCATGCTGTACCCTGTCTGTCTATGGTCTGTACTCTGTGGCAACTATACAGCGTACATCTATATGGCCTGTACCCTGTGGCACCTATACACTGTCTAGCTATATGATTTGTACCCTGTGGCACCTATACACTGATATAGTCTGTACCCTGTGGCACCTGTACCCCGTCTGTGGTCTGTACCCTGTAGCACCTGTACCCCGTCTGTGGTCTGTACCCTGTGGCACCTGTACCCCATCTCTGGTCTGTACCCTGTGGCACCTGTACCCTGTCTGTGTGGTCTGTACCCTGTGACACCTGTAGCCCGTCTGTGGTCTGTACCCTGTGGCATCTGTACCTTGTCTTTGGTCTGTACCCTGTGGCATCTGTACCCTGTCTGTGGTCTGTACCCTGTGGCACCTGTACCCTGTCTGTGGTCTGTACCCTGTGGCACCTGTACCCTGTCTGTGGTCTGTACCCTGTGGCACCTGTACCCTGTCTGTGGTCTGTACCCTGTCTGTTGTCTGTACCCTGTGGCATCTGTACCGTCTGTGGTCTGTACCCTGTGGCATCTGTACTCTGCCTGTGGTCTGTACCCTGTGACATCTGTACCCTGTCTGTGGTCTGTACCCTGTGGCACCTGTACCCTGTCTGTGGTCTGTACCCTGTCTGTTGTCTGTACCCTGTGGCATCTGTACCCTGTCTGTGGTCTGTACTGTGTGGCATCTGTACCCTGTCTGTGGTCTGTGCCCTGTGGCATCTGTACCCTGTCTGTGATCTGTACCCTATGGCGTCTGCACCTGACCCTGTCTGTGGCTTCTGCACCCTGCTGTCTGTGGCTCCAATGTTTGTTACTGTGTTTGCCAGGTAAGAGTTTGCTCTTACCTGGCAAACACAATAATCTTGTCATTACCATAATAAGACCATATCCTGTGTCATGGCCACGCAGTCTCTTACCATCTCCTGTATCATTGTCTGCACACGATCTCTGACCATCTCCTGCATCATTGTCTGCACACGACCTCTGACCATCCCCTGTATCATTGTCTGCACACGATCTCTGACCATCCCCTGTATCATTGTCTGCACACGATCTCTGACTATCTCCTGTATCATTGTCCGCACACAGTCTGACCATTTCCTGTATCATTTTCTGCACAGTCTCTCACCGTCTCTTGTATCATTGTCTGCACACAGTCTCTGATCATCTCCTGTATCATTGTCCATACACAGTCTCTGAACATCTTCTGTATCATTGAAGGGATCTAGCAAGACTTCATTTTATGACTAAAGTTCCAATTTAAGTTTTTTTTAATTGAAGTTTTGCTCAAGAATACAAGAAATTGAGTTATTTTATGTTACTTGAAAAATATTGCACTTTATACCTCCTATGTTCCATGGACTACTGAGCAAATATGCAAAGTTACATATTTATCTGTTTTTATGTTTTACATTTTTGTAAAAAAATCACTTGTTGCATGCTTGTTGTTACATTACAGGTTTTGTGCAAGAATATGTTGTAAAATTACTTTTTTTTGTTTTTTTTGTTTTATACTTTGTTGACAAATTTATTTCACATTTAGGAGATAGCACCGAGGATAATGAGTAGGCAGTTGCACAATTTGATCTATATTTATGTGTGTGTAATATATACCCTATGTTTATTGATATTTTATTAAAGAATAATTGGTTAGAGAAATTTATAGAAACTGTGAATTCATAGTTCATAGGATTTAAGGCTGTTAATATATGCATTTATACAGTTAATTTTTATCGCTTATATTATTTTTCCCAATATGGGCGTGAGTGGGGCCTCATGTCTAAGTTTTGCCTAAGGACTCTAAAGTCTAGAACCGCCTCTGCATCATATTGAAACTCATCATAAGAAGTCACAAGTGAAGCAATGAATGGTAGAATTGGCAAATCTACAGGAACAAGCCAACTCCCACTTGATAGGTAGAGCCAAAATAAAGATGCTATACAGTAGGCGCCTGTACTGTGAATTTGGTAACAAAGCAGGTAGACTGCTTGCGCATTCCATCCAGACCCCAACCACACAGACTCTCATTCAGGTTATCGCGCCTACAGAAAATCAAAAAACAACTGAATCTGTAGATATAGCAAATTGCTTTAAAGATTTGTATTCGGCTTTATAAAACCTGCCAGACCAAATGTCTCACTTTGCACCTACCCAAAAAGAAGATCTTATAAGTAAATATATTGCAGACTCTTCTCTCCCAAAACTTACATGTGACAAAAAAATAGCATAAACCTATATCGGAGGAATATTTTATCAAGGCTTTAAAGAGCCTGTCGGTTGGTAAGGCTCCCGGACAGGATGGGCTCACTCTATTTTACTACAAAACATTAAGTCAAACCCTAGCCCCTAAATTTGTATCAGCTTTCAACTCAATACTACAGGGCAACTCCATCCCCGAAAGACACCTCTCATGCGCATATTACCGTACTTTTGAAAACGGATCCCTCGCTCTATGCCAACTACAGACCAACTTCACACCTTAATACAGATTTAAAACTGTTTACAAAGATAATGGCAATAAGACTTCTCCCTTTTTAGAAAGAATTATTCATACGGTTCAGTCAGGTTTTGTACCTGACAAAGAGGTGAGGTACAACGCCACTAGAGCCCTTAATATTATACATCTTTGCAATTCTACCACATTTCCAGCAATGCTTCTCTCTGAGAAAGCATTTGATAGGGTCGGTTTGAGATTTACGAGGAGTATGCTTCAGTATATAGGAATTGGAACGAATGCAATGAAATGAATAGAAGCCCTATATCAGCCGTCATTAAATGGGTTTCCCAGCAACCAGTGAGGTCGCGTGTGTGCGCCCCGCCCCCTGCTCCTGACCGCGCCTCTCGCTCCCAGCTCTCTCTGCCTGGCTGATCTGTGAGTTGGGGGCGTGACATCACATGCGCGCCCTACGCCCTGCCGCTTGCGGCTCCCGACTCCTGGCTCTCACTCCTTGCAAGGTTTATCTCGCAGCTTCTGTCCCCTGCAGCTTGCCAATTGTGCTGACTCCTGCAAGCAATGTATGTGGGGCACATTTTTTTCTAAGGTGATCGCTGATGGACATATTTTTTTAATGTGCACACTGATGGGCATATTTTGTTAAGGGGCACACCGATGGGCGAAACATAAAATGTGCCCAACAGAGTGCCCCTTAAGATAAATGTACCCATCAGAGTGCCCCTTAACATAAAATAAGGGGCACACTGATGGGCACATTTTATGTTAAGGGGGCATGCTGATGGGCACATTATGTTAAGGGGGCAGTCTGATGGGGACACCTGATCTGATGGGACATCTGATGTAAGGGGGCACTCGGGAGCACTCTGATAGGAACACCTAATGTAGGGTGGCACTGTGATTGGGACACCTGATGTAAAGGGGCACTGTGATGGGGACACCTGATGTAACGTGGCATTCTAATGGGGACACCTGATGTAAGGGGATACTCTGATGGGGCAACTGATTTATGGGGGTAGTCTGTTGGGGGCACCCAATGTAATGAATTACCCTGGTAGGGTCACCTGATGTAAGGGGGAACACTATTCGGGACATTTACATAGGGATGAGCTCGATGTTCGGGTCGAACATAAGTTCTACTACTTTTCTGGTGGTATACACAGTATCTAAAACAGTGTGTACAGTTTCTATTACACTTCTGTTGGTGTACACAGTATACAATACATTTTGGAAAAAGAGATGCCCTTAAAGGATTGTGCGGGTAGGAGTATAAGTAGGGGATGAATGCAAAAGTACCAAAGTATATAAAACATTTTTTTATGTTTTATATACTTTGGTACTTTTGCATTCATCCCCTACTTATACTCCTACCCGCACAATCCTTTAAGGGCATCTCTTTTTCCAAATTGTTGTAATATGGGATGTGGTAGGAGTTTTCTGGGAATTAACTCTTAGGTGATTTCTCTTCAATTATTTAACAGTATACAATACAGTGTAGCCTTTGTAAAGTGCAGGCAGTGTACACAGTATCTAATACAGTGTGTACAGTTTCTACCACACTTCTGGTGGTGTACACCATATACAATACAGTGCAGCCATTGTACAATGCAGGCAGTATACACAGTATATAATACAGTGTGTACAGTTTCTACTACACTTCTGGTGGTGTACACAATACAGTGCAGCCGTAGTACAGTTTCTAATACAGTGTGGGCAGTGTACACAGTATCTAATACAGTGTGTACAGTTTCTACTACACTTCTGGTGGTGTACATAGTACACAATACAGTGCAGCCGTAGTACAGTTTATGATACAGTGCAGGCGGTGTACACAGTATCTAATACAGTGTGTACAGTTTCTAATACACTTCAGGTGGTGTACACAGTATCTAATACAGTGTAGTGTGGTGTTGCAAAACAAAAATACATCATGTCCGGAAGGCCACCAAGGAGAGGCAGACGCTCACAGGCCACTAAAAGAGGGCAAGCAGCCTCTGTGTCTACAGTCAACAGAGGTTGTCATGGACATGGTGCATCCTCTGCAGGTGGCCATGGGGCACGCTTGTCCTTTTTTTCTGCTACTGGCCGTGTAATTGAGCCAGAACATGCAGAAGAGTTGGTGGAGTGGATAACAAAGCCGTCCTCATCCTCCTCATCCTCTGTCACCCAGGCTCAGAGTAGTTTGCCTTCCAATGCAGTTGCCAAAGTGGCCTATTCCACCAGCTCCTTGTCCACAGTCACTCCTTCCGTAGCCCCACCATCATGCACGGAGGAGTCCCCAGAATTATTCAACCACAGTGTCGGGTACATGCTGCTGGAGGATGTGCAGCGATTTGAAGGCTCCGATGTTGGTTCCCAGGTTGAGGAAAGGAGTAACATGAGCCTAGAGAGAGGGGGTGCCCAAGAAGGACAAGAAACTGGCAGTCATGTTCCCTCAGCTGCAGCATACTGCCAAGTTTGCTCCAGTGATGAGGGAGGGGATGATGAGGTCACTGACTGTACTTGGCTGCCTGAGAGAAGAGAGGAGGAAGCACAACTCCAATGAGGCAGGATGTCCTCTAGGGGGCAGCTTAAGGGCAGCCACCCTATTGCACCACACCGCAGAGCTCTGCAGGTGCAGGGCGCTGCTGACTCCCCACTGACTTTTAAAAGTTCCTTGCTGTGTGCCTTTTTTAAAACGTGTGCAGCAGATCGCACCGTTGCTGTTTGAAACCTATGTCTGAAGCGGATCAAGCATGGCCAGAACAGCAGCTGCTTGGGCACCACATGCTTGACCAGACATATGACGACCTGCCATGCAGTCTGTTGGCAACAGCACTTGAAAGACCCACATCAAAGAAAAAGGCGGACTTCTCCTTGCTCCTCACCTGGGATCAGCCCTACTATACCTCCAGCCCTCTCAAAAACCTGCACTGAGAGGAATGAAGGTATAGCAATAGGTGTCCCAAGTACTTGCAGCCAATCTGCTATCACTACACCATCATCTAATTTTAGCAGGCAAATTTCCCTACCCCAGTTGCTAAATCGTAAAAAGAAATTCGGTCCCAGCCTTCCACATGCTCAGCGTCTAAATGCTAGCTTGGCCAAATTGATAGCACCGCAACTGCTGCCTTTTCAGCTGGTAGACTCCGCCCCCTTTCGTGAATTTGTGGAATGTGCTGTACCTCAGTGGCAGGTTCCAACACGCCATTTCTTTTCAGGGAAGGCCATTCTATCTCTCTACCGGCATGTGGAAGACAATGTTTTGGCCTCATTAGACAGGGCGGTCAGCAGTAAGGTTGATATTACCGCTGACTCATGGTCCGGCAGGCATGGGCAGGGACGTTAGCTTTCCTTCACGGTGAACTGGGTAACTCTGCTGGCAGCTGGGAAGGATGCAGGACAGGGTCAGTGTTGTTGGAGCTTGTTCCACCACCACACCTCCAAAATGCTAGTGGTGATTCTGCCACAGCTCTCTTCACCCCCCTCCTCTTCTTTTTCCTCTATGGCCTCTTCTGCAGATTTGTCCTCTGAACCAGCGGTGCTCCGTAAGCGTTCAAGGGGCAATGCAAGCAGTCAGGCTAAAAGATGCCATGCAGTGTTTGAGTTGGTCTGCCTAGGGGACAGGAGCCACACTGGGGCAGAGATTCTGTCAGCTCTGCAGGGGCAGGCTCAGAGATGGTTGATGCCAAGCCAGCTTCAGCCAGGAATGGTTGTATGCGACAATGGCACCAACCTTCTCTCCACCCTCCGACAGGGACACTTGACCCATGTTCCATGTTTGGCACACATCCCGAATTTGGTGGTTCAGTGGTTCTTGAGCAGGTACCCAGGCTTACAGGATCTCCTGAGGCAGGCCAGAAAAGTCTGTGATCATTTCCGCTGGTCGTACAATGCCAGCACTCGGCTGGATGACATTCAAAGGGAATGCAACCTGCCCACCAACCGCCTCATTTGTAACATGCCCACCAAGTGGAACTCAATGTTGGCAATGTTGCAGTGGCTGCACACACAGCAGAGGGCCATCAATGAGTACCTGTGCGAGTATGGCACGAGGACAGGGTCAGGGGAGCTTGGCTTCTTTTCGCCAAGCCAGTGGCTACTGATCAAGGATGCATGCTCTGCCCTGTCACCATTTGGAGGAGGCCACTAGGATGGTGAGCAGCAACAATGCATGCATCAGTGACACTGTGCCTCTAGTCTTCATGCTGGAGCACACGCTTTCGTGGAATCATGGACAGGGTACTTGAGGCAGAACAGCGGGAGGAAGAGAAGGACTTCCTTTCCTCTCAAGGCCCCTTTATCCAGATAGCATTCCTGTGGGCCCGCCAAGCACACAGGAAGAAGAGGAGGAGGATTGTGTCAGCATGGATGTAGAGGATAGCACTCAGCAGCAGTCTTCAAGGAATGGTTTTCAGTCCCCAGAAACCCAAGGAGTTGTACGTGGCTGGAAGGAGGTAGTTACGGATCATGTGATCCTTAGTGACCCAGAGGACTCAGAATCGAATGTCTCTGCAAGCTTATGCTGCATGGCCTCCCTGATTCTGCAAAGCCTGCAAAAGGACCCTAGGATTTGTGGTATCAAGGAGAGGGATAATTACTAGCTGGCAACCCTCCTTGATCCACATTACAAGGGTAAGGTTGCAGAACTCATCCTGCCTTCGCCTAGGGAGCAGAGGATGAAATATCTTCAGGAGGCCTTGAAGAAACATTTGTGCAATGTATTTCCAGACCTTAGGAGGTTACAATTTCCTGGTGCTGGACAACGTGTTGCTGAGGCTTCGTTCAGTCAGAGGAAGAATGATGGAGAAGGTGGCTGGCTGACCGATGCCTTTAAACAATTTTTCAGTCCTGAGTGCCAAGGTCTGATCGGTTCAAGCAACCATCGAGACCATCAGTGACATACAAGCGCAAGAAAACATGTAGAAGAATTCAAATTGGACCTACATCTTCAGAGGCTCCACTACATTGTGGGGTTCTCACCCTGTAAAGTTTGTACTTCATTGCTCCTGTATGCAATTATGTTTTTAAAACTATATTTGTATCTATGTGTAATAACTGTTTTTGTATAATAAAATTTAAGTTTTATACTCAGCTGCCTTATCTCTGGGTACCGAGATAGTCCATTTAACTTTTTTGTCATGGGGCATCTATTGGAGTAGCTCCTGACAACCCCCCTCTATTTATCAGAGCATCCACTGGGTTACTGGGTCTTGAGGATGGACCACTGGCCAGAACTTGCTCAATATGCAATTGAGCTACTGGCCTGTCCTGCATCCAGCGTGCTTTCTGAATGCACATACAGTGCTGCTGGAGGGTTTGCAACGGATCAAAGAGTGCGCCTGTCCACAGACTCTGTTGATAGGCTCACATTCATTCATTCATTTTTTGGTTCACTTTAAGCATTATTAAAATCACTGCTCCCGTTCGCATGTTTTGCTGCGAACCAAACCGGGGGCTGTTTGGCTTATCCCTAAATTTACATTTTCAGAGTATTACCAGAGTGTGTGGAGGAAACGGTAAGAAAAGCTCCAGAGAGTGCGGCTTGCGCCAAGAAAAGAAAAGATGGCATGCACAATGTGATTCTGACCTCGGCCGGAAATTTTTTTTAGTTACCGGACCTCCTTGAATTTCAATTCACTACCCCTGCCCTATATGATTATCCAATGGCAACGGTTAAGGCCAACGGTGTGCTATCCGCCAATTTGACATTACCAAATGGTACACCCCAGGGCTGTCCCTTATCAATGCTTCATTTCATACTTACTTTGGAACCCTTATTGAGACGTATTAGAGGTAACCCAGATATATCAGGTGTACAGGTTGGGAAGATATCCCATAAAGTAGCTGCATTTGCAGACGACCCACTGTTTTTTATTACCAACCTGGAAATATCCCTACCTAACTTAATTAGAGAATTCAATTGCTGTTCACAATTGTCAAACTATAAAATTGGAGGCGACGAATTTGTCAATCCCAAAAGCTAGAATTCCTGCTTTAGAACTTAATTCCCAATTTAAATGGGTAACAGAAAGACTTAAGTATCTGGGAATATACCTCACACGCTCTATAACAAACATGTTCCAGCATAACGTCCCACAATTGCTCGCTAATATCAGGAATGATCTTAAGGCGATGACAATATTTGACACATACGTGGTTTGGGAAAAATTGTATTTTAAAAATGAATGTATTGCCTCAGTTACTGCATTTTTTCCAGTTTTTCCGGTGACTATTCCATTCAATTTTCTAAGACAAATTAGGAGAGAGTTTATATAATTTTTATGGGCTGACTGCCCACCTAGGATTTATGCAGATACACTTATTATGCCAAAAAATTGCGGGGGTATAGGATTTCCAGACCCAATTTAGATACTACCAGGCAGCACACCTATCCAGAATTTTGGACTGGTGCAATCTTACGAGAGTAAAGAACTGGATACTTATTGAACAATCTATCACGCCTATCCCCCTCAAGGCAATTCCGTGGTTGTGCAAAAATTACCCAAACCAGGTAAAGGAACACCCTATTGTGGGTACTACTTATAAAATTGCCCGCTCGACCAAACCAAGGATGATAAACCCTCTACAGATGTCAACTATGTTACCAGTGTTTGGAAAACCAGATTTTCCACCAGGGATATCTGGTCCTAAACTCCTCCAATTTACTAAAATTAATAACATCAGAATACAGGATTTTAGGGACCAGGGAGGATGGAAATCTATAACTGATATCCAATCAATGCTCACACCTGCTCTTCTGCTATGGCAGGCAATCCAAATAAGACAATACCTTAGGGTCGCTACCATTTGACTCAATGATAGTAGAAATGCCCACTGCATTTGAACAATTATGCGTGTCTGGACAAACTAGTAGATGGGGTCTATTTAGAGCATATGCACAATTGACTGCACCACCGGAATTCTACATTCCACCCTATATTGCAGCATGGGAAAGAGACCTAAATACAACAATGTCCACTGAACAGAGAGACTTTGGGGTTGATTTTACTAAAGGTAAATAGACTGTGCACTTTGAAAAGTGCAGTTTCACTCTGCAAGAGCAGTTGATCCAGAGCTTAGTAAATGAGCAGAAACTCTGCTGAATTCCATCATCCAATCATGTGCAAGCAAAAATGTTTTCTTTTTTATTTTCCTTGCACATGATTGGGTATTCTTTGTAAAGTGAAGCCTTGCCTCATTTACTAAGCTCTGGCGCCTTTAGTAAATCAACCCCTTTATGTTTCATTTCATACAGAAATCATCCATATCCTCTAGATATCAAGAATCAGGATATAAGTTAATAACTAGGTGGTATAAATCACCAGAGAAACTGCATCGTATGTTTCCGAATGCGGACCCTACCCGCTGGTGTTGTGGAAAAGATAGGAGAACGCTTTTCCATATATTCTGGCCATATTATGAAATACGCCCGTATTGGCAAAATATTTGTATCATAATTAAGGATCTTACTTGCCTAACACTTGACCAGAACCCAGCAGCTTGTGTACTACATTTTAGTCCTCTCTCTAAAAGCAAATACCAACAATCAGTGGTGAGGCATCTAATAAAAGAGGCTAGGGCCTGTGTGCCAACACATTGGAAATCCCCATCCCCTCCTACTATAGGTCAATGGATCAGAGCAGTAAATGAAATCAAGAGAATGGAGGAACTTACAGCATCGTTAAGTAAACAAGAAGCCCGCTTCTGTAAAACATGGTTGCAATGGAACAATTTTACTTTATCAACAAAATATCAGGTACTTGTTGACCACTGATTTGTTTATGTACAGCAGCACTGGGAAATATAACAATTTAGTAGATCTGATATGGAAGAGGAGACCGGTAAAGGGGGAGGGGGGGGAAGGGGAGAGAGAGGGGGCAGGAGAGAGGGGGGGGTTTGGGGGGGTGGGGGGAGGTAAGGAAGGTAAAAGAGAGATGGCAAACCAATGGGGCTCTGCAGAGTGATATAAATCTATTGAGGCAAGTACCCTTAGATCATACAAGCTGAATCCCCAAATCAGAAAGAACAAAGATAATTAACCATAAAAATCTGGTTGACTAGATAAAGAAGTATTTTTTTTATTTATTATTTAAGATACACAATTTCTTTTTCGATTTGATGTACTATATTGAGCCTGGTTATGCCCAATAGGCACTGTTTTGTATTTTAATTTTTAAATTGAATAAAGACAAAATGTAAAAAAAAAAAAATTAATGCACCTTTAGACTTAAGAGAACAGGTCTACAAATGTCTGAAGACAACTCCAGCTTCCTTCTCTTATGGAGAATCATCAAATGTTCAGGTGCAAAAATTCCTCCATTTTGTTTTTTTACAAGTGTTCTACCTCCTCTTCTAGTGTCCTCTGTTCATTGACATAAATATATATGCTTGACTGAGCTGTGCATACACATTTATGGAGTTCTCAGTAGAACAGATACTTTTCCTGCCTGCATGTCCAAATGTCCTCTAAATTCTATGTCTACCCTTAGGGAACAAGGTAATAAATGCTTTTTATAAAGTTCATGACTTTTTTTGCTAATCCTAACAGCACTGAATTTGTCAAAAAGATGAAGTGCCTGGCATTCTTGTATTCTGTGCTCTCTGTACTGGCATGGACCACTGCTAAAGGCAAAACACATCTTCAAGATAAATATGTAAAGTTAAAAGCTTTTAGCCTTTGTTTTTTTTCTGGTTGAAGTGTTTGGCTGAAAGTATAATGCTCTAGAAAGTTTGAGAACTCGTAGCAAGAAATGAAGCTGCCATTGCCGGTCCTAGAGAACATTCTGACTATTTTACATAATGCATTGTACAGTGGGGACGGAAAGTATTCAGACCCCCTTAAATATTTCACTCTTTGTTATATTGCAGCCATTTGCTAAAATCATTTAAGTTCATTTTTTTCCCCTCATTAATGTACACACAGCACCCCATATTGACAGAAAAAACACAGAATTGTTGACATTTTTGGCGATTTATTAAAAAAGAAAAGCTGAAATATCACATGGTCCTAAGTATTCAGACCCTTTGCTGTGACACTCATATATTTAACTCAGGTGCTGTCCATTTCTTCTGATCATCCTTGAGATGGTTCTACACCTTCATTTGAGTCCAGCTGTGTTTGATTATACTGATTGGACTTGATTAGGAAAGCCACACACCTGTCTATATAAGACCTTACAGCTCACAGTGCATGTCAGAGCAAATGAGAATTATGAGGTCAAAGGAACTGCCTGAAGAGCTCAGTGACAGAATTGTGGCAAGGCACAGATCTGGCCAAGGTTACAACAAAAATTTCTGCTGCGCTTAAGGTTCCTAAGAGCACAGTGGCCTCCATAATCCTTAAATGGAAGACGTTTGGGATGACCAGAACCCTTCCGAGAGCTGGCCGTCCGGCCAAACTGAGCTATCGAGGGAGAAGAGCCTTGGTGAGAGATGTAAAGAAGAACCCATAGATCACTGTGGCCGAGCTCCAGAGATGCATTCGGGAGATGGGAGAAAGTTATAGAAAGTCAACCATCACTGCAGCCCTCCACCAGTCGGGGCTTTATGGCAGAGTGGCCAGACGGAAGCCTCTCCTCAGTGCAAGACACATGAAAGCCCACATGGAGTTTGCTAAAAAAAACCTGAAGGACTCCAAGATGGTGAGAAATAAGATTCTCTGTTCTGATGAGACCAAGATAGAACTTTTTGGCCTTAATTCTAAGCGGTTTGTGTGGAGAAAACCAGGCACTGCTCATCACCTGTCCAATACAGTCCCAACAGTGAAGCATGGTGGTGGCAGCATCATGCTGTGGGGGTGTTTTTCAGCTGCAGGGACAGGACGACTGGTTGCAATCGAGGGAAAGATGAATGCGGCCAAGTACAGGGATATCCTGGACGAAAACCTTCTCCGGAGTGCTCAGGACCTCAGACTGGGCCAAAGGTTTACCTTCCAACATGACAATGACCCTAAGCACACAGCTAAAATAACAAAGGAGTGGCTTCACAACAACTCCGTGACTGTTCTTGAATGGCCCAGCCAGAGCCCTGACTTAAACCAAATTGAGTATCTCTGGAGAGACCTAAAAATGGCTGTCCACCAACGTTTACCATCCAACCTGACAGAACTGGAGAGGATCTGCAAGGAGGAATGGCAGAGGATCCCCAAATCCAGGTGTGAAAAACGTGTTGCATCTTTCCCAAAAAGACTCATGGCTGTATTAGATCAAAAGGGTGCTTCTACTAAATACTGAGCAAAGGGTCTGAATACTTAGGACCATGTGATATTTCAGTTTTACTTTTTTTAATAAATCTGCAAAAATGTCAACAATTCTGTGTTTTTCTGTCAATATGGGGTGCTGTGTGTACATTAATGAGGAAAAAAATGAACTTAAATGATTTTAGCAAATGGCTGCAATATAACAAAGAGTGAAAAATTTAAGGGGGTCTGAATACTTTCCGTCCCCACTGTAATTTAAGAATCTTTCACACTCTCTTTCCATTCTTTCTTTCAATTATGTTGTAGTAAGTTGGCTGTAGAAGGGTTTTTACCTTTCATAAGAGGTAGTTCTGCTGCTCCCAATCAAGAAAAGAAACAATAGTGGCACAAACTCAAATTGTACAGCTCTACTAAAGTTTTTAAAGTCCAAGTTTGGGCTCTACCAAATTTATTCACATGTCCCCTTTGTGGCCTCCAGTGGCCATATGTATTTCTTTTTTTCATACTTTTTCTGAAGTTTTTTTAGGTTAGTCACATGATGTTGCAAGGTTCACTTCAGCTGTTTCTTATTCTCTGGGCTTGGTGGTCCATAACGTTGTAAAAGAGGCATTGATGTCATGACATCAGCACCACTCTCTGCACCAGTACAGTGTGAATGAAGAGTACCATAGTGATACTCTTTTGGGGGGCATATGCATGGCAAGCGTCCTCAGTCTAAAGGGTTTAGAGATGTTGGGTGTCGATCAACTAGGAACAAAAATAAAAAGAAAAACTGCGCTGCAGAGCAAAAAAGGTCAAAGGTAAAAGCTGCACACAAAATACACCAATATCTGTGTATACCATGAAAAATAAAAAATAAATAAAGTGCGCTAATTATATAAAAATACACACATAGATGTGAATACATGTGGGTGGTAGTAAAAACCCCAATCTACTGAGAGCAAGTAAATGACTCCATGAGTGGTAGAAATATATAAGTGCAAAACATAAAAACTCAAAGAAGAAACAAAAAATGTGTACATGTGACGTACAATGATATTAATAGCGTGAAAATCTGAAAATCAAACAAACTCAGTCCATGGGTTCAAACATAAAAAGTTCATCAGTGAAAAAAAGGCTTCCATCCACTATACAGCTCAGCAGCAACTAATCCCCCTATGAGTGGATTGACAAAGGAGAGAGATGTGCAGGATGGTGCAAATCCACTGACGGTGACTCCAATAAGTGAGAAAGTGATAAAGGTGGACTCTTACCCTCCGTGTTGGACCCCCTCCTTGGCAGGGTCTATCAGGCATGCAGATTTTTGCCCTCTGCAGGGACCGTGTAATGAGAAGATCTCCCCAGCAGCTGTCAGGAATGTTGTCTCCGATCCGGGCTGGTCCAAGTGAAACGCCTGGAGAGGGGGGAAGGAAAGCTCTCTTGCTCCCAGTGTGGCAAAGGAAAAAGCAAAAGAGCGGAGCTCCAATAGTGTAAAAAGTTTCGGAATTTATTCAATAAAAGTACAGACCGCAACGGAGAGTGCACGCTCCGTGAGGTAAAAATACAATTAAAAACAAGCCGGCATATAAGAATCGTAATAACCCGTGCATAACATGGGGCAATCGTGACGGCTTACAACGTAGCCACGCCCTACATGTTTCGTCATTAGTAGACGTCTTCAAAGGGGCACGGGCTACGTGTTAAGCCATCCCCTAAATAGTATAACAGTGCACACCAAGCCTCGTTTTCACCTCCGCTCTCAGGGAAGGGAAAACCCAAGCCTCTACCTGGTGCTCCTCAGTGAATGGATGTTGCCAAGGTGACACATAGGACTGAAACTAAACAAAACTTCAGCCACTCCCAGCAGAGCCAATCTCTCACGCCATCTGGAGGAAGAAGCCCAGTATTACTAGACAATTAATATGTCTTACAGATGCTAATTTGGAACGTAAAACTGACAGAGCAGAAAGGAGAAAATCACTGAATCTCACCAAGAGGCACGATGTGGTGGTTAATAATAATAAAAGTGTAGAAAAAAAAATTGTAAATATATATGGAAATGTACGGAAAAGAAACAACGTTCATCTCCGTAAATAAAATGTTTAGTTTCAGTCCTATGTGTCACCTTGGCAACATCCATTCACTGAGGAGCACCAGGTAGAGGCTTGGGTTTTCCCTTCCCTGAGAGCGGAGGTGAAAACGAGGCTTGGTGTGCACTGTTATACTATATAGGGGATGGCTTAACACGTAGCCCGTGCCCCTTTGAAGACGTCTACTAATGACGAAACATGTAGGGCGTGGCTACGTTGTAAGCCGTCACGATTGCCCCATGTTATGCACGGGTTATTACGATTCTTATATGCCGGCTTGTTTTTAATTGTATTTTTACCTCACGGAGCGTGCACTCTCTGTTGCAGTCTGTACTTTTATTGAATAAATTCCGAAACTTTTTACACTATTGGAGCTCCGCTCTTTTGCTTTTTCCTTTGCCACACTGGGAGCAAGAGAGCTTTCCTTCCCCCCTCTCCAGGCGTTTCACTTGGACCAGCCCGGATCGGAGACAACATTCCTGACAGCTGCTGGGGAGATCTTTTCATTACACGGTCCCTGCAGAGGGCAAAAATCTGCATGCCTGATAAACCCTGCCAAGGAGGGGGTCCAACACGGAGGGTAAGAGTCCACCTTTATCACTTTCTCACTTATTGGAGTCACCGTCAGTGGATTTGCACCATCCTGCACATCTCTCTCCTTTGTCAATCCACTCATAGGGGGATTAGTTGCTGCTGAGCTGTATAGTGGATGGAAGCCTTTTTTTCACTGATGATCAACTAGGAAGATTGTGGCGATACGGCACTGCGTTACTTTAACTGACAATTTTGCAGTGGTACAACGCTGTACACAAATAAAATTTGTGTCCTTTTCTCCCACAAATAGAGCTTTCTTTTGGTGGTATTTGATCACCATTTGAAAAAATAATCAATATTTTTTATTTTCTCCTTTAAAATAAGCGTATATTGATTGGTTTGCGCAAAAGTTATAGCATCTACAAACTATGAGATATTTTTATTTATTTTTTACTAGTAATGGCGATGACCAGCGACTTATAGTGGGACTGTGATATTGCGGCAGACAGTTGTACACTAACTTTTGACACTTTTGACATTTTTTGGGGACAAGTGACACTAATACAGTGATCGGTGCTAAAAAATATGCACTGTCACTGTATTAATAACACTGGTTGGGAAGGGTTAAACATCAGGGGCAATCAAAGGGTTAACTGTGTGTCTGGCCAGTGTTTTAGTGTACTGTGGGTGGTGCTTTTACTAGGGCAAGGCATGGATCCATGTCTCTGCCTTGCAGTAACATAAGATCAATGCTTTCCCTACTAACAGAACAACGTTCTGCCTTGTTTACATAGGCATACAGCCGTTCTGCCTCTGTGCTGGTTGATCGGCAGGTGCCAGCAGACATCGAGTCTGCGGTACCCACAGGTCATCTCCGGCTGTGATTATACAGCGGGCCGCCGGCGGTGTGCATGCACGCCCCAGACCTGTGTACTAGGTACCTGATCCGGTGCAGCAGTGCCACCGTATAAGTAAGTAATGCAGACGACAAGTGGTTAAAAGTGAAAATTTGGCCTAGACTTTAATCTTTGATGGAAATCTTATGTGCTTTGTGCACTGGTCCAAATCATTTGGTGGAGGGGGGATTATGGTGTGGGGTTGTTTTTTTAGGGATTGGGCTTGGTCCCTTAGTTCCAGTGAAGGGAACTCTTAAGGCATCAACATACCAAGACATTTTGGACAATTTCATGTCCCAACTTTGTGGGAAAAGTTTGGGGATGGCCCCTTTCTGTTCCAACATGAAATAAGGTGTGACATTACACCCCCTGCTGTTTGTTATTTCGCAGCTCCTGTTGTCCTGTTGAATACTGGCTCTCATTTTATTTATTTATTTTAGGTACTTATATAGCGCCGTCAATTTACGCAGCGCTTTACATATACATTGTACATTCACATCAGTCTCTACCCTCAAGGAGCTTACAATCTAAGGCCCCTAACTCACATTCATACATACTAGGGACAATTTAGACAGGATCCAATTAACTTACCAGCATGTCTTTGGAGTGTGGGAGGAAACCGGAGTACCCGGAGGAAACCCACGCAGGCACAGGGAGAACATGCAAACTCCAGGCAGGTAGTGTGGTGGTTGGGATTCGAACCAGGGACCCTTCTTACTGCTAGGTGAAAGTGCTACCCACTACACCACTGTGCAGATAGACCCCCATAAGGATAAATACGGTGATACCATTTCTACTTGTGGTACTTGTGTTTATATGAGGTCCATCTTTAGTGAGACACTGTTCTTGAAGGTTGGAGTGGAGACTAGCACTGAGGGTGTGTGTTACCACAGAAAGACACTAAGGGGTCTATGTATAAAATATAACATATACAGATGTCTTAACCATTTGCACTGACACTACAAATATTTGCCTTATTTGTAATATGGTTAGCTCATACGATCGTCAGCTCCTTTTAGAGGTCATAATATGGTATTTTCCTAAAATACCTCAATAAAGAAATAAATACTGCATTATGGCCACCAAATGGCACTGACGATCATAGAAGATAATCATATTACAAACAATAGGGCAAATATTTGTGCTGCCTGTGCGTAAAGTTAGAACATCAGCATAGAAAATGTTAGACCCCTGGAGATTCACCAAAAAGAAGATACTTCTCTCTGATAAAAATGATTTGAATTCTTTTATTTGAAATTTATTTTATCTTAATTGTTTGGAATTTATGGCTAGGTTCACACCTGGGTTCCCGCTTTCGATTATTTTGTGTGTTTTGGAGAGTTTCCTGCATGGGGCAGTCCATTCCCTTGAATAGGCTACCCTATGTGCGACAAAGACCCCAAATAAGCTCCAAAACTTTTGCTGTAGCGGAGAGTGGTGCACTTTTTCACTGCACATTTTGCCGTGTTTTTAGCATGTTTGCCACGTGACAAAACAAGCACCTGCTACCCGCGCTTGGGGTGCCATTAACAATGATTGCGCGACATGAGTTTGTAGTGCGTTTCCGAAATGTTCAGCAAATGCACCCTTTTCTGTGTACTTTGTCACGTGTTCTGGAAACGCCAAGTGTAAATGAAGCCTATTAGCTATTATTGTGCAAACATTTTATTTTATTAATGGTTCACTGTTTGCAAGTTTGTATAACCACTTCAAGACCAGGCCTATTTCTGACATTTGGTGTTTACAAGTTAAAATCTGTATTTTTTGCTAGAAAATTATATAGAACCCCAAAAATTATATATATATTTTTTAGCAGAGACCCTAGAGAAAAAAATGGTGATTATTGCAATATTTTATGTCACAGTGTATTTGCGCCGCGGTCTTTCAAACGCATTTTTTTTAGAAAAAATACACTTGAATGAATAATTAAAAAAAAAAAAACTAAACAGTAGAATTAGCCCAATTTTTTTTTTTTGTACAATGTGAAAGATGATGTTACGCCAGGTAAAAAGATACCTAACATGTCACGCTTTCAAATTGCGCACACTCTCAGAACTGCAACAAACTACAGTACTTAAAAATCTCCATAGGCGACGCTTTAAAACTTTTTAACAGGTACCTGTTTGGAGGTACAGAGGAGGTCTTTTGCTAGAATTATTGCTCTCGCTATAATGATCGTGTCGATACCTCACATGTGTGATTTGAATACTGTTTACATTTGCGGGCGCGACTTACGTATGCATTTTCTTTGGCGCACGAGTACGAAGGTATGAGGCGCTTTAAAAATGATTTTCTTTTCTCTTATTAATTTTTTATTTTTTTTTATTTTTACACTGTCCCTTTAAAAAAAAAATCTGATCTATTTTATTGCTGTCACAAGGAATGTACTCATTATGGAGGGATTTGAGGTCTAAAAGACCCCAAACCCCTCCTCTGTACTTCAAAGTATTCAAAATGCCAAGATTTGCATCTTAGAATGACAGTATTTTTTTTTTTAATAGGCACCGTTGGCTGCCGAGTAAACTGTTCACATCTACTCTTTTTTCAGTCACTGCCTTTTTGGAAAGGGTCAGGGACTTTTTTAAACGCAAAACTGTGTTTTTTTTTTGCTTTGTTGGCTCAATAGACTCCAATGGAAAATCTGCGGAAAAGCACGTTGTTTGTTTTTCTAGCGATTTGTGTTTTTAATCTGCCCAACAACGAATTGGCCAGAAAAAAAAAACACAAAATGCAAATCGCTGCAAAACGCACAGCAAAAAGCACTGCAGAAAGGAACCAAAAGCAAACTTCATAGGTGTGCAGCACATTGTGTTCCATTTACTGAAATGTGTTAAAACAAAAACAAAATGTAATGTCATTCAAAACTTTTTAAGTTTTCCTGCAAAAAAAAGTTTGAACAGTGTACACATTTTCTGACATATAAACACACTTATCAATCCTTGGTTTGAACATAGACTAGTATAAAATATATTATTGTGTATAAAAAATTCTATTCGTATAATGTTTTAAAAAATTTTACTATCTCAAGGGAGGATGGAGGAAAAATTCAGCGCAGAGATAATTTTTTTTCAGAAGTTGCTATAGCAACTGATAAGTGGAGTTTAAAATTAAATGGATAAAGTCGTTGGAACATCATCTTCTGTGCTTTAGAGTCAAACAGCAGTTTTTCCTAAAATGTTGGTGATATTACATTTACAACCAACAACTAACATAATATTTTACAGTTTACTGATACTGTAGAATTGTGATGTGAGAACCCTTGTGCTTAACATACATTTGACTGTAGTGTGGCAACCATCCAATAGCTCAGGGGTCTTCAAACTATGGCCCTCCAGTTGTTCAGGAACTACAGTTGAATAGCTGATTCACTCTGCCTATGAGCTGGTAAAGGGGCTGTTGGGACAGCTTACTAGTTTTCTTCCTATACAGAGCATGAAGTGGCCCTATGTGCCCTCTTCTAGAGCGTAGGTTACCCACTATTTAATTGATATTGTGGCACATTTGAAGGGCTTTGTGCTGTGTCATTAAAATGGAAGTAAACTCTTTTTTTGCACTTTTACCTACAGGTAAGCCTATAATAAAGCTTACCTGTAGGTACCGTGAATATCTCCTAAACCTGCACTGTTTAAGAGATATTCACACTGCATGCAGCCAATGATGTCACAGGCGCATGCGCTCTGAAGGGATGGCATACCAGTGCTGTCCTCTTTGAGCCCCGTGCTACGGTACATGACTCCCGTGCACATGCACGGAAGTGACGTCATCGCGGCGTGGCCAATCAGACGCCCAGAGCATGTGAACACGGAAGGCTGGGTGAAGATGGAAGCCCTCTCAGCAGTGACAGCGCACCACTGGAGGGCTTCTTTCTAAGGTAAGTATTTCATAATGTGCTAGCATGCAATGCATACTAGCACATTATGTCTTTACCTTGCAGGGTTTAAAAAAAAAAAGTTGGTGCAGTTTACTACTGCTTTAAAGAGGAGCTTTAGTCGTTTCTATGTTTAAAGCGGAGATTCAGCCTTTTTGCGTTTATTAAAAGTCAGCAGCTGCAAAAAGTGTAGCTGCCGACTTTTAATAAACACACACTTACCTGTCCCACGGTCCAGCGATGCAGTTGCCCGAACCCCTAGCTCTCTCTCTTGTGTCTCCCCGGCGCCGACATTGCAAGTGTGGGCACCCGGCTGTGACAGCTTACGGCTATGAGTAAGCACTTAGTATGTGTGAAATGCGTCAGCTGTTTCTCTGTACCACTCTGCTGTGGTATCTTGTGTACTTTGTGGTCCTAATCTACAATTAAAGGCATTGGAAATTTCCATCGGTGTGCGGCTGTCCAGAGTTTTTCCGCCCATCTCTATCTTCACAGCTGGGTGTGCACTGCGCGTGCACGAGTCGAACAGCGCCTCCCCATTGGGTGGGCTATCTTCTGGGACCTGTGGCATGTCCCAGAAGATTGCAGGGAGGGAGGGGGAGAACTTCTGCTTGAGCCACCTAAGCGGCCCGAGCGGAAGTGGGAGCTGGGTACCCACTCCCCACCCCCCCAAAAAAATGACATGCCAAATGTGGTATGTCAGGGGGTAAGGAGTGCTTAAAGCGGAAGTTCTACTTTTGGGTGGAACTCCGCTTTAATAAACGTCAGCAGCTACAAAAAGTGTAGCTGCTGACTTTTAATAAACACCTCCTCACCTGTCCCACAATCCAGCGATGTGCTCACCAGAGCCATCGCTTCTCTCCCTCTTCTCTCACTAGTGCATTTCAACTGTGGGTACCCGTCTGTGACAGGAGCGCACTGTGCATGCGCAGGTCTCGCTGTTTGTCCTGAATCGTCCACCAGTCATCTGGGACCTGTGACATGTCCCAGATATCTGCAAGGAGGGAGGGGATAGGAGAACCTCCACTCTGATCGCCCAGGAAGTGGAAATAGGTACCTGTCAAAACTAGATACCTGCTCCCCCCCAAAAAAATTACTTTTCCAAAAGTAACACGGGGGGGAGTGTTGGGTTTACTGGGGAGGAATACTTAAAGCAGAAGTTCTCCTTTTGGGTGGAGCTCTGCTTTAATAAAAAAGGTGCGCCCCTTACCGAACCAGTCGGTGACCCAACATGACTCAAATGCTGGAAACTTTTTCTCGATCAATGGAAACTACTGATCGGTGTGTTCTGACAGTGGCAAGTACTGTCATACTTTAATCTAAATTTGTCTGGTTCAGCAAGGACCGATTGAATTTGGATCAGTGTTTGGCAGCTCCTGCTCAACAAAAGTAGATTGTTTGATCAACTTCTGTTAAAGGGACGTGCTGGAATATTCTTCTTGACTGCAACTGCTGATCAGTGTATTTAGACAGTGGCAGGCACAGCTGTCAGAATACAATGTCCTGCAGGCAGTGAGGGTTGGGGAGGAGAGTAAAAAGAAGGTACATAATTTGAAATATTTCTTATCAACTCTTGTTTTGTGGATAACTGTAAAGCATTGGGTTTCCAATCGTTTTCTGTGTTGGTCACTATGGACAGCATGACAAAAAGGGTTAAAGTGGATGTAAACCCGAAATTTTTTTTTTTTTATATATCATACTGTAGAGTATAAGATTTCCTATCATTTGAGCCCAGTCTTGCCACACAGAGTTAATCCATCTCTGAGCAATCCTCTTTTATTGTTCAGTGAGAGAAATCTTGACAAACTGACAAATACTCCCCCTTGCTGTGAGTGACAGCCTAAGACACATGCATGATTTTTTAATTCCCTCCCCCACTCCTTTCTTCAGCAGCTCTGCAAGGATTGGCTGTTCCACACCTCACCATGATTTGGCATGCTGAAGTCATGTGGTTACTTTCCTGTCTTTTCACTGGATGTTAGAGATCATAGCAGAAGTTCAGTGTAAGAAATACACAGGAGAAAATGCATATTGACAAGGGGAGTGTAGAGGTGGGCGGGGAGTCTACTGACATCACGACTCCACCCACCGAGCTCCAGACAACAGACCCACCCACAGAATATGCAGTTTTTCGGGTCAAATAAAAGACAGAGGGGAGACATTTGATAGGTAAAGATACATGCAGGAGGCATGTATATCCTTATAGATAACCCCTATGGCAGTAGTTTAGAAAGGATGACATTGGGTTTACATCCACTTTAATTCACCCAGTTGGGACACAAACAACAACAAAACCTGACAAAGATCTAATCTTCTGTACACTTATTCAAAAGTAAAGAATGTACAGTGCCTTGCAAAATTATTCACCCCCTTGGCTTTTTACCTATTTTGTTACATTAAAGCCTTCAGTTCAAAGTTTTTTTTAATCTGAATTATATGTGATGGATCAGAACACAATAGTCTAAGTTGGTGAAGTAAAATTAAAAAAATATATACATAAAACTATTTTTCAGAAATAAAAAAATGATAATTGGTATGTACGTATGTATTCACCCCCTTTGTTATGAAGCCCATAAAAAGCTCTGGTGCAACCAATTACCTTCAGAAGTCACATAATTAGTGAAATGATGTCCACCTGTGTGCAATCTAAGTGTCACATGATCTGTCATTACATATACACACCTTTTTGAAAGGCCCTTGAGGCTGCTACACCTAAGCAAGAGGCACCACTAACCAAACACTGCCATGAAGACCAAGGAACTCTCCAAACAAGTAAGAGACGATGTTGTTGAGAAGTACAAGTCAGAGTTAGGTTATAAAAAAATATCCAAAACTTTGACCATCAAATCTATCATAACCAAATGGAAAGAACATGGCACAACAACAAACCTGCCAAGAGACGGCCGCACACCAAAACTCACGGACCGGGCAAGGAGGGTATTAATCAGAGAGGCAGCACAGAGACCTAAGGTAACCCTGGAGGAGCTGCAGAGTTCTACAGCAGAGACTGGAGTATCTGTACATAGGAAGACAATAAGCCGTACACTCCATAGAGTTGGGCTTTATGGCAGAGTGGCCAGAAGAAAGCCATTACTTTCAGCATAAACCAAAATAGCACGTTTTGAGTTTGCGAAAAGGCATGTGGGTGACTCCCAAAATGTATGGAGGAAGGTGCTCTGGTCTGATGAGACTAAAATTTAATTTTTTGTCCATCAAAGAAAATGCTATGTCTGGCGCAAACCCAACACATCACATCACCCAAAGAACACCATCCCCACAGTGAAACATGGTGGTGGCAGCATCATGCTGTGGGGATGTTTTCAGCAGTCGGGACTTGGAAACTGGTCAGAGTTGAGGGAAAGATGGATGGTGCTAAATACAGAAATATTCTTGAGCAAAACCTGTATCACTCTGTGTGTGATTTGAGGCTAATGACGGAGGTTCACCTTGCAGCAGGATAATAACCCCAAACACACTGCTAATGCAACACTTGAGTGGTGTAAGGGGAAACATGTAAATGTGTTGGAATGGCCTAGTCAAAGCCCAGACCTCAATCCAATAGAAAATCTGTGGTCAGACTTAAAGATTGCTGTTCATAAGCGCAAACCATCTAACTTAAAGGAGCTGGAGCAGTTTTGCAAGGAGGAATGGGCAAAAATTCCAGTGGTAAGTTGTGGCAAGCTCATAGAGACTTATCCAAAGCGACTTGGAGCTGTGATAACCGAAAAAGGTGGCTCTACAAAGTATTGACTTTAGGGGGATGAATAGTTATGCACATTGACTTTTTTGGTTATTTTGTCCTATTTGTTGTTTGCTTCACAATAAAAAAAACATCTTCAAAGTTGTGGGCATGTTCTTTATCATTAAATTAAATGATGCAAATCGTCAAACAATCCATGTTAATTCCAGGTTGTGAGGCAAAAACACGAAAAATGCCAAGGGGGGTGAATACTTTTGCAAAGCACTGTATTTTTTTTGGTGTCAACTCAGGGTGGTACTGTGGACCTTAACTAGTGAAATGTGTCATGTCCTAATTACAGCAGTATTGGGTTAGCAAAAAGAAGATGGACTTTATTGACACCACAACTACAAAATAGTTAAAATTCACATATTTTATTAGCCATAATACATAAACTGCACAACAAAATTAAAAATACATGCTGTTGTTAGCATTTTTATACCAATAGGTGACTGGTACAACTAATATTAGTTGTACATTATATATAAATAGCCTGTACACCAAAGAGGTAATCTAATACAGTGTATACAAAAAGTAAAGAACTAAGGCAGGTGGAGAGTTGTGGCAGAGGTACCCCAAACAAGTGGATGGGGGGGCGCATCTAAAGGCGGTAACTAGGGTTTGCTAGGGTTAATTCTGCTCAGTTCCTGCACAATTAGTGAGAAATTCCCGAGCTCTGGAAGCATTCAATGCACACAAGAGGGTCGTTTCAATGAATGCTTAGTTTTAATGGTAAGGGTTGTACCTTTATACAAAATAGAGACAAAAAAGATTGCACAACGTAAAGAGAAAGGAAGGAGGGAGGAAGGACAAAGTTCATCATATGACATCTCAGACATAATTTAAAACTAGTAATGCTGACTAGATTGATTTTGTCTGAAAACATATTTTCAAAACCAGTTCTTACCAGACCTTATCTATTCTGTGGCCATTGCGACAAACAAGACCCTAAAAGAGACCTTTGTCTGTCAGCTATTTTTAAATGTCTCAGTCTTGCTAACTCTTTCTCACCCTTCAGAGTTGGGCGAATAGTTCGAGCCGAGTAAAAGTTCAGCCCGAACATAGCCTGTTCATCCGTTCGGCGAACACGCGAATTAGCTGGGCGCTCGATAGGATGTTTGCCCAATAAGCGCCCCACAATGCGCTGCGCGCTGCATAGTGCAGGTGGTTGATAAGGAGCAGGCTGGAAAGCCGGTGGCTGCGTCCTTAACAACGGATGAGTCATCAGCTTCCCCGCTGACAGCTGAATGAAAAAAAACATTGCCGGCAATAGAAAAAAGTGAAAAAATAAATGGCGTGGTGTCCTCTCCAATCCATACCAGGCCAATTAGGTTTTTTTTCCATTCTTGTATTGCCGGAAATGGTATTGTATTGCCAGCAATTTAAATGTATTTTTTTCTTTATAAATGTCAGTTTTGCTGCAGCAGGTTCGATACAAGGTACAGATGCGCCACTTCACAGGCAGACTAAGGGGACCCCCAGTCACTATATTTAAAGAAATTTTTCATTTTTATTGTTCACTTTAAGCATCATTAAAATCATTGCTCCTGTCAGGGAAATCATATGCATAATCATGCACAAAGATGTGCACTTGCTAATAAGAATTCTCGAGTGACAACTAGAGGTTCCGTTCGCAAGTGACAACTAGGCATTCCTGACTCACTAACGTATCTGCACACGTGCGCGTGTGCATGCTCATTAGCGTGAGCGTGCTTGAGTACTTGGCGCCCTCTTGCCTTTTTAAACTGGCTTCATAGACCAGAAGATTTCTGAGTGGTCGTCAGCTTCTACTGTCTGTGACCTGATGTCAGTAACTGGTGTGACCAGAAATGTGTGGACTGCAGCAGGGAATGCCAGGCACAAGTAGTGTAAAATAATATAATTTATTTAAAAGGTAAGTGAATAACAAAGATGTAAACGCACCTCCAACATACCAAACTGTGTAAAATAAACCAAATTAGCAAATAGTGACACATAATGAACAACTACCTAAACTAAGTATATACAGCAGATAGGGAATGCAAAATCGTAATTGTAGCCAAGCCAGGGTCATACACAGGAGATCAAGCAAAGGGAGCTGGGAGCAAGACAGGGCAGGAAAAGGGGAACAGGAGATGGAGAGAGCAGGTGGGAAGGGATCAGGCTGCAGGATCACAGGTCAGGGGCACATGGAGACCAAAACACCAAGGCAACCAGAGCAGGACAGACAGGATTTATATATACAGTGGAACCTTGGATTGCGAGTAACGAGGTTTGCGTTTTTTTTTTCAAAACCCTGACTCGCTTTGCGAGCGTTGTCTCGCAAAACGAGCAGGATTAAAGCCACTGGGGTGTGCAGTACTGCTTTTGGCCAGAGGTGCTGATGATGCTCGTAGACACTCTAAGACCCTTGGAGACACTCTGAGACACTCGGTTCCTGAGTGTCTCGGAGCATCTCTGGGGCCCCCGCACCTCTGGCCACATGCGGTACTGCATAGATAAGCAGTGGCCGTGGAACGAATTATCTGATAGTTAATAGTTTCCATTATTTCCTATGGGGAAACTCGCTTTGATATATGAGTGCTTTGGATTACAAGCATTGTTCAGGAACAAATTATGCTTATAATCCAAGGTATTACTGTACTTCCTGCAACTTTTGCAATGTTTGAGAGTTCTGGCGTGAACCGAACAGGGGGGTGCTCGGCCCAACTCCAGTGGTAAAAATTATACAGTAAGGTAAGTAAGTGTGGGGCAAAATTAGGTTACATGATCCAATCAATAGCACACTTCCACTTACATGGGATCTAATAAATGGCTCCTGACAGTGTATTTTGTAGCTGTGGTGCCATTAAAGTCCATCCACTTTTTGCTAACCCAATAATGTTATCCAAAAGTGAAAAAATGGCTATACAGACATTTACATTTTTTTAATTTTGGCTGAAGTGCAGTTGTAATGATAATCTAACTTGTCATTTGTTTTTTCCTATTGCGTACATATTGAGTATTTTACATTATAGTTCACAGGACTTTTGTAGCACAATAAAAAAACTTACAAACGGTAATATATTAAATATTGAAGTGAGATTTCCCACTTCAGAGAATTGGAAAGATAATTTTGATCTAAATACAGATCCGGTCTAGGAAGTGTATTATTAAAACCCAGCACTAGGCTTGGTGTCAGTACAAATGATTGAAAACAAATAAGGTATTGGACTCCAGCTAGTAATATCGACCTACTTCCTCCAGGGCACTGGCTTAAATATTATTGAAGCTTAAAACAAAATCTCTGGGATACAGCAAGATTATTTTTCATGTGAGCAGGAAAGAATGACAGACTCTGATGTGACTTGACATGAAACAATAGAGAAAAAAAATGCTTTTATCAAATTTGTAAGATACAAAAATCCCCGTGCACAAAAGCATTAACACGTATTTGCAGTTGTTTCCACATAAAAATGTGCATTGTGCTTTGTTTTTGATAATGCAGTGTGTTATTTTTCAGCAATATACAGTATTTGGCAAAAAAAAAAAAAAAAATCGTCTGACTTTTGTTCATTGTAAAGTATTTGAAAGTATTCTAATGCCGCGTACACACGACCGGACTTTCCATCAGAATAGACTCCGATGGTCTTTCCGACGGAGTTCCGCTGAAACTGACTTGCCTACACACGATCACACCAAAGTCCGATCGTTTAGAACGTGATGACGTACGACGGGACTAGAAAAAGGAAGTTCAATAGCCAGTAGCCAATAGCTGCCCTTGCGTCATTTTTGGTCTGTCGGACTAGCATACAGACGAGCGGTTTTCCTGATAGGAATTGATTCCTTCGGAAAGATTTGAAATATGTTCTATTTCTAGGTCCGTCAGAATTTTAGAAAGAAGAAGTCCAATGAAGCCCACACACAATCGGAATGTCCGACGGAATGATTCCGTCAGACCTTTTCTGCCGGAAAGTCTGGTCGTGTGTATGCGGCATAAGAGATGTACAAAAAGAGCTTTTAGAAGATTTGATATACGATTTTTAGTACACCATATGTAATATGTGTCTACAAGTTTTAGATACTCCTTTTTATATAACCTTGTGCAGTCTTGTTTCTCAGCCCTGATGAAGGGGGAGCCTTGGGCACCCAAAATACATTGGATTTTTCTTCTGACATTTTACCAAGAGTGATACATTTTTACTTGAACTAACCTGTGTAGGTCTCTTCATTGGTTGGATTTTCTTAGGGACCCTCAGGGATACCCCATATAACAGAAAGCTGCCAGGATCCACTGCTCTTAACACACCTTTTGTGAAGTAGCTGCCAGGAAAGGCTCATTGCAGCACTCGATCTCCAGTGCATAGATAATGACCACTAAGGATGAGCCAAACACCCCCCCCCCCCCCGGTTTGGTTCACACCAGAACTTGCGAACAGGCAAAAAATTCAGACGAACACACAAACACCGTTAAAGTCTATGGGACACGAACATGAAAAATCAAAAGTGTTCATTCATTTTAAAGGCTTATATGCAAGTTTTTGTCATAAAAGGTTGGGGACCCAGGTCCTGCCCCAGGTATCAATGCAAAAAAAGTTTTAAAAAGGCAGTTTTTTTCGGGAGCAGTGATTTTAATAATGTTTAAACTGAAACAATAAAAATGAAATATTCATTTAAATATCGTGCCTGGGGGGTGTCTATATTATGCCTGTAAAGTGGAGCAGTTTTCCCGTGTTTAGAACAGTACCACAGCAAAATGACATTTCTAAAGGAAAAAAAGTCATTTAAAACTGATCACGGCTGTAATGAGTTGTCGGGGCTCGGCAATATAGATAAAACTAATTGAAAAAAAAACGAACCAAAAATTTTAAAAATATTGCGTGGGGGTCTCCCCAAAATCCATACCAGGCCCTTCAGGTCTGGTATGGCTATTAAGGGGAACCCTGTACCAAATTAAAAAAAATGGCGTAGGGGTCCCCCTCAAAATCCATACCAGACCCTTATCCGAGCACGCAACCTGGCAGGCTGCAGGAAAAGAATTGGGGACAAGAGAGTACATTGTACCCCTACCATTTCACATAAAAAAGTGTCAAAAATAGTAAAAAAGACAAGAGACACTTTGGGACAATTCCGTTAATAAAAAATAAAAAAATAAAAATGTCCCCACGATGTAGATCCATCTCACGCCGCCCGACGGACTGAAAAAAGAAAAAAAAAGCTGCAACAGCTCCGCCTCCATGGGAGGCTCCCGCCGAGTGACGCTTCTTCTTGGTGACAGCCGTTGTATAGCTGAGGGCGGGGCCACCCAGTGACGTAAACGGGTGACCCTGCCCCCCCTGACGCCATGCCACCACTTTTTATGACAATAAATTGCATATAAGCCCTTAAAATGAGCACTTTTGGTAGTGTCCCATAGACTATACCAGGGTTTCGTGGCTTTCGAATTTGCCGCGAACACCACATAATGTTCATTGTTCGCCAAACGTCCGAACAACCAAAGTTTGGCCCGAACTTATGCTCGGGCTGAACCGTTTGCCCATCCCTAATGACCAGGAAAATGACCAGGCACCATAGATACCATGCACCTGCTGAAAAGATTTTTTGATCCACCAGAACTGGATGAACATAAAAGAGTCTCGCCCCCCCCCCCCTCTTTTCCTGCGCCCACACAGAAAACCATTTATTTTTCTTTTTAGGTGAACATCATAGAATTCGATGGCATCTGTCTCAACAAAGCCATGTGATCAGCATAGGAGTGGCAAAATGATCACATGGGTTTGCTTATCAACAAAGCCCATTCACACCACCATATTGCACACATTACCACAATGCACAAGTCATAGCGATGCCTTTCCCTTGGCATCTCAGCTTATCCACAGTGTACCACAGAGCACCACAAGACATAATATACATTGCAGTAAACTTTGCCATTTTTGCTAGGTAGAATTATTAGACAGGGTAGTGATACAAAGCTGAACTTTTTCTACTTTTCTGGTAATAATACTGAATTGGCGCACAATTATGACACAAGCATCGAATGTTGTAAAATGTAAGCATTTGAATCTAAACTCTGGGAACTGTGTTGCCCTCTATACATTGAATTGATTATGACTGAGCAAAACAGAGCTGTAAAAGAGCTTGGAAATACTGGTGAACAGCAAGCTTTGCAGTAATGCTTATTACCAAGAGACAGCTGCAAAGCAAACAAAATGTTGGCATATGTTACAAGACAGATTGGAAAAAGTGATCCTAATCTACAATGTAAATTACCTTCACAGTTGTGTATATTAATGATTTATATATTTCAAAGTCGAAGCCTAAGTTTACATAAATAAAAAAAAAAAGCAGAAAAAAGGGACATGACTGACGGATACCGATGTCCTTATTCCCCTAATACCAAACCACGTCCATTCCTACCCCAATAACTCAAACCACACCGAGCTTGGAGTATAAAAGGCCGTAGTGGCCTAATTTTTATTTAACAAATAATTTTATATAAAAATATAACATATAAAACATTATCAATCATAAATAGAAAAACATCAACAACAAACAACAACATCTGTTAAAACAACCTGTTTGATCATCAAGCGTTGGTCTGAGCAATATCTTAAAAAATCCTCCGTGTCCATAACAGGACTAGCACTGCGGTCCCATCAAATCTATCAAAAATAGGCCTCAAGCCGACAAGCTGGCTCAGAGACTAGCAATGACCGCAGTGCCCCATTATCACTTCCCGGTTAACCTCCGTTAACCGGGAACCACAATCCTGAGCCATAGCAACGCTAGGCTCCCAAAAAAGACTCTTACTTTTACCATCCACCTTCTTTTGCCCAGACCAACGCCCGCCATCACTTTCCTTTTTTCTCTTTTTTTTTTTTTTTTTTAAAACTTTAACCTTAACCAGATCTACTCGACCGTAATATATCAAAAAAGGGGAGGGTGGGCGGGAACTTTCTCCAACCACTGTTACTCCCCCTTGGGCGGGGTTAACCTATAAAGCCCTGTTTGATACCTCCCCCTCGGTTACTTTTTTGTACCCACCCCTTAAACTATTAACTCCCCTGTTCCCACAGTCATGTATGCCCTCCGCTATGTATTACATGCTGTTGCTACGGGCTTCTCTTGACTGACGGATACCGATGTCCTTATTCCCCTAATACCAAACCACGTCCATTCCTACCCCAATAACTCAAACCACACCGAGCTTGGAGTATAAAAGGCCGTAGTGGCCTAATTTTTATTTAACAAATAATTTTATATAAAAATATAACATATAAAACATTATCAATCATAAATAGAAAAACATCAACAACAAACAACAACATCTGTTAAAACAACCTGTTTGATCATCAAGCGTTGGTCTGAGCAATATCTTAAAAAATCCTCCGTGTCCATAACAGGACTAGCACTGCGGTCCCATCAAATCTATCAAAAATAGGCCTCAAGCCGACAAGCTGGCTCAGAGACTAGCAATGACCGCAGTGCCCCATTATCACTTCCCGGTTAACCTCCGTTAACCGGGAACCACAATCCTGAGCCATAGCAACGCTAGGCTCCCAAAAAAGACTCTTACTTTTACCATCCACCTTCTTTTGCCCAGACCAACGCCCGCCACAGCACCCAAGAATAACACCTTAATCTTGGGTGCCCCTCCACACCCGAAGTGCTCTCTGTATGCCATCTTGTAGCCCCAAGGCCCACAAATCAATTCCAACCTCGTTCAAATGCACTCCATCCGCTCTTAAATACCACCATGTCTCGAACTCGAGTTCCAAATGCCTAACCGCCAGCCCACCGTTATTTACTACAAACTTGCTAACTTCCCTATTTATTTTTTTACGTGCCCTGTTGACCCCCTCAACTGATCTCGCCATCCTCCAGGAAGTCCGGGCCACCATGTCTGACCAAACAATCACCATTTTCGGAAAGGCTTCTCTCAACCGCAAAACATCCAACTTGATGTCGCGCTTCAGGTCCACCATAGATCTAATACCCAGGTCATTACCGCCAGCATGTATTACCAATACATCCGGCGGCCTATCGCGCTGTGCATAACGATGCACCTCCGGCACCAATCTGCCCCACAACATGCCTGGGATCCCCAGCCACTTTATGCACGCTTCCCTCCTGCCAAAACCCAATTGCCTACCCTCGTGTCGGGCGTCCCCTCTCCGAGCCCCCCACGCCACATAGGAATGACCCATGATCCAGACCATCCCAGGCAGCGAATCTGAAATAGACAAAAACACAGGAAACCATACTATAACCAACAACCCTATTAACACTTACCGAACCATACCCATATCTCTATTACACCACAAATAATTAACCTACAAACTAACCACCAAATTGGGCCGCACATAAGATTGAAACCTCTTGGATTCCCATCTACCAATCTTTTTTACCATCTCCTCCCCCAATCCATTCCTGGCTGCTTCCGTGGCTGCTCCTATCCTGAAGGAATGTGACGAGAAATCCTTCTCGGTCAGTCCTAAACCCCGGATACATTTTGCAAAAACTGCCCCAAATTGGAATCTGGATAAACATTCACCACCTGAATGTACCAAAAGGGGGCCCATTCCCGCCGGGCGCAAACTCAAAAACTCCCGCACTGTCCCAACTGGGCACAACACCGAACCCACAACCGGATACACCCTAACGATTCTGCCCCTTCCCAGTTGATCGGTCTTTGATTTTCTCAAATACAACTGCAAGGCTTCCGCCTCACACTTCACATCCTGATAATTCAGCCCTCCCTGTACCTTCTTGGAAGGGCTAACCAACTCCCCTATTCTAAAGGCCCCAAAAAACGCTAATAAAAAGGCTACCTTGAACAACAGCACTTCATAACCTGAAGAGCACACCCTCTCCAGTTGTGCTATAACACCCTGCAAAATCTCGAATGTCACCGGCCTTCTCACATCCTTCTTAACCCAAGCCTTTCTGTAACCCTTCATTGCCTGCCGGACCCAGAAGTCTTTCGTAAAATCCATCTGACCCTGCAACTTGAACAGAAAGGCCAACCCAGATACATTCTTATTCACTACAGCTGCAGACACACCCTCCTCCATCTTCCTGGCAATGTAGTATATCAAGAGCAACCGCACCTCTCCACCCACCGGCTCCTCCCCGATTTCATTCACAAAATCCATCCATTCCTGCCATACCCTGGTGTAAGCCGCCCACGTAGACCCACTTACCGAGTTCTTTATCCATCCGGCGATGAGGCCAATGCTATCCCCCACAGCCAGTCGGGACAAGGAACCCCGTGTTGCTCCGCCTCCGGCGCCAACTCCCGGAACCTTTCCCACTGGAAGCGAGACAACGCATCAGCTATAACATTTTCCACCCCTGGTAAATGGACCGCATGAATGAAAACATTCAGTTGCAAACAACGTAGTACCAGATGTTGTAATAGCCTAATCACTGGCGGAGATGATGCCGTGTTCCTATTAATTACCTGTACCACACCTAGGTTGTCCCCATGGAAACGCACCTTCAGGTCCCTGAATGATGCTCCCCATAACTCCACCGCCAGCACCACCGGAAACAACTCCAGCAGCACCAGGTTTTTTGTAAATCCTGCTTCCAACCACGACTGAGGCCAAGGCCCAGCACTCCATTGTCCCTGAAAAAAAGCCCCAAAACCGGTTGAACCTGCGGCATCCGTGAACAGTTCCAAGTCAAAATTGCTGACCGGACCAGCCATCCAGAAAGCCCTCCCGTTAAAAGCTTCCAAAAAGGTGTGCCACACCTTTAAGTCCGCTCTATGTGTTTCTTTTAATCGAACGAAATGCCTTGGCGATTTTACGCCGCTCGTGCTGGCCGACAACCTGCGACAGAAGACCCTCCCCATTGGTAATATGCGGCATGCAAAATTAAGCTTACCCAATACCGATTGTAGCGTCTTCAGTCGCACTTTCCGCAAACCCATGAGCCCCGCAATTTCCCTCTTCAGGTCCTCCAGTTTATCGCCCGGCAACCGGCATTCCATTGCTTCCGTGTCTAGCACAATGCCCAAGAACGTGATGACCGTACTCGGTCCCTCCGTTTTGTCAGCCGCCAATGGAATGCCGAATTTGTCTGCGATATGTTCCAGCGTAGCCAAAAGCACCGCGCAGATCCTTGAATCAGCTGGGCCCATGCAGAGAAAGTCATCCAGATAATGAATTATAGAATTCACACCTGACACCTCCCTAACTACCCATTCCACAAACGAGCTGAACTGCTCAAATATCGCGCACGATATAGAGCAGCCCATTGGTAAGCATTGGTCGACATAAAATTCGTTGTTCCAATGACATCCCAACAACCGAAAGCTGTCCGGGTGTACTGGCAGCAGTCGGAAAGCTGATTCCACATCTGCCTTTGCCATGAGAGCCCCCTTTCCATACCGTCGCACCCATCCCACTGCCGCATCAAATGATGTATAGGTCACGGAACACTCACCCTGGTCTATCGCATCATTGACCGACCCCCCTTTTGGGAAAGATAAATGATGGATTAGCCTGAATTTTCCTGGCTCCTTCTTTGGGACCACACCCAGCGGTGACACCACCAAATTATCCAACGGCGACACCGAAAAAGGACCTCCCATCCGACCCAATGCAACCTCCTTCCTTAGTTTCTCAGAAACTACCTCCGGGTGTTGCATGGCTGACTTTAAATTAGGCGACACAGGCGGGATAACCGACAGATTGCACGGTATCCTAAATCCCACTGAGAAACCTTCATCCAACAATTGCGCTGCTTTCTTGTCTGGGTACCTACCTAGAAACGGCCGCATCTTTTCCACTCTCACCGGGGTCCTCCCTTTTGTTTGCAGTTTCTCCTTGCCTACCCTTTCCTTGTTTGAAACACCTTGACCCCGGGTGGGATCCCCCACATCCTGAACACTCATGCTTGTACTTACATGAGGTTCCGAACCTGCAGGTCCCGGCGTTGTATTGCCAACAAACCCCCTTTTTGTTTCCGACCGTATGTCCCTGGGTGGAAGGTCCACCGGTCCCTCCTGGAAAAAACTGGTTGGGGGCCCTCGTCGTCGTCGTCATCAATCTCATCCATAGGCTGATGTCCTTGTGATCCCAACGGAGCGCCGGTCTGATTGCCCTCCGTTGACGGAACTGTTCATCGTACCTCAGCCACGCCGTGCCCCCATAAACCCTGTACGCCTCTCCGATAGCATCTTGATAGCAAAATAGAGCTGAGCAATGCTCCGGGTGCTTCTCCCCTATCACACTTGCCATAATCGCAAAAGCCTGCAACCAGTTTGCAAATGTTCTAGGGATCAGCCTGTACCTCCTCTTCTCCTCGTCCTCCTTCTTTGAATCATCAGGTTTCACCCTATCCAGATTAAATTTCTCTAACGGCAGTAGGGAAAATATCTCAACATATTCACCCTTCCACAGTTTTTCCCGCACTTCTTGCTTCAGGTGCGCGCCCAACGGTCCCTCATAGCATACATACACCTCGCACCTGGCTGCATCATCCAATCTGGTTATATCCTGCCTACTTGTGGTCTCAGCTGTCTTGTCCGTCCCCTGCGCCCCTGTACTCCCGGGCGTTACCGGTGCAGGCGTGGCCACCGCCGCCGTGACCGAAGGCCCCGCCGTTGTCCCTCCCGTGAGTGCCACCGCCCCGGTGCCTCCTGCCGGCGGCGCCCACGCTGTTGCAGGGCCCGAGGGAACCGTCCCTGCTCCTTCAAAGCGCTGCAGGAGCTCCCTAATGCCTGCTAAAAACCCCCCCAATGCTGTAGCCCCCCCACTGCCTGACACCCCCGACCCACTGCTGCCCCCGCCCCCCACTGAAACCCCCGTCCCCCCCACTCTGGCCTGACTGGAATTAAGGGATAAAACATTGGACTCACCAGGCTGCACAGGCGTAGCCTCATCAGCCGGAACAGGGATCTCCACCGCTGCCGTTCGCTTTTGCTGGGGTACCGATTCTTCCTCCGACCCGGACCATCCACCTGTTCGATCGCCGCTTCTCTCTTCTTCTTCCTCTGACGAAGGCCCGCCCGGCCTGGCCGCCGGGGTTGCCGCCGTGACTGTGGCAGTACGCCCCCGCCTCCGCGTGTCACATCCGCCCGCTGACTTGCAGGTTGCCTTGCCCGGACCGGTGTGCCTGACCTCAGTCCTGCCGCCTGGTACATGTGGTGCCCCGCTGGGCCGACCCCTCTCGATCCTCCTGTGTGCCCTTGCCGTGGAACCGGACGGCCCAGGGCTTGCTGCACGTGTCCTCTCCCTTGACGCTGGCTGACTCCTGCAGGGGGCGGGGCTCACGCTCCTCACTCTGCCCGCTCTGCTGGGCCGCGCCGCCGCTTCCATCCCTTCCAGACGATCGCTCCGCCGGGTCCCGTCGGCGTTCGCTCTGCCGCCATCCGCTCCGGCCATTCTCTTTGGCGGTGGGCCCACCGCGAGACCCGGAGGAGTCCCGGGTTGCCGCTGTCCAGAAACCCGCTGGTTGGGGGAGAACCGCTCGGGCGGCCGGGACCGCCGTGTTCTGGCGCCGCTAGACCTACCCAGCGCCTCAGGCTGACTGGTCTGCAAAGCCGCAGCTATGGTCTCTTGCAGCCATGCTGCCCCACGAACCACGGCCTCCTTCCTGAGCTGCTCCATAAGTCCGTCCAGCTCCATCTTCAATGAACTTTCTCCAACCACTGTTACTCCCCCTTGGGCGGGGTTAACCTATAAAGCCCTGTTTGATACCTCCCCCTCGGTTACTTTTTTGTACCCACCCCTTAAACTATTAACTCCCCTGTTCCCACAGTCATGTATGCCCTCCGCTATGCATTACATGCTGTTGCTACGGGCTTCTCTTTACATTTATTGTGAAGTGTCCTTTGTACTAGTGTCAGCTGTCATAGTGAAAATCCAAAGTCATCTGTCCCCCTCCTATAACCTGCAGCCATAATGTTCCAGCGGGGTTAATACCAGTGCTGGACTTGTTACAGGCACCATAGGTGTGCGCAGCCTATTGCATTAGGGTGTGTACCCCAAAGCTCAAACACACATGCCTTTCCCTGCAGCCTCAGCTGCCTTGGAGTATGAATTATTATTATTATTATACACGATTTATATAGCACCAACAGTTTACACAGCACTTTACAATGAAGAGGAGGGACAGCATAATTACAGTATGGGAAGTGCTCTGTGCTGAGCGTCTTCCTGTTCATTTACAAACTGAAGCCTAGTAAACACAATTTAATATGCTTCAGTTATGATTGAACACAGTGAGTGAGTGTGTACACTGTGTTCATTTAGAAAAGGAAGGGGCTGGTAAGTGACATATTGATTAGCCCCTTCCCCCACTCTCCATCCTGAAACATCCCCCTCAGCAGCCAGGGGAAGACGAGATGAGGGAAGCCAGCAGCACTGCGGTGGAGTAGGCACTACACGGGGGGGAGCACGGGCAGTAGGGGGAATCGGCACCACACAGAGTGATTAGGGTATGCCCAGGCACACCTAGCACAACCCCTGTGCATGCCTATGACATGCACCCATTAAGAGTGCTGTCTATGCCCACATTTTTTAAAGCCCCCTTATCCAATCATAGAAGCTGTGCTATAGCTACCATGAATGAAAAACAATCTATGAACGGAGGGCGGGCAGATGAATGAAAAGTCTGCCCCTTCCATTCCTTTTTGGCAAGGTCAACAGGTTTCTCTTTAGCCTGAAAAATAAAAACCAAATCAGCCACTACACCTAAAAGCTGGTATACTGCAATATTTTTGTTCTTGGGTTTAGTTATCCTAGAAGATCAAAAGAAGGTTCTACCGGAGATTCAGTAAACAGCAAAGCAGGATGCTGCTTTGCCTCTGGTGAAAGTAAGAATCTGGAGGGATATTGGTCTACACTAATTCTGGTGCGCTAAGAAGGATGAATTAAAGTTGTTTCTATCATTTATGCATGTAGCCATCTGTCATCAGAGGTATCTAGTAATTTTAGTACTCCTGGGTAGTAATTTAGCCCAGGTCAATTTGTAGTTTTCTTCACCTGGTTTCTCTCCTAGGTTCAGAATTGCTGCTTTTCCCTGTTGCCGCCACTGGTTGTTGCTAGCAATATTCTTGGGGGCAGTGAAAATCTTGGGCTGTTGGGCATTAATGTCCCCTTTGGGCTCAACTTTGAGGTTCATGACTAATGGTGTGTGCTCAGCGGGGCTATAAATATTTGGGGAGTAGCCTGATGAGCTATCTTCCTCCAGAGCTGTGGCCTGGGGAAGTGCATTCATTGGTTTGTGCTGTGTAGGAAAGAGTCCACGTGGGGTCTAGCACAGAATTACTCAAGCTGTCCAGCCTGGTCGAGTATGGTACAGCATCCAAGATGGAACAGCCAGTGTATGGAAGTCCTGCTAGTAGGGGATTGATGTCCATCCTCAAAGAATCCTGGCACCCCCTTGGATAGAGGAAAAGTCCGGTGGAGTCTGGAGCCCTGATACTGAAGGAGACTTATAACTTAACTCTCTCTCCCTGCGAGTCAGCAATAAAACTTAAAAAACACTAAAGTTTTTGGGGCCCATCTTTGTCGTGACTCCATGGATGTGCCTGGGGTAATGCTAGCCCTCTCTGAGTTGGGGTATGATTTTTTTGCTGTTCTTTTAAGTTTTTCAAATGTTTTATGATATTTTATCCCCCTTCTGTACATTGTAACCAAGCTTCAGTATGGTCACTTCAAGGGCTGCTGTTAGAAATCACAGGGCCCCGTACAGCCTACTTAACAGGGCCCCCCCTATATATCATAACTATAATATCACAAAAAATACAGCATTTGAAAACGAGCTGAAGGGAGAAAAGGAGAAGCCGGCTTTCAACTGCTACAGAGAGGCCCATACAGGGGATTGGTTACTGGTTCCAGTAATTGCCCTCCCGCCAGAGCAATCACCTGATTCTCCCTGTTGCCTGGGCCCCCCTGCTGGCCGGCCCCATACAAGAGGACCAGTGGTACCCCCTTATCGGTGGCCCTAGTCAACTCATCAGTCATAGAAGAGGAGTACTATTGTGGTTGAATATAAGTTTTGAACTATAATGTTTTTGAGTCTCTACAGAAATAGTTAGAGATGTTATACGTTTTACTAAACCGAGACAATGTCAGATTGAAGTAAATTGGAATGAAATAAGTATTATCTTTTTCATACTCTGATAATATTTTGCATGTCTGTTTCACACTGATATTACTCAGACACCAAACACTGAGCAAGGTTCTTGAGCTTCATTTTTCTCCTTTGAGATACGGCAAAGTGCACTTGTAGATAGCAATTGAGCACATAAGTTCCCAAGCCAGCAGTGTAAAGTGAGATGTCCACAGTCATTAAATGCATTATTTTTGAAGTTATAGACAGCAGGGATGGTTACTTGGAAAAAAAGACATCTGCACTTTTTATTTTGAAACAATCCGTTTTTCTGTACTTTTTGTCCATATCAAGACCTTGATTGCGGCTGGTAATCAGGCTGCTCTGTGGAAATGAAATGTCCAGTGGTAGAGTAAGTAGAAGGGGGAAAAAAACTGCGCTAAACCTCAGTGAAAACTAATAAATGTATATACAGCAGCTGACACTCAAACAAACAAAGTTCAAAGTAACATGTGGAAAAATATGTGCAGCGCTCAAGCATGTAACCATAAGGGTGGGAACATGACATACAGTGACTTATAAATGATTCACTACAAATAATATAAATAATCATAGACTTGTGATAAAAATGTGAATATGAACAAGGGATAGAAACTCAAATTGTGCTGTTGAGACACAATGAGATATAGGGCCTAGTCCATATGTTGAATACAAAAACAATGGAGAAAGTTCTTATGGCCTTGTTTCCAAATAGATTTGACTGGAGTGTAGTCTAGATGGACCGATTGATGTGCCAATAAACGTTTTCCAGAGATAAAGTAAACACGATAAGGTACTCTTACCGACTGTGGTGGATGCACATACCATACGGCAGTGAGTCTAACAAGCTTGAAAACCTCCTGATGATGTTGGATTGGGTGCGATGGTAGGCAACTCCAAGGTACAGGACCAGATGAGACCAATGACCAGCAGCAGCAGGTGGCCTAGGCACATCCATGTATAGATGATGGAAAGATAGTCAGGAGTGGCAAAATGTGAAATATGGAGGAAAAGAAAAACAGGTGCTCCACATGGTGCAAATCAACCAATTACGGTTTGTTGGGCATAGAAAATCTTACAACAGCTTGCAAGATAAATAATAAAAAAATTATCACGAATACAATAAAAATAGATAAAAAGCAATGTGGATGGCATAAATTTGGAAGTCCGACTCGTTTCAACACAAAGGGTCTTTAACTGGGGCATCAAGGTTCATGATGTCCCAGCTGAAGACCCTTTGTGTGAAATGCATCGGGTTTGCACATTCATGCCACCCACATTGCTTTTTATCTATTTTTATTGTATTCATGATCACGGCCTCCAGAGCGCTTTTCTCCACCCTTCCTCCCCCCAAGCTCAGCGCCATTTAGGGAGCCCACGCATGGTGGACCCTCCGGGCACACCGGCTCCGCCGTCCACTCTGGCGGCCGATACGAGCACCGGGAGGAATCCCTGACGCCGGCAGAGCTCATCTGGCGGTGGCCGAGGTGCGGTATCTCCGCCGGTGCCGCCAGCTCGCCGCGGGAGATGGGAGCACATGGCAGGCTCGCCTAATGGGGCCCCTTCTAGGGAGTTGGCCCAGCGTGGGAGAGGCCGCCATGCGGGGAACGGACAGTCGGGGCGAACGGTCGGTCTCTTAGGTCTGGGGGCGGAGCCGGTCGGGTACCCCCTCATCTTCCTTAACAGCAGCCCCCATCAGGAGAAGCACGGGAAGCACGGGAGCGAGGCGCAACGAGGGACCAGGACTTCCAGACCCATGACTGTGGCTTCATCGGTTGAGATCCCGGGTGCAGCGGGCCAGCATGATGCGACTTTTCCCCGGTCAGAGGGGGAGTTGTCTAGCTCCGATGATGAGAGGCTGGTTTGGGCAGCAGCGGTGGAGACCGGAAGCGCGGCTGTAGGACCCCTTCCTGTGCAGCCTGGTGAGTCAAATCTTAACACTTTATCACCTTTGCAGGTTGTTTTGGGTGGTTTGTTAGGTTTGGGGGCGGGGGGTGGCGGGGGGCAGGGTGCATCCCCTCCCCCGCCGGTATTGCCGAATGCACCCCCTCCTCATGTGGTAGCCCAAGGGGCTGCAGCGTCAGGTGTGGGGTCCGATTTACAAACTCTCCTGTCGGGTTTGCGCTCACTGGTTCAACGTTTTGATGGGGTTTCAGTTGTCTCTTCTCCTGTGCAGGGTTGGGTGCCCAGCCCGGCTGGGACAGCTCCGCCACTTGCGGGAGTTTCAGTGCCGGGGACAGGCGAGGGTTCGTCTACTGTGGTGGGAGAAGGGAGGGTGCAGAAAGGCTCAGGGGTCGTTGACAAATCTGCGAGGAGTAAGGAATCCGGGAAGGCAGTTGACACTGTGCGTTTGGCGGACGCGGCCAAATGTGAAGTGTATGTTTGCTTTGAAGGTCCTTTGGGGGCCCATCTCAAGCCGGAGGTGCGGGAAAAAATCTGGAAAGGTGAATACGTGGAGATTTTTTCCTTACTGCCGCTTGAGAAATTTATTTTGGACAGGGTGAAGCCAGACGAGTCCAAGAAAGAAGAGGAAGAAAAACATAGGTATCGTCTTATTCCCCGATCATTTGCCAATTGGCTCCAGGCGTTTGCTATCTTAGCAAGTGTGATTGGTGAGAAACAGCCCGAGTGCTGCTCTGCGCTCTTTTGTTACCTGGACGCAATTGGCGAAGCTCAACGGGTTTATGGGGGACAGGCTTGGCTCCGATATGACGAACAATTTTGTCAGAGGAAGGCGGTTCGCCCCTCAATACGCTGGGACCATAAAGACATCAGCTTGTGGATGAAGCTGATGTCTGCGGCTCGGCCCGCTCCTACTTTTTTTCCAGGCAGGGTCAGAGGTGTGGATGCCCTGGGACAGCCGGCCCCAAAAGTTAAAGGGGTGTGTTGGCAATTTAATGAAGGGGCCTGTAGGTATGGAATCGGTTGTCGTTTCAAGCATGAATGCTTGGGCTGTGGGGGCGGGCACATGTTATCCCGATGTTTCAAAAGAGGGAAGGGTAGGCCCGGGGATTCTTCAGGAAAGAGGGAGGACTCCGGTGATGGTGGAAAAGATGCGTCCCTTCCTAAATAGATATCCAGATCGGACGGCTGCCCGGTTGTTGGAGTTGGGTTTTTCTGAAGGTTTTCGTATACCATGTGCGTTACAAAATATTCCTCCTGTAGCCAGGAATTTGAGGTCGGCTTTTAAACACCCTGGGGTAGTATCCAAGAAGGTAGCTAAAGAGGTGGCGTTAGGTCGGATGAGCAGCCCTTTCCCATCCCTCCCTAGGGCGGACCTGGTGGTTTCTCCCTTTGGGGTGGTACCCAAGAAGGAACCGGGGAAATTTAGATTGATTCACCACTTGTCTTCTCCGAAGGGGGTTTGTCAATGACATCATTGTTTCCGATGCATGCCCGGTGTCATATACATCGTTCGACACGGCGGTTAATTGGGTTTGGCGATATGGCCGGGGGGCCCTTATGGCAAAGTCTGATGTTGAGGCGGCTTTTCGGTTACTTCCGGTTCACCCTGACAGTTTTTACCTTTTGGGATGCCAATGGCAGGAGGAATATTATGTTGATCGGTGCTTGCCCATGGGCTGTTCTATCTCATGCTCACTGTTTGAGACGTTCAGTTCATTTGTGGAATTGGTAGTGCGAGACGTGTCAGGAATTAATTCCATCATACATTATCTAGACGATTTTTTGTGTGTAGGACCTCCTTCATCCAAGGTGTGCGGGAATTTGCTGGCTACACTTCAGCATATCTTGGAGCGCTTTGGTATACCAAATACGGTGGGTATACGGTGGGTCCGGTAACTGAACTCAGGTATAATGATTGATTCTCGGGCCATGGAATGCCGTTTACCGGAGGACAAACTGCGGGTCCTCCAGGCGGAGATTCGATGTTTGGTGGGTAAGCGCAAGATACAGCTGCGCCAGCTGCAATCGCTGTTGGGAAAGCTGAATTTTGCTTGCAGGATTTTGACCATGGGGCGTGTGTTTTGTCGCCGCTTGTCAGCAGGCATCTCGTCCCCCATACACTACATCACGCTGAGGCGGGAACATAGGGAGGGCTTGCGCATTTGGCATGCTTTCCTGGATTCCTATAACGGCAGGGCCTTATAGATGGAGGGCCCGGTTAGTAATTTTGACATGAAATTCTTTACCGACGTGGCTAGATCGTCTGGCTTCGGGGCTTTCCTGGGGGGGGGGGGGGGGCGGTGGTGTGCTGAGCGGTGGCCGGAGGAATGGCGTAGGGCGGGTCTCCTCAAGAATTTGGTTTTGCTGGAGCTATTTCCTGTTATCGTGGCGGTGGAAATTTGGGGGGAGGTTTTTCGGAATCGGAAAATAAGATTGCACTGCGATAACATGGGGATAGTTCAGGTCATCAACCAAGTGTCGGCCTCTTCAATGCCAGTGGTGTGTTTGTTACGGCACCTGGTGTTGCGTTGTTTGCAGATTAATGTTTTTCTGTACGCTGTGCATATTCCTGGCACATCTAACACTGTCGCTGATGCTTTGTCTCGGTTTCAGTGGGACAGATTCCAGGCGGTGGCACCTGCAGGGGAGCAGCACGGGAATCCTTGTTCTCCGGAGTTGTGGCAAATACCGTTGGAATCATCGCGGATTTGATCCGGAATTCGGTGTGTGCTAGTATATGGGCAGCGTACGCTAAGGTTTGGTGGGAATGGTGTGGGTTGTTAGGACAGGTGGACGGTGGAGCGGGAGTGGCTAGAGTGACAGCCTTATTGTACTTCATTGGGTTGAATTATGAGAAAGGGGTGTCAGCCTCTGCCATGGATCGCAAAATGGCGGGTTGGCGTTCTGGTTTAAAATGACAGGGGAATGTGATGCCATGAGAGCGTTTATGGTTAGGCAAGCCCTGAAGGGGTATATGAGAGGGGCCAAAAGTAGAGACGGTAGGTGCCCGGTCACTTTGTCCATACTGGAGCAGCTGCTGGTGGAGGTGAGTAACGTGTGTACTTCAGAATATGAAGCTGTGTTGTTCAAAGTTGCATTTGGTTTGGCTTTTTATGGGGCATTCCGGTTAGGTGAGCTGGTTAGTCCTTCCAGGCATGCGCAAGGGGGTCTTCAGTTTAGGGATGTTCGCTGTGGTTTGGCATCTGTAGCTCTTTTCCTTCGCAGGTCCAAAACAGATCGGGCGGGCAAGGGTAAGTATGTGCATGTGTATGCTATCCCTGGTGGGGCGTCCTGTCCGGTTACAGCTGTACGGAAGTTTTTGGGTTGCCTCTCGTCTAGCGAGGGATCCTTTTTGGTTCATCGGGGTGGCTCTTTGTTATCGCAGTATCAGTTCATTTCAGTTTTTCGTTGTTGTTTAGTAGTGGCAGGTTATGATCCTTCCGATTATGCTTCTCACTCCTTCCGCATTGGGGCTGCCACGGAGGCACCCCGGTGGGGTTTGGACAGTTCCGTCATTAAGTGTATAGGGCAGTGGGTGTCGGATCGGTTTAAACTTTATATACGCCCTCACTTGGTTTAGATGAACTACGTTAGACATGTGATGCTGTGCATAAGTTGGGGTTTATTGTTTATTTGTTTCTACATGCTGCAAAATTTTTATTTCAGATGCCGGTGTTGGTCTCGTATTCATTATGGGACACTCATTTGTCTTTTGGGGTACACGAAGGGCAGATGTACGCCCAAATGGCCGCCAGTTAGGAGTACCAAGAGAGGTCGCTATGGTGTGGTTGATCGGAGTTCCTGGCATGCTGTGGAGCCGCGTGCTACCAGAAATCCACAAGTACGCCCGTTTGGATCGTGCCCCAGATGTGTTAGTCCTACATGTCGGGGGTAATGATTTGGGTGTGAGATCCATGCGACACCTGATCAGGGATATAATATTTGATGTTCTTAGGATTTGTACTGATTTTCCCCGTACTATGGTGGTATGGTCAGATATTGTGGGCCGTACGTCCTGGCAGTTTGCCAGATCTATAGAGAAGCTCAATAAAACCCAGATCAAAGTTAATAGGGAGGTGGGTCGATTCATTGTACGCAATGGAGGTTTAGTGGTTCGACATCGGGATCTGGAGGTGGAAACTTACCGGTACTTAAGGGGGGATGGGGTCCACCTTAATGCGGTGGGCATTGATTTGTGGTGCCTGGGCCTGGAGGATGGGTTACAGCGGGCTCTGCGTTGTGTGGGGCGCCCACTGGTGTAAGGTTTCACACCTGTGGTCTGTGGCAATTGGGGATCTTTGGAGGCATTAGAAATTAAGAATAAAGTGATTGAAGTGGGAACCATATGGTATGGTATCCTTGGTTGATGCCAGTTAACTAAGGTTTAACTGCCAACACAAAAAGCAGCAAAAACCGCTCACAGGATACCAAACACTAAGCCAGTCTGGAGTGATACTCCCACAGCCACACAGGTGCCGGCTCTGCACGATAAATGGATAATGAATCGAGAAGGCCTGGATGGCCGCACTGCCGTGAAAAAAAAGCACCTTTATTTCATAAAACGTTGCAGGTCACATCAAAGTGGGTACAAAGGACAAGAAGCGGCTAACGCGTTTCACATCAATAGATGCTCACTCATATAGCTATATAGCTGAAACGCGTTAGATGCTTCTTGTCCTTTGTATCCACTTTGATGTGACCTGCAACGTTTTATGAAATAAAGGTGCTTTTTTTCACAGCAGTGTGGCCATCCAGACCTTCTCGATTCATTATCCATTTAAGGTTTAACTGCCATCGGGAGATGGGTATCGGCGGGTAGGTTTGAGTGGTTTGAGTGGTGAGCGGCCGCGACTGACGGCCGGGTGTGGACACGCTGATACGGTGAAATGTGATCGGTGCCTCCAAGGATCCCTGACAATGGTTTAAAATGTATCTGAAGGAATATCGTGCGTTTCTTTACCTAATTAAAAGTTATGGTTAAAATGTTTAAGTGAGGCCAATTTACTCCAAAATGGTGTGGTCTGGTTACTTTATAGGTTAAGTGTGGTATTAGGTATTTAGAAGGTTAAGATAGGTTTTGTATAGGCCATATCATAGTCATGCAAAGTGTAGTAAGCTATTGTAACGAGTTTCCTTTTTTTTTTTGTACATTTATATATTTTTAAAACTTGTATCACATCTTTATTTAACAGCTAAATGTTATTCCACAGAGGGCATTGAAACACAGAGTTGGTAAAGAATGCTGGGCTGTCTGGGGTCGAGCTGCACTGTCTGTGTTCATAGATGCAGCCAACCTGACTGGGGATTGAACCCTTATGAGTGCCCCCATAGAAAGCAGCTTCCTATGGGGGGCACTCACTTAAGAGGAGGAGCCAGGAGCGCCAGCGGGTACCCCAAAACAGGAGGATCAGGGCTGCTCTGTGCAAAACCATTGCACAGAGCAGGGGAGTTTAACATTCCTTTTTAAAAAAATGAAAGCCAAGCTCCAAGCTTATTCAGAAAAAAATTAAAGTCAGCAGCTACAAATACTATAGCTGCTGATTTTTAATATTAGGACACCGACCTGTCCACAAACAGAGGTGTCTTCATCGAGCCGATTTTTCAATTCATACTTTTAATTGACACTCCCAGCAGTTTGCATAGGGCAGTGTTAACTGCCGCTGGGAGACATGCGATGTGGGAATCCGCAGTGGATTTATAGGGTTCCTGCATCCCTGCAGTGTGAAGTGAGCCTTACACAGACCTCCTGCATTGAGGAAGGAGTGCACCCAACCACCTGTGGCGTTGCGCTAATGATGGTGTTCAAAACAGCCTTGAAGAGAGGACATTGCTCGAAGGGTAACCAAGTCAGATGTTCGATGGGAAAGACCACCAAAACTTAACCACAAGGCATCTACTGTTGTTAGGGCCTGGATTTGAACCTAGAACCTCAGCTGTGCCAGGCAACGTCTCTTCTTGTGGAGCTACTTGGAATGCTGAGCAGATATAGGGACACTTCCTAGAATGATTGTGTCTTGAACCTTGTTTGTCTTGAACCCTGAACTCTTTGCTCCTCCCATGAATTTCATGATTTAAACCATGTCTCTGCACATTCTGTTTGTCAGATTATTGTGCTCTCTCCAGCCAGTATCTCACTCCTGTCTTCTCTTCTGTCGTCAATATTTTACTACCACTAGTTATCGACCCTTGGCTTGTTCCTTGACTACGCTTCTGCCTAATCCCAACCTGCAATTACTTGCTACTGACCTTTTGCCTTGTTTGCTGACTACGCTTCTGTTTGGTCCCTACCTGCTTATCCGCTACTGGCCCTGGCTTGCTCATCTCCTGGTGGGGCGATCCCGAGGACCATGACCTGGTACTAACATGCAACAAAATCCATCTCCACCATCAGGAGATCTGGTGAACATCAGTTAGTACTTAAAGCGGGGTTCCACACAAATTTTGAACAATATCTGTATGTATTCTCTTCCTTGCCTAGATGCTGACATGCCGTTTAAAAAAATTTAAATCGCCGTAATTACCTTTTATTTTTCTATTCTTCTTTGCACTTCCTGGTTCTCCTCCCGTGGGAGTAGGCGTGTTTCTAGCCTCTCCCAGACTCCTGGGAGCTAGTCTCAGGCTTCCCAGGATGCCACTGAGCATGTGCAGGAAGGAGCAGTGAATGCTGGGAGCACAGCATTCACCGCATCCAGGAAATAAATGCTTGTGGGCTTCAAATGCCCACAATGAAGATGGAAACCGCCTGCAGTGAATAATATAAGTTATTCTTTCCGACGAAATCTGACACAGGCGGACATATTACACACAATATGTGAGTATGTAATGCTGAGAAGAAAAGTTTGTGAATGAACTCAAAAAAAAAAAACGATAGATAGGTGGACCCCCGCTTTAAACTCTGCACCTCAGGTGAGCCTGCGTCATTCACCAGGGTGACTGCCTGTGTACCTATCCTGCTGGTCGGTCATAGTTCCACTACTACTATAGCAACTGGTCTTCGAGCTTGACCCCTGATCATGACAACTCTAGTCATTTATTGAAGCAGGGCTTGTCCTTGCAATGGAAGGATCATACTTTAGGGATGTATATTGTGTAGTGAGGTAGCGCTAATATAGCACGTCCAAAAAAAAAACAAAAAAAAAAAAAACAAGGAATTTCTCAGATGCTCATGGCAAATATAAACCCATATAAAAATGTTCAAAGTCCTAAAAGGTGCATCCCATAATATATATCTGAGCAATAATGCAATGAAATCCAGTAAAGTGTATCACATAAAATTGAACTAATAGTTAACTGATTCCCAGGAGTAATCAGCATCCAAAAAAATCAGGTGATTCAGAGAGAAGATCAGTTACAAAGTGAAAAATATAAATCAGGACAGGTGAAAGAGTCCAAATTAAAGATGTAAGATGGCAAACATGTCTTTCTGCAATCCTCCCTTAGTAGTGCTAGCCTCTCACCTTATATAGATAGACCCCAACGGGTCTAATGGGGCAACAGTGAATGACCAGCCTGTTGTTGAAGCTTTCCTCACAGCTTTCAAGGGATCACTGCAACTTTTGTCCTGTCTCCAAGGTCTTTTCCTAGAAGAAAGTTTTCTCCCAATCCTATAGGTGGGGCAACAGTAAACGACCAGCCTGTTGTTGAAGCTTTCCTCACAAGGTCGAAGGGATCGCTGTAATTTTTTCTCCGGTCTCCACGGTCCTTTCCTAGAAAAAAGTTTCTCCCAATCTGCAAGATAGAAGATAAAAAAGAAGGCTCTCCATAGTGTAGTAGGTTTAAAAGTAATGTTCAAAAGTAATTTATTAAAAAAAAATCTAAAATCTCCTTTACACTAAAAATGGCACCAGCAGGCCAGGCAGCAAAAAAAACGTGTCAAACAAATGAAAAGACTTCCGGTCACGGCCGTAACTTGAAGTGATGTCACCTAGCTCCTCCTGACTAGTTGCATCACAACACACATGACTTCATCAAGTGTATAGGTGCTGGGTGACGGTGGTGATCTTAAATAGCAATACTAATCATGTAAATGGACAATATGTAAATGAGGCATAAGAGCAAAGGACTCTGGTAGGTCAGATTGGCAAAGCAAAAGACTCTCACTAATATAGTTACATGCTCACAAGAAAAAAAAAAGGGAAAAGCGAAAAAGGAAGAGCGAGAGAAAAAAAAAGGGGGAAGAGTGAAAAAGGAAGAGCAAGAGGGGAAAAAAAAAAGGAAAAGCGAAAAAGAAAGAGCAAAAAAGGGAAGAGCAGGAAAAAAAAGGGGAAGAGCGAAAAAGGAAGAGCGAGAGAAAAAAAAAAGGAGAAGAATGAAAAAGGAAGGGTGAGAGGGAAAAAAAAAGAAACGAAAAAGAAAGAGCGAAAAAAAAAAAATATATGCATGATATCAATAATCAGAAATAAAGCAATTTAAATCAAACTCAATGTTAAGGTTAAGACCTAGGGGGGCAAAAGATTGCATTGCAAATATCCATGGAGATTCAGATTTGCTAAGTGAAATCATTTTATTGCTTCCTCTCCAGTGGGGCTTAAATTTTTCATACTTTAGGGACTCTATCCACTCTGACATGATTTAGTAAATTAGCCAGTTAAGGACCAGCGGCCGCAGTTATACTGCGGCAGGTTGGCTCCCTTGGGCGAATCGCCGTAGCTGTACGTCGACCGCTTTAAGACCACTAGGGGGCGCTCGTGCCGTAACGACAGAGCCAATGCGCGTGCCCGGCGGCCGTGATGTTCGCCGGGCACCCGTGATCACTCCTGAGAGAGACAGAACGGAGATCTGTCAATGTAAACAGACAGGTCTCCGTTCTTTCAGGAGAGAGGAGACAGATCTGCTGTTCATACTGATTATGAACCGCGATCGCTCTCCTCCTCCAGGCAGCCCCATCCACCTACAGTTAGAAACACTCCCTAGGACACACATTTAACTCCTTGATCGTCCCCTAGTTTTAACCCCTTTCCTGCCAATGACATTTATACAGTAATCAGTGGCTATTTTTAGCTTTGATCGCTGTATAAATGTCGGTTCCAAAAAAGTGTCAAAAGTGTCTGATCTGTCCGCCGTAATGTTGCAGTCCCGCTAAAAATCGCAGATCACTTCCATTACTAGTAAAAAAAAAATAATAATAAAAATGCCATAAATCTATTCCCTATTTTGTAGATGCTATAACTTTTGTGCAAACCAATCAATATACACTTTTGTGATTTTTTTTACCAGAAATATGAAGAAGAATACATATCGGCCTAAACTGAAGAAGACTTTTTTTTTTTGGGATATTTATTATAGAGAAAAGTAAAAAAAATTGTTTTTTTTTCAAAATTGTCAGCCTATTTTTGTTTATAGCGCAAAAAATAAAAACTGCAGAGGTGATAAAATACCACCAAAAGAAAGCTCTATTTGTGGGAAAAAAAGGACATAAATTTTGTTTGGGTACAGCGTCCCACGACTGCGCAACTGTCAGTTAAAGTGACGCAGTGCTGTATCGCAAAAAATGTCCTGGTCATTAAGGGGGCAAATCCTTCCGGTCCTTAAGTGGTTAAAGTCATCACAAACACAAGGTGGAGAGCCAGTCCAGTTAGTACAAACTAAGAGTTCTAGAGGGAATTTATTCTGCCATTACAATAATCCAAAAAGGTGAGAACGCCTGAGACCTTCTTGTTGGTATGCATGTTGATGTGGATCAAGAATGCATCTACAGTCAGAAGAGACCGCTCTTCGAAGGGAAAACGTTCCAACACCTTCACAGGTGGGGCCCAGACAACGTCAGGGTGTTTCTAATCCTCAAAGAGGAATGACTTAAATTATAGGTGTAGCTGGAAGGTCTTAGCAACTATAAAAGCTCTGAAAGATCCAATGCCTGTGACAGTAAGCTGGTCCTCCAGATGAATGGTAGAATTTAATGCATCAATCAGGTCTATAACAACCCCTTCTAAATCTGCATCAAACAGAGAGATCAGAGTAAGTGCACACAGCACTCCACTTTGCGGCTGATGCCAGTGTTCAGTTCCTTATCCTTAACGCTTACTTCGTACAACCAGTGGTGGCAAGACATTTTTAAAAGGGGGAGCCAAATGGTGCAGCAGTTAGGTAGCTTTAGGTGCTTAAATCTGACCAGCCTTACTCACTAAGTGAGTCTTCAGCAACAGGGTCACATCAGAGGCTGTGCCACGGTTTTGGACCCAGAAAACACTCCATGGCTAGCCTAACCTACACAGAAGAAGGCGCCACCATGCAGAGCCCAGTGCCCAAAGATCACATTCCAGGTTATTGCTGCATGTCCAGTCTGGACATGACCTCCAAAGCTATTGCTGAGGATATGTTGATCTGAATAGCTGTTAATGTGGACACTACACAAGCAATGGTTCTTGATTAAAGTCACCAATGAAAAAATCAGTGGTGTATCTGAAAATCTTGACTGAAGTCATCAAGAAAAAAAAGGGCTGGCAAAATTAGGTACGCTTTTGTTCAGCAGACCTGAAGGAAAGGTGTCCAACCTCCTAGTACACTAGCAAAAAGCGAGGCTTTTCTGCTTGCCAGTGTCCCAACCTCCTGTTGGCAGCTATATAACCTAAGTTACTGAATTCCTTTGTCCCTTAATGAAGAACGATGTGCAGTCAGATGGACATTGTACTAACAACTTCCATTGTCAGACTTTTCCTGTTATAAAAGTTGTGCAAGGTGCTTAAATGTGACTGTTTAGTTAAATAGGCACCACAATTAGACCAATGGCACTTAGTATTCAGCGATTTTTTTTTAACAACAAGGTTGGTCTTTATTTGAAAAAGAATAGAATGTAGTACATTACAATTCTCGAAAACAGTATTGTGGATATACAGATAAAAAGGCAATATGCATGCAGTAATCGATAAACAAAATAAGTTTACAATAAATTGTCCCACACATATATCCCCAAGAGCAAAAAAAAAAAGGGGGGTGGGCCATCCTCTACAGAAGAGGGAATGCCGGGTGGAGGGGGTGGGAGGCGGGAGGGGGGGCATGAAGGGCAGGCCACATCCCCAACAATGTCCATTATACACCATCAAAGCAGATACAGGGTGTCCATGAGTAGGCATTTCAGATGGGGTCGGTCCATGGCTGCCAGACCTACCAGGCATACTTCTAGGGACAGCCCCTACTTATATAGATCAGTTTGTACATAGGCAAAATAGCATTAATCGAGTTCTCCCATGTCCTCACTGTAGGAGGCCGGTGAGATGTCCACTTTAGTAGTCTCTCTTTTTTGGCATAAAAAAGTAACAGCGAGAGCAGCAATTTAGTATATCGGGGTCTATGTTCATCCTCTTGTATAACCAGTAAGGCCAACTCAACCTTCAAGGCTATCTCCAATCGGAGGCGAACATTAATGAACTCCTCTATGGCAGCCCAATAACGGGAGAGTTTAGGACTAGCCCAAAACATATGAATATAGTTTGACATCACGGAGATTGACATCACCGGCAATTCAGGGACCTCTGTGGGTATATTCTGTGCAGTCTCTGAGGCGTAAAGTATATCCTGTGCAGGAACTTGGCTTGGATTAGTTTATCCCTAGAGGATATTACTAGCTGGTAACTGTTTTCAAAGCACTCCTCCCAGGTTTCCCTATCCAGAGTCGGCATGTCTGTCCTCCATTTATCCCACAATGCCTCCATTTTTGGCGAGTCTGTTAGGAGTGATGTCAGGTACAACGCAGAAAGGGGCTTATGCCAGGATTCCTGAGCTAATAGCTCCTCAACCACATCCGCCCTAAGGGCAGGCGGGGTCAGGAACTGTGCACAGAAGGTGTGTCACGTACCTTATCGGAGCCTGAAGTGACGAAGTCGGCCTCCCTTGTATCTCCAACCCGGGTCCCGCTGAGAGTGGGAACAGAAGGACCCAAAGGAAAAGGAGGACCACGAGTGCCTGCAGATGTAGCCCAGGAAGCTTGAGGCAGATGATGCGACTTTGGGTATGTAGGAAGTAGCAGCAGATCGCAGGAGCGGAGATGCAGCAACTTGGCAGGCAGCTTGGAGCCAAGCAGGAGACAAGAGCGGAGTCACAGGAATAGCAGGCGGGCAGCAAGGTACCAAATCATCAGGCAGGAGCAGAGTCAAATAGGAAGCCAGAATCAGGTACCAGTAATCAAGGATGAGGGAGAGTCCAGAAGCAAGGTCAGGGGAAGCCAAGGGTTCAGCAACAGATATCAGGCAGACAAGTAAAACACAGGGTACTGGTACAGGAACAGCTGAAGATCAGTCAGCATCTGTTTACAGTCAGTGTGCCCTTTAAATAGGCCGTCTGGCGCCATTCCCTTGCGCACGTGCATTGGCGCGTCTGCGATCCAAAGAATCCCTTATGCGCGCACGCGATTGAACCCGGAACGCAACAGTTCTTACATTGCCCCCTCCTTACGGGCAGCCTCCGGATGCCCCTCAGGGGCTTCTTCTCTGGATGGTGCTGAAAAAATGCTCGTACCTTTTGCGGGGCATGTACATTAGAAGCTGGTTCCCAAGAATTGTCCTCAGGGCCATAGCCCTTCCATTTAATCAGAAACTGTGTTAGGCCATTCCTGGTTCTACAGTCGAGAATGGCTTCTGCTTCAAACTCTTCGCTGCCCTCAACGAGCAGTGGAGGAGGGTTTTCTGGATCCCGGTTGGGAAAGGGATTGGGCACTGATGTTTTCAAAAAAAGAAATATGAAACACAGGGTGAATTTTAAGTTTCTTTGGTAGGATAAGTTCAAAGGCCACAGAGTTGATCCTTCTCTTTACAGGAAAGGGCCCCAGGTATTTTGGACCAAGTTTCTTGGAGGGACACTTAAGTTTCAAATTAGCAGTGGATAGCCAAACCTTGTCTCTTGGTTTCCGATTCAAGTTACCCCTCCTTTTCCTGTCAAAAAATCTTTTGTTGTTAGCCTGAGCCTTAGAGATGGTGTCCTGAAACAATTTGTTATTGGCGTTGAACAAACTCAATCTGTCTTGGACAGCAGGCACAGCAGATTCCACGGGTAATTCAGGCAAAAAGGAAGGGTGGTATCCATAATTGGGGAAAAAGGGTGTTTGCTTGGTAGCAGAGTGGATGGAATTGTTGTATGCAAATTCCGCTAGCAGAAGCAGAGGTGACCAATCGTCCTGTGAAAAAGAGGAGAAGCAACGCAAATATTGCTTCAAAGTCTGGTTGGTTCTCTCCGTCTGTCCATTAATTTGAGGATGGTAAGCAGTGGACAGACGGAGCTCGATGTTCAAGGCTTCACAGAGAGATATCCAGAATCTGGAAGTGAACTGTACCCCTCGATCAGAAGTGATATTGTCGGGGATACTGTGTAGCCTCACTATCTCTCGGATGAACATGGAAGCAGTCTCTGTGGCAGACGGGGTTCCTTGCACGGGTAAAAAGTGTGCCATCTTAGTCAGGCGATCAACCATGACAAATATGGTGGTAAAGTTCTCAGACGGGGGGAGTTCAACAATGAAATCCATGAATATCATGCTCCATGGTTTCTTAGGCACAGGAAGACATTCTAATAGGCCCCAAGTCTTGGCTCGGTCAGTCTTATTGCGTTGACAAGTCACACAGGATTTGACATATCTTTTACAGTCCTGAATCAAGTCTGGCCACCAGAAAGAACGGGAAATTAGGTCGATACTCTTGTGAATCCCAAAATGGCCCACCAAAGGATGATCGTGGCAACGGTTCAGGACAAAAACTATAAACTGCTCCGGGACAAAGACCTGTTCCTTATGGTAACAGAGCCCGTCCTTTAGCTGAAGGGATAAGTCTTGGGAAGGGGGATGCTCCAACAACTCAGCTCTTATTTGGGACATCAGATCGATTTGGAGAAGAAGAAAGTTTTTGGCCGGTAAAATGGTGTCTGCTTCCGAAGGATGAACAGGATCATGGAACATGCGCAACAGTGCGTCTGGTTTCCCATTCTTTGAACCAGGGCGGAAAGTTATGTGAAATGTGAAGCGGGAGAAGAACAATGCCCATCTTGCCTGCCGAGGTCTAAGTCTTTTAGCTGTTCTCAAATACTCTAGGTTCTTGTGGTCGGTGAAGATGAGTATAGGGTGCAAAGCACCTTCTAACAGGTAACGCCACTCCTCGAGGGCAGCTTTAATGGCCAACAGTTCCCGGTCCCCCACATCATAATTTTTCTCAGAAGGATTCAATTTCTTGGTGAAGAATGCCACAGGATGGAGTAGAGACTTACAGTGCCTTGAAAAAGTATTCATACCCCTTGAAATTTTCCACATTTTGTCATGTTACAACCAAAAATCTAAATGTATTTTATTGGGATTTTATGTGATCGACCAACACAAAGTTGCACATAATTGTGAAGTGGAAGGAAAATGGTAAATGGTTGATGAAACCATGTGTGGTTAATGTGAAAAAGTGTGGTGTGCATTTATATTCAGCCCCCTGAGTCAATACTTTGTAGAACCACCTTTCACTGCAATTACAGCTACAAGTCTTTTTGGGGATGTCTCTACCAGCTTTGCACATCTATAGAGTGACATTTTTGCCCATTCTTCTTTGCAAAATAGCTCAAGCTCTGTCAGATTGGATGGAGAGCGTCTGTGAACAGCGATTTTCAAGTCTTGCCACAGATTCTCAATTGGATTTAGGTCTGGATTTTGACTGGGTCATTCTAACACATGAATATGCTTTGATCTAAACCATTCCATTTTAGCTCTGGCTGTATGTTTAGGGTTGTCCTGCTGGAAGGTGAACCTCTTCCCCAGTCTCAAGTCTTTTGCAGACTCGAACAGGTTTTCTTCTAAGATTGCCCTGTATTTGGCTCCATCCATCTTCCCATCAACTCTGACCAGCTTCCCTGTCCCTGCTGAAGAAAAGTATCCCCACAACATGATGCTGCCACCACCATGTTTCACGGTGGGGATGGTGTGGTCAGGGTGATGTGCAGTGTTAGCTTTTTGCCACGCATAGCATTTGGCTTTAAGACCAAAATGTCCAATTTTGGTCTCATCTGACCAGAGCACCTTCTTCCACATGTTTGCTGTGTCCTCCACATAGCTTCTCACAAACTGCAAATGGGACTTCTTATGGCTTTCTTTTAACAATGGCTTTCTTCTTGCCACTCTTCCAGAAAGGCCAGATTTGTGGAGAGCAGGACTAATAGTTGTCCTGTGGACAGATTCTCAAACCTGAGCTGTGGATCTCTGCAGCTCCTCCAGAGTTACCATGGGCCTCTTGGCTGCTTCTCTGATCAATGCACTCCTTGCCCGACCTGTCAGTTTAGGTGGACGGCCATGTCTTGGTAGGTTTGCAGTTGTGCCATACTCTTTCCATTTTTGGATGATGGATTGAACAGTGCTCCGTGAGATGTTCAAAGCTTGGGATATTTCTTTAGAACCTAACCCTGCTTTAAACTTCTTCACAACTTTATCCCTGACCTGTCTGGTGTGTTCACTGGCCTTCATGATGCTGTTTGTTCACTAAGATTCTCTAACAAACCTCTGTGGGCTTCACAGAACAGCTGTATTAATACTGAGATTAAATTACACATCGCTGGACTCTATTTACTAATTAGGTGACTTCTGAAGGCAATTGGTTCCACTAGATTTTAGTTAGGGGTATCAGAGTACAGGGGGCTGAATAAAAATGCACGCCACACTTTTCACATATTTATTTGTAAAAAAAATTGAAAGCCATTTTATCATTTTCCTTCCACTTTACAATTATGTGCCACTTTGTGTTGGTCTATCACATAAAATCCCAATAAAATACATGTATGTTTTCGGTTGTAACATGTCAAAATGTGGAAAATTTTTTCTACGTATTTGTAAGGCCTCTAGTTCGGGTTCCGAGAGAGGGTAAATTCGGCCGAAAGGAATCTCTGCCCCTGGTAAAAGTTCAACGGGACAATCGTAAGTCCGGTGGGGAGGTAAGCTCTCTGCATTCTTTTTATTAAATACATCCAGGAATTCATGATACACTACGGGTACTAACTTCATAGTTTCAGGGTCCGAGTGGATGCTGAGGAGAGGAGCAGGATTAACAAACTTTTTCGGGTAGCAATGTCTCTGACAATAATTAGAGGAAATGGAGATATCTCCGGTGAGCCAGTCAATATGAGGGATATGGGCCCTCAGCCAAGATAACTCCAGGATAACAGGAAACATGGGGGAAGTTATGACATCCAAACGGAGCAGTTCCTAATGCCCTGAAGAAGTTTGGCAAAGAATGGGTACAGTCTCTTGTGTAACAGGCGTAGACTTGAGACCAGAGCCATCTGCAAGATGCACAATAAAATTCCTGCCTTTTGGTACATACAGGAAGTTGATGTAAAGTGACAAAGGCTGAGTCCACAAAACAACTGCAGGCTCCTGAGTCTATAATTGCGGTTACAGGAATAGTCCTCTCTGGCAACTGAAACTGGAGCGAAAGAGGGAGATGTAGCAGATCCCTCCCAGGAAGATGCATCATGTAAGGTGAAGTAGGAGTGGGCTTGGCAGGTCTTATGGGACAAGCCTGAATGAAATGACCTGCTCCTCCGCAGTAAAAGCATAGCCTGTTATGTAGTCACCGGAGGCGTTCGGAGGAAGTCTGTGGTGGTCTTAGAAAGCTTCTGCGGGGAGACTCAAGGTGCTCCTTATTCTTGTGGGGTCCCCTTGGTAATCTGGATGTGACTGTAGAAACAGAAGCAAAAACTCCTGAGGAAGTAGATGGCTTGGTACTAGCTTTCTCAGATTGCCTTTCACGCAGTCGACGGTCAATTTGGATAGCAAGATGGATCAGATCTTCCAGGGATGATGGTACTCCTATTCGGGCAAGTTCATCTTTTAATGTGTCAGAGAGTCCAAGACGAAATTGATGATGTAGAGCGGCTTTATTCCACTGCGTATCTAAACTCCAGACACGGAAATCAGTTACATAGTCCTCTACGGATCTCAAGCCTTGTTGGAGTTTACCAAGTGTAAATTCAGCAGTCTGTTGGAGGAAGGGGTCAGCATATAGTTGGGACATGGCTGAAAAGAAGGAGTCAGCGGTAGACAAGGCTGGATCATGATGTTCTCTAAGACGATGAGCCCAGGAGAGTGGTTCATTTTGTAGGAGTGTGATGATAAATCCCACTTTAATACTCTCGGATGAGAAGGTTCGGGGTAACAAGGAAAAATAAAGTTCACAGGCATTTTGGAAAGTGCGGAACATTTTGCGATCCCATGAAAAATGCTCAGGCAAGGGTACTCTGGGTTCAGGAGGCAGAGAGGTTTCGCTGAGCAGGCAAAAGTCAGTTTGCACAAAAGCAAACAAGAGCAAGGTGGGTAGAGGCAGATGAAACATCAAGCAGGTTCGGTGGACGATCTTCCATCTGGCCCATCTGGCCCAGGTCCTCTTGGAGATTCCGTACAGTATGGGCTAGTGCAGAAATTGCTCGGCAGATGTCCATAAGAGGTGAGGCCTCCCTTTCAGACTCCATTGCTGGCTGACTGATACTGTCACGTACCTTATCGGAGTCTGAAGTGACGAGGTCGGCCTCCCTTGTATCTCCAACCCGGGTCCCGCTGAGAGTGGGAACAGAAGGACCCAAAGGAAAGGAGGAACACGAGTGCCTGCAGATGTAGCCCAGGAAGCTTGAGGCAGATGATGTGACTTTGGGTATGCAGGAAGTCGCAGCAGATCGCAGTAGCGGAGATGCAGCAACTTGGCAGTTAAGCTTGGAGCCAAACAGGAGACAAAAGCGGAGTCACAGGAATAGCCAGGTTCGGAAGCAGGCGGGCAGCAAGGTACCAAATCATCAGGCAGGAGCAGAGTCAAATAGGAAGCCGGAATCAGGAACCAGTAATCAAGGATGAGGGAGAGTCCAGAAGCAAGGTCAGGGGAAGCCAAGGGTTCAGCAACGGATATCAGGCAGACAAGCAAAACACAGGGTACTGGTACAGGAACAGCTGAAGATCAGTCAGCATCTGTTTACAGTCAGTGTGCCCTTTAAATAGGCCGTCTGGCGCCAAAGGGGCGCGTGGACGTGCACCCGTGGGTGTGCACATTCCCTTGCGCACGTGCATTGGCGCGTCTGCGATCCAAAGAATCCCTTATGTGCGCATGCGTGCGCGAGTGAACCCGGAACGCAACAGTTCTCTTACAAGGTGTGTCGCAACTGATGGTAGCGAAACAACATCCATGCAAGGAGGGCATGCCTACCCACAAGGTCCTGAAAGGGGATGAGGGTTCCGGACTAGAAAAAAAAAATCGAGAGAAAAAAACAGCGTGGGGTCCCTCCCCAGGTCCATACCAGCCCTTGGGTCTAGTACAGATTCGGAGGGGACCCCCACCCCCAGCATGCCCAGGGCGGTGACGTCACAAGGAGGCGTGGCCTTCGGATGCCGTAATCCAATTTCCACGCCCCCATCGTTATTTAAGAAATACAGAACATCGGCGCCGACAGATCAGCAGGACGCAGCATTGGAGGAGGGTCGCCGGCGGGAGCCGAGGCAGAGGAAGAAGAACACCGGACAAAGAAGACAGAGGAAGAGCGGAAGAAGAAGCAGGGGGAGAAGGAGAAGAGCGGAGGATGAAGATGCAGAAGATGGAGGAAAACCGGGAGGAAGAAGCGGAGAAGAAGAAGAAGATTTTTAATAAAAGACTTGTCAAAAACTATCTACTGTATTTTTTAACACTACACTACTTTTTTTTAGTGAATGGGTAGGGGTAAATACTCATTCACATGGGGGGGGGCAGGATCTGGGGGCCCCCTTGTTAAAGGGGGCTTCCAGATTCTGATAAGCTCCCCACCCACACAGACCCCGACAACCACCAGGCAAGGGTTGTTGGGAAGAGGCCCTTGTCCCCATCAACATGGGGGCAAGGTGCTTTGGGGTGGGGGGCACAGAGCCCCCCTGCCCCAAAGCACCCATCACCCCTTGCTGAGGGCATGCAGCCTGGTATGGTTCAGGAGGGGGGGCCACTTGCTTGTCCCCTCCCTTTCCTGACCTGCCGGGCTGCATGCTTGGATAAGGGTCTGGTATGGATTTTGGGGGGACCCCCATGCCATTTTTAAAACAAATTTTGGTGTGTGGGGGTCCCCTCCGAATCCATATTAGACCCAAGGGCCTGGTATGGACCTGGGGGGACCCCACGCTGTTTTTTTTCACAATTTTCTTTTTAGCCGGCATTTTTTTTTTACATTGAGCGGGAAGCCAGCTGACAGCTGATGACTCATCGGTGGGTAAGGACGCGACGGCCAGCTTCCCAGCCCCCTCCTTAGCAACCAGCTATATACAGTGTAAAAAAAGATATTTAAAAAACGCAAATCGCGGCAAAATAGTGGTAAAAACGCAGGACTTGCGCTTTGGATGCAGGTCCATTGAATTCTATTACATGCAAAACGCTGCATTTTGAGGGAAAAAAGTCCCCGACCCTTTCCAAAAACGCAGAGGCACAAAAATGCATTGATGTGAACATGTTCCATAGGAACCCATGTTAAAAAATTTCCCTGCTTTTCTGCAAAATGCAAAATGCATCAAAAAACGCATTAGTGTGAATCGAGCCTTATGCCATGTACACACAGGCGGACTTTTGAACCCGACTGGTCCGACGGGACGAATCCGTCGGACAATCCGACCGTGTGTGGGCTTCATCGGACCTGCAGCGGCCTTTTTCAGGTGAAAATCAGACAGACTTTAGATGTGAAACATGTTTCCAATCTTTCCAACGAACTCGAGTCCGATCGAAAAATCCGCTCGTCTGTATGCTAGTCCGACGGACGAAAACCAACGCTAAGGCAGCTATTGGCTACTGGCTATCAACTTTCTTATTTTAGTCCGGTCGTACATCATCACGTACAAATCCATTGGACTTTGGTGTGATCGTGTGTAGGCAAGTCCGTTCGTTCGAAAGCCTATCGGAAGTCCGTCAAAAGTCCGTCGAAAGTCCGTCAGATAGACCGTCGAACCTTTGATGCCAAAAAGTCCGCCCGTGTGTACATGGCATTAGAGGTTTTGTAATTAGATTTTTTTTGCACAAGGCAATGATGTAAAGTAAAGTTGTTTTTTTATATTTACAGATATGTCTACATCGCTTAACATTTGTAATCCACCACTTTCAATTCTATCGAATCTCTAGAAATTTTTTGCTGAGTGTCTGCAATTGTAATTGTAACCAATAACTCCAGCAATTTAATAATATCCTGTTCACTTGTTTAGTGTGCAAATGCACCATAAATCAAGGTTATTTAATTACTTAGTAAAACAAATCTCTTAGCTGAAAGCAAAATTAACACATTTAAATATTTTATATCCTTATGCTATTTTTCCAGCAACGAATAAAGCTACCAAACACAAAGGAGTGCTGTAAGTGGCATTCCTTTACTACTTGCTTCACACAGAACAAAAAGTTGTACCCATTATGAGCATAATTAGATTAAACTTTTAAATTGCACTCAACTAGTGGTTTGCCAAATTTGCCCCCTGAATCTAATTCATAGTGTCTGTCTGTGATCTACCATTTTCCACTTTTTCAGAGAATGATGAAGTCAGTGGGGATTTTTTTCTTGAAATTATTCATTTTAAAGCTGGTCTGTAATGGTTGGAACCTCCTGGTCCAATTATAAAGGACATGTAGTGTAGTAGCGATGAGTAGAGTTTTGTTCCAGTAAACTGTAAAAGAGAGTAGTTAGTAGACCACATGCTGATTGTTGACCATTCCTTCATCCCTGTGGCTGCACAAAGAATAGCTTACATGCAAGTCAAGGTTACCAAAGCAGTTATTTAAAGTCTGAACACCAGGCAAAACTTGGTGTCTAGTTTTGGAGAGGATATGGAAGGTTAAAAACCATCAGGCAGGGTTACCAACCTTCTACAACATATTTTTACTGATAAAATGTAGAAAGTTTACTGACTTGTAGACAGGTGCCTACTGTGTATGTATTATGTTTTGCCGTTAAAAATTGTTTCTGGTGATGTGCCTTATAACTTGGCTGTTGTTAGCAAGGGTTATTGTATTCTTGTGACATGGGCTCCTCTGCATGTGTGTCATTTTCCATGTGTAGGATTGAAATACAGGGGAAGAAACTTGGTCTAGAGTCCAGTGTGGGAGCTGTATAGAGAAGACCTCAGTCTGATGTAATTTGTTTTGGATACTGCACTCCCTCCATATGAGACCCATTACTTAGGGCAACCACAAGCATGCACTTTTTGCTAAGAACTTCCTAAACTACCAGATATGAACAGCACCGTTAAAGAATAAGTTTAAAAAATTAAAAAATGCCGATTTTTTTTTTTTTTGCAGGTAAAAAAATGTGCATTTATTATTTTCTTTTTAGGAGCCTGTAAAGCATTGCACCCTTGATCAGCAGTTTGTGGGTGTAATGCCAGGCTCCTGCAGACTGTCTGTGTAGCTGTCTACCTCCAATACAGGCAGGAAGTTACTTAATGACAGCAAGCTCAATGAACTACCTAGAGAGCTCATCTGCGTCCTGGTAGTTCATTGAGAACTACAAGCCGTCAGCCACAAAGGCTGGCGGTAGTTGTACTTCATTGATTCACATGGATCTGTGAATGAATGACAATGAATGGGTCAAAAAGTAGAGCAGTCATATGGTAACAAGTATAACCAGGTTTACCCTTGTGGTTTTGTATCTTCAGGAGAACATTTAGTCAACCCTTATGGTTGGGGAGCAAAGGTGCAACAAGGAGTAGTAGCCAGCTGGCAGTGGAAGTGGTGAGGGTATCAGGTGAGAGGGGACTTGGTAGTGAGGGAACATTTAGTACAGGGGTCTTCAAACTATGGCCCTCCCATTGTTCAGGAACTACAATTCCTATCATGCCTAGTCATGTCTGTGAATGTCAGAGTTTTATATTTTCTTTTTAGGAGCCTGTAAAGCATTGCACCCTTGATCAGCAGTTTGTGGGTGTAATGCCAGGCTCCTGCAGACTGTTTGTGTAGCTGTCTACCTCCAATACAGTCAACCCTTATGGTTGGGGAGCAAAGGTGCAACAAGGAGTAGTAGCCAGCTGGCAGTGGAAGTGGTGAGGGTATCAGGTGAGAGGGGACTTGGTAGTGAGGGAACATTTAGTACAGGGGTCTTCAAACTATGGCCCTCCCATTGTTCAGGACCTACAATTCCCATCATGCCTAGTCATGTCTGTGAATGTCAGAGTTTTATAATGCCTCATGAGATGTGTAGTTCTGCAACAGCTGGAGGGCCGTAGTTTGAAGATCCTTGATTTAGTACATTTTCCCCACTTAGTGGCAGGGTCTTCATAATGGAACACAGCAGTACATGTCTTGCCTATGGACTGTGGTCACGTTGTGCAAGGCCTTGTGAACAATAGTGCGGTGGCTCCTTTGTGTGTCTAAGGTGAACATATCAAGACATGTATTCGGTGAAGATGTGAGATGGTGGCGTTAAGGACAAACTCTGTAATAATTTTTCTTTACAAAGTCGATTGTCAGGGCAGGAACAAACCTAACTGCGGTCCTTCTGTAGGTGTGTGGGTAAGTTGTGTAAGTGTGTGGGTCTATGATGGAAAGTGTCCTCTAGTCTGAAAGTGTAATGCCCACATGAAGTAAATGATTTAAATGTATAATTGACATGGCTTGCAATATAGGTTGTGGGGGGTCTATGGATGCACACACCCCGGCTCATGATCCAGCCCACAAGCACCTTGCTATTGGGACACACAGATAAGAGGAGGAAAAGTGGTGCATGGGGAGATGATTTACTGAGAACTATGCAAAAGGCAAGCAAGGTTGTACTATGTACATGGTCATTGAAGCAAAGTAGGAAACAGGGCAGCTGCAAAGAGTTGAAGTCCCAGATTGTCATCTTCCTTATGCTGTGTTAATGGCGACTGAGGAGGAGACTGATGACATTATATTTGATGGTCATGTCAAATGTCTATCTTCACTTTACTGGCAACAGGAGGGTAATTTTAAAGATGCCTACTTCCATCTATGGACAATCATGGATGGAAGCAAAAGGTTTTTTTTTTTTTTTCGATTTGTCCGCAATAGCGATGATTGTTAACAATGCTTTCATGATTAAATACAAAAAAATGGTGGTGCCAGAAGACTGTAACCCCTCACAGTTACTCTAGTTGGGCACAGGAACGGGCCCTGTTGTTAAAAATTAGTTCACAAATTGAAATTACATGCTGCTGTTAAACAGGGGCGGAAACATTGGGCCTTGGGTGTTGGTGGTGCCCTAAACCAAAATATTGTTGGAAGCTAGCATCATCAAGATTCAGGAGTAATAGGATAGGCAGCATAGGCAGTCTTCAAGGGATCCCAGATCCCTAGCAAATTCAATCAGTTACATCAGCATCAGGGGCTTGATAGCTACTGATCCAGGACTGATTTATTTTTATAAATGTGAGCCTATCAACGGATTCTGTGGACAGGCGCAATCCAGCACGCTGGATTCAGGACAGGCCAGTAGCTTGATTGCATAATGAGCAAGTTCTGGCCAGTGATCCATCCTCGAGACCTAGTAACCCAGCGAATGCTCTGTTGGAGCAGATATTCCTGCACCATATAATGCAGACACTGGTGATGGTTGCTTGAACCTATCAGCCTATGGCACTGAGGTCTGAAAAATTGTTTAAAGGCATCGGTCAGCCAGCCGCCTTCTCCACCGCTCTTCCTCTGACCGAACAAAGCCTCAGAAACACGTTGTCCAGCACCAGCAAATGGTAACCTCCAAGGGTTTGGAAAGGCATTACACAAATTTTTTTTCAAGGCCTCCTGAAGATGTTTCATCCTCTGCTCCCTCAGTGAAGCCAGGATGAGTTCTGCAACTTTACCCTTGAAATCTGGATCAAGAAGTGTTGCCAGCCAGTAATGATCCCTCTCCTCGATACCACGAATCCTAGGGTCCTTTTGAAGGCCTTGCAGAATCAGGGAGCCCATTCAGCATAAGTTTGCAGAGGCATGAGATTTTGAGTCCTCTGGGTCACTGAGGATGACATTGTCAGGCACTACTTCCTCCCAGCCACATACAATTCCTTGAGTTTCTGGGGACTGAAAACTGTTATTCTCTACATCCATACTGACACAGTCCTCCCCCCTCCTCTTCTTCTTGTGTGTTTGCTGGCCCCGCGGTAATGCTATCTGCATAAAGGGGGCCTTGAGAGGAAAGGAAGTCCTCCTCTTCCTCCTGCTGTTTTGCCTTAAGTGCCCTGTCCATGATTTCACAAAGGGTGTGGTCCAGGAGAAAGACTAGAGGGACAGTGTCACTGATGCATGCATTGTTGCTGCTTACCATCCTTGTGGCCTCCTCAAATGGTTACAATATAGTGCATGCATCCTTAATCAGTAGCCACTGGTGTGGCGAAAAGAAGCCAAGCTCCCCTGAGCCTGTCCTGATGCCATATTCACACAGGTACTCATTTATGGCCCTCTGCTGTGTGTGCAGCCGCTGCAGCATTGCCAATGTTGAGTTCCACCTGGTGGGCATGTCACAAATGAGGTGGTTGGTGGGCAGGTTGGAATTCCCCCCGTTGAATGTCAGTCAGTCGTGCACTGGCATTGTATGACCGCCAGAAATGGCCACAGACTTGTCTGGCCTGCCTCAAAAGTTCCTGTAAGCCTGGGTACCTGGTCAAGAAACTCTGCACCACCAAATTCAGGACGTGTGCCAAGCATGGAACATGGGTCAAGTGTCCCTGTCAGAGGGCGGAGAGAAGGTTGGTGCCATAGTCGCATACAACCATTTCTGGCTCAAGCTGCCGTGGTGTCAACCACCTCTGAGCCTGCCCCTGCAGAGCTGACAGAATCTCTGCCCCAGTGTGGCTCCTGCCCCCTAGGCTGACCAACTAAAGCACCGCATGGCATCTTTTTAGCCTGACTGTTCGCATAGCCCCTTGAACGCTTACGGAGCACTGCTGGTTCAGAGTACAATTCTGCAGAAGAGGCAATAGAGGAAGAAGAAGAGGAGGGGGTGGAGCAGAGAGATGTGGCAGAATCACCAGCAGCTTTTTGGAGGCGTGGTGGTAGAACAAGCTCCAACACTGTGAACCCTGTCCTGCATCCTTCCCAGCTGCCAGCAGAATTACCCAGTGCGCCGTGAAGGAAAGATAATGTGACGTCCCTGACCATGGCTGCTGGACCAGGAGTCAGTGGTAATATGAACCTTGCTGCTGAACGCCCTGTCCAATGAGGCCAAAATATTGCCTTCCACATGACGGTAGAGAGCTGGAATGTCAGGAAAGGTTCCACCTGCTGGTGGCGCTGTCGGACATTTGACTTGCAGTACAAAATGACACCAGCGGGTGTCTCCTGGCAGTCTGGAATTGTCAGGAGAGGTTTCACCTGCTGGTGGCACTATCTGATCCCTGGGCCGCAGTACTGGCATCCACCAGTGGGTGTTCCCCGTGGGGCCGACATTATCTCCTGAGATCAGGCGTAACCTGAGCCTGATTGTAGGAGATGTGTATTAATACCCGGCAAACACACACACACTTGCCTTGGTATCTTCCTTGCGCCCTGATCTGAACCTGTTATCTCAGAACCTGACCTTGTCTCTGTACCTAATAACTGTACCCTGTGCCTTGTACCTGAACCTGTCCCTCCTGTGTCCCTGTTACCTTTACCTTGCCCTGCAGCCTGATCTGTCCATTCACTCCCTGTCCCCATCTGCTGATCTCCCGTTGATGACCCTGGCCTGGCTACGTTTATGATCCTGGTATTCACCATTTATTGTATATACCTGTCTGATTGTTGTTACTTGTGGGTCTCTGTCTGGTAGTTGGTTTGTTGTGCACTGTGTTGTATTGGAGGTGTTGGTATTTATATTTTTCACTTATCTTAATAAATCACAATATTTACACTTAACATGCGTTTGGTTTCCTCTGTTGCTATCCACACAGTTCTGGTCACACCTGATTCATGACACCTTACGTGAAAAAAAAAATAGTTTTGGAGCCTCCCACTGTGGTACAGCACATTCCACAAATTCACGAAAGGGGGCAGAGTCTACCAGCTGAAAAGGCAGTGGTTGCAGTGCTAGCAATTTGGCCAAGCTAGTATTTAAACAGTGAGCATGTGGATGGCTGGGACCGTATTTTTTTTTTACGGTTCCGCAATTGGGGTAGCAAAATTTGCCTGCTGATATAAACTAGTGGTGCAAAATTGGCTGCAAGTACTTGTGGCACCTATTGCTATACCTTCATTCCTCTCAGTGCAGGTTTTTGAGAGGACTGGAGGTATAGTAGGGGTTGAGATCACAGATGAGGAGCAAGGAGAAGTCCACCTTTTTTTATTATGTGGGTCTTTCGGGTGCCGAGGAGCGATGACGTCAGCCCAGCTGGAGGGGGAGGGCGTGGCTGCACACGAGGGAGTCACCAGAGAGACAGCTGATGGTGCTGGACTGCTGACTCACCGGTCTGTGTCCCCACTGGGTGAAAACAGACTCAGTGGGAGATGGTGTCACTCGGGGAAGCCAGTATTAACATGCATAAAATCAGCCAAAAGTGGAATGATGTATAGAAGACTGCCATAGAGTCAGCTGATGACAATAAGCTGAAACCTCACATGTCTGTGCCTTCTCTGGAAAAGCCTCAATAAAAAGTGATGACACTCAGGGAATCCGATAGTAAGGGCATAAATAGCCAGCCAGGAGGGGAAGGATAGAGTCAGCCGTATGAATGGAAAGTCTTGCTGTGGGCAAATTAAAACTCCCAAAAATGGATGGATGGATGGATGTTCATTGTGGCATGATTCTGAATGGGACCTCTGTCATAAGGTCGCCTTGACGACGCGTTTCACGCATAAGCGCTTTTTCATAGTCAAGGAAAGAAGGCAACTTCCAAAGTTTAAATACAAGAATGTTAAAAACTATCATGGTATTTATTTTGACAATTGTCTTACTATTCACTAATTTTTTATATTCTGGATCTATTAAAACTTTTTAATTAAGTTTCACCTTTGACTGCTGCTATTGTCATTGTGACACCCAGAGCGCTGGACAATTTTTGTTTGTTTTTTGCTACTAATACCTGGACATCTGATGACCATCCCTTCTTCCTTTGGAATGTACTACATACCTCCTGAGTACTTACATCAAACCAGGCCCTGGTGACCACCCTTGGAACCAAGACCAGCAGTATCCTTTGAGTCTTTTGTCAAAAGCTATTCACGATCTGAGAGGTATAAGCCCCTTCAGATCTGTGAGTTCCGGTAAGCCTCTCTCCTAGGGGTGGTAGTGCTGTTAGCTATTATTTGCGCACTTTACTTTCCAATATTTGGACATACTATTTGGATACATCATTATGTTCACGAGGACACATTAAACAGAACTTTGTTATTGACATGGACTGTCACATTATTCCACATTGACCTTATTTATGTCAGATTCACTTATTTTCTTATTTTTCACTTTTTTGTCACATATTTATTTATGATATTTGAATACTTTATTGTTTGCTTTTTTATGTGAGTTTTTGATATAATTCTCACTCTTATAATAGAGGTTTAGCGCAGCATCTTTCTTTCTACTCTATTGTCTTTTGACTGTGTTTGCTGCTTTACTTATATACAAATTTATTCACAGAGCAGTATATATTTAATATTTTTTGCCAACGGACTGCATGGGAGGTCATCATATGTCTTGTCAAGCATGTGGTGCCCAAGCGGGTGCTGTTCTGGCCACGCTTGATCCACTTCAGACATAGATTGCAAACAGCAATGGTGCGATCTGCTGCACGTGTCGAAAAAAGCTCACACCTTTGCAATTTTGTAAGTCAGCGAGAAGTTAGCAGCGCCCTGCACTTGTGGAGCTCTGTGGTGTGGTGCAATAGGGTGGCTGCCCTTAAGCTGGCCCCTGGAAGACATTCTGCCTTGTTGGAGTTGTGCTTCCTCCTCCTCACTTTCCTCCTCTCTTCTCTCAGGCACCCAAGTACAGTCAGTAACCTCATCATCCCCTCCCTCCTCATCACTGAAACGTGGCAGTATGCTGCAGCTGGGGGAACATGATTGCTAGTTTCTTGTCCTTCTGTGGCACCCCCTCTCTTTAGGCTCACGTTACTCCCTTCCTCAACCTGGGAACCAACATTGGAGCCTTCAAATTGCTGCGCATCCTCCATCAGCATGTAACCGACACTATGTTTGAATAATTCTGGTAACTCCTCCATGCATGATGGTGGGGCTACAGAAGGAGTAACTGTGGACAAGGAGCAGGTGGAATAGGCCGCTTTGGTAGCTGCGTTGTGATGCAAACTATTATGAGCCTGGGTGACAGAGGATGTGGAGGATGAGGACAGCTTAGTTATCCACTCCACCAACTCTTCTGCATGTTGTGGCTCAATAACACGGCCAGCAGCAGAAAAAAAGGACAAGCGTGACCCACCTGCAGCAGATGTCCACCACCACCACTTTTCACTGTAGACACAGAGGCTGCTTGCCCTCTTTTAGTGGCCTGTGAGCTTCTGCTTCTCCTTGGTGGCCATCCAGACATGATGAGGGCTTTTTTTCACACCACACTACACTGTATTATATGCTGTGTACACCGCCTGAAGTTTATTAGAAACTGTACACACTGTATTATATACTGTGTACAACCAATGCATTGTATTATGTACCGTACACCGGCTGCACTGTATTATATACTGTGTACACCGCCTGAAGTGTATTATAAACTGTACACACTGTATTATATACTGTGTACACCGTCTGTGCTATATTATGTACTGTACACCGGCTGTACTGTATTATATACTGTCTACACCGCCTGATATGTATTATATACTGTACACCACCGAATACACTGTCTATATAGTCTACACTGAAAACAGAGTATATATATATATATATATATATATATATATATATATATATATATATATATATTTATATATATATCCTAGACTGTATTTTAATTCACAGCCTGAAGTGCATTATACACTGTACACCGCTGAATGCACTGTATATATATATATATATATATAGTCTACACTGAATGCAGAGTGTAATAAATATTTTAATACACCGCCTGAAGGGTATTATATACTGTACACTGCCGAACGAACTGTATATATACAGTTGTGCTCGTAAGTTTACATGCCATGGCAGAATTTATGATTTCTTGACTATTTTTCAGAGAATATGAATGATAACACAAAAACATTTATTTCACTCATGGTTAGTGTTTGGCTGAAGCCATTTATTATCAATCAACTGTGTTACTCTTTTTAAATCATAATGACAACAGAAACTACCCAAATGACCCTGATCAAACGTTTACATACCCTGCTGATTTTGGCCCAATAACATGCACACAAGTTGACACAAAGGGGTTTGAATGGCTTTTAAAGCTAACCATCCTAACTGACATATCAGCATGGATGTCGCACCACTCCCTTAAACTAAATCTCTCTAAAACTGAGCTATTAATATTCCCCCCCGCCCGTGCCCCCCTCCATGACTTTTCCATCAAAATCAACAATGCAACCATCAGTCCCTCCCCTCACGCCAGGGTACTAGGTGTAATCCTAGACTCTGACTTGTCATTTCAGCCTCAAATCCAATCGCTGTCAAAAGTTTGTAGAATTCACCTCCGTAACATCTCTAAAATTCGCCCTTTTTTAACAAATGAAACCACCAAGCTCCTCATTCACTCCCTTGTTATCTCTCGCCTTGACTATTGCAACTCCCTTCTCATTGGCCTACCGCTCCATAGGCTATCCCCTCTTCAGTCTATCATGAATGCTGCTGCCAGACTTATCCACCTTACCAACCGCTCAGTGTCTGCCAACCCTCTACTTCAATCCCTACACTGGCTCCCAATCACCCAGCGAATTAAATTCAAAATTCTAACCACAACATACAAAGCCATTCACAACTCTGCCCCAAGCTACATCACTAATTTTGTCTCCAAATATCACCCAAATCCACCTCTCCGCTCTTCTCAAGACCTCCTGCTTTCAAGCTCTCTCATCTCCTCCTCCCATGCTCGTCTCCAGGATTTCTCCAGAGCCTCTCCCATCCTCTGGAACTCGCTACCTCCATCTATCCGGCTATCCCCTACTCTTGCTACCTTCAGGCAATCCCTGAAAACTCATCTCTTCAGGAAAGCCTATCACGTCTCCAACTAATCTCCTACCACTTCCACCAGCTCATTCCCCACAGTTACAACCTTTTGTACCACCTGCCCCACCCTATTAGATTGTAAGCTCTTCTGAGCAGGGCCCTCTTAATCCTATTGTATTGTATTATACCTGTATTGTCTCCCTTTTATATTGTAAAGCGCTGCGTAAACTGTTGGCGCTATATAAATCCTGAATAATAATAATAATAATCCTCACCTGTGATCTGTTATCTGTTTGCTTGTAATTAGTGTGTGTGTGTGTGTGTATAACAGGTCAATAAGTTTCTGGACTCCTGACAGACCCTTGCATCTTTCATCCAGTACTGTACTGACGTTTCTGGATTCTGAGTCATGGAGAAAGCAAAATAATTGTCAAAGGATCTGCAAGAAAAGGTAGTTGAATTGTATAAAATAGGAAAGGGATATAAAAGATATCCAAGGAATTGAGAATGCAAATCAGCAGTGTTCAAACTCTAATCTAAAAGTGGAAAATGAGGGGTTCTGTTGAAACCAAACCACGGTCAGGTAGACCAACTAAAATTTCAGCCACAACTGCCAGGAAAATTGTTTGGGATGCAAAGAAAAACGCACAAATAATTTCAGGTGAAATACAGGACTCTCTGAAAAACATGTGGTGTGGCTGTATCAAGATGCACAACAAGGAGGCACTTGAAGAAAGATGAAAACCAAAAAAAAAAGGCACCTCTAAGTGCAGTGAATACAACTATTAAAATATCAATAAAGGGATTAAAAACCACTTACAAAATTGATGGTGAAAATGAATGCATCATGAGTGTGGAAGTGATCCGACATAAAAGTGTTCTCAGTGTGTATCAGCAGTCACTGTTCAGCAGGAGAACGTCCCAAGAGGGTCAGCAGGGTATGTAAACTTATGAGCACAACTACACTGAATACAGAGTATATATACACACACACACACAGACACACACACACACATATATATATATATATATATATATATATATATAGATAGTTGAAGCCCTATGGCCGATACGGATATGAACAACATAGACTTACCATAAGACTTACAACATGTAATGGACCTGAAGTGTGCCCTGGTCTGATGGACGGTATACCAAAGTAAGGGGGCATACACAAGATTAGAAATGAATATTTTGTGAAGAGAAATGAATTTGAGAAATGCGCTAAAAAGGGAAACCGACAAAGACCACAGGCGAGCGGGCTGGTTAAATACCCCCCGGGCTCCTCCCATAAATTCAGGCCACCATACTGGCCTTCTTACTTATGGTTGAAGCCCTATGGCCAATACAGATATGAACAACATAGACTTACCATAAGACTTACAACATGAAATGGACCTAAAGTGTGCCCTGGTCTGATGGACGGTATACCAAAATAAGGGGGCAAAAACATTCATGTAGGGGTGTAGCTCTTAATTGGTTTAGTGTTATCTGCTGAGCAAGTTGGTGAATGGTTGAAGATTGTATTTGTGATGGGCAAGCGCTTGACGTTGGTATGGGCTGTTATTTCTGTATGCTGCGCAGGATGGCTTGGATCGCATGGGTTGCGAACAAGGATGGCTTTGTGGGATCTTGTAAAGCCAGAAAGTGTTTGATGCCGGCTACGTATAGTCAGATGGTGTTGTGTGATATTGGCAACTGATTGTGGCCGCATGAGATGAAAGCTAGTATGTGCTTAGTGTCTTTTGATGTTGCCGCGGAGCAGGATGTCAGGGTTTTACAGAATGTGTTCCAAGCTGTGTGGTAGGCCTTGAGTGTGTTACGGGATAAGGACTGATTGATAAGCAGGGTTGTGCTGTGAAGGTGCTGTTTAAATCCAATGTCGGCTGCGACCAAGGTGGGACAGGAGAAGATGTTGGGTCTGCTCTGGGAGTTCTGCTGGGAAATGAAATTAAGTTAAAGGGACAGTGCGTCTGCTATGGGTTGTACTTACCCGGAATGGACATGGAACTGATGCTGCAGGGATAGTTGTACCAGCCTGCATAGGCAGGACAAAATAGGGAGTAACTTGAACCCAGCCTTATTGATGATATTGGCCGTGGCCTGGTTGTCAGGGGTGAAGGCCACAGTTTGTCGGGTTCAGGAACGAGCTTGGACCTGAGCGGCTGCCGTGATTGGGTATAGTTCGAAACAAATGGGGGAGACCGAATAAACCTGGGGATTTAGGAGTATCTCTGGAGGCCATGGTCCTGCAAACCAATGGTGGCCAAAAATTGCAAAGAGGCCCGTGGAGGCCATCTGTAACTACCTGCGGTAATAGAGGTGATACCAATGGTATGAACATGGTCATTCCATTCCCGTCAGTAAGGGACTCTTCCCACATAGACAACCCCCTACTGCCGCAGTGTATAAGCTAAGGATTTGGTCAGGGTTCTGTGTCTGAGAGAGGAAGACCAGGGGGTGTGAACGAAAGATCGTCTCTGGAGAATGATTCTTATTGTAAGGTTGAGCATCCCTAAGAGGGATTGAGGCTGTATCTTAGTACTCCCCTGTGCATGGATAAAGTCTTGAAGGGCTGACCAGATGCGGGTCAGTTTGTCGAGGGGGAGGCTGGCCTGTGTGGAGCGGGTGTCCAGGTTGAGTCTTTAAAGCAGCAGAGGGACGGTTGGATGGGTAGAAGTTTAAAAGCTTCCGATATATCGGTTTTAGAGAGCCAGGCACCTGTGCCTACTTTGAAAATGGCCTGAATCTCCATGTCTACTGAAGCATATTTTGGGGAGAGTTCCTCTGGAGGAATTTAGGGAATTCAATGCGGGATGTGGGAAGAATGAGGTGCGGACAGGTCGTACACCCAGCGAATGTTATTCGAAAATTTGCCCTGACAAGCCTAATAGGGCTAACTTTCTAGATGTTAAAAAGGGCATTGAGCCAAGGCGTCGATGATGAAGCCTCAGTCAAGTTCAGCCTGTAATAGCTGATCTATGGCCTGTGCGTTGGTGGCCGCTGGGCGGAGGTTCCTGTATTCGTGAGTCGTGTGGGGCAGTGTGATGAGGCCGGTATGGAATACTGCTGAAAATCTTTGGACAAGGAAGGTGGCTAGTGAGAGAGTGGTGTGAGTTAACGTAAAGCCCCAGCCATGGAATGTCTACTCGCCTAGTCAATAAAATTTTCTTTTCTGCCAGGTCGCGGGCCAAAATGAGGAGGGAAGCAAGGTTGGAGGTCCTTGCTATCCAAAATGTCTTTCCTGATGCTGGCATGGACCAGGTGGGCTGGGAAAATAGTGGAACTCTTCCTTGTCGTACCTGCAGGGGGGGTGTCAGAACCCGGAGTGTGGTCGGGTCAGGGATGGCCATAGCTGGGTGCCACTTTGGCTTGGATGTTTAGCTACTGTGGTGGGCAGCGATGACACCCTGGTGTGAGCCTGAATCGAAGACATGAATCATGAAGACACCTTCTGGGTTCTGGGCCCGTCTGCCGCTGGTGGAGGGAAGAGGAGTCTGAGGAGCTCGACCTTCCTGGCCATAGCGGGGAGGGGCACACGCCTGAGCACGGTATGAAATGAAACAAAACAACTGGGATATGCCAGGATGGATTGGTGTGTTGCAGAAGTGACTGGATTCGACTCGGAGCGAAAGGGTACGTGAAATGAAATGATTCACCATGACAGAGACACTACTCGGAGTGCTGCAACTGTGACTGACAATGAACAGGGCTGTGGAGCACGGAATAAAATGCTGCCAAAACAACTGGATGCGACCGGATTCGAATCGGAGTGCGGTACAAGGAATTAAATGAGTGAAATGACTTTGTCATGACGGAAGCACGAATCGGTGTGCAGCGATTACGACTGACAACGAACCGGACTGTGAAGCACGGTACGAAAATGAAACAAAACAATTCGAATACGCCGGAACGAATTGGTGTGTAGCGCTAGCGACTGAATTCGCCTTGGAGCGATAGGTACGTGAAATGAAATGAGTGAAATGATTTGCCATGACAGAGGCACGAATTGGTTGTGCCGCGGCTGCGACTGAAAACGAACCAGACTTTGGAGCATGTACTGAAATGAGGCCAAACAACTGGGGCACACCGGAACGAATCAGTGCATCTCAGATGCGACTGGATTCGAATTGGAGCGCGGTACGTGACAGTGAAATGAATGAAATGATTTGCCATGACAGAGGAACAAATCGGTTGTGCCGCACTGCCGCGGCTGCGACTGAAAACGAACCGGACTCTGGAGCATGTACTGAAATGAGGCCAAACAACTGGGGCACACTGGAATGAATCGGTGCATCTTGGATGCGACTGGATTCAAATCAGAGCGCGGTACATGACAGTGAAAATGAGTGAAATTATTTGCCATGACAGGGGCACGAATCGGTGTGCCGCTACTGCGACTGACAACGAACCGGACTCTGGAACATGTACTGAAATGAGGCTGAAAAATAACTGGAGCATGCCGAAACGAATTGGTGCATCTTGGACGCGACTGGATTCGAATCGGAGCGCGTTACATGACAGTGAAATGAGTGAAATGATTTGCTATGACAGAGGCCCGAATTGGTGTGCCACGACTGTGACAAACAACGAACCGGACTCTGGAGCATGTACTGAAATGAGGCCAAAACCAACTGAGGTACGTCGGGACGAATCGGTGCATCGTGGATGCAACTAGATTTGAATCGGAGCGTGGTACGTGACAGTGAAATGATTGAAATGATTAAACCATGACTGAGGCACGAATCGGTGTGCCGCGACTGCGACTGACAACGAACCGGACTGTGGAGCGTGGTATGAAGATGAGGAAAACAAGTGAGACATGCCTAAACGAACCAGTGCAATGCGGACACGACTGGATTCGAATCAAAGTGAGGTACGTAAAAATGAATGAAATGTTTTGGTTTGAAAGAGGTACGAATCGGTGGCTAAATACTACGGCTGCGTGCAGGGTTTCTTTAACGAATGACTCGTAAGTTTGGTATCAAGGTTTGGCGACACAAGATACCTAACAAATAGTGATGCATGAAATGAAAAACGTCAAACGAAACCCTACCTGCAACAGCCGAGCCAGACACTTTGTACGAAAACTGCGAACGGGAACTGAAAGCCTCTGAAAGTTTCGAACACGCAACTCACGAATGCTAGCGAGTAGTCGGCCTATTGACGTAGGTATCGCGCACAGGAAACCGACAAAGACCACAGGCGAGCGGGCTGGTTCAATACCCCCCCCCCCCGGGCTCCTCCCATAAATTCAGGCCACCATACTGACCTTCTTACACACACACACACACACACACACACATACACACACACTAGACTGTATATGTGTATAATATCTATATATATATATAGATAGATATATATCTATCTATATATAGATATATATATATATATATATGTGTGTGTGTGTGTGTGTATGTGTATATATATATATATATATATATATATATATATATATATATATATATATATATATACATATATATATATATATATATATATATATAAATATAGCCAGTACAGTGGCCTGAATTGGAATATGGGAGGAGCCCAGAGGGTATTTAAGCAGCCCACTCGCCCATGCTCTTTGTTGGTTCCAGGACGCGATTTGTTACGTCACCAGGCCGACTCTTCAGCTCACTGCTTGTTCGTGAGTAGTGCGTTGCGGTTGCTCATTCGTGGTTTTTCGATCAAGTCTTGCCCGCAGTCGCAGGTGGGAGTCGTTACTTTGCGCCCGCATCTTGTCCTAAATTGTTGCCATTCGTTGTATCCCCCATATTGTGTGTTCAGTTCCAGCTGCGGAACTTACAAATCGTTCCTACACGGTTCTCCCCCCCCCGTTACTTACCAAAGTCGAGTCATGTTGTGAGCGTCATGCACGACGACACACCACACTCTTCGGATGCATTGCATACCCGCTACAGACCGATGCAGACCCAGTCACACGGCCACTGTCGCAGGTAGGATTCGTTACCATGTTTTTATCATGTCAATTCGTAGCCACTCGCAGTGTCACCCATACCATGTGTTCGGTTCCCGCAGTGCAACTTACGAACCATTCGTACGCACTTCTCTCTTTTTACTTTCTACACCAAACTTGTTGTTGCCCAGTGCACAGCACCACAGCACACCTTCCCGATAAATTCCCGCCACAGTTTGCCGCAAACCACTCGCATGGCTCACTGTTGCAGGTAAGATTCGTCACCACTTTTCTTTATGTCGTATCTATTCGTTACCATTCGTCGTCCCCCAGGTCGTTCGTTAGTTCCCCCTACGGAACCTACAAGTCGGACGGATGTTGTCCTTATCTCTTATACTGCCCGCTTAGGGGTTCGGTCGACCGTCAAGCAAGCCAGTTGAAACCCCGCACCCACACAAAACCGTATCAGCAGCCTGTCACTCTTATTGGGATCCTTGCAAAAATGCAATATTGTCTCAGCTGCCCCTCACTCATCAAAAAGAAACAAAAAAATATATATATATACCCCCTTTTCCACCACGCAGTCTCGGCCCAGCAATCTGACACTCATTTGAGACCCTTGCAAACTCAATACTATCTCAACATGCCTGACATTCGCAGAGACACTTTGAACCATGCAATATCGTTTCAAAACAAACCTCATACTCATTGAGACCCTTGCAATCACGCAATATCGTCTCAGCAGCCGGATACTCACCAAGACCCTTGCGACCACGCAATATCCTCTCAGCAAACCAGACTGAGACTCTTGCAACCACGCAATATTGTTTCAAAAACTAACATCACACACACATCGAGACCCTTGTGACCACATAATATCATCTCAGCACACCAGACTGAGGCCCTTGCGCCCATGCAATATCGTCTCAGCAGACCAGACTGAGACCCTTGCAATCACGCAATTTCATCTCAGCAGCCTACACACTCATAGTGACCTTCGCAATCAAGCAACCTCATCTCATCTCCAGGAGCGCTAAACATTCGGGGCACAAACCAACTTACAAAAACACCACGGGGGCACTCAATCAGCCTAGCATACACGTAGCCACATCCAGTTATACATTTATCTACAGTGGCGTACCGGCTACTCATCATCCTTTCTGTCTTTTCCCCAGGTCAGTCAAGTTCAGCTTTTTCATCCTACACCAGGTTGGTCGTTTCTCCCCAGGTAAAACAAAAAACACACATATAAATATATAGGGGGAAGAACATACAGTTCGCATTTCACCAGGGCCAATTGCATAGCAATAGTAGGTCATTTTGCTTCTCAGCTAAAGGAACATGCATGTTACTCTTATGTCACCCTCATCCCAGGTTTCCGGTCGACCCAGTCTCCATCCATGCCAGGACCTCGCTGCTAGGGCGTCACTCAGTCACTCAGGTCTGTAGTTCAAGGATCTTTCTCCAAAAACACAGTCTCTGTGCCCCCACTTGCTTTCTGCCCAATGTTATATCTCTTCATAACACTTGCACCCCCTTATTTTTCTTACAGTCGGAGTGATGTTGCAGGCCGGCAGTGATGACCTCACACCCGTCCCTCTGTCACCCTCTACGGGCTCAGAGAGCGGTAACCTGCAGTCCCTCCGCACATGGACCATTCCCAAGATCATAGTTGAGCTTAGACGCAAGGGCATCCCCTACCCTGCTACGGCCAGGAAGGCAGAGCTCTTCAGCTACTACAGGACCCAGCGCCCATCAGGCATCCCTGCAGTCCATATCTGAGGCCATCTCCCAGCTGCACTCCATGGTCTCCTCACTGTCCGCAACAGTTACTGACATGCAGACCAGAGTCGCAGCCCTGGAGGTTTGCCCTGCCACAACCCTGCCTGACCCAGTCATGGTCACGGCACTGGCATTCCCTCCTGCAGGTATGCCAGAGTCCTTTTCTATCATCCTCCCTGCTCACCTTGTCCCTACCAGCCTCAGGAAGGACATCTTGGAGGGAAAGGACGTAAATTCAGCATCTCTGCTGATTTCGGTGCACGATGTGGCCGACAACAGAGCATACGCCTGGGGGGACGTCTCGGTCATCAAGTTGAAAGACCCCAGGCTCAGCCGCAAACTAACAGTCACCACATTCGACTTGTCTTTCGAGATGTTCAGGGATGTTGTCTGCTCAGCTGCCCCAGCAGGAGGGAAGAGCTGGACCTTTATCTCCATTCAGTCACAGATTTAGGGTACAAGTATGGAGGGCATGCCTTTTATGACTATCATCATTCATTTTCAGCCAGGGCAGCCGCCAAGCTCAGCCAGTTCTACATCAAGACAGACTGGAGAATTTCTGACACGGAGCTATTCTGCCGCCCTTTCGCAGGCCTCCGCTCACCGCTGTGCACCATTTGCCAGTCCGCTACCAACATGGCGAATTGGTGCTATGAAACAACCACAAGGCGCCCCTTCTACACTCCTTCCTTCTCCGGCACCAGTCAGCCAAGACCAGTGGATAGACTAGGACGGCCTATCCTTTCTCTAGGAGGAGCCCCCATTTGCAACAATTTTAATCACGGTGGATGCTTCCATAAACGGTGCAGGCTACTCCATATTTGCACAACATGCCTTAAAGCTCACCCAAGCACCACTGTCAAGTCAAACAGGACCGAAAGTCCTGACTAGGCCGCATAGATGTCAGCTGGTTGGGGTTCTATCTCTCTACACACCCCACTCCCTCACTGACTATATTACTGGTGCACAGCTTCACAGAAGTGTTGCACCCCCAGCCTCATCGCTTTACCCCTCACCACACACAAATGCAGGAACCTCCAGTATCGGCACACAAGCAATTGACTCCTTACTACAGTCAGAAGTGGATAAAGGCTTTATTATCGGCCCCTTCCCACAGTCACCTTTGTCAGTCTGGAGAGTCAGCCCTATTGGGCTTGTCAAGGACAAGTTCAGTAATAAATTGCTTAGCGTACGATTTGTCTGCACCTCATTCTTCTCACATTCCTAGCCTGAATTCCCTAAATCCCTCCGAGGAGTTTTCACTCAAGTACCCCTCAGTTGACCTGGCCATTCAAATCATCATTGGGATAGGTCCCAGAGCCTGGCTATCCAAAGCAGACATATCTGATGCATTCAAGCTCCTCCATATCGAACCGTCCCTCTGGCGGTGGCAAGGTATTAGGTGGAGGGAGTCCTACTACTTCTCCACCAAGTTGACCTTCGGGTCCAAGAGCAGCCGTGGCTGTTCAACGTCTTCGCTCAGGCCCTCACATGGATTCTGTCTCACCAGGCCCGCTGTCACACGGTCATCCACTACCTTGATGACTTCCTGCTTATTGAGCAACCAGAGGCATATCCCCTGGCAGATCTAGACGAGTTAAGAATAGTTTTCAACAACCTCAATGTGCTCATAGCTGAGCACAAAGTAGAAGGACCGGCGCATTCCATTACCTTTTTAGGTGTCACTCTGGACACGCAAGCTATGCAAGCTAGCCTGCCTCTGGACAAACTAGTTTGTATCAGGGCAACGACTTCACCCAGTCGCAAGGGTGCACCAGGAGACAGTTGCAGTCCTTACTAGGGGTGCTGAACTTTGCGATGAGGATTATTCCTCAAGGAGGGTCCTTCATATCACGGCTTTTAGTCTTTCTCACACCAGTACAAGACCCAGACCGGATTCTCAAACTAGATCAAGCAGCAGTAGCAGACTTTGCTATGTGGTACGAGTTGCTCATCAGCTGGAACGACATTTCAATGTTCATCCAGGCAGTGTCAGCCAAGTCACCACAGGTGGTCACCGATACCGCAGCCTCCACGTCCTTCGCGGCCATATTTGGCCGCCACTGGTTTGCTGAACCTTAGCTCCCAGAAATTCTCTTAATCCCTGGTTTCACCCAGTCTTCATCCCTCTTCGAGCTATATCCTATTGTGGCAGCTGCCCAGGTCTGGGGCCACACAGATGGTGCTCTTCACCACGGACAATCAGGCCACGGCCGACATCATTAACAAAGGTAGATCCAAGTCACTCCCCATCATGTCCTTCCTGTGCAGGCTCGTGCAGCTGTCTCTCCGTCACCACTTTAATTTTTTCTGTAGACATATTCCAGGTAAATGCAATATCGCAGCTGATGAGCTGTCCCGTTTCAACCTTACTTTGTTTTTCCAGCAGGAGCCTGGAGCCGACCCAATGACTACTCCTGTGCCATCCTGGTCATTGCTGACGATGGATTAAAATCTCACCTTGCCAACGCAACCCAGTTCATCAACCAATCCTTAGCACACAACACACTGAAGGCCTATCGCACTGCTTGGAACACTTACCGCAAGTTTTTGGCCTCTTGCCCAGGGGCAGCGATAGGTGATATTAGACACATCCTAGCCTTTATATCATATTGACATACGCAGCTAGCCCTTGCTCACAACACCATCAAGCTATACCTAGCCGGTGTCTTGTCAAATACAGTCCCCTATCATATAGTGTCCGCCCTGTACTGCGCAGGCGCAGTACGGAGGACAAACGAGACGCCGAAAGTCTCCGAAGTTAAACAGCTGATCATCAGCTGTACACGGCGCCTGCGCTTTTATTCTCACCCTATGTCCAGGTTCATTCCCTACTATCCAAGTGGACATAGAGTGAGAATAAATAGTTGCCGAGCGCAGCGAGGCCGTGCCCGAAGCGTGGCGAGCGAAGCGTGGCGAGCGAAGCGTGGCGAGCGAAGCGAGCCCGCGAGGGGACCTCTTACACAGCCATCGCTAAGAAGTGCCCAAGCGCCGTGTACAGCTGATGGTCAGCTGATCAACTTCGGACACTTTCGGCATCTCCTTCTGCTCCGTACTGCGCAGTACGGAGCGGACACTATCCGATAGGAGGACAGTATATGTCAGAACGCCGGCACCCAGCATTTCCTATCATTACATGACCCCAGTAAACTGTCAGTATTCTCGGCCCACACAGTCAAGTCATTCCTACGGGGTATACAGAAACACCAACCTGTAGCCAGTGGCAAACGCCTACCTATCACAAGTGCCATCTTCAGGGACATGTCTGAAATCTTTACTCGTTCTCCCTTTGGGGCTTTGCCCAGCCTAGTCATCCAGGCAGCCATCTACCTGGCCTTCTACGGTTTCCTACGACCTAGCGAATTTACCGTCAGCTACTCCGGCAGTCAGACACTGCTCCGACGCCAACTGACTTGCTTTCAGAACCATTACACCCTTCATCTCATAACACACAACGCATAACCATAAGAAATCAATAAAGAGTTATTTCCCTATCTGAGTCTTCTGCCCCCTTTTCTATTTATGTTGTAAGTCTTGTCACGTGTTTAAGTGATCCACATCTCTCTCGGTCCTAGGGCCACGACCATAAATATATATTAATACACCGCCTGAAATGTATTATATACTGTACACCGCTGAATGCACTGTATATATAGTCTATACTGAATTCAGAGTATATATATAATAGACTGTATATATAATATTAACACACTGCCTGCACTGACTGTATATATAGTCTAAAAAAAAAAAAAACAGAACACCTGGAGCGCTGCCACCCTAGGGGCCAAGTAGAGTGCTCTGATGAGGAGTAATCAGATAAGTGGATCAGATCCAGAGTGGCCAGCACAGCATGGAAAGAGTGACAGTCAAAGAAAAAAACACAAAATGCAGCGCTCTGAAAGAATCATCAAATAAATTCCAACAAACTACTGTATGCATAAACAATGCTATTTATTCCATAAAGTTAAAAAACAGTTGAACAGTCAAAGTTTAGAATAAATGTTAGTGAATATTACCAGTGACCTCAGAGTGGATAAGGGGGTAACAATCATCCGGGAGGCTTGCCTGGAGATGGTTTGAACATCAATCACCATCCAAGGAAATGGAGGGGAGAAAATTCATTTCCCAGAGTTGGAGCGTACTGGCTGCTGGTAAAACCTGCCAGCCCCAGGTGAATGCCTCGGCTGGATGGTGGTCAGCAGGATGGAAAGAAAGGCAACCTATGTGATGTAAACCGCCCCAGAGGGAACAACAAAGTCGAGCAGGGTCAATATTCTCAGCGTGCCTATGCGCCTTCTATGACGTCACTGCTGTGCCAGAGATGAAGGGTAAAGGTGTCCTGAAGTCAGTTGTGTAAGCATCCACTGTTCTGTTGCCGTGACTTACATGTTTTGCACACACTGAATGCAATATATATATATATATCTATATATATATCTATATATATCTATATATAGATATATATATAGATATATATAGATATATATATATTTATTTATTTATTTATTTATTTATTTATTTATTTATTATTACACTGCCTCCAAGCCACAAACTAACCTGCCTAATCTAGCTCAAGGTATCTAGCTCCATCCACTCTAACACACTACATACGGCCACTGTGTAAGCAGCCTTATATAGTGTGAGGTGTGGACTTAGCCCTCTGACCCATGATTGGCCAAAGGCACCCTGCCTTAGGCCAATTATGGCTCTCGCACTGTGATTGGCCAAAGCATGCAGGTCAGGTGCATGCTTTGGCCAATCATCAGACGTCAATGCACTGCGATAATGCAGTGCATTATGGGGCGTTCCGCGGCAGTCGAATTTGCCCCGAATACCCCATAATGTTAGCTATTGGGCGAACGGGCGAACAACCGATGTTCACATCGGGTCCATCCCTAAAGTAGAGTGTTAAATACAGCCAATATTTGGAGAGAGAGGAGAGTTATGTACTATATTGGTGCTATACTTGTTGGCGCTGGAATGGTGATGGAGGAATAAGAGTCCTCCACCTGACGGTGAGAGAGAACCCCCTCACACAGCACGTGTCAGGTGACCTGTGCCCCTATGCCTCATGGGCTCCAGGTGGTTGGCTGGATTTCTGGAGCTTCCATCTGAACCATGTGTCAAATATAGGCCTATGGGTGTGAGTAATCCAGACGGGAAGTTGTTAAATGCGAGGTGACCAGAAGGATGGTAAGTGGAGGTCTAGGATCTACACCATTGCACATACAGTACATGGTTTGGGTTGAACAGGAGGAGCCTAGCTGCATGTGACAGCCATGTGGAAAAAAGTTGGGCCCCCCTTACATACTGAAAAACAGATTTAGGGTTTACATACAGTTCAGGGGTCACACTAAGATTAGGGATTATATTTAGACACTTATTGAGGTTTACACATTTTACGATAACTGTATTTTAGTAATGTTTTGGATGTGGTACATAATTTTGCATGTCTGACCATTTAATTTATCATATCATACCTCACTTTGCTCTTTCTGGCATCAATTTTGACACCCCAAACCCCCTGCAGCCATTTTATATTGCACACATATAGAGGAAATAAGTGCACCCACAGAATTTTCTCCAGCTAAACCCTGGACATGGCACTTAATTAGAAAATATAAAAGGTCTTTTCGTCTTACTGACTATTCCATTAATATGAAGCCTTTAAAAAATACATTAAAAGACTCCATCATTTTCTAACCCTTTACTACATTGCTTTATACAATGATGAAGCGTACAACAAAAGAACTCTCCTGCTGTTATTACTATGCATTTAAAACAAAGAAAGAAAATTGTTCCCTAATAGCCAGTGACATGTTAATAAAATATGCATAATAATACATTTCAGCAAGTCACAATGGATTTTCAAGCTAAAGCATACACTGAATAAAAAAAGGACACAAGCCCCAGTATGGAAGCGGCACAATGGATGCTACTGTCAGACTGAGTTAAATGTACTATAAACATACACAAGGTAGGTTTATTGCCAGTTGACTCGGCTATGCTAATGGGTATTTTAATATTTTATATTTCAACTTCTGTTTCTCGAATGGAACAAATGAATTACCGGAGAGAGACAGAGATACTGTATGCTGCTACAGATAACTTGACATAAGGATTTTGATTAGTTGGATGATATTGCTTCCTGAGAGTTTTTATAGCTCTGAATGAATGCATTGTAACTTTGGAGACAAAGGAATAGACAATGTCTTAAGATTTGGAAGTTTCAAGTAATCACATGCTTTGTAAAGTTTTTCCGGACTCTACAATGTTGGTGTCTAGCAAGCTCCCCCTGTACTCCAGCTTGAGTCCAGCTTGGGGCTTGAAAGATGAATGCTCAGATAAAGTTTGTTACGATAAGGTGCAAGATCACCTTCTCCAGAGATTTATCAAACAACCTTTATCACCGAGTGTTTACCTTTCAAGCCCATTGAGTGCCAACTTATCTGGAACTACCTTACCATCTGAGCACCTAGGCCCATTTTTCTTTCAGATACATATATATACACTGTATAGAGAGGTGAATTTAGGCAGATTTGGCATATACAGTAAGTGTAAAATGTATTAGATTTATTAGGACATCTTTTATAAATTCAAGTGGTTAACATGAAAGCGTTTATCACTTATGTTGTTGATGGAAAAAGTTTTCTAATTCATTTTCCATGTTTTCAATGCAACCTACTTTAAATTTGTCTATATATTAACGATCTTAAAGTATATGTAAACCCCCACCTTGCAAGCAAACCAGTTTTTGTAGATGGGTCCATTGATAAGCCAATAGATTCTTCATGCACCATGGCTGATTTGCTCAATACTCTTACTTGACGTCATCTGAGAGCCACATCTTGTGAATAGACCTTAATTGCAGCCTGCTCTTTAAAGAGCCCAGTGCGTTCTCTGGTTCCATCACCGTCCTCAGTTAACTGCAGTCATTTTGCCCAAGGATAACAGGAAGTTTGCAAAGATGATTGTGATGAAAGGGTTGCAGTCCAACTGGAAAATCTAAAACTGTGCATCTACATGACTCACAATACAATAGGGACCTGGTGACACTGGCATGATGATGCCACTGGCTCCCTGAAGGATTCTTCATAGGACTTTATCAAGGTTATAACTCAGAGAGAGGAACCAGAAAGTAAAACTTATGGCAAAGCTCTAGCTATCAAAGCTATTTCGGGGTGGCACATGATATTCCATCAAGGTTACAGACAGCAATAAAGACCCCAGCGCTAATGAATACCAACATATACCTACCCAAACCTAAAAATGAAATAAAATGGTTTTGACTGGAGTGCCAATCTCAAAATCCAATACATCACCTTTGCTGCTTGAATATTTTATGTTTTGTTGAGACAGTAACTAGCTCTCCATCACATTTATGCTGAGCTTTCCAAAATCTGGCTAACCTTCTTGTATTCAAGTTGTACTGTAATTAAATATAAATATTTAAATAGGAACATTTTGGTTTCCAGCAAAGAATTCTCATGAATTATTCCCGATTCTAAACAATAAAACATCTGTTACTAGTTTAACATGTGATTATGCGATATCTCAATTAATAGGACGTAATCACAGGGGAGGCAGTGCCTCCTGTAATTAGCCTGTGTGTCACAAAGTTGCTTAGCTACCTGCATTCTTTTCTCGAAGGTTAAGAGGGAAAACACTGGCAAGCTATGTTTTGATATATGCAAAAAAGCAGTCACCAGGCTTGAAATAATATCTGGCTTGTGTGCAAAGAATTTAATAACAAGATAACAGAGAATGAAACATAGCATAGTTTAGTCATCTCCAAACCTGGATACAGTCTCCTGGAGATATAGCAAAAATACCCCTGTACCTGAGTGGTACCTAAATCAAGGGACCTGGTCAAGGGACCATGGTCATTAAGACTCCAGTCTGCAATAGCCTAAACCTATGCCAATGCTTGAGCAAAGCCATGCTACACAAGCCTAAAGTCCATGATATATATGAAAGCTCTCTGCAGAATGTGAAAAATCACACAAGGAAAGTAAATTGGGAAAATAAAAAAGACCTTATTACCGCATTGATAATTTGTTTTGTGACTCCTAGATTACTTTGTCACACCACGAATAATAATATGTCAGAGAAGCGTGCCACAGCTTGCTCCTAGTATGTCTTCTGTTCCTCCTCCAGGAGAGAAGGCACACTGTGAATGCCAATTAGAAGTCATCATCACAAAGCTATATTATGATTCAGATTAGGGATGTTGGCTTGACACTGAAGAATGATGGACCACCCACTGAGCAGTGATACCATTCTCATTATTTAACAGGAAGGAGACAACAGCAAAGGGCTGCTAGGAGCCGACACAAGACTCTTGCCACTTACCATTTCGTGGCTTGTAGACATAGGAGATTGTATGGGTATGATCATTTTTATCATTATATAGCCTTTATGTAGCAATAAAATAGTTATAATGTGGAAGCCAATGGGTTACGTGTGTTTTTCAATGATTAAGTTTCACTCTTCATTTAAATGATAATGAATTTCCTATGTCAACTGAAGTTTTGTCAAACACGGAAAAGTAGGCAGATGTAATGTAACAGGAAGTAAGGAAAGAGAAAGGGCTTGACCACATATTTGAGTTAAGGGGGCAGCTGAGACATCAGCATTGAAAGAATACATCAGGCATTATTTTGTTAGATGAATATACCAAGGCAAAAACATTGTTTTTTGGTTTGACTGCAAGTATAGGTGTGTGAGTGGATAGCCTTTATATTTCTTCTGTATTTAATTTCCTGTGATTGTCACCATTTTATATCTTGAAAGTGGTTCTAAAGGTAGAAGTTTATTTACCTTAATGCATTGTATGCATTAATGTTAAAAAACTTCTGTGTTCAGCTCCACCCCAGCCCCCGCCCCCTTATTCTTACGTGAGCCCAATCTCGATCCAGAGCTGTGCCCAAGAGCAGCGGCTCTCTCTGCTCTTACTTTCCTCACTAGACATCAGGGCAGCAGCGGGAGCCAATCACTGTGAGGAGAGAGCAGGGGTGTGGCCAAACAGCATTGTGGGTGTCAATGAACACACAGAGAGTGGCACGGGAGTGAGCCCACACGAGTGCCTCCATAGCAAGCGGGGGGTGGGGGAGCCAGGAGCGCCAGTGGGGGACCCCAGAAAAGGAGGAACAAGGATGTTCTGTGCAAAACCATTGTGATGTGTTTGATATTTACAAAAAAAATATTTAGAATCACTTTTCAATTCAGTAAGGATTTATTTGTACGGTATCTCACAAAAGTGAGTACACCCCTCACATTTTTGTAAATATTTTATTATATCTTTTCATGTGACCACACTGAAGAAATGACACTTTGCTACAATGTAAAGTAGTGAGTGTACAGCTTGTATAACAGTGTAAATTTGCTGTCCCCTCAAAATAACTCAACACACAGCCATTAATGTCTAAACCGCTGGCAGCAAAAGTGAGTACACCTCTAAGTGAAAATGTCCAAATTGGGCCCAATTATCCATTTTATCTCCCCGGTGTTATGTGACTTGTTACTCAGGTGTGAATGGAAAGCAGGTGTGTTAAATTTGGTGTTATCCCTCTCACTCATACTGGTCTCTGGAAGTTCAACATGGCACCTCATGGCAAAGAACTCTCTGAGGATCTGAAAAAAAGAATTGTTGCTCTACATAAAGATAGGCTATAAGAATCTGCAGCATGGTGGCCCAGACCATACAGCAGTTTAACAGGACAGGTTCCACTCAGAACAGGCCTTGCCATGGTTGACCAAAGAAGTTAAGTGTACGTGCTCAGAGTCATATCCAGAGGTTGTCTTTGGAAAATAGACGTATGAGTGCTGCCAGAATTGCAGTAGAGGTTAAAGGGGTGGGGGGTCAGCCTGTCAGTGCTCAAACCATATGCCGTACACTGCATCAAATTGGTCTGCATGACTGTCGTCCCAGAAGGCCTCTTCTAAGATGATGCACAAGAAAGCTCGCAAACAGTTTGCTGAAGAATACTGGAACCATATCCTGTGGTCTAATGAGACCAAGATGAACTTATTTGCTTCAGATGGTGTCAAGCGTGTGTGGCGTCAACCAGGTGAGGACTACAAAGACAAGTGTGTCTTGCCTACAGTCAAGCATGGTGGTGGGAGTGTCATGGTCTGCAGCTGCATGAGTGCTGCCGGTACTGGGGAGCTACAGTTCATTGAGGGAACCATGAATGCCAACATGTACTGTGACATACTGAAGCAGAGCATGATCCCCTCCCTTCAGAGACTGGGATGCAGGGCAGTATTCCAACCTGATAACAACCCCAAACGCACCTCTAAAATTAACACTGACTTGCTAAAGAAGCTGAGGGTAAAGGTGATAGACTGGCCAAGCATGTCTCCAGACCTAAAACCTATTGAGCATCTGTGGGGCATCATCAAAAGGAAGGTGGAGGAGCGCAAGGTCTCTAACATCAACCAGCTCCATGATGTCATCATGAAGTAGTGGAAGAGGACTCCAGTGACAACCTGTGAAGCTCTGGTGAACTCCATGCCCAAGAGGGTTAAAGCAGTGCTGGAAAATAATGGTGGCCACAGAAAATATTGACACTTTGGGCCCAATTTGCACATTTTCACATACTCACTTTAGTTGCCAGCGGTTTAGACATTAATGGCTTTGTTGAGTTATTTTGAGGGGACATCAAATTTACACTGTTATGCAAGCTGTACACTCACTACTTTACATTGTAGCAAAGTATCATTTCTTCAGTGTGGTCACATAAAAAGTTATAATAAAATATTTACAAAAATGTGAGGGGTGTACACACTTTTGTGAGATACTGTATAAATACTTTCTCTCTCTGTACTGTACTGTACAGCTTAGCTTGTATTTCTACTTTTGCAGTCAGATTTGAGAAAACTCCACTATACTGTATGTCTGTTTTTTGGTTCCCATTCACACAGCATGCCAAAACTTTTTTTTTTCTTACCTTTTAGATGTTAAATAGGAGAAGGTGTTGTAGCAGAATGCAAGCATTTCTCAACAAGTTTAGGGTGAGTTTGTCCCAACAGAAAGGCTAATGCCGCATACACACGATCAGAATTTCCGTCAGAAAAAACTTGGATGGTTTTTCCAACTGAATTCCGCTCAAGCTTGCCTTGCATACTCACGGTCACACAAAAGTTCTCTGAACTTTTGACCGTCAAGAAAGCGGTGACGTACAACACTACGACGAGCTGAGAAAATGAAGTTCGATGCTTCCAAGCATGCGTCAAATTATTTCCGAGCCTGCGTGATTTTTTGCGCGTCCAAATTGCATACAGACGTACGCATTTTCAGATAGGAACTTTTCCCGACCAAAAAATAGAGAACATACCCTCAATCTTTTGCTGGCTGGAATTCCGCCAACAAAAGACTGATGGAGCATACACACGGTCGCATTTTCCGACAAAAAGCTCTCATCGGAGTTTTGCTGGCGGCATTTCCGATTGTGTGTACGCGGCATTAGAGTTTTCTCTCAATAACATACAATGAAGAAGCTCAGATTTTAAATTTGTAACCCTGTTTTTAGGACACAGTTGTCAAATCTAGTTTAAAACTGATAAAGATATCTGCCAGTCCAGTACAGACAGGGTTTACTATGGCAAACACAGCTACCAAGCCTCCTCATAAAAAGTACTAAGTAGGATTTGTCAGTGTTGGAGTCATCAAAATCAGCATCTAAAATAATAAGCAGATTTTTTTTTTTTTTTTTTATGTGTAGCGGTGCCCCCGTGGGGTTGCTGCATATAGTAGTTTCACACATCACTCTGCTTGGCCAGGCATTCACTTCAGACACACTTTGCCAGTCAATGAATAGTCCTTTAGGTTGTTTTTGTTGCTTTTAATTAGGGGATTAAATTTGGATGGGGAAAAGGGACATGGGATGCCCAAATAATGAATCTTCCTTGTTTGAACAAAGATGGTGGAATCTTTATGAACAAAGGACATTTGTGCTGACTGAAACTTGGTGGTGCCAGAAAGTCCGGTGCAAATCCTACCAACCCTCCTGGCTGCAGCAACTTGACTTCAACAACACCACAGTCTCTCCCTGTGGCTTCACATCCAATTTTTAACCCATATTTTTAACCCATTTTTAATTTTTCATGTCTTTTACATTTTGTCACCTGTTTACATGATACGTAGTATTGGTATTATTCAATTGCTTTTATTTGCTCTTTATTTCCTCTGAAATAAATTTTATATGTTTTGATGTAAGCTTGATCACGCGCCCTTCATCCATCACTCTTCATATGGCTTCACATCCAATCCTGGCATGTCCCTCACAGAGCTTCTCACTGTGCTTCTCACTCACCGACCCCGGCATGGATCCCTCCTGAATGACTTTCCCGGCAGTGCTCCCCACTGTCCTCTTCCTGCTCCTGTTCCAGGACACCTCTCAATGACCGTGTAGAGAGAGGCTCCCTCCCAGCTCCAGAGCTCCAGGCCCAAGGTCACCCTCCCGAGAAACGGTATTCCCTCAAGGGCCATGACAGTCTAACACTCCATCACTCAGTTCTTCCACCCGACAACTCCTCCCACAACAGGCTGACCATGAGTATATATATAGGAGGCCTGCCCCCTGCCAATCCTAGTTGGGGATTGTTCAGAGCTCCCAAATATACCCCATGTCACTCCAGTCCTCTTCCCTGCCTATTTTCCAGAGTCCACTGGAAACAAAGGAGGTGCCAGAGAGATGAAGTACATGTCAGTCACCTGCTGTTACAATAAACCACTCCCCAGCCCCCAGATCAAAAACAAACAGGCCTAGCTCACAGCTAGGCCTGCCTAAATTTACCTGCACTGTCTGTAATAAAAAAAACACACTTCTCTAGCAACCTACCTACCTAAGGTAGAGGGTGCTACATATGTTATGCTATGTGAATGTGAGGACATAGTAAATAAAAAAATAGGTTTTACCCCAGGCTGGCTAAAAAATTGGAAAAACACTTTAAGCTATACTATTCCCGAGCATTACAAAGGTCCAGATACAGATCTAAGAACCTGACATAGGAGTAAAAAACATGACCATCTAGTTTACAGGTGAAAACCCTAAAGACAGTTAAAAATAATTATAGCAGCTGTTTAGCGAATAAATATTGGAACTGAAAGTATTTTATATTTTCCTAGAGTTCCTTTTAAATTTAGGAAAGCAACACCTCACTTGAGGCTTGTCAGGTCCTCTGAAGATATGGATTCTGAAAAGTTGGGAAATACTGGAATTGTAGTTTTAAGATGACACCTTCTCTAAAGATAAAACAAAGGATGGCCGCACTCCCATAAATGATGCAATTAAAGTTTTATTCAGGAGATAAAATAAAAGCAAACAGCATACAATGGTATGCAGGTTGGGGGAAGCAAGATGACGCGTTTCACACGACTAGCGTGCTTTGGTTTTGACAAAGCACGTAGTCATGTGAAATGCTTCACCTTGCTTTCCCCTGCCTGCATACCATCGTCTGATGTTTGCTTTTATTTTGTCTCCTGAATAAAACTTTAATTGCATTGTTTATGGGAGTGTAGCCATCCTTCATATATCCACATATTCCTGCAGCACTGACAGGGTGTGCACCCCATTCCACGAGCTGTTAGTTTGGATTGCAGCCTCACCTACTTGCTTGGAGCAGCTGGACCCATTTTCTTACCTTCACTAAAGACTTTACTCTAGAACAGAGATCAAATGGCACGCATATAAACAGGGGCATAACTAGTTTCAGACACCAAGGGCACATGCCCCACATCTGCTGTTGGGCGCCCCAGGTTCCAGCACAGTGGCTGCCTGCGCACAAAGCCTGTAATCCACTTTCATTAGACAGTGTAGATCACAGATAAAAGGCACAGAGCCAATCAGAGTTGGTCTGTGCCTTGAAATTGCTGTGATGGCCAATTACAGCAATCACAAATGTAAACACAGCTCGTGTTTATTTTTGAGAGTCCACCCCTTCATTCTCTGCTGACAATTTCTTGATCTTCTGCATTTCTTTTCTCTAAGCACTTATCCTGCCCATCCTGTAAGTAAAACTGTCCCACAAACTACCAACAAAAGGGAGAAGAACAAGGGGGCATATACAGCAATACCAATATTTTGACGGCACAAACACTACACTACACAGACAAAAATACTGAGAGTCGGTGGACAGTGTCTCTGCCCCCAATGTAAGGGGGCAGAGACACTGTCCACGGACTCTCAGTATTTTTCCTCCAGTTATTCTACAACTCAAGGCATTTTTCCCTCCCACTGACCACCAACGTTGGCTTTTTTTTGTTCCATAATACAGTGGGGACGGAAAGTATTTAGACCCCCTTAAAGTTTTCACTCTTTGTTATATTGCAGCCATTTGCTAAAATCATTTAAGTTCATTTTTTTCCTCATTAATGTACACACAGCAACCCATTTTGACAGAAAAACACAGAATTGTTGACATTTTTGCAGATTTATTAAAAAAGCAAACACTGAAATATCACATGGTCCTAAGCATTCAGACCCTTTGCTGTGACATGCTGTCCATTTCTTCTGATCATCCTTGAGATGGTTCTACACCTTCATTTGAGTCCAGCTGTGTTTGATTATACTGATTGGACTTGATTAGGAAAGCCACACACCTGTCTATATAAGACCTTACAGCTCACAGTGCATGTCAGAGCAAATTAGAATCATGAGGTCAAAAGGAACTGCCTGAAGAGCTCAGAGACAGAATTGTGGCAAGGCACAGATCTGGCCAAGGTTACAAAAAAATGTATGCTGCACTTAAGGTTCCTAAGAACACAGTGGCCTCCATAATCCTTAAATGTAGCGACCCCGTTTGGACGACCAGAACCCTTGCTAGAGCTGGCCATCCAGCCAAACTGAGCTATCTGGGGAGAAGAGCCTTGGGGAGAGAGGTAAAGAAGAACCCAAAGAACCCAAAGATCACTGTAGCTGAGCTCCAGAGATGCAGTCAGGAGATGGAAGAAAGTTGTAGAAAGTCAACCATCACTGCAGCCCTCCACCAGTCGGGGCTTTATGGCAGAGTGGCCCGACGGAAGCTTCTCCTCAGTGCAAGACACATGAAAGCCCGCATGGACTTTGCTAAAAAAAACACCCGAAGGCCTCCAAGATGGTGAGAAATAAGATTTTTTGATATGATGAGACCAAGATAGAACTTTTTGGCCTTAATTCTAAGGGGTATGTGTGGAGAAAACCAGGCACTGCTCATCACCTGTCCAATACAGACCCAACAGTGAAGCATGGTGGTGGCAGCATCATGCTGTGGGGGTGTTTTTCAGCTACAGGGACAGAACGACTGGTTGCAATCGAGGGAAAGATGAATGCGGCCAAGTACAGGGATATCCTGGACAAAAACCTCTAGAGTGGTCAGGGCCTCAGACTGGGCCAAAGGTTTACCTTCCAACAAGACAATGACCCTAAGCACACAGCTAAAATAAAGAAGGAGTGGCTTTACAACAACTCTGTGACTGTTCTTGAATTGCCCAGCCAGAGCCCTGACTTAAACCCAATTGAGCATCTCTGGAGAGACCTAAAAATGGCTGTCCATCAACGTTTACCATCCAACCTGATAGAACTGGAGAGGATCTGCAAGGAGGAATGGCAGAGGATCCCCAAATCCAGGTGTGAAAAACTTGTTGCATCATTCCCAAAAAGACTCATGGCTGTATTAGATCAAAAGGGTGCTTCTACTAAATACTGAGCAAAGGGTCTGAATACTTAGGACCACGTGATATTTCAGTTTTTCTTTTTTTAATAAATCTGCAAAAATGTCAACAATTCTGTGTTTTTGGGGTGCTGTGTGTACATTAATGAGGAAAAAAAATGAACTTACCGTATATACTTGAGTATAAGTCGAGATTTTCAGCCCTTTTTTTGGGGCTGAAAGTGCCCCCCTCGACTTATACTCGAGTCACTGCCATCTGCCTACATGATCAGCATGTCATGTAGACAGACGGTGGCCAGCGTGTGATAATACCATTCGGTAAATGATTTTAGCAAATGGCTGCAATATAAGAAAGAGTGAAAAATTTAAAGGGGTTTGAATACTTTCCGTCCCCACTGTATGTGTATTTGGAAAATAAGTATGAAATTACAAAAAGTTATCACAACACGTGATTAGACATCTTAACTGATACAATATAACAAAAAAGAAAAAAAAAAGGAAACCAAAAATAAGCAAACCGGGTGCCATGCCCCCCGGTAAAATATACAATTTTTCTGTCTCCACATACAAAGCTAGAGAAGGCATAGGCATTAATAAATATTCAGTGTATCCATACACTTTGTGCTTCTGCATTCATAATCACCCCTCAGAATAGTAACTTCATATTCCAATACAAACACCTTCTGTGGATATGTGCTCAATGCCAGATATAGCTCAACGCTATCCCTATGTCAAACATGTGCCATCCAACCTTTCCCTTTTTTATTCCCGATGCCCTCCAATACTGGATATTTTTAATTCCCCTGATGGTTAATAGTAGGCATTTGTTTCCCACTGACCACCAATGCTAGCCATTTTTTTTCTCCCATTGAACACAGATGCTGGCCATCTTTTCCTCCCACTGACCATCACTATAAGGGACACTATAGCATATACTTCTGGCTGCTACAATCTATACATTGTGTTTTACATAACTAAGTGCTTATCGCTGTACATTACATACTTCTGATCAAAGTTTTTTTGTCACAACAGTTGCTGGTTGCTAAATAATTTCCACCTATTTTAATTAGGTTCTGCTTCAAGGTAGACCCAGAAAAACGTTAGCTCTTTGTCCATATTCTGTTTTATTTTTTAAGTGAAATTCCCATTTTTGGCTTAGTAGTTAAGGATTATTTTGTTGATACAAGGACTTCTGCATACAGTATGTAGGTGGGTGCAGCGTGGTGGAGCCGCAATAAGTCACATAGTCAGGTGCAGTATAAAACTTGTATTGAAGAAAAGTAGCAACAGTTAACAATAAACCTGGTGGGAAGACTGACAACTGGGTGTACTCACAGTTTCCAGTAACGTGACAAAAGCTGATTTCATTCAGGCTGACAGCATCTGTTGATAGGGGCAGAATACACCCTGGCTGTCTCGTGCCCAATCTAGCAGGTATCCAGAACAACTGCGACTCTATGCTTTCCCTCCTCATCAGGAACCTTTCATTATCACTAGTGCGGTCCCTAACAAGAGAGGTACCTTTCCCAATGCTACCCACTCGCATAAAGTGCACCAAAGCTGGGAGGAGTTAGGGCCTTAAATAGGCTCTGCCTAACCCAAGTTGGCCAATAGAGTCACACGGGGCCACAGAATCCAACTGAATTGCTTCCCTAGTGATCCTGGGAAACCATAAAGGAACCCTATTTCTCATGACTTTCTATCCAGTGGCAGAACTGCTACGGTTGAGTGCTATCTGCAGTGGAGAAAACAGGCTGCACCTGCCTACAAGTATGTGTGCAGTTTATATTTAAAATAGGCTTAGACTATATTTGATTATGTTCCTTTAAGTCACACTCAAAATCCAGCAAAGTTTAGCCACATCCACTCCCCATTTTCTCCTTTCTGGGTTCCAGGTGTTGGGATTTTGGTTATGTCTATAAGTCTCTTACTTGTGGCAGAGTAATTAAAACATATTTTGTGGGTGGGTACTGAAGGTTGGCGGTATATTTATGCCTCTTAAGCCGGCCATACATGGTTCGAATGCTGAACCGGACGAGATTTGAACTATGTATGGGCAGGCTGAATGTACCCAAGTTGATCAATTGATCAACTTGGGTACAACCAGCCTGTCGGATTTTACATGTGATTATTGCTAGCAGCTGTTATAGCCGCTAGCAATAATCACTGGCTCAGCGGGAGGGATCAATGTTGATGGGGGAATCAAGCAATTTTCTTTCCTGCAACCCATGGTTGCAGGAAAGAAAATTGCTTTGTCTATGGCTGGCCTAACTCAGCTGACCTAGATGGTAAGTGTCTTTTTGTAAACCAGTCATGGAAAGTGTACAGTATTTTGTAATTCTGCATTGGTTTCTATAAAAAAGGAGCACTTTAAGAAGCAAACAAAACTGTGTATACTGAGCTAAAAAAAAGTAAAGCAGAGGAAATGTTCCTTATTGCTGACTTACCCTGCTCTTTTCTGCACTGTATCTCCTTCCCATTCCTAGTTACAGCCATGCATATTAACACAAGATGAATTGAAAAACCTTTAGCAAGAAATATGGCTTATTCTGATTTAGGGCTGCTTAGGTTTTCAAGTAGAGGGCTGAATAAGGCTCAAAGTGTTCTCTTTGGCCATCATTTAGACATTAACCCTCCTGCTGCTCTGGCCATTAACCAAGCAAAACTTTATGACACCTTTCAGAGGGTTCCTTATTATCACTTATTAGACTATAACTGAAAGCTAAGAGTAGGGATGAGCTTCGTGTTCGAGTCGAACCCATGTTCGACTCGAACATCGGCTGTTCGATCGTTCGCCGAATTGCGAACGTTATGGGCCGTTCGCGCTAAATTCGTGTGGCGCGTCACGGCCCATAATTCACTGCGGCATCGCAGTGCATTGCTGGCTGATGATTGGCCAAGCATGCACTATGACCCGCATGCTTGGCCAATCACAGCGCCGTCAGTAGAGAGAGCTGTAATTGGCCAAAGCCAGGGTGGCTTTGGCCAATTATGGCTCAGGGGATTTAGTACACACCCCACACTATATAAGGCCACCTGCACGGCGGCCCTGTGTAGTGTGTGTTCCGGTGTGCTGAGAGATAGAGAGAGAGAGAGATAGTGTCATTTGATTTGAGTTAGATAGATTAGGCAGAACAGTCAGTCAGTTAGCTGCACTTACAGTGTATTGTGTATATATATGCATCCCAGGTTTTGCATATATATATATACACTGTATTCAGTTTAGCTAGATCCGTTCCTGTTATCTTCTATCTAGACTATTTACATTTAATGCAGTGCGTCCTGCTCACAGTGTTCAGCTAGATCCGTTCCTGCTATTTACATTTAGTGCAGTGCGTCCTGCTCACAGTGTTCAGCTAGATCCGTTCCTGTTATCTTCTAGACTATTTACATTTAGTGCAGTGCGTCCTGCTCACAGTGTTCAGCTAGATCCGTTCCTGCAATTTACATTTAGTGCAGTGCGTCCTGCTCACAGTGTTCAGCTAGATCCGTTCCTGCTATTTACATTTAGTGCAGTGCGTCCTGCTCACAGTGTTCAGCTAGATCCGTTCCTGCTATTTACATTTAGTGCAGTGCGTCCTGCTCACAGTGTTCAGCTAGATCCGTTCCTGTTATTTACATTTAGTGCAGTGCGTCCTGCTCACAGTGTTCAGCTAGATCCGTTCCTGTTATCTTCTAGACTATTTACATTTAGTGCAGTGCGTCCTGCTCACAGTGTTCAGCTAGATCCGTTCCTGCTATTTACATTTAGTGCAGTGCGTCCTGCTCACAGTGTTCAGCTAGAGCCGTTCCTGCTATTTACATTTAGTGCAGTGCGTCCTGCTCACAGTGTTCAGCTAGATCCGTTCCTGTTATCTTCTAGACTATTTACATTTAGTGCAGTGCGTCCTGCTCACAGTGTTCAGCTAGATCCGTTCCTGCTATTTACATTTAGTGCAGTGCGTCCTGCTCACAGTGTTCAGCTAGATCCGTTCCTGCTATTTACATTTAGTGCAGTGCGTCCTGCTCACAGTGTTCAGCTAGATCCGTTCCTGTTATTTACATTTAGTGCAGTGCGTCCTGCTCACAGTGTTCAGCTAGATCCGTTCCTGTTATCTTCTAGACTATTTACATTTAGTGCAGTGCGTCCTGCTCACAGTGTTCAGCTAGATCCTTTCCTGCTATTTACATTTAGTGCAGTGCGTCCTGCTCACAGTGTTCAGCTAGAGCCGTTCCTGCTATTTACATTTAGTGCAGTGCGTCCTGCTCACAGTGTTCAGCTAGATCCGTTCCTGTTATCTTCTAGACTATTTACATTTAGTGCAGTGCGTCCTGCTCACAGTGTTCAGCTAGATCCGTTCCTGCTATTTACATTTAGTGCAGTGCGTCCTGCTCACAGTGTTCAGCTAGATCCGTTCCTGTTATCTTCTAGACTATTTACATTTAGTGCAGTGCGTCCTGCTCACAGTGTTCAGCTAGATCCGTTCCTGTTATCTTCTAGACTATTTACATTTAGTGCAGTGCGTCCTGCTCACAGTGTTCAGCTAGATCCGTTCCTGTTATCTTCTAGACTATTTACATTTAGTGCAGTGCGTCCTGCTCACAGTGTTCAGCTAGATCCGTTCCTGTTATCTTCTAGACTATTTACATTTAGTGCAGTGCGTCCTGCTCACAGTGTTCAGCTAGATCCGTTCCTGCTATTTACATTTAGTGCAGTGCGTCCTGCTCACAGTGTTCAGCTAGATCCGTTCCTGTTATCTTCCTACTGACAGGCAGGCTTGTCTGGTTACAGTATATAAAGCTACCTGAAGAAAATTACAGGTGTTCTATTTGATCCTATTAGTACCACGGTCAGGCAGCTAGACTATTTACATTTAGTACAGTGCGTCCTGCTCACAGTGTACAGCTAGATCCGTTCCTGTTATCTTCCTACTGACAGGCAGGCTTGTCTGGTTACAGTATATAAAGCTACCTGAAGAAAATTACAGGTGTTCTATTTGATCCTATTAGTACCACGGTCAGGCAGCTAGACTATTTACATTTAGTATAGTGCGTCCTGCTCACAGTGTTCAGCTAGATCCGTTCCTGTTATCTTCCTACTGACAGGCAGGCTTGTCTGGTTACAGTATATAAAGCTACTTGAAGAAAATTACAGGTGTTCTATCCCAGCTTAGTGCAGCTACAGGCCATTAGTATGTCTGGAAGGCCAAGAAGGAGAGGCAGACAGTCACAAGCCAATAAGAGAGGGCAAGCAGGCTCTGTGTCTAGTGCTGGTCGTGGAGACGGTGCATCCTCATCAGCACGTGGCCATGGGACACGCTTGGCCTTTTTTTCGGCAGCTGGCCGTGTTGAGCCGCAACATGCGGAAGACTTGGTCGAGTGGATGACCAAGCCGTCCTCATCCTCCTCATCCTCTCTCACCCATGCCCAGGGTGCTTTGTCTGGCAAAGCAGCGGCCTCTTCCCTCAGCTCAATGTCATCAGTGACTCCTTCCCTAGCTCCACCATGTCCTCATGAGGATTCCCTCGAACTGTTTGACCACAGTGTTGGGTACATGCTCCAGGAGGATGCCCAGCGTTTGGAAGGCTCTGATGACGATACTGAGCTCGATGAAGGCAGTAACATGAGCACGGACAGAGGGGGTGCCCAAGAAGGACAGCAATCTGGCAGTCATGCTCCCCCTGCTGCAGCATACTGCCAGGTTTGCTCCAGTGATGAGGAGGGAGGGGATGATGAGGTCACTGACTCAACGTGGGTGCCTGATAGGAGAGAGGAGGAGGAGGAGGAGGAGGAGGAGGAGGCGGCGGCACATCACCAACGAGGCAGGATGCCCTCCAGGGGCCAGCCTAAGGGCAGCACATTGACTGCATCACACCCCAAAGCTCCACATGTGCAGGGCGCTGCAGTCTCTGCGCGTTATTCAAAAAGTTCTTTGGTGTGGGCCTTTTTTGAGACGAGTGCATCAGATCGCACCGCTGCTATTTGCAACATATGTCTCAAGCGTATCTCGCGTGGCCAAAACATCTCCCGCTTGGGTACCACATGCTTGACCAGACATATGTTGACCTGCCATGCAGTTCGTTGGCAAGTGTATCTAAAAGACCCACATCAAAGAACAAAGAGGATCTCTCCTTGCTCCTCATCAGCTGAGATTTCCAACCCCACTAGACCTTCAGTCCTCTCTGAGACCTGCAGTGAGAGGAATGAAGGTGTAGAATTAGGTGTGTCACAGCCAAGTACTTGTGGGCAATCTGCTTTTGGTACACCGACGTCAGATTGTACCAGGCAAATTTCCCTGCCCCAGCTGCTGCACCGCCGAAAGAAGTTTGCTCCCAGCCATCCACATGCCCAGCGGTTGAATGCTAGCTTGGCAAAATTGCTAGCACTTCAACTGCTGCCTTTTCAGTTGGTAGACTCTGCCCCTTTCCGTGAGTTTGTGGAATGTGCGGTTCCTCAGTGGCAGGTACCCAAACGCCACTTTTTCTCACGGAAGGCGATTCCGGCTCTCTACCGGCATGTGGAAGGCAATGTCCATGCCTCGCTGGACAGGGTGGTCAGCGGTAAGGTGCATATTACCGCTGACTCATGGTCCAGCAGGCATGGACAGGGACGTTACCTAAGTTTCACGGCGCATTGGGTGACTCTGCTGGCAGCTGGGAAGGATGCAGGACAAGGTGCAGTAGTGTTGGAGGTTGTTCCGCCACCACGCCTCCAAAATGCTGATTGTGACACACCTCTCTCCTCCACCCCCTCCTCTTCTTCTTCCTCCATGGCCTCTTCCTCGGAACCAGCGGTGCTCCGTAGGCGTTCAAGGGGCTACGCAAGTACGCAGGCCAAAAGATGCCATGCGGTGCTTGAGCTGGTGTGCTTGGGGGACAGGAGCCACACTGGGGCAGAGGTTCTGTCAGCTCTGCAGGGGCAGGTTCAGAGGTGGTTGACGCCACGCCAACTTAAGGCAGGAATGGTGGTTTGCGACAATGGCACCAACCTCCTCTCTGCCCTCCGACAGGGACAAATGACCCATGTGCCCTGTTTGGCTCACGTCCTTAACTTGGTGGTGCAGCGGTTCTTGGGCAGGTACCCGGGCTTACAGGATGTCCTGAGGCAGGCCAGGAAAGTCTGTGTGCATTTCCGCCGGTCATATAATGCCAGTGCTCGGCTGACGGACCTCCAAAAGGAGTTTAACCTGCCCAAGAACCGCCTAATCTGTGACATGCCCACCAGGTGGAACTCAACGTTGGCCATGCTGCAGCGGCTGCACACGCAGCAGAGGGCCATCAATGAGTACCTGTGCGACTATGGCACCAGGACAGGGTCAGGGGAGCTTGGTTTTTTTTCCCCACGCCAGTGGGCCATGATCAGGGATGCATGCACTGTCCTGTCACCATTCGAGGAGGCCACGAGGATGGTGAGCAGTGACAGTGCATGCATCAGTGACACTGTCCCCCTTGTCCACCTGTTGGAGCACACGCTGCGTGGAATAATGGACAGGGCACTTGAGGCAGAACAGAGGCAGGAAGAGGAGGACTTCCTTAGCTCTCAAGGCCCCCTTTATCCAGACAGTGTTCCTGCGTGCCCGCCGATCACACAGGAAGAGGACGAGGAGGAAGAGGAGGAGGAGGAAGATTGTGTCAGTATGGAGGTGGAGCCTGGCACTCAGCATCAGCAGCAGTCTTTAAGGGATCAGTCCCAAGAAACACATGGACTTGTACGTGGCTGGGAGGAGGTGGCTGCGGACCATGTCGTTCTTAGTGACCCAGAGGACTCCGGACCGAATGCCTCAGCAAACCTACGCTGCATGGCCTCCCTGATCCTGCAAAGCCTGTGTAAGGATCCTCGTATTCGTGGTATCAAGGAGAAGGACCAATACTGGCTGGCAACCTTCCTTGATCCACGTTACAAGGGTAAGGTTGCGGACCTTATCTTGCCATCGCAGAGGGAGCAGAGGATGAAACATCTTCGGGAGGCCTTGCAGAAAGGTCTGTGCAACGCGTTCCCAGAGACTGGGAGGTTACAAACTCCTGTTTCTGGACAACGTGTTGCTGAGGCTTCGGTCAGTCAAAGAAGGAGCGGTGGAGAAGGTGGCCGTCTGACCGATGCGTTCAGACAATTTTTTGGTCCGCAGCCCCAAGGTATGATCGGTTCCAGCAACCATCGCCAGCGTCTGTTTTACATGGTGCAGGAATACCTAGGGGCAAGATCAGACTTGGACACCCTTCCCACCGAAAATCCTCTGGGTTACTGGGTCTTGAGGATGGATCACTGGCCAGAGCTTGCACAGTATGCAATTGAGCTACTGGCCTGTCCTGCATCCAGCGTTCTTTCGGAACGCACATTCAGTGCTGCTGGAGGCGTGGTAACCGATCACAGGGTGCGTCTGTCCACCGACTCGGTCGATCGGCTGACCTTCATAAAAATGAATGAGTCTTGGATCACCACCAGCTACCAAGCACCTGATGCTGATGTAACCGAATAATTTTTTTTGAAATCTCAGATCCCTTCAAAGACTGCCTATGCTGATGCTGAGTGACTATCCCTGAGTAATTATCCTCTTCCTCCTCAATCATCACGCTGATAGCTTGTAAGAACATTTTTGGTTCTGGGCGCCACCACCAGTGCCTAAGGCACAATTTTTCAGCCCCTGTTTAACAGGGGCGTGTAATTACAATTTTTGATGTAATACTTTGCAGCAGGGCTCGTTCCTGCATTCCAACTAGAGTGTCTGTGGGGGGTTGCAGTGTTGTGGCACCAGCACCAGTGCCTAAGGCCCAATTTTTCTGCCCCTGTCTAACAGGGGCGTGTAATTACAATTTTTGATGCAATACTTTGCAGCAGGGCTCGTTCCTGCGTTCCAACTAGAGTGTCTGTGAGGGGTTGCAGTGTTGTGGCACCAGCACCAGTGCCTAAGGCCCAATTTTTCTGCCCCTGTCTAACAGGGGCGTGTAATTACAATTTTTGATGCAATACTTTGCAGCAGGGCTCGTTCCTGCGTTCCAACTAGAGTGTCTGTGAGGGGTTGCAGTGTTGTGGCACCAGCACCAGTGCCTAAGGCCCAATTTTTCTGCCCCTGTCTAACAGGGGCGTGTAATTACAATTTTTGAAGCAATACTTTGCAGCAGGGCTCGTTCCTGCGTTCCAACTAGAGTGTCTGTGAGGGGTTGCAGTGTTGTGGCACCAGCACCAGTGCCTAAGGCCTAATTTTTCAGCTCCTGTTCAACAGGGGCATGTAATTACAATTCTTGATCTAATATTTCACAGCAGGGCCCTGTGAGGGCTTACAGTGTTGTGGCCACAGCAACACCTAAGGCCCAAATTTCTGCTGAGTATATAGGGCAGGACCCTACTTTCAAACATCTAACTTACAAACGACTCCTACTTGCAAACGGAAGGAGACAACAGGAAGTGAGATGAAATCTACCCCTAGGAAGGGAAATTCTCTCCTGTAAGAGTTAATATGGGAAAACAATTTCTCCTTTCCACTGATGCTTTCCAATCCTTGTTCCACAAAAAAACCCAAATTTTCAAAAAACATTTTTCATTGGGACAAAAAAGTGAGGTGAAATCTTCTGAAGAGGAGGAAAGACAGCAAAACAAATGTCACAGGGGTGATAACCCTTCCCTATGTTTTCCAAAAAGCTTAGAAAAGATTTTTTGGCTGGAGCTAAACACGTTAAAAATGTTCAAAATTACAAACAGATTCTACTTAACAACAAACCTACAGTCCCTGTCTTGTTTGCACCGCCTGTATACTGCTGTTCAGAGTATATAGGGCCTGGTGGCCCCACACCTTTCCTTATTTTAATTTGGGTGCGGGGTTCCCCTTAATATCCATACAAGACCCAAAGGGCCTGGTAATGGACTGGGGGGTACCCATGCCGTTTGTCTCACTGATTTTCATCCATATTGCCATGACCCGACATGACATTAAACCCGCAAGCAGTTTTAAATGAGATTTTTTCCTTTAAAAATGACATTTGGTGCAGGGACTGTTCTAAACATGGGAAACACGCGTCACTTTACAGGCATACTATAGACACCCCCCAGGTACGATATTTAAAGGAATATTTCACTTTTTTTTTTTTTTTACTTTAAGCATCATTAAAATCACTGCTCCCGAAAAAACGGCCGTTTTTAAAAGTTTTTTTTGCATTGATACATGTCCCCTGGGGTAGGACCCGGGTCCCCAAACCCTTTTTAGGACAATACCATGCAAATTAGCCTTTAAAATGAGCACTTTTGATTTCGAACGTTCGAGTCCCATAGACGTCAATGGGGTTCTAACGTTCGTGCGAACTTTCGGTCCGTTCGCGGGTTCTGGTGCGAACCGAACCAGGGGGTGTTCGGCTCATCCCTAGCTAAGAGTATAAAGTGGACCTGAACTCAAATGCTAATGTATATATAAACCCAATCAACAAAATATCAAATAAGCTTTAGTACTGTACATTCAAATACATTTTAATACTGTATTTTTTAGAGCTGTACCTTAGTCCCTATGTCCCAATTGTGGCCAGTTCAACACACATTACTCAGCCATGGTCTACTGCAGCCCTCAAATTTTCCACTCGCCTACTCACGTTTTGCGAGTGGAAAATGAGGGCTGGCGAGCATGGGAGCTGGGAGCGGGGGGCGAGCACCGTCGGCAGGCGGGTTTGAATGTGAGCTCTTTTCCCAGTGATCGTCCAGAGAAGAGAGAGCCGGCCGGATCATCAGAGTGCGGAACATCGCTGTAGCAGCTTTCATTTCAATTGCTGTGTGTTCCCCGCACTCGCTGTCACATACAGCCCCGCCTCCTGGCCCGGGTACTTTGATAGACAGAACACACATCCAATCCCGGGACTTGTGAAGTATTTCAAAGTACCCGGACCAGGAGGCAGGGCTGTATGTGACAGCGATTGCGGGGAACACACAGCAATTTAAATGAAAGCTGTTACAGCGATGTTCCTCGGCGCTCTGATGATCTGGCTGGCTATCCTCTTCCTCTCCTCTCTCCCTCTGAAGAGGTAGGCTGCATTGTTGGGCACAGGTAGGCTGCATTGATGGACACAGGTAGGCTGCATTGATGGACGCAGGTAGGCTGCATTGTAGGACACAGGTAGGCTGCATTGATGGACACAGATAGGCTGCATTTTGGGCACAGGAAGGCTACACTGATGGACATAGGTAGGCTGCATTGTTGGGCACAGGTAGGCTGCATTCATGGACACAGGTAAGCTGCACTAGTGGACACAGGTAGGCTGCATTGATAGACACATATAGGCTGCATTGATGGACACAGGTAGGCTGCATTGATGGCCACAGGTAGGCTGCATTGATGGACACAGGTGAAGCAGCATTGATGGAAACAGGTGAACACGCATTGATGGACACAGGTAGGCTGCATTGATGGACACAGATGAAGCAGCATTGATGGACACAGGTAGGCTGCACTGATGGACACAGGTAGGCTGCATTTATGGGTACAGGTGAAGCAGCATTGATGGACACAGATGAAGCAGCATTGATGGACACAGGTAGGCTGCATTGATGGACACAGGTAGGCTGCATTGATGAACACAGGTGAAGCAGCATTGATGGGCACAGGTAGGCTGCATTGTTGTAAAAATAATAAATCCAACTGATCTAAAATCAAATAGACCGTTAGGGATGAGCCGAACAACCCCCCACCCCCACCCCAGTTCGGTTTGCAGCAGAACATGAGAACAGGCAAAAAAATTAGTTTGAACACGCGAACACCGTTGAAGACTATGAGACGCGAACATGAAAAATCAAAAGTGGTCATTTTAAAGGGTTATATGCAAGTTATTGCCATTAAAAGGGGACCCAGGTCCTGCCCCAGGGGACATGTATCAATACTAAAAAAGTTTTAAAAACGGGCGTTTATTCAGGAGAAGTGATTTTAATAATGTTTAAAGTGAAACAACAAAAATGAAATATTCCTTTAAATATTGTGCCTGGGGGGTGTCCTTAGTATACCTGTAAAGTAGTGCATCTTTCCCATGTTTATCACAGTGCCACAGAAAAATGGCATTTCTAAAGGAAAAAATTGAATTCATAACTGCTCACGGCTGTAATGTATTTGTTGGATCCCGGCAATATAGATAAAAATACCAAAAAAAAATTGGTGTAGATGCACCCCATAAAATCCATACCAGGCACCCAGTACCAAATTTTTTTTTTAAATGTCATGGGGGCCCCCCAGGCTCCCAGGCACTATATACTCTGAACAGCAGTATATATACTATAAGGCCTGCCTATATGCTCTACAGAAAATTGGGCCTTAGGTGTTGGTGGTACCAGAACACAGTAAGCCCTCACAGTTACTCTTGTTGGGCTCAGGAACGGGCCCTGCTGTGAAATATTATATCAAGAATTGTAATTACCGTATATATCGGCGTATAACATGCACCGGCGTATAACACGCACCCCAATTTAGGAGGGAATTTTAAGGAAAAAAAAACTTTTAGGAGGGAAGTTGAAGGAAAAAAAACTTACATTTAAATGCCCATCATTACAGCCTTCTCAGTGCAGCCTTGTCAGTGCAGCCATGTCAGTGCAGCCTTGTCAGTGCAGCCTTGTCAGTGCAGCCATGTCAGTGCAGCCATGTCAGTGCAGCCTTGTCAGTGCAGCCTTCCCCAGTGCAGCCATGTCAGTGCAGCCATGTCAGTGCAGCCTTCCCCAGTGCAGCCTTGTCAGTGCAGCCTTCCCCAGTGCAGCCTTGTCAGTGCAGCCTTCCCCAGTGCAGCCTTCCCCAGTGCAGCCTTGTCAGTGCAGCCTTCCCCAGTGCAGCCTTGTCAGTGCAGCCTTTCCCAGTGCAGCCTTGTCAATGCAGCCTTCCCCACTGCAGCCTTGTCAGTGCAGCCTTCCCCAGTGCAGCCTTGTCAGTGCAGCCTTCCCCAGTGCAGCCTTGTCAGTGCAGCCTTCCCCAGTGCAGCCTTGTCAGTGCAGCCTTCCCCACTGCAGCCTTGTCAGTGCAGCCTTCCCCAGTGCAGCCTTGCATCCTGTGATCCCGGACCCCTGCCATCCTGTCTTTCAAAATCGCCGACCGCGATTTGAAAATGGCGCCGCCGGCGCCGAAATACACAGAGCCGGTCCTCGGCTCTTCTCAGCGGCTCTCGTTTACTTTCAGCTCCACTCGTAGTCCTGAGCGGAGCTATCCGAACCTAGCCGAGTGCACTCGGCTAGGTTCGGGTGGCGCTCGAGTGAAGACGAAAGTGGCCGAGAAGAGCCGAGGACCGGCACTGTGTATTTCGGCACCGGCGGCGCCATTTTCAAATCGCGGTCGGCGATTTTGAAAATCTGGCAGCTCCGGATCGCAGGGGATCGGCGTATAACACGCACCTGCGATTTTCCCCTGATTTTAAGGGGAAAAAAGTGCGTGTTATACGCCGATAAATACGGTACATGCCCCTGTTAAACAGGGTCAGAAAAATTGGGCCTTGGGTGGTTGTGGTGCCACAACACTGTAATCCCATCACAGATACTCGTGTTCGACTCGAACTGCGGGCTCATCCAGATATGCCTGACATGTTTCGTGGCTAAAAAAAACTTCCTCAGGGGCGGGTGCATATACAAACGAAGTCTGGAACCTGTGAGACCCAAACCTGGAGGCTGCTTATAGTTTTCATAACAGGAACTGTGGTAGATTGGACCCACCAGGGAGTCAAGCACACACACACACACACACATGGTCCCACACTGTTTGATGTGCAAGGGGGAATGTGGTGCTGGAAAATTGTTTACCAATTTACCAATTGGTAAATTGTTTGGGCTCCATTTCTATTGACACAACAGGGAAAACCAAATACCAATATCAGATACAAGGTGTGTGAGAAAGGTGATTTTCTCCTATGGTGAAAGTGAAGCTGCATTGATGGACATGGGTAAGCTGCACTGATGGGCACTGATAAAGTTGTTGTTAATAATTATTTTTATAACTTAATTCTGCAAAAAAAGTGTAATTTCATGAGATAATTTATGAGGGCGTGTTTAGGGGCGGAATTAAGGGTTGGGCATGGTAGGGGTTGGGTGGGGCAAATGGTGGCAAGTAACCCTTGAGGCCTGGCTAATAGCTTAGGACTTGACATTTTGAGCCCTGGTCTACTGTTATTATCATCAGAAATTCCAAGCAACCACCACTAGAATGTATGCATGTAGACAGGAAGTGGCTGCAAAAGGGCTACATGACAAAAGAAAAATTATCAAAGCAAGTATTATACTTAAAAAAAATATCAATTGCTTATAATACCCAGTGTTTTAGCAAACTAAATAACATTCAGTTAGGGCTTATGTCCAATTAAACGATTAATAATCTTGCTCATAAAGCTAAACATAGTGTAAGAAATACCGTACTTACTTTTCCTAAATGAAATATTGTTTAAATCTACCTCCAGTGCTTTGATTTTTTTTTTTTACATTCTTTCCTCTTAAGCCAGCCATACATGGTTCAAATGCTGAACCGGCCGAGATTTGAACTATGTATGGGCAGGCTGAATGTACCCAAGTTGATCAATTGATCAACTTGGGTACAACCAGCCTGTCGAATTTTACATATGATTATTGCTAGCAGCTGTTATAGCCGCTAGCAATAATCACTGGCTCAGCGGGAGGGATTCAATGTTGATGGGGGAATCAGGCAATTTTCTTTGCAGGAAAGAAAATTGCTTTGTCTATGGCTGGCTTAACTCAGCTGACCCAGATGGTAAGTGTCTTATCGTAAACCAGTCATGGAAAGTGTACAGTATTTTGTAATTGTGCCTTGGTTTCTATAAAAAAGGAGCACTTTAAGAAGGAAACAAAACTGTGTATACTGAGCTAAAAAAAGTAAAGCAGAGGAAATGTTCTTTATTGCTGCCTTACCCTGCTGTTTTCTGCACTGTATCTATGTGTGAATGTAGACATCTTGGCAAAGGAGCAGAGCTTTGCTTTTTAATGTTAGAGCTGTCCCCCTTCCTGTCCGATGAGTGGTGATCTGATAATTGGTGAAGTAATATTCAAGAAGCAGCAATAGACATGGAGGAAGCTCAAGTTCACAGAATGAATGCATCAGAAGCAGGGAGTTGCTTACATTGCTGGTCCTTGGGTACAGCTTTCTCTCCAGCAAGGAGAACAGTGAACAGCACAGGGGTGAGATTAACAAATATTACTTCAAATCTGGTGAGACTTGCAGTTAGAGGCTTCAGTGCCTTAGATCTAAAACTGCAGATATACTAATGAGTTTGAAGGCATGGGATTGCCTAGGCACATTTACATACCAGGTGATGCACTGATATTTTTAACCACTTTCTGCCCATGATATAGTTGAAAGACAGCTACAGCGCAGACTTCCAGTTTTATGAGGGCGTCAATAGACACCCTCCCATGATCATGTTGCTCTCGTGCCCCCCTGCGGCGCATGGGTGGCCCACTCTGTAATCGTCGTGTCCTTTGGATTTGGCTGATCATAGAACAGGGTAAAGGTCCAATCACATCAGCCCTTTACCACGTGATCAGCTGTCAGCCAATGACAGCTGATCACGGAAGTAAACAAAAGCTGGTTATAGGCTTTTTTTCTCTTCACTCTAACAGCGGGAGGAGAATGGAAGAAAGCCGGTAACCGATCTCTGTTACAGGGACATCTCTCCCACACAGTGCCCACCAGTGCTACTAATCAGTGCCCACCAGTGCTGCTAATCATTGCCACCTATCAGTGCCCACCAGTGTTGCTAATCAGTGCCCACCAGTACTGCCAATCTGTGCCCACCGGTACCACCTATCAGTGCCTCATCATCACAGCTCATCGGTGCCTCATCATCAGTGTCACCTATCAGTGTTGCCTATCGGTGCCGCCTACCAGTGCCCATCAGTGCTGCCTCATCAGTGCCATCTCATTAGTTCTGACAGAGTGTGCGGTGAGGAGAGCCGATCTCCTCGCAGGGGAGAACAGGGCATGTAATCAGGGCACTGATTACAGTAAAGCCCCAGAAGTGTCACCAATCAGTGCCCATAAGTGCCACCAATCAGTGCCAATGAGTGCCCATCAGTGACACAAATCAGTGCCCATCAGTGATAGAAATCAGTGCTCATTACTGGTGCCAGTCAGTGCTGTCTTTTACTGCCCATCAGTGCTGCCCATCAATTCCCATCAGTGCCCCCATTAGTGCCCATCAGTGCCGCCTATCAGTGCCCACCAGTGCCACCTATCAGTGCCACCTATCAGTGCCCACCAGTGCCGCCTATCAGTGCCCATCAGTGACGCCTATCAGTGCCACATATCAATGCCACCTATCAGTGCCCATCAGTGTGGCATAATAGTGCCTCCTCATCAGTGCCCATAAGTGCCACCTCATCAGTGCAGCCTATCAGTGCCCATCATTGCAGTCTCATCAACCCACATCAGTGAAGGATAAAAATTACCTGTTTGCAATTTTTTTTTACCAAACTATATAAAAAAAAATGTTTTTTTTTACATTTTTTGTCTTTTTTTGTTTCTTTAGCAAAAATAAAAAACCCAGTGATGATCAAATACCACCAAAAGAAAGCTCTATTTGTGTGAAAAAAGTGTAATGCCCCGTACACACGGTCGGACATTAATCGGACATTCCGACAAAAAAATCCATGGATTTTTTCCGACGGATGTTGGCTCAAACTTGTCTTGCATACACACGGTCACACAAAGTTGTCGGAAAATCCGATCTTTCTAAACGCGGTGACGTAAAACACGTACGTCGGGACTATAAACAGGGCAGTAGCCAATAGCTTTCGTCTCTTAATTTATTCTGAGCATGCGTGGCACTTTGTGCGTCAGATTTGTCTACACACGATCGGAATTTCCACCAACGGATTTTGTTGTCGGAAAATTTTAGAGCCTGCTCTCAAACTTTGTGTGTCGGAAATTCCGATGGAAAATGTGTGATGGAGCCTACACACGGTTGGAATTTCCCACAACAAGGTCCTTTCAAACATTTTCCGTCGGAAAATCTGACCGTGTGTACAGGGTATAACAGTGCTGAAAGCTGAACATTGGCCTGGGCAGGTATATGTTCCCAGTAAGCAAGTGATTAAGAAGAAATTGGAGACAAAAGGGTAAATCTTTCAACATATTGCTTAGGCACAATTAACATTTCTAGATGTTCCCTAGAAGATAGGAAAAATTCATTTTTTAAATTCAGGTCCACTTTAAACACAATGTGAAAAATGTTAGAAAAATGCATTTGAAAGCTTTATGTTTTTTGATATGAAAGTATAGATAAATATTGCTACTAACAACAGAATGACCACAGTTGGACCTCAGACCAGAGGGAATAATGCTTGTTTGCGGTTGCTGACTGTAAATAAAGAAAACATTGATTCTTTTCTCTTTTCCCTCCCACGTCTCTGAATGTTTGCAAGTTAAATACTAACATGCATCGCTCAAAAAGCAACCATTATCTGTGCTTGAGAGGACACAATATAAACATTGTACCAATCTTCTGTGGTGCGCATGGTAAAAAAACATCACCCTAAATCACTTAAGAGCAAAAAGCTAATTTTCCCAACGTCAAAGCTGGAAACACTTGCACTCGATGTCTCGATGTTTGGACTTACTGAAGCACAGAAGATTTTGATAGCTTTGTGTTTTACTTCCCTGTTCATCTACTTGTACGGACAACATCTGAAAAAATATATATATATCTTTCCTTTTAAGCGTTTTATGTAAGCTGCGAGGATGCTCAGTCAGGTGACAATTAAATAAGAGCGATTTAATGGCTTACCAAATAAATTTGCGGGCTCCGTAGAGCTAAAATAACAAATTAAACGCTTCAGCGCTAGTCCATTTTCTGAACAACTTTAATCTCGAATGCACTTGAAGACTGCAATGGATTTTGAAATTACTCGATAGAATAAAAGAAGATCTCCATCTGACTGTGTAATATCCTTCTCTGATAAAGGCCTGCCTAATTTCTCCAATTTAAAAATTAATCAAGGTCTATAAGCTGTAAAACAAAAGACATACAGGGAAAAAAGAGAGAAAAGGGGAAAAAAAAAAAACGTTAATGGATTTGTAGAGAGACGTCCGTTGATGGGAAACAGAAGTGAGTGACAATTAAACTATCTGTAGTGAATGGAGACATGAGGATTTATGATATGTTTAATCCATGTATAATGTCCTAAGCAGGCTGGCTGCTTTATTAAATTAGACATCAACGTTACAATTTGAAATGAAAGAAAGAGCAAGTGGAGGCGAACGCACTGCAGTGTAGTCAGCAACCAGTCCAATAGCTTGTACATGTCTGTCAATGCCATCAGCTAAAGCCAATCAAATAAAGAAAAGAAACTAATACAAAAAAAAAAAAATTTTGGATTGGTTCTTAAAGTGGTTCTAAAGGCAGAAGATTTTTTATCTTAATGCATTAAGATAAAAAACCTCCTGTGTGTAGCAGCGCCCCTAATACTCACCTGAGCCCCATCTCAATCCAGCGATGTTGCACGAGAGCCTTGGCTATCCCTTCTCATTGGCTGAGATAGCAGCGGGGTAGCCATTGGTTCCCGCTGCTTTCAATCAAAGCCAGTAAGCCAATGAGTAGAGAAAGGGGGCCAGATTGAGCTGCGGCTCTGTGTTTGAATGGACACACAGAGTAGCGTCTCAGCTCGGGTGCCCCCATAGCAAGTTGCTTGCTGTGGGGGCACTCGGCAGGAGGGAGGGGCCAGGAGCTCCGGCGAGGAACCCAGGAAGAGGAGGATCTGGGCTGTTCTGTGCAAAACCACTGCACAGAGCAGGTAAGTATAACATGTTTGTTATTTTTAAACATGTAGCCAGGAACTGGCAAATTGTTGCCTGCAAAACCTGGGACAGTATGCAGTACTGTTGATGTGGAGCTGTCTTCCTCTAGTGTCGGCTTGGACTCTGTTTCATTTCCTAAAGGCGAAACCTAGAGCAGAGCAAAGCATCGTAGGATGTGTAGTTCAGAATGCTGGGGTTTCAGTTCCAGCAGCACTGGCCTGAACTACAACCACCAGATTGCTGTGAGAGAAGAACAGACTGCTGGGAGAGGATATAAAGGGGCTGATCTAGGCCTAGATAGCTCTCTTGTGGCGTTGGCCTGGATCTGCCAGCAGGAGCTCTGTGCCAGTGTGAGCTGCGGCCGAGTCGCAGCCTGCATAGGAGAGAATCATACAGCTGCATCCAGAGGGACATCTGGGGACAGCATTGCTTCCTATCTACAGTGGTCCGGAGGTTGTTCTTGATCATCCACGCTACCTGCATTTCAGATCCGGGTGGACCTCGGCACAGTGTGACGGAGGTCAGATACCATTCCATGAGCCTGGACCCAGGGGAAGATCCTGAAAGAAACTTAATCATCTGCATCGCTACCAGCAACTTCTGCTACACTGTCGGTGAGTGAGCACCTGCCAATTTAATCCTATAGGCACTGCAAATAGACATCATTGACTTTGCCCAAATTTCTGATACTTGTAGTGCTACTGGATGCAAGTTCATTCACTCCCATAGACACTGTATGCAGACATCTGCGCTTTGCTCACATCCCTTTCATCTGCAATCCTACTGGATACAATACCATTGAAACAACATATATGGTGACCACGTGTTCTTAGGTCACACAGGAAAAGTCTGCAATTTAAAAATTTCACAAAGCAGATGAAGCTACACTACGTTCCTTAGAGAAACGCGTTGACGTCACAAGTGTCACGTGACGCCACCCATGCAAGCCCTGCTGTGTTGGCTCAGCTAGCTGAGTGAAGTAGAGAAGGTGACGGGAGACGCTGCGCAGCTGCACGCCGTATCCAAACTGGCGATTAGTTCACCCTTACTTGACGGACCTCGGGTGACACCGCCTAAGGGTATATAGGTACCAACTAACAGAGAGTTCCTTCCCAACGGATATCCATTGCAAAGGACGGTAAATCGGAGGCTCTCTGTTCTGATCCGTTCATACATATCATCTAGTATACCCTTCTATGTAGCCGTGGATGTCATCACTTGCTAAACATCAGACTGCTGCTGCTTAGAACTGTAACGGCCGCATTTCAGCATTGATGCAGCGTTCTTTCAGAGGAACTTTACTCCCAGCTGTCATGTACAGCTATTAGTACACTATACTTAAGCATTTGGATTCCATCATTAACTACCAGTCTCACATGACTTGAGCAGTTTACCCTATGCAATTTAGTGACTAGCGCTGCAGGATTTATTGATTCCTTGGTTCTACGTGAACTTTTCTCACCCTTCATCAGGCGACATTTTCACCAGATAACCAGGATGTGTGTTTTTATACGGGTCCGGACATGTCTTTTTATGTTGTATGTCATGTTCCATGTTTTTGTATTGTTTGATGCTGATACTTCATGTGCGACGGAGTATTGATGTGTTAGCTATTGATATCGTGAAGCTGTTTCTTAATTTTGGCTCATAAATTATATTTGCCATTTATTGCCTTATTAAAACATATATCTTTTAGATACACTCGAGTTTGATCCATCTGTTACCATTGTAACCCTTTCCCTGGTGCTCTATGCCAGGTTATGCTGTGTTTAATCACATACCAGCTAAATTTGCTCTGCTCTACCATCAAGGACTATTCCATTCATTATTAAGGATGAGCCGAACACCCCCCGGTTCAGTTTGCACCAGAACATGCAAACAGGCAAAAGAATTTGTGCGAACATGCAACACCATTAAAGTCTATGGGACACGAACATGAAAAATCAAAAGTGCTCATTTTAAAGGCTTATATGCAAGTTATTGCCGTAAAAAGTGTATGGGGACCCGGGTCCTATCCCAGGGGACATGTATCAATGCAAGAAAAAGTTTTAAAAACAACTAATTTTCAGGAGCAGTGATATTAAGAATGCTTGAAGTGAAACAACAAAAATTAAATATTCCTTTAAATATCGTGCCTGGGGGTCCCCTTAGTCTGCCTGTAAAGTAGCGCATCTGTCTGATGTGTTTTACTGTCTTGCAGCATTTTCTAAAGGAAAAAATTTAATGTAAACTTGTTTGCTTCTGGCAATATAGATAAAAATCAAGGGGAAAAATGGTGTGGGTCCCCCCCATTCCATACCAGGCCTTTTTTGGGTCTGGTATGGATTTTAAGGGGAACCTTTTAATGCCAACATTTTTTTAAAAACAGCGTGGGGTCCCCCCCCCAAAATCCATACCAGGCCCTTTGGGGGCAAGCAGTGGGGTACACATTCTACCAGCGGCCCTCACGAGGGTAGCGCTACAAATGAAAAAAATACTTTAACCACTTCAGCCCCGGAAGGATTTACCTCCTTAATGACCAGGCCATTTTTTGTGATACAGCACTGCGTTACTTTAACTGACAATTGCGCAGCCGTATTGGAATGTTTGACCATTCTTCCAGAAGCGCATTTGTGTCCATAAAGACATGGATGAGCGAGTTTGGGGTGGAACTTGACTGGCCTGCACTTCAACCAGATAGAACACCTTTGGGATGAATAAAAGAGGAGACTGCAAGCCAGGCCTTCTCGTCCACATTAGTACCTGACCTCACAAATTCGCTTCTGGGAGAATGGTCAAAATAGACACACTCCTAAACCTTGTGGACAGCCTTCCCAGAAGAGTTGACATTGTTATAGCAGCAAAGGGTGGGCCAACTCAACCCTGAACCCAACTGAACCCTTCGGACTAAGGCTGGGATGCCATTAAAGTTTATGTGTATGTAAAGGCAGGCATCCCAATACCTTTGTTAATATAGTGTATGTTCCGTTGCAATAATAGGGTTATGGTTTATGTAGGTTTGGTCTTTCTTTCATATTTTTTTTTTGGATATTTAGGAATTTTCAAAGTTATTCCTTTCCAATTTTTCTTTTTTTTTAAAGGACCATTTATAGGACCTGTGTAGTTCATTTTTGGCATAGCTCAGGAAACCATAGCCTCTGCATCCTTAGGGGTTCAATTAGCCTAATTTCAACACTTTTGGCCCACTCTGATTCTCTGCTAAATGCTCATCTTACCACGGGCTTCACACATTCCCTTAGGAAATAGGAGCAGGCTGGCTAAACTGTATGTTCCCTCTGGAGGATACAGAAGCCAACCAGCACATCATGCCTACAGCTATACTGTGTACCCTTGGCTTGTGATTGACAGAGCTGGCTTTCAGTCAGATAGCGGAAGGAATACACTTGTCATCACTAGAGAGATGCCATAGTAATGTACTCTGCCATAGAAACAGGTCTGCCATCCACCTGCTCCAGCTATTACATATACACATATTCACAAGTAAAATATTTATGTTTTAATCCTGCAATATTAAGAATAGAGGAGCGGAGTCCTTCACCTGTGCCTAGGGCAGGGGTTTTCAAACTGCGGCCCTCCAGGTGTTCAGGAACTACAATTCCCATCATGCCTAGTCATATCTGTGAATGTCAGAGTTTTACAATGCCTCATGGGATGTGTAGTTCTGCAACAGCTGGAGGGCCGTAGTTTGAGGATCCCTGGCCTAGGGTATAAATCCCAAATATAACCTCTATAGTAGTTACAGCAGACAAAGGAACTCTACACCACCGGAACACCTGCAACATGTCAGAACACCGCTGCTCAGAGTGACAGCGCTGCCGGTAATTATCCTGTGGAAGATAGATAGGATTACCAATTACTTAAAGGGAAACTACACTGCATTCGAGCCAGGGGCGGATCCAGAGTCTAGTCTCGGGAGGGGCACTGCCAGAAGATAATTTTTGTGCAGGCAATTTATCGGGACAATGGCTGGTGTTAGTGCTTCCATCATCACGACACCATGGTTAACATGGTGTCAGGATGATTTAAGTGCATTATTTCTATTATTACACTGTAATATAAAATAAAATAGTTCAACTCACCATGATGCAGAATCAATGGGAGCCCTGAGTGTGTCACTTGCCATGTCACCTGCCTTCAGATGCGGATTGTCACTTGCCAGGTACTTGACACAAGTTGCGGATTGTCACTTGCCTGTCACCAGATGCGGGTTGTCACTTGCCATGTCACCAGTTGCAGCTTGTCACTGGCCACGTCACCTGCCACAAGTTGTGGATTGTCACTTGCCACGTCACCTGCCACAAGATGCAGATTGTCACTTGCCACACCTTGTGGATTGTCACTTGCCATGTCACCTGCCACATGTTGTGGATTGTCACTTGCCACACATTGCTGATTGTCACTTGCCAGGTCACCTGCCCCACGATGCTGATTGTCACTTGCCACGTCACCTGCCACACGTTGCGCATTGTCACTTGCCTGCTACAAAATGCAGATTGTCACTTGCCAGAGTGAAGACAGGCAGCAGAGAGATGATTTAATCTCTCTGCTGCCTGCGGTTGCACAGTGAAAGGGGAACTGCAGTGATGCAGGGCGGGCGGTGAGAGATGATGTCATCTCTCTGCTCCCGTGCCCGCTGGCTTGCTGACTGGCCAGCCCGTCCACTCACCTGCCATCTGACCCGTCTGCCCACCTGCCCGCTCACTCACCCGCTGACTGGCCTGCCCACTGACCTGCCGGCCCATCACTAATTTCTCAGGGTGGGGGGCAATTGCCTCTTTGCCCCCCCCCCCCCGGATCTGCCCCTGATCCGAGCACTACAAACAAAAAAAACTATTTAACTCCATCCGTGTCTCCATGACTTATTTTGTTGAGGAGTCACTATGAAAAACACCCCCTAGCATTTCTGTCTGTGGTCATCTTGAGTAAGGGCAGATGATTTCATGCAGCATATACAGGACTTCCTGGAATACATCTGCCTTTAGCTCAGGCAGGCAGGAGCGTAGTGTGCTTAGCTGAGAAAACTGGGATGTATGACATCATTTGCCTAGGCCAGAAAACAGGAAGTAACTGATTAAATGTAAAAACAAATTGTAAACTCCCTACTTATATAATAATGCTAGCAGCATAAGGATTAATAATAGTTAATGTTGATTGAGAGAGGGAAGTTCCTGATTTAAATATGTTACTGTGCAAAAAAGCACCCAAGAAAAAAATATATATTGCAGTTTACCAGACCTTAGATGTGATGGTTGCACCACATTATTTATAATACGAAATTCAGAACGCACAGAAAATATCTAGCCAGATATGCAGTGCCCTTGTTACTTTCTGTGAGCCTAATTGGAAGCATAAAAGTCCCCTCAAAATAACTCAACACACAGCCATTAATGTCTAAACCGCTGGCAACAAAAGTGAATCCACCCCTAAGTGAAAATGTCCAAATTGGGCCCAAAGTGTCAATAGTTTGTGTGGCCCCCATTATTTTCCAGTATTGCCTCAGCCCTCTTGGGCATGGAGTTCACCAGAGTTTCACAGGTTGCCACTGGAGTCCTCTTCCACTCCTCCATGATGACATCACAGAGCTGGTGGATGTTAGAGACCTTGCGCTCCTCCACCTTCCGTTTGAGGATACCCCACAGATGTTCAATAGGGTTTAGGTCTGGAGACATGCTTGGCCAGTCCATCACCTTTACCCTCAGCTTCTTTAGCAAGGCAGTGGTTGTCTTATAGGTGTGTTTGGGGTCGTTATCATGTTGGAATACTGCCCTGCGGCCCAGTCTCTGAAGGGAGGGGATCATGCTCTGCTTCAGTATGCTACATTTCAATGGACATTTTTACTTAGGGGTGTACTCACTTTTGTTTCCAGTGATTTAGACATTAATGGCTGTGCGTTGAGTTATTTTGAAAGGACAGCAAATTTACCCTGTTATATAAGCTGTACACTCACTACTTTACATTGTAGCAAAGTGTCATTTCTTCAGTGTTGTCACATGAAAAGATATAATAAAATATTTACAAAAATGTGAGGGTTGTACTCACTTTTGTGAGATACTGAACCGATGCACAGTGTTGCCCTGTAGCAGTAAAACTGCTATAGGGCCGACCAGAAGTAGTTAAAAAAGAAAACAAATGCAACTTTTCACAAACAAATGCAGTCATACTTTTTTTTTTTTGGATTTAAGTATGCTTTAAATTATGGATTTGTAATGCAGTATTCATTTTTTTATCAGCATTTGCACTGTATTTTAGTAATTTTGGTTTTAGTTGTACTTTGAAGACCTTGACTTTCTTATGTTAGGCCATTTCAAGTAACTACACAAACTCTTGAGATTCTCTGCAACAAACTCAAAGAAGTTGGAGTAAAAAGTTCACAGATAATAATAACACAAGGGCAGGCAGATCTTATCTGATAAATAAAGCCATGAACGGGTCAGATAAAGCAATCATCACTGGAGGCTTACTTTGACTGTCCTTTAAAATGGCTCTTACCTTTTCACGTCTCGTGTTGCGTTTTAAAGGAATATTATTTTTCAACCCCCGATTCCCAAAAAGTTGGGATGCTAAGTAAAATCTACATAAAAACAGAATGCAATGATGTGCAAATCTCATAAACTCATCTTATCAAATCTTATTTACAATAGAAAATAGAAAACATGTAAACTGAGAAAATGTACCATTTTAAGAAAAAAATAAGGTCATTTTGAAATTGATGACAACAACATGTCTCAAAAAAGTTGGGACAGGGCAACAAAAAGCTGGCAAAGTACAACCAAAGTAATGCGTTTGTTCACCAATGCCAGAAGACTGCCAAGCAAAATAGGTGAGTTGGAAGCTCTGGTGCACGAGGAGAGCTATGATGTAATTGGTATTGCTGAAACTTGGCTTCATTCCTCATATGACTGGGCTATTAATATTCCTGGCTATACACTCTTTCGGAGAGACAAGGTAAAAAGGATAGGTGGCGGGGGTCTGTCTCTATGTGAGAAGTGATCTTAAAGAGAGTGTGAATTAGGACCGAATTGATGCAGAGTATGATGTGGCTGAAGCATTATGGGTGGAACTGTATATAGATGTGCGTAATTCAAAGTTAATCATTGGAGTTTGTTATAGACCACCCAGTGTTAGTGAGGAGATGGAGACTCGGCTCCTTGCACAGATGCAAAGGGCTGCAAGGTCTGGGACAGTGATAATAATGGGGGATTTTAACTACCCGGAAATTGACTGGAGTAATGGCACTGCTGGAAATTAAAGGGCAAAAATCTATAAACCTATTACAGGACAATTTTATGGTCCAGTTTATTGAGGCCCCAACTAGGAATAATGCTCTGTTGGACCTGGTAATCTCAAACCATGCAGAGCTTCGTACTAATGTTCATATAAAGGAACATCTGGGTAGCAGTGACCATCATTTGATGTTAGCTGTAAGCAAAAAGACACATACGGAAAGCTAAAAACACTTAACTTTAAGAGAGCAAATATTCCAAGTTTGAGGGCTGCTCTCCAAGACTTAGACTGGGAGGGAATATTGGCATTGAGCATAGAACAAAAATGGGAAATCTTCAAAAAGACTGTTTGTGAACTCATTGCAAAGTATATTCCCATGGGCAATAAGTTTACATTTCTAAAAATAAAACCTATGTGGCTCACGGCCAAAGTTAAAAAAGCTATAAACAATAAGAAAAGAGCTTTTAAAAAATATAAAAATGAAGGAACACTCACTATTGTCATTTAAATGTTACAAAGAATATAACAGAATATGTAAAAAGGAAATCAAGGACGCAAAAATTCAAAACGAACGTCAGATTGCAAAAGATAGTAGGACAAACCTCCAAAAATTCTTCAAATATATTAATAGTAAAAAGGTCAGGTCTGAGCATGTAAGCCCTTTTTTTTTTTTTTTTTTTTGCAAAATCTTTTTATTGAATTTTTTGTTAACATACAAAAATTGCCCACAAATGAGCCAACAGTGCCCATGCAGGGGCAGGTCCTCTGATACGGCAAGGACCACAGCAGGGTACAACATATAACATCTACAACCTTACTTATCTAAACCCCGATGGGGGAGAGGTTTTTTTGAGAAGAATCTGTGCTCAGTATTATAATGACAGGATAATGTGACAAGAACAAATTGGGTCAGTTTACTAACATACTATAAACATAATAATATTCTAGGAGTTGGTTACTGCATCAGTCGCCATATGTGTTATCATCTAGCCAACAGGTCCATACCTTTTCAAACTTTGTTGGGCAACCCCTGCCCGAGTAGGTGGCTTTATAAAGGGGTAAACTGGCGTTCACTAAACTCTTCCAGAATTTGACAGAAGAGGGAGATGCTTGCTTCCAATGCATCGTGATGGCTTTACGTGCATAGTACAATAACAGGAATATGAGTATTTTCCTAGCCCTGAGCACTAACATATGTTCCACCAGTCCCAGTAAACAATGTTTAGGATCATAAGGGACATCAATCTTTGTGACTCTATGGATCACTTGGAGTACTTCTTTCCAATAATGTACAATTGCTGGGCAAGCCCAGAAAATGTGAAAGAAGTCCCCCGGCTGGTAGGAGCAACGCCAACACGCCGGTGAACACACCAACGACATCTGGTGCAACCTGTGGGGCGTGTAATGAACTCTGTGTACAAATTTGTATTGGACCAGTTTGTCCCTGGCTGAGACCAGAGGAGAGAATGGAAAATCCCAAATCTCCATCCAGTTATCCTCATCCAGTTACGGTATGTCCCCCACCCATTTCCTGCGGAGGGAGGACAGCTCAGGGATGGCAGCGACCAGCAGGGACCCATAGATCTGGGACGTGGGTTTCTCTAAGTCTTTCACCCGAAGGGTGGATTAGAGTTCCGAGTATTCCAATATAATTGGTTGGCATAAGAACTGACACCTGTAGGCGTGAGCGACCTGAATATACCTGAAATGGGCCCGTACAGGTACATTAAATTTGGTATGCAGTACATGAAAGGGAGTGAGCTCTCCCTTGGTGATTACATGCTCAAGGGTCAATATTTTGTATTTGGCCCAGGCCTGTGGATTCGGGATGGTATTGAACTGCAACAGGTTATGATTCAGCCACAGGGGGTGTGAGGAGACCAGGAGTTTGGTTGGGGTGCCCTCAGCGCCTCACCCGCCTTCCACGCCCGCATAGTGGTACGCATAGAAGGGGTGAGGCTGTGAGGTGTTTTTGGCCCCCTGAATAGCAACCCCTTCAAGGCCTCCGGAGGCCCCACTATAGCTGCCTCCAACATCGTCGCAGAGTTGGTCGGGTCCGGCTGTAACCACCAATGAGCGGTTACCAGCTGAGTGACCAAGTAATACTTGTGGTAATCAGGGAGAGCCAACCCCCCCCCCCCATCCACAGGCCTGGTCAGAGTGGTGTATTTGAATCTAGGCGGCTTTGACCCCCAAATAAAGGAGAGGAAGATCTGTTTAAGTGAGTTAAAGAGAGATTTGGGTAGCCACTGTGGGGAATTACTAAACCTGTACGTAAGTTTGTGGAGAACTTTCATTTTAAGAAGGTTGATATGCCCAATGAGGGAAAGGGGAAGGTTGCCCCACGCCTTTAGTTTAGATTTAATTATTGCCAGGACAGGTTCAAGATTGAGCCGGGCAAAGTCCCTACTCTCTCTTGAGATGGTAATACCTAAATAGGTAAACTTATCGACCCACTGGAGTGGGATAGAGGAGGACGAGAAGGACCTGGCCCCCTCATCCACCGGAAAGAGCTGATACTTATGCTAATTCACCTTCAGCCAGCCAGCCCACCCTAAGACCGTGAACCTGTATCGAGCTCCTGAGGGCCTCCGCTATGGGCTCCATGACCAGGGCGAACAAGGCCGGGGAGAGAGGGCATCCCTGTCTGGTGCCCCTCCGCAGGGGGAACGGAGGAGACAGGGAGCCATTCATTTTAATGCATGCCAGGGGTGCGGTGTACAGTGTGCATATCCAATCGATACATTTCAGTGGGAAACCCATTCTTCTAAGCACCTCCCACAGGTAAACCCACTCCACCGTGCCAAATGCCTTTTCCATATCAAGGGAGGCAATGGTCCCAGTGCCCTGATTAGTATAGGGGGTACGAATATTGGAAAATAGTCTACGTATATTAATGTCAGTGGACCTACCTGGCATAAAGCCGGTCTGATCAGTGTTAATCAGGGATTCTATTACCTTATTAAGTCTAACAGCTAGTAATTTGGTTAGTATCTTGAGGTCACAGTTTAGGAGTGCTACCGGCCTATAAGAGGTGCACAGCTTGGGGTCTTTATTAGGCTTTGGAATTAGAACAATATGAGCTTCCCTCATAGAGGGTGGTAAGGAGCCTTGTTGGAGACAGGCCTGGAACATCTGAGCTAATTTGGGGGCGACTAGTTCTATGTGGGCTCTATAGTATTCTATGGGCAGTCCATCCAGCCCCGGGGTCTTTCCTGCCGGGAAAGACTTGATGGCCATTGTGACTTCTTCTTTTGTGATCTCTGAGACAAGGAATTTTCTTTCCGCATTAGAGAGCCATCCTAGTGTTAGCGTATCCAACACAGAAAGCATAGGTGCAGGATCAAAGCTGTCAGGAAGTGAGGATACATACAGAGAGGTATAAAACTTGGTGAATGCAGATAAAACCTCCTCCTGAGAGGTGACTAATACTCCCTCTGCCGTGAGGATTTCAGATACAACCGCTAAGGGCCTATCCTGTTGCGCCAGCATCACTACGAGTTTACTGTTTTTATCTCCATGCTCAAAATATTTCTGTCTACTATTTTGTATACCAATTCTGGTAGTTTCTGCAACATGTAGATGCAGTTCTTGCCTAAGCAATGAAAGGTGCTCGAAATTTGGGACTGTCGCCGAGGCCGAATACTGAGTCAGACCCTCCTCGACCTTGTGCTGCAGGTCAGAGACCTTGTCCCCAAGTTCCGCCCTAACCACCGCCACAGCCGAGATATAGTGACCCCTACTGTGAGCCTTGGAAGCATCCCATGTCACCTCCAGGGTGACATGGGATGCCCCCGCATTGTGCACCCATTAGTCCTGCAGGGAGGGGGAGACCCTGTCATAAACCGCTTCATTGTTGATCCAATAGGGTTGTAGTCTCCAGAGGGCTTTGCTCCTCGACCTTGTGGTCCTAATGGTCAATTTAAGAGGGTGATGATCAGATAAGCCAGAGGGAAGGTAACTAGCCTCCTGAATGTTGGCCAGGAGGGCAGCATTGGCAAAAGCCAAATCGATTGGGGAGGATGTTTTAAATGTGGACGAAAAGCAGGAGTATGTTCTATCATGGGGGTGAAGCCACCGCCATGCCTCTTGGAACTCTGTTGCCTGAGCCCACGTACCCAGATCAGTATTGAAAGTGGATTGAGAGTGAGGCCTAATTCACGGGATAGCATGGCATTAAAGTCCCCCATGAACAGAACACATGCTGGGCAATGCGGGGCCAGCTTTTCATACAGAATGTGTATTTGGCTCGGAGGAGGTAGATAAACATTCACAATGACATATAAACACTCAGCACCACCATAACAAATTTCCCCTGGGGATCCAGATGACCCTCATGAATTATGCATGGAACTCGTTTACTAATCAATATGGAGACCCCTCGAGAATAAGAGGAGTAGGTCGCATGAAGCGCCCTTTGCACCCATGGCTTTTTTAGGGCCAGAACCTTACTACAGTTAAGTGCGTCTCTTACAACAGTACTATGTCTGGGTTATGCAGTTTTAAGCATTGGAATATTAGTGAATGTTTGTATTTGGAGTTAAGCCCCCTGACGTTCCAAGACAGAATGACCAGTGACTCAGCATCCGAGGGGGCCATCATTGAACACCAGGGGGAAATAGAAACAGGATAATCTTATACAACCAGTAGATGTAAACCAATCCAAATTGAGGACATGCATTCAGTGACATTTGAGCAACACTATACTTGTTCATTTCTTTAAAGTAGAGAAACCCCTCCCTCCAGAACACATAACACCCTACCCTAACATCATAAAAAACAAGTTCAAGGACCAAAACCATAAGCCAGAGAACTATACAACCTGATGTAGGGTTTTGTCCCATAACTAGAAAAACCATAAAGTCCCTATGCCACTGGGCCTACTAGGAGTTGGGCCGCAGGGTCGGAAGTGTAGAACGCCCTTCCCGAGGCAGTCCGTCTCGACTCAGGGAAGGAATACCAGAGTGCGGAAGGGAAACAGGGGGGCAACAGGGGGCACTTCTGGTCAAAGGTGGGGTGATGGGGTGGTTGTCATTGGAGCTCCTCAGACAGGAGTGTTCAGCTGTCTAGCCAGCAACAGAAGACAAAAACTGTCAACAGGGGTAAAAGTAAAATGTGGTAAGGAGAAAGGAGTGGGGACAGTGAGTAGTTGATGCTGGAAATCACTAGGAGACAGTCCTTCCAAAAGGGAGGGGATACTTAGCTACTCTCTGTTGGTCACTTTTCCCCCTTGTCGTAAATGATTAGCGGGTATCTAGCCACACCGCCACGGCCTCTGGAGTGTCAAAGAAACGAGTGTTATCTCCGTCAGTGATCCGTAGCCTGCTGGGATACAAAAGGCCAAATCGAATCCCTATTTCTCTGAGTTGACGTCTCACATCAGTAAAGGATTTACGGCATTGTTGTACTTCCTGAGAGAAGTCCGGGAAAAAAAGCAGTTTGGTATTCTCATACTTAATGTCAGGCATGGCTCGTGCCGCCGCCAAGATGCGGTCCCGATCTCGGTAATTTAACAGCCGCAGTAGGAAAGGGCGTGAAGGAGCCCCAGGCCTCGGACGGAGCGGTGGGACTCTGTGGGCCCTCTTCACTATGAAGGTGGGCGGTACGTCCCCTAGGGTGAAGAATGTAGACATTAGGGATGAGCTTCGAGTTCGAGTCGAACTCATGTTCGACTCGAACATTGGCTGTTCGCAAGTTCGCCAAACAGCAAACAATTTGGGGTGTTCGCGGCAAATTCGAATGCCGCGGAGAACCCTTTAAAAGCCTATGGGAGAAATCAAAAGTGCTAAATTTAAAGGCTTATATGCAAGTTATTGTCATAAAAAGTGTTTGGGGACCCGGGTCCTGCCCCAGGGGACATGGATCAATGCAAAAAAAAGTTTTAAAAACAGCCGTTTTTTTAGGAGCAGTGATTTTAATAATGCTTAAAGTCAAACAATAAAAATGTAATATCCCTTTAAATTTCGTAGCTGGGGGGTGTCTATAGTATGCCTGTAAAGGGGCGCATGTTTCCCCATCTTTAGAACAGTCTGACAGCAAAATGACATTTCAAAGGAAAAAAGCCATTTAAAACTACTCGCGGCTATTGCATTGCCGGTCCGACAATACACATAGAAGTTCATTGATAAAAACGGCATGGGAATTCCCCACAGGGTAACCCCGAACCAAAATTTTAAAAAAAAATGACGTGGGGGTCCCCTAAATTCCATACCAGGCCCTTCAGGTCTGGTATGGATATTAAGGGGAACCCCGGCCAAAAAAATAAATAAATAAATGGCGTGGGGTCCCCCCAAAGATCCATACCAGACCCTTATCCGAGCAAGCAACCTGGCAGGCCACAGGAAAAGAGGGGGGGACAAGAGAGCGCCCCCCCTCCTGAACCATACCAGGCCACATACCCTCAACATTGGGAGGGTGCTTTGGGGTAGCCCCCAAAACACCTTGTCCCCATGTTGATGAGGACAAGGGTCTCATCCCCACAACCCTGGCCGGTGGTTGTGGGGGTCTGCGGGCGGGGGGCTTATCGGAATCTGGAAGCCCCCTTTAACAAGGGGACCCCCAGATCCCGGCCCCCCCGTGTGAAATGGTAAGGGGGTACTTACCCCTACCATTTCACTAAAAAACTGTCAAAAATGTTAAAAATGACAAGAGACAGTTTTTGACAATTCCTTTATTTAAATGCTTCTTCTTTCTTCTATCTTCCTTCATCTTCTTCTTCTTCTTCTTCTTCTGGTTCTTCTGGCTCTTCTGGTTCTTCCTTCGGCGTTCTCGTCCAGCATCTCCTCCGCGGCGTGTTCTATCTTCTTCTCCTCGGGCTGCTCCGCACCCATGGCATGGGGGGAGGCTCCCGCTCTTCTCTTCATCTTCTTCTCTTCTTAAACTTCTTCTTCATCTTCTTTTCTTCTCTTCTTCTCTTCTTCATCTTCTTCTCCGGGCCGCTCCGCATCCATGCTGGCATGAAGGGAGGCTCCCGCTGTGTGACGGTGTCTCCTTTTCTGACGGTTCTTAAATAACGGGGGCGGGGCCACCTGGTGACCCCGCCCCCCTCTGACGCACGGGACATGACGGGACTTCCCTGTGGCATTCCCAGTGATGTCACAGGGAAGTCCCATCAAGTCACCGTGCGTCAGAGAAGGCGGGGTCACCGGGTGGCCCCGCCCCCCGTTATTTAAGAACCGTCAGATGAGGAGACGCCATCACACAACAGGAGCCTTCCTCCATGCCAGCCTGGATGCGGAATGGCCCGGAGAAGAAAATGAAGAAGAGAAGAAGAGAAGAAGATGAAGCAGAGAAGAAGATGAAGAAGAAGATGAAGAAGAGAAGAAGATGAAGAGAAGAGTGGGAGCCTCCCCCCATGCCATAGGTGCGGAGCGGCCCGAGGAGAAGAAGATAGAAGACGCCGCGGAGGAGATGCTGGACAAGAACGCCAGAGGAAGAACCAGAAGAGCCAGAAGAACCAGAAGAAGAAGAAGAAGATGAAGGAAGATAGAGGAAAGAAGAAGCATTTAAATAAAGGAACTGTCTCTTGCCATTTTTAAAATTTTTGAGTTTTTTAGTGAAATGGTAGGCCTTACCATTTTAGACAGGGGGGGGCCGGGATCTGGGGGTCCCCTTGTTAAAGGGGGCTTCCAGATTCCGATAAGCCCCCCGCCCGTAGACCCCCACAACCACCGGCCAGGGTTGTGGGGATGAGGTCCTTGTCCTCATCAACATGGGGACAAGGTGTTTTGGGGGGCTACCCCAAAGCACCCTCCCAATGTTGAGGGCATGTGGCCTGGTACGGTTCGGGGGGGCGCTCTCTCGTCCCCCCCTCTTTTCCTGCGGCCTGCCAGGTTGCGTGCTCAGATAAGGGTCTGGTATGGATTTTTGGGGGACCCCACGTCGTTTTTTTTTTTTTGGCGCGGGGTTCCCCTTAAAATCCATACCAGACCTGAAGGGGCTGGTATGGAATTTAGGGGGACCCCCACGTCATTTTTTTTTAAATTTTGGCCGGGGTTCCCCTTAATATCCATACCAGACCTGAAGGGCCTGGTATGGAATTTAGGGGGACCCCCACGTCATTTTTTTTTTTTTAATTTTGGTTCGGGGTTCCGCTGTGGGGAATTCCCATGCCGTTTTTATCAATGAACTTCTATGTGTATTGTTGGACCGGCAATGCAATAGCCGTGAGTAGTTTTAAATGGCTTTTTTCCTTTGAAATGTCATTTTGCTGTCAGACTATTCTAAACACGGGAAACATGCGCCCCTTTACAGGCATACTATAGACACCCCCCAGCTACGAAATTTAAAGGGATATTACACTTTTATTGTTTGACTTTAAGCATTATTAAAATCACTGCTCCTGAAAAAACGGCTGTTTTTAAAAGTTTTTTTTGCATTGATCCATGTCCCCTGGGGAAGGACCCAGGTCCCCAAACACTTTTTATGACAATAACTTGCATATAATCCTTTAAAATTAGCACTTTTGATTATTCATGTTCGTGTCCCATAGACTTTAACGGTGTTCGCTTGGTCGAATGAACTTTTTTACTGTTCGCATGTTCTAGTGCGAACCGAACAGGGGGGTGTTCGGCTCATCCCTAGTAGACAGTAATTTCTCAGTAAATTCAGCAGGTCAAGGGCCCTCAGCTTTCTTAGGCAGTCCAAGTATGCGGATATTGTTCCACCTGAGACAGTTTTCAGTATCTATAGGCTGTTCTTAGAGGGCTTTCACCTGGAGTTGCAGGGCCTTCACCTCCCTGGAGTCCGACCGGATCGTGTCCTCCACCGTGGAGACCCTGTCCTCCACCTCAGCCACACAGGACCGAAACTTATCCATATCCTGGAGAATGAGACCGACATCTACTGTCAAGAAGTCGATCTTTGCTGTCAGGGATTCTTTGCAGGATGTAATGGCCGCCAGGATCTCCACTCCTGTGGGAGTCACCACCTTCCCAGGCTCCTCGACCGCTTGCGCACCGGTCGCCATCCTAGCCATGGATCGTCTTGCAGACGGGGCAGGGGAGGCACGAGGAACTTTTGGACCTGATTTGGAATACTGGGTCCTAAGATGACCCATCCGGGGTTTACCCTGAGATGGAGGATGACACTGGAGGAGGCTATGGGTCTAGAGCCCGGGGCCCAGAAACGGAATGAGAGCCGTGTCAGTGTTAATGCGCCTGCACAGGAACAAAGCTTCTTTGTTGGGGGACAGCAAAGAGGCTTCGGGGTGCAGGTATCAAGGTAACAGATGTAGTGATGATGAGCTGCCTGCACTGGATCCAGGCCCTCAGCAAGGCACAGTCTCCGTAAGGGTGTAGGCACATGAGAGGTGAATCAGTAATGCTGGGGCTTGGATGATGGCACTGGGGAGATTGTATATTGAGTCCGGAGCACTTATTGTGGCACAGGAAGGACAGTATTTCAATGCTGGTGCACAGTACTTTAGTGTGGAGGGTGCACCTTGCAAAGCAGACTTCAGTATGGCAGTGGGCAGCCGGCAGACTCCAAGGTGCAGGTAGCAGGATAGGGGAGCAGTGATGATAAACTGTCTGCACTGGAGCAGGGCCCACAGCAGGGCAGAGCTTTTGTAAGGGTGAAGGTGCAGGGGAGGCAGAGCTGTATTGCTGGGAGCCAGATGATGGCACAGAGGGAGGCAGTAAAGTGATTCCCAGGGATGGATTGTGGCACAGGGAGGGCAATACCTTTATGCTAGGACACTATACCTTGAGGTGAAGGATGTGTCTCAGACAGTAGGCAGCAAGATGGCGGTGGCCCGGAATCGGCAGCTGTTTGTCCCTCGTGACTGTTCGGACCCCCTCACCGTCCAGCCTCCTCCCAGGGACAGCAGACCCTGGTGTGTGAAGATTCGCTGCCTCTCCTCCCGCGGATCGTGGCACCGGAGCCCGGGGATGTCAGAGGGATAGTAGGCCTCAAGATTGCGGCGGTTCCCTGAGGTGTGGAGCAGGCCGCGGACCTGTGGAGACCCAATCGGCCAGTCAAATCCCTCAATTTCTGCTGGGGCTGGTGCAGATGCAATCTGGCAGTTATTAGGGAGAGTTTAGAGGCTCTCTTGATGCTGTTAGCAGTAGGATGGCTGCAGATTAGATCAGAATCAGGAGCTCCTCTGGAACACATCTTGTTCCTTCTACATCCGAACATGCCCCGAGCATGTAAGCCCTTTACAAAATAATCTAGAGTGGGTGACTGGGGGCAAATGTATTAAATACATTATTCAGTTCTGTGTATTCAAAGGAGCATGGGGGAGCTCAAGTCCATAACGGGGATGGTATTGAAACAGCCCCAAATGATCCACAATGGCTCAAAAGTGATATGGTACAGAAATATTTAGACAGAATAAAGGTGAATAAAGCACCTGGACCAGATGGCATCCACCCACGGATCCTACAAGAATTGAGCTCTGTCATTTAAAAACCATTGTATCTAATTTTTTAGGGACTCATTAATAACTGGAATGGTACCACTGGATTGACGTAGGGCCAATGTGGTGCCTATATTTGAGAAGGGAACAAAGTCTTTACCAAGTAGCTATAGACCTGTTAGTTTAACTTCTATAGTCGGAAGATACTAGAGAGTTCAATAAAAGACAACATAGATGAGTTCTTGCTGGAAAAAAATATTTTAAGCAACAGCATGGATTCATGAAAGACAGAAGTTGTCAAACAAATCTGATTTATTTTTATGAGGAGGTAAGTAGAACCTTGGACAGAGGGGTGGCGGTGGACGCGGTATACTTGTATTTTGCAAAATCGTTCGATACAGTTCCCCACACACGACTAATGTGTAAGGTAAAGTCTACAGGCTTGAAAAGATCAGTTTGTAAATGGATAGAAAACTGGCTAAAAGACAGAATTCAGAGAGTAGTGGTTAATGATTCTTACTCTGAATGGTCTAAGGTTATCAGTGGTGTACCCCAAGGTTCAGTATTGGGACTCTTACTTTTTAATATCTTTATAAATGATATACTGTCTGGGATTAAAAGTACAATTTCAGTCTTTGCAGATGACACCAAACTATGCAGTGAAATAACGTCCTTATAGGATGTCTCCAATTTACAAGCCGACCTCAATGCACTGTCCAGTCGGGCGACTATGTGGCAGATGAGGTTTAAAGTTAATAAATGTAAAGTGTTGCACTTGGGGGTTAAGAATATGCATGCATCATACATACTAGGGGGAGTACAACTGGGGAGATCCGTAGTGGAGAAGGATCTGCGGGTTTTGGTAGATCATAAGTTCAATATTAGCATGCAATTGCAAACTGTGGTTTCCAAAGCGAGCAAAGTCCTTTCTTGTATTAAGAGAGGTATGAACTCCAGAGAGAGATATCATTTTTACCCTGAACAAATCATTAGTAAGACCTCATCTGGAATATGCAGTTCAGTTTTGGGCACCAGTTCTCAAAAAAAGAATATTGGGGAACTGGAGAAAGTGCAGAGAAGGGCAACCAAACTGATAAGAGGCATGGAGGACCTCAGCTATGAGGAAAGATTAGAGGATCTAAATTTATTCTCTCTTGAGAAGAGGAAATTAAAGGGGATATGATCAACATGTACAAATATATAAGGGGTCCATCTAGTGAACTTAGTGTTGAGTTATTCACTTTACGGTCAACACAGAGGACAAGGGGGCATTCTTTACGCCTAGAGGAAAAGAGATTTCAGCTTCAAATATGGAGAGATTTCTTCAGTAAGAGCTGTAAAAATGTGGAATAGACTCCCTCCAGAGGTGGTTCTGGCCAGCTCAGTAGATTGCTTTAAGAAAGGCAAGCATTCTTTCCTAAATGTACAAAATATATACTAACATTTATAGGTAAAGTTGATCCTGAGAAAATCCAATTGCCTCTCGGGTATCAGGAAGAATTTCTTTCCCCTGCTGTAGCAAATTGGATCATGCTCTACTGGGGTTTTTCGCCTTCCTCTGGATCAACTGTGGGTATAGGATTGTGTATATGGGATTGAAGGATATTATTTTATTCATTTGTTTATTTTGTATGATCGAACTAGATGGACTTTTGTCTTTTTTCAACCTGTCTAACTATGTAACTATGCAACTATGTAACCCCAACTCCAAAATGACTGCTCTGAGATCTTTGTTGTGTTACCCACTGTGCTCCACACAGCCTCTTAACAGAAAATCTCCAAAGCAGGTTTTGCTTCTTTTGCGAATAGGGAGTCGTGGGAAGAATAATATAAAGCCAAAGCTGAAAACCAGGCTAAACACACACTCTATTGTCAAAACTATTGGGACGTCTGCCTTTACATGCACATGAACTTTAATGGCATCCCAGTCTTAGTCCTTAGGGTTCAATATTAAGTGCACAGTCATGTTGGAACAGGAAATGGCCATCCACAAAGTTGGGAGCATGAAATTGTCCAAAATGTCTTGATATGCTGACACCTTAACCCTTTCATGTCTAAGCCTTTTTCTGACATTTGTTGCTTACAATTTAAAATCCATATTCTTTGCTAGAAAATTACTTAGAACCTCCAAACATTATATATATTTTTTTAGCAGAGACCCTACAGAATAAAATGGCGATCGTTGCACTATTTTAGGCCACACAGTATTTGCGCAGCGGTCTTTCAAATGCAATTTTTTGGGAAAAAAGACACTTCGTGAATTGAAAAAAAAAAAATTAAACAGTAAATTTAGCCCATTTTTTTGTATAAGGTGACAGATGATGTTATGCTGGGTAAATAGATACCTAACATGTCATGCTTTGAAATTGCGCTCACTCGTGGAATGGCGACAAACTACGGTACCTAAAAATCTCCATAGACAACGCTTTAAAAAAATGTAACGGGTACCAGGTTAGAGTCAGAGGAAGTCTTTTGCTAGAATTATTGTGCTCACTCTGGCAATTGCGGTGATGCCTCACATGTGTAATTTGAACACTGTTTACATTTGCGGACGTGACTTACATATGCGTTTTCTTTGCTACGTGAGCACGCGGAGACAGGGGCACTTTAAAAACGATTTTTTTTTTTACATTGTCCCTTAAAAAAAAAAAAAAAAAATCTGATCACTTTTATTTAGTACCCCTTGCGACAGTAAGAGGTGGTGACAGGTACTCTTTATGGAGAAATCGGGGGTCTAAAAGACCCCAAATACCTCCTTTGCACTTAAAAGTATTCAGATCGCCAAAATCAGCATTTCTGAATACTGTCATTCTTTTTTAAATCGGCGCCATTGGCAGCTGTGTAAACCGGAAATGACATTGTGACGTTGCTTCCAGGATTTTATATTTGAGACCCGATCAAATCGGCTTTGTTCGGGTCTCAGCCTAGGCAGCAGACATGCCGGCTGGTGGCTCAGGAGGTCCGGGAAGAGTGGAGGAAAAGGGCGTGAGGGGGGATGTCCCTTCTCGCTCCTTTAGGATAACAGCCAAGTGGTTTTTAGCCGCATCAGTTGTGATCACTAAAAAGCCAACAGTTGGCTCTAAAAAACAGTACAGGGGTGATGGCTGTTGCTGCAGGTATCACCCTGGTTTAACCCCTTCAAGCCATGATCGAAAATTTGCGGACGGTCGGCGCAAAGGGGTTAAGAGTTCCCTTCACTGGAACTAAGGGGCCAAGCCCAACCCCTGAAAAACAACCTCACATCATAATCACCCTCCACCTAATGATTTGGACCAGTGCACAAAGCAAGGTCCATAAAGACATGGGTGAGCGAGTTTGGGGGTGGAAGAACTTGACTGGCCTGCACAGAGTCCTGACCTCAACCCGATAGAACACCTTTGGGATAAATTTGAGTGGAGACTGTGAGCCAGGCCTTCTCATCCAACATCAGTGCCTGACCTCACAAATGCGCTTCTGGAAGAGTGGTCAAACATTCCCAAAGACACACTCCTAAACATTGTGGACAGCCTTCCCAGAAGAGTTGAAGCTGTTGTAGCTGCAAAGGGAGGGCCAACTCAATATTGAACCCTATGGACTAAGACTGGGATGCCATTAAAGTTCATGTGTGTGTAAAGGCAGGCGTCATAATACTTTTGAAAATATATAGTATATTGTCTACATACAAGAGCCATGGATATTCTTACTTGAATTTTAGGGGTCTATTTATGAAAAAATTGCTGTGCAAATGTCTCAAATATTCGCACATCCATCAACAATAATTCCTGTAATTTGACTAAAACATGTACAGTATTCATCAGCTTTATCTAGTGGTAATGATGAGGTATTTTTCTGATTGAGGTATTTCAGGAAAATACTGCATTATGGCCACTAGATGGAAGTGACAGCCATAGGAAATAAACGCATTAGTCAAATTACGTGGGTTATTTGTATCGGCTGTGTGAATGCTTGAGACATTTGCACAACAAATTTTTTAAATAGACCCTCTAGGTTCCTTTCTGTATTTCTTTTGGATCTGTGCAGCAGTCCAGTATGAATCATCTTCTTCGCTTTGACTTTGTGAAGCAGCTTCTCGTAATAAAGATTGGTCACCAGGGACGTTGCTAGGTCTGCAAAAGATATGGGCTATAGCCCATAACAGCGGTCACCAACCTTTTTGCATGCCCACGGGGGTGGGGGACCAGTGATAAGCAATTTTTCACGGGCGATGGCTGGTGTTGGCGCTTCAATCATCATGGCATAATGGTTGATACGGTGTCAGGGTGATTGAAGTGCATTATTTTTATTGCTACATTCTAATATATAATGAAGTGGTTCAACTCACCATACTGCAGAATCAGTGGGAGCCCTGGGCGTGTCACTTGCCACATCTCCTGCCACCAGATACAGGGTGTCACTTGCCACCGTCGCCTGTCACCAGATGCAGCGTGTTACTTGCCACCATCACCTGCCACTAGATGTGAATTGTCACTTGCCATGTCGCCTGCCACCAGAGGGGGATTTTCACCTCGCAGCAGATGTGGATTGTCACTTGCCACATCTCTTGCCACCATTTGCAGATTGTCACTTGCCACATCACCGGCCACCAGATATGGGTTGTCACTTGCCAACTGATGTGGATTGTCACTTGCCATTCCAGCCAGTGCCACCAAATGTGCATTGACGCTGCATTGGTGGCAGGCTGACAGCACTGGTCCATTTAGTGAGAGCAGGAGAGCGGTGATGCAGGGTGGGCAGTGAGAGATGATGTCATCTCGCTGCTCCCCGCCGCACCTCCGACATTGAAGCAAGGGGGTCTGGCTGCAAAGTGGAGCTCCACGATGACCCGTGCTGTGAGGGTGCAAGATTTGTGACGGACAGTGAGAGATTATGTCATCTCTCTGCTGCTCGCCACACCTCACTCCCAAATTGAAGAGGCCCGGCTGTGAAGAGCTTGCTTCTTTCCTCTCCTCCGCCTCTCTCATACAGCCAGCCCGCTGGTTAGGCAGGGACCCTGTGGCAAGAGACTCATGGCTATGGGCCCCAGATTTGGGGCTATAGCCCCAATAGCCACCCCCTAGCAACGCCCCTGCCGGTCACTGCTGCTTTATCTCCTTGTGCAGGGTGACTGGTCTTGTATCCATCCCCCGTAGTTCTTTGCAGGTAGTCTGTAGTGGGAGGACCTGCTGGGTCTACACTCTGCTTAGGATATGTGCAGCACCAGTGATGATGCCATTACTACTTTTATAGGGTAAAACCTGGGTTTGCAAGGGATTTTGTGGCTACTAAAGAATATATATTGTGCCTGGAATCCAACTTTAAAAATGGTAAAAAAGACTAAAGCTATCCTTTGAAGTGGAACTAAACCCTCCTATCCTTTTCAGCCAAGGAAGCTGCCATGGCGCTGCACATGTGATCAATTATGACTCCATTATGATGGTTTGACAGTTTGGTTGAAAGCACAAGCAAATGTGACAGTTAGCATTCCCAGCATGCCTGGAATGTAACTTTTTGATGGGTTTAGTTCCATTTAAATATATGTCAATATTTTGTAGGATTCCAAGCTGCCAGATCCCAAACTTAAGACTTTTTATTCATCAAAACAATCTTCCCCATTCAGAATCTGTCTTGAATCAGAGCTCAGATTCTCTCCCGAAATCGCAGTTTTGTGCTCTAATAGCTTCTGATGGATGCAACTCTCAGCAGACGGAAGATACTGCTTCATCTCTGAAATAAAAGTCTTATGCCGCGTACACATGATCGGAATTTCCGAAAACAAATGTTGGAAGTGAGCTTGTTGTTGGAAATTCCGTGTGTAGGCTCCATCAGACATTTTTTGTCAAGATTTACGACCAACAAAATTTGAGAGCTGGTTCTCAAATTTTCCGACGACAAAATCCGTTGTCGTAAATTCCGATCGTGTGTGCACAATTCCGACGCACAAAATTCCATGCATGCTTGGAATCAAGCAGAAGAGCCTCACCGGCTATTGAACTTCCTTATTCTAGTCCCGGCGTACGTTATTTACGTCACCGCGTTCTTGACGTTCGGAATTTCCAACAACATTTGTGCGACCGTGTGTACGCAGGACAAGTTTCAGCCAACATCCGTCGGAAATAAATCCACGGTTTGGTTGTCAGAAATTCCGATCGTCTGTACGCGGCATAAAAACCAATATATTGTAATATAGCATAACTGTGCACTATAAGCCTAATAGCAAAACAATCAATATGATAGGGGGAAAAAAAAATAATAATTTCTGCCCAAACCACAAATGGGTTAATCAGCCAAATCCCAAAACTCAAGGCGGCATATTAACCAAGCTCTCTCTAATGTTTATTTCAAGAGTGTGCTTTATGATTCCCCGGCTACATGTTAAGGTGCCAAGCTATGAACCTTTAGGAAATGAACAATGAATTCAGCTTTAGTATTTTTAACAAGGAAATCTCTTTGCAAGCAACAACAATATATTCTCCTCTTAATGCGCCGCGACAGCACCTGCAATCCGATAAGCCGCATTGGGGGGGGGGGGGGGGGGCGGCTGGCACAGTGCTGGGCATGGGCTGCGTTTATCTGATCTATACATATTTTCCTGTGCCTTGGGGTATTGTCTGGGGTTTCTATAAGAGGATGACATGATCATTATGATGTGGATCTGTTTGATTTACGCACAAAACGCCATAATGGCGAAGCTAACAAAGCAGAGGAATATTTTAGGAAGTCTGGGCCAAGGTTGGCATGCCACATCACAATGGAAGGGACTTAATGTGACCAAAAAATTCTATCATTTCACATAAGGTACCCTGCAAAGGGTCATTTGATGACTTCTCCTGGCACTGTAATACTATATCGATGACATCAGCTTTTGTTTCAGCAAAGAGGCATCTGTCTTTATGAGCTTGCAATATTACAGAAGGATGGTACAGGTTGTCATGGAAACAAATATCTCTTTTTTTTTTCCAATGGCCGTTGTTAGTTGGTACAGAGCTGATCAGCAAAGCTGGATAATCGCTACTCTCCACACCAGACCATCAAGAGGATACTGCCCCCAGCATTATAACAACCATTATCAGCTGACCACATAGGGGATATTGTAAGAGCACATGGGAGAAGAGACTTAAAGTGGTATTAAACCCAAAACCAAAAATGTATTGTTTTGCAACTTATCAATCATTAAAAGTGGTGGCTGCATCCTTTTCTTTTCTTTGGCATTTTTTCCTCGGTTTTCACCTTGTGATCTGACCAGTAACATCTCCTGTATTAATGAGACACCAGTCTGGAGGAATGAACACAGGAGGCGCAGCAGACAGCAGCATTGTCAGTCTAGAAGAGTGGGGAGCGTTAAAGTGTTACTAAACCCACAAGAGTAAAACCAGTCTGTATATGCAGTAAGGCATGCTTGTTATACTCACTGTGGAACCTAAGGGGTTAATCCTCCGCATTGTGTAAAAAGACTGTATGCACAGATCCTCCTCTTCTTGCATTGCTCCCAAAACACATCCAGATAAGACAGAGTAAATGGAGTCAGGCTGCACATGCTCAGTTTGGTATGCATTGCTAGAGATTTTTTTTTTTTTTCTTGGGAGAGTGCATGTGATTAGCACAGGGCCAATCAGCACTGTTCAGACAAAGGGTCAGGGGTCCTGTATCCTGATAGGACAGCTCAGTGCAGTATGAAAACTCCTCCTACAAGTTTTAACCAGAAACTGATGGAAGTCACAAGACTGCTATATACTGCTGATGAGAAAAGGGATTTAGCAGTTTATATTTACTAAAATGATTGCATTTCCATGTTGTGTGTACGGTGGGAGACCAGATATAGTGAATGCAGGGTTCTGAGCTTAGTAACACTTTAACCTCCCTGGCGGTTTTCCCGAGTGTTACTCAGGGTTAAATTTCAGCACCATTAGCAGTAACCCCGAGCCACACTCGGGATTGCATTGCAGGATCCTGGCGCAGTGTACTTACCTTGTCCCCAGGATCCTGCGATGTCACCCTGCTGTGTCCGTGGGCTCTGTCCTCGGCCCGAAGCCTCTGTGTGCCGGGCTCCATTCCCTGCGAGCGTCACGACGCACAGGGGCGGAGCCCGGCGGCAAATTCAAAAAAGTGAAAATTCATAACACATACAGTACACTGTAATCTTACAGATTACATTAATGTATGCAATCATTTCACAACCCTTTTGTCCCCAGTGCTTTGTCCAATGCCCTGCATGCAGTTTTATATTATAATTACTGCTCTTTCTGCCTGGAAACTTGAGATTGACCATAGCAACCAAAAAGTGTCCCTTTACGTCAAAAGTGGTTTTAGACCAGCTAGAAAAAAGCGATAATAAATTAGAACACTTGCAGAATTGAGCGATAGTGAATCGTGGGGAAATAAATTTTATTATTATTATATTATTATTTTTTTATATTTATTTATATTTATTTATTATATTATAATTTATGATTTTGTGTTTCAAACTTCATCATACCCGGGATATCTACTAGACTCTTGGTGGACAGATTTAAGTGTGTTATTGCTAAGAATTACAGGCCTACAATATAAAACGCCAAATTTCTATGCAAAATAATTGTACTGCTTTGAGATGCAAAAATCTGACATAATCACACCGCCAGCGACGCTAAATGTATTAGCAGATTTGGATACACTGACAAATTGAAGCCAAGCTCCAGCTCACACTTTATAATCAGTTATGACAGTTTTTTTTTTCCTTTTTGGGATAAAGGTTTTGCTAATAAATAAAAGTTGACGGTGTCAAGTGGTTTGTCTCACCCATGTAAACTGATACATTCTGCTGGAGAGCTTGTGCTTTTGAAAAAAAACAACAGACTTGCTAGATGGATCGCCAGATGAAAAAAGAAGAAAGAAAACTTAAAAAGAAAACAAATGCAGCCATCACATCTAAGAATTGGTAAGCTGCAATATAATAAATGCTTGCTTTTGGGTTTAATACTTTAAAGCTTAAAGACCAGCTCCACCTCTAACCCTCCTCTTTTCCCCTTTCAGCACATGCACAAGATGGACTCCTGATCATGTGACCACTGTGAAAGCCAGTCATGTGATTGGGAAGTTTGTCCCGCCCTACCCCTCCATCCTAAAAGGGAATTCCGGAATATTCTCACCACAACCTTTCAATGATGTGGCGGTTAGATCCCTAGGCGGCTGCAGTCATCGTCTCCCCTGGTTTTCAGCATCTTGTTTGGCTAGTGGGGATTGACATCATCCTGTGCATGTGAACGGGAGTCAGTCATTCTGGAGCTACATGCACAACTCAGTGCAGTAAATATAAATTATTGCAGAAGAAACATAGCATGTCTCTTTTGCAATAAGGAGCTGTCTGGTCGTAGTTTTCATAAAGTTAAGTTTAGTTTCTTTTTAGGATCCAGTTAAAGGACCACCAATGGGAACGCTGATTTTATTTGGGCTGCTACCAATCATAGCTCTGCATCTTTTGATCACATTGTTATGTTTTCTTTTTTGTGTTTTTTTTTTTTCCTCACTAGTACTTTTTTTTACAATGCTATTATAATCACACCTATTTCTCTGGAGTCTCTTAGACTCATGATCAGTGGCAACCGCTCTATTAGGAGCACAGGGGCACGGCCCCCTAATCCATGCGCCCGGCCCCTAATCTACATGCAGGGCGCCGGAAGCATTGATTTCAATGTGGGTTTTTTTTTTTTCCAAAACACATGATTAGAGCCTGAGGCTCTAATTGACTTAAAAAAGGATATAGTCCAGGCACAGAGAACTGCTCTCCGAGCCCACCCACTTGTGTGACATTAGCAAATTATTATTAGCTAATGTCTTCCTGCTTCTCCTCATGGCCAATCAGGAAGCGGGTCCTGAGACCCAATTAGCCAGGGATTCTTAGAAATCCCAGCCAAATGGGTCTCAGGACCCACTTCCTCTTCGGCCAGGAGGAGAAGCAACAGCCCCAGCTCTTTCCTTGCCAAGCTGGAGCAAGGAGCAGCAGGTGGAGGGGCAGCAACAGCCTCTTCCAGCTTCCAGGAGCCGTACCCTGGATCCAGCACTACTTCGTCATCGGCCTCCTAAGGTAAAGCCACGGATCGCTGCCTTCCTGTCCAATTGTATTGTGTGTGTGTGTCGAGGGGGGGTAGTGCAAGTGAGGGGGCCAGGTTTGTTTGCCCTCCCCACAATATTGAGCACCATTCACCACTGCTCATGAGTACATACCGGTACTATTTTTATTAGAGCACAGTTATGTAAAATACACACGATCAGAAAAGCAGACGAAAAATGCTGCTACGATTTTACGATAATCTGATCGTTATTAGTACATATCTTTTGAGAGCTGATCACGACAGTTCCTTTGAAATTACCCAAAGGGACAAAAAGGAAAAATGTTCTCGTATGATACCAAGAGGTACAATTTTAGTTCAATCAGTACAGTTTTTGTCCGAAAAAAATTGGAAGAGCAAGACTATACATGCTTGTAAACAAAAAAATACATTACAATACAATGCAATACATTACAACACTTCTGAAGTTGTATTCTGTTATTCGAGAAATTTTGGAAGTTGAGTAACCTCTTCATTTTTCATATGAGACTAGCATGCAACAAAAAAAAAACAGACGATCATTCGTTCGATATTCTCATCGTGTGTGAAGCTTTAGACAGCTTAACATCTTAAGATCACTAATGGTAGACCTGCCTTAGCATTGGGTTTACTAATGCAATACTAACTTCGTAGGAGCCGCTGGATAGGATGGGTCTTCTGGTCTTTGCCTCGACCTTCTCAAGAATGTCAGCCCCTCTGACACACCAGATTGAGTGTACAAACATACAATATTACTGAAAATCACCAAAAGTAATACTTAGTATCCAAAAGTAGTGCTATATCAAAGAAAACCAGGTAGTAAAGGCAAATTTATTATATTGTCACCCAGTATGGGTGATTAATGGTAGGGACTAGGCATAAGATGAAATTTGGCTTCCAGATCAGCATAAGCAGTAGCAAGGCCACCTCAAGTGCAGCAGTGAGCAGTAGTAAAGTTTAATCCAAGTGCTATGGAACTATATTGCAAGAGTGCATTTATGGCGGCAATGCTAGTCCTAGACTGACTGGGTATGCACTGTCCGAAAGAAAATGAGGATGATAGCAGAGGGGACATGAGAACAGAGGAGGCTTGCAGTATAATTATTACGGGAGGGGCAGACCCTTGAGATGTTCTTCTGCCAGTTATCGTTGGGGCTCTTTAAGAGCTTTGGTGCACTTAACTACAGTCCCAGTTAACCTGCATGCATTATAGGTACAATACAGGTATGGTATAGTCTCGGTTAAAAACAACAAGCCCCCGCTCAGCTGAGATGATGCCCCCAGTGTGGAATACGTGAGGTGCAGTGCTTGGAAGGTTTCTGTCAGCCAGTCTTCAAGTGAATGAATAAAGCTGGAATCCACTTCCAATGTATATACAATACTTTATTTTGATCCAGGATAAAGGGTAACATGATTTCCTCCACACTCACATGTTTCTACCGTATGCGTGCTTTAATCATAGCACCGGGAGGTCATTGCAAGATCTTATTTAAGAGCGTTCTGGACAATCCTCTGCAGCCTGTCCAGCTGCAGAATAATACACTTCACACCTGCATGCAGACATGGAGGGACCAGCTAGAAAGATACCTAACCAAGTATAAAACATCCAATCAGTTCCAAAACGTCCCTTAACTTAGATACAAAGTGTAAAATCAAAATTGATCCTACCTAATTTGACAAACCCACAAAACAAATAAATAGTACAGAGAATGCAAAAAATACAAAAATACAAGAAACTCTGAGGCTTGATGGATACACTGTCAGGGAAGTCAGGTCCTTAGTGCAAACAGAGGTTCATAGCGCATTGGCACATCGGCGTGCGCTCATGCGCACTCGCGCATCAATGCGCGCACTCGCCACTGATGCTGGAGCTAGGTGGGCTATTTAAACAGGGCCTCTACATAGACTTATTGCTGTTTGGTCTGCAGCTTCTGTGTGACTTCCTGATTCCGTGTGACCTCTGATTCGGCTTACCTCTAACCTGTGCTTGTCTGCTTCATACCCTGATCCCGGCTTGTCTTTTGGATTCAGCTACTGACTCCTGATTCTGCCTGATTGATCTTCTGGTACCGACCCGGCTTGTGACCCAACTATCCTGCTGTTTACCGTCTATGTCTGCCCGACTGTTACCAACCCAGCTTGCCAGACCCTGCTACTAGCTCTCAGTCCAGCAAGTCCTCATCTGGCTTCCTGCTTTCAGCTGTTTACTTCAGCCCACCAAGCTCCGTGCCAGCTCTGCTACCATCAGCCTGCCTGCTGTGTCATCCACCTGCCCACTGCGGGCTCACAGATTACTGGACTGATTACAGGCACTCAAACATCACCGTGCACACGTGACTGCTGTCTCACTATCAGTAGTCTCTGAGCCGGAGCTATACAAGAGGTCTACCTCTGCATGCCAGGCTCACTAACCAGGTACGTGACAGTACCAAACAGCCATGTCTGAGCCTGCAAGAGGACCCTCTTCATTGAATGAGATCTGTCAGCACCTCGCTGCACTCACACAAGCAATTAAGACTCTGCAGGAAGAATATGTTCATCTGGAGGAACGTGTTCAGTCATTGGCCACATCTGCAACTGCTGCCTCTACAGCTCCAACAAGCCCTCCAGTGATGATGTTATCCCCAGAACCTCGAGTACCAACCCCTGATAGGTTCTCCGGCAACTGGAGTAAGTTCACAGCGTTTTGCAACGCATGTCAGCTCTACTTCACTTTTCAGCCACAAACGTTTTCACTGGAGATCACCAAAGTGAGATTCATCATTTCCCTTCTTCAAGGAGAACCACAATCCTGGGCTCACTGGTTACTGGAGGAAAATAACACACAGCTAAATACTATGCAATAATTTTTCGATGCCATGTCGCAACTATATAATGACCCGCAACGAATCACCACCACTGAGGCAGCGTTACATGCACTCCAGCAAGGCCGCAGAGCCAGAGGACTATGTCACTGATTTCAGATGGTGGAGTGCAGACACCAACTGGAATGATGCAGCCCTGCGTCACCAGTTTCATTTTGGGTCTCTCAGAGGGCTTGAAAGATGAACTTGCTTGGGTTGGTGTGCCAAGCTCTCTGGAAGCTTTAATTACACTGTCTATCCAAACTGACCACCGCCTACAGTACGTGAACACAGATCTGAAAGAGCCCCCAACATTTCCATCTGGTATGGATCTTACCCAAGATTCCTTTCCTTCTAATCCGGCTCCCAGGAATACTGCTCCTTCTGCTCCAGAGGTACCTGAACCCATGCAGTTGGGCCTGATCTGTCCCTCACTGACTCTAGAGGAACGTCAACGTCAATCCTCTAGAGTCAGAGTCACCCATTCACATAATGGCTCAAGAAGAGAGCCCATACCTGCCACTGCCACTATGGGTCTCTTTTTTGGTTCTTCCTTTGATTTGGGGACTTTATGCAGGTGATGGAACACAAGTGTAATAGGTTCCTCAACAAACAAACACCCCATCAGTCTCTCACTTATAATTCCTTCTCTACAACCATGCATCTAAAGGCCCCAAAGGGCTGTTTTAAGCATAGGCACAGGGTCCTTCTCTAAAACATAGTATGCAGAGACATCACTAAGCTGCCTCAAAGTCTCCCTCCTGTACTGTTCAGCACTGAGAATGACTACTGCACCACCCTTGTCGGCTGCCTGTATAACTATTTATGATGCTCTTTCAATTGTTTTATGGCATGTATCTCGCCTGATGTTAAATTATTCCTATGGTGCTGATGCACTTTACTTGCCATTTTAGCCAAGGCCGTCAAATCTTCCTCCACCACATCTTGAAAAACATGAATAGAATATGGAATGCTGTTCCAGTGTTAAATGGGCCTATGCTTCCTGAAACAAAAAAGACTAATGCCGTGTACACACGGGCGGACTTTTCAGCATCAAAGGTCCGACGGTCTTTCCGACTGACTTTCGACTGACTTTTGACGGACTTCCGACGGACTTTCGAACGAACAGACTTGGCTACATGCCATCACACCAAAGTCCGATGGATTTGTACGTGATGACGTACGACCGGAATAAAATAAGGAAGTTCATAGCCAGTAGCCAATAGCTGCCCTAGTGTCGGTTTTCGTCTGTCGGACTAGCATACAGAAGAGCGGATTTCTCAATAGGAACTGGGTCCAGTGGAGTTCTGGTGGAAAGATTTGAAACATGTTTCAAATCTAAAGTCCGCCTGATTTTCGACCGAAAAAGTCTGCTGCAGGTCCCATGAAGCCCACACATGGTCGGATTGTCCGACGGATTTGTTCCGTCGGACCAGTCTGGCCGATAAGTCCGCCCGTGTGTACATGGCATTAGTAGAGAAATGTTCCTCCCCAGATGGCTGATTTTCCATTTCATCAGGAACAGTTTCACAGAAATGCTTCCTGAGGAGAATGTTCCTGACAAACTTATTATCATCCAATATAGTATTAAATAAATAAAATTCCTGCTAGGTTAAAAAGAAAGACCTTTAGAAAGAAGAGTTAGTTCTTGTGATGACAGTTCCACACCTTCTGAAATGTTAATGACATTATTTGGAATTAGTCCATCCTGTTCTTCCTGTGCTGTGTATACCATCTGAATGCTTCTCCTTCTTCATCTTCTTTGTCTTCTTCTCTTATGTTTCTTGGATTTGGATGCTTCTTTTTCAATTGTTAGTTTTTTGTTGTCTCATTTTTTGTGTCCATGCAGCTGGGATCTTTAGTGAAAACTGAATTTACTAATGATCTTGAAGTGTTAGCTGAGGCAGATTCAATGGTGGTGTTGGCTTGATCATCTGATTGTTCTGGTGGGCTGAAATTCACTGTTCTCCCGCTCCCAATTTTTATTTTTATTATTGATTTCAGCTTTTGCTTGCGTCTTCCTCCCCAATTTTGTCAATCATATATACTACACCACTATCATAGTCCCATATATCCCTGAAATATTTCTTAAGTTTACTGCCCTTATATTCTACTAAAATTTCTGATTATCCAACAATAGCTTTTCTTTATATGATTGAAAATCTTTGGCATCAGGTAATGCCTCAAAATAAGCCTTAAGCAAGAGACCTCTGATAAAATTTACTCTTTGTTCTGCTTCCACAATTAGTGAAAATGAACACTCATCCAGAATTCCATTCCATTTGCATTGAAACTTAACAGAGAAAGCAGTTGTCGTGCCTTTTTTTTTTTAAGTCTTTATTGAAAAATACTGTATGCTCAATACGTACAGAGCTTATAGCATTATTATTACATTATAGCATTTATTAGGTACAACATGAGTACAAATGAGTAGACATATATCGAAAGGAACTGAACAATATTAGTAATCCCCTGGTGGAGATTGAGCCTTCCACTAGACATGTGCACACTGAAATATTTTGTTTCGGGAATTTCATTTTTGTCCAAAAAATACATTTATTTAGTTACTCCCGAAATTAGTTTTTATTTATTTTGTTTTGTTAAAAAATGCATTCGTCCGAAAATCTGAAAAAATCTGAAAAAATTAAAGTGGAGCTCTGCCTAAATTTTTTTTTTTTTAAAGTCAGCAGCTATAAATACTGCAGCTGCTGACTTTTAAAACATGGACACTTACCTGTCCAGGGCGCCCGCAATGTCGGCACCCGAGGCGCCCTGGACAGGTACCATCTCTCGGTCCTCGGGTGCTGCTGCCTCCATCTTCGGTAAGAGGCTTGCGGCTTCACTTCCCGGTGCGCATGCGCGAGTCACGCAGCGCAATACAGATGGTCCCTGCTGTCTCTGGGACCTGTGTGTTTCCCAGCAGACAGCGGGGGGGGAATGGGAAGTGGCGTAAATACCCGCAGATTCTGTGGATATGTATGCCAGAAGTGGGTGCAGATACCTGTATTATACAGGTATCTGCACCCCCCTGAAAGGTGCCAATTGTGACACCGGAGGGGGGGAGGAATCCGATGAGCGGAAGTTCCACTTTTGTGTGGAACTCCGCTTTAAGGTCGAATCTGTTATTGAAGGCTTATGGTGTCTGTCGAATGTTCTAAGAAGATTCAACGGAGCAGCTAAACTGTACGACGCGGCAATCGTACATTTCCGGTCGAATGTTCCTCCTACAAGCTATAGTAGAATTCTAATGTTGTATGACACTAGTAATAATTATATTTATTAATTATTATTACTAGTCAACCAACATTAGAATTCTTCTATAGCCTATGGGCGTAGCATTTGACTATAAGTGTCCACTTGCGGCGACTGTTTCATCGAATCTTCATGTCGAATCTTTTCTCTCTATGTCAAATAATCTTGGACTAATAGAGTTAGGTTAGGCACATTCGACCTTTTTTGCTATTGTCTCTATAATCTCAAATCTTTTCTCTCTATGTAGAATAATCTTGGACTAATAGAGTTAGGTTAGGCACATTCAACCTTTTTTGCTATTGTCTCTATAATGTTGAATCTTTTCTCTCTATGTCGAATCTTTTCTCTCTATGTAGAATAATCTTGGACTAATAGAGCTAAGGTTAGGCACATTTGACCACAGGTTCGATGGGCACAGATCGCTATTTTCAGCCTCATGTCCAAATCTCCTATCTATATCGAACTGTTGTCGCAACGAAAACGAAAATAAAGCATTTGTTTATGTCGGATCTTTCGGTTTTCGGATTCTAAAATAAAAATTAGAGAAACCGCGCTAGAAGACATAAAAAGAAAAAAACAGAACTATAGCTGCACAAATAAAACACCAATATCCGTGTAAAATAAACTAGGAAAATCTAAATAAGTGCGCTTACAGCCTGTATGCAGAAACTGGTGACATTAATTGAATAAAAATTTAATTAAAACTAAACTAAATTAAAACTATGAAAAAAATACATGACATAAGAAGAGTGTGCACTTGTGTGCAAAACACATGTATAAACCATTCAAATATAACATGTACTGAATGAATAATCACATCAAACTATCTCTAGACAGAGCGAAATTCATCAGTGGTGAAAATACGTGAAAAAAGTGATTGTAGTCCACAGACTTAAGAGCAAAAAAAGTTCCATGGGTGTGTGTCAACTCCAAGAAAATAGGGAAACACATCCACGTTCAGTCCCGCCGTGTCCCATATAGGTGAAGGGAGAAGAGAGGAGTATAAAGATGTAACTCTCTGCAAATCCGAAGAAATGCTAAAGATGGACCCTTACCCTTAATGGTGGACCTCCCTATTAGCAAGGTCTTTCCGGCGAGCAGATTCAGTCCTCTGCGGGGACCGTGAAGTGATGGCGTCCAACACAGCTGATGCGTCCAACGTCTCCAACCTGGTGTAATCCAAATCGTCCACCTGGTGTGGGGGGAAGCACCCACTAGCCTCCAAGGTAATGGATGAAAAAGCAGAGAAGGGCTCCAATGGTATAGTATATACTGATAGATTTATTCCAAATAGGTAAAAACAAGTCCGGAGGGAACACACTCCGTAAAGACACTGTTTAAAATGAATAAAAAATAGCCGGCATATAAAATAAGCAAACACCCGTGCATATCATGGGGCGTACAATGCGTAACTATGTGATGGCGTACAATGCATAGCCACGCCCTACATGTTTCGTCACAACTGACATCTTCAAAGGGGCATGGGCGACGCATTGAGCCATCACCTATGTAGTGCTGAGCGTAAGCCAAGCCTCACTTTCGACTTAGCAGCAAGCAGCGCTTCGCATTAATCAAAAGGATTACAGGAAGAACCAAGCCTCTACCTGGTGCTCTCCCCGGAATGAGCGTCGCCATAGTAACAACCCTCAAGCTAAAATCTTGAAAACAGAGAGTTTAACCCTGTAAAGCAATGATCGTAGGACCGCTCCACTATAGTAATCTGGGACAGGAACCTTTACACATCTAGATTAACTTTCGTCTGGTATACGGACCTAATGTCTCACCTAGCCTGCCCTAGGGTATAATTATACATGTCCCAATTATAAGCTATGTGTAGGGAGATGGGATATCACCAAAAAGTTAATTGAACATATTTAAACAAACAACAAAAATTGAGAATTAAAAAAGGAAATAAGTGGATACATAAGCAAGAGTGCCCTCTATATCAACAATCCTAATAAGAGACACACTCATTCACGTGAAGAGCACCAGGTATCCCACAAATATTGTACTCCACTTAATAATTGGGGGATGCACTCCTATAACAAATGTGTACTCCTAAATCCTAAAAACACAATATAAGACATGGACATGATATTCATGATAAATATACAATGAAAATCAAATGTGAGTGTAAAGTATAGAGTGTCATGGTCACATGATACTCTTATGAATTAGATCTCACGAGAAAGAAAAAGGGGGAAAAAAAAAAAAAAAAGGAAGAACAAGGAAAAAGGAAAAACTACATTAGGAATTATCAATGAATGCGTTTAACTCAATGTCCACGTTCAATCCTAGAGGTCTAATAGAACGGATTTTATAAATCCACTCCATTTCTAGCTTCGAAATGGCACGTCTCTTGGAGCCTACCCTCCATGGGAGTTTGAGTTTATCAATTCCCATAAATGAGGTCCCCCTAGGGTTCTGGTTTTTGTAATCCAGAAAATGTTTGGAAACAGGGTGGCCTAAAAAACCCCTCTTTATATTCCCAATATGTTCACTAAGTCTCACCTTCAATTAACGCACAGTGCGGCCCACATAGTGGAGCCCACATGGACACGTGAGGAGATACACGACATGAGTAGTGGAACAGGTGATAAATGAATTGATAGAAAAATTCCGGGGTGTATTATTAGAATGGAACTGACACACCTTCCTTTCTGTAATGGCATTGATGGAGCAAACTTCACAGTTCTTGCACTTATAGTAGCCTGTTAAATTTTTCTATCAATTCATTTATCACCTATTTTCTTGGAGTTGTAAAACAAAGGATTCACCCTGGGACTTTAAATGAAGTGGGTACCGTTTCCGCCAGTAAACATAACAGTAGTGAATACAGTATATGGTTTATTCAAAAAGTAAAATTGTTTACATGCGTAGATAACACCAACAGTTGCCAAAAAAAATATATAAAACAAGAAATATTGGTACATGGATGTAATAGCAGTCATAGTACACAGGCATCATACTACCCGACTAGTTTTGCGAGATCCAGCTCGCTCTTCAGGGGTGGATGTGTGTAACATTGTACCTAAGATAAAAAAGTATATAGTTGGCAAAATGGCACAGTATTGGTTATAAAGACACAGGGTAGGAGGGGTTATGGGTCCCCATACTCACCACTGAGCTTGACCATGGCTACAGGTGTGCGGCTCCAAGATAGCGGCAGCAGGTGCCTCACCAGGGAGCTGAGGGGGCGAAGTCAGATGGGACCCACCAGGGGCCAAACGGCGAGCAGGCATGGCATAGGTGTAGTGATGTAACCCTAGAGACCTCGTTAGTTCATAAAGAGTGTAGGCTGTAAACATAAGTATGTTTGTCAGGCATCTAAAGTTATAAAGTAGAATCAATAAGTACTAGCATGAAGATATATATGCATGAAACGAGAGGCCTGGACCCAGAGATGGTAGGGAACATGGAGATGGTAGGAAACATAGGATAACAGAGGGATACTAACAAGTGCAAAGATAGAAAAGAAAAGGAAGTGAAAGAGGTGGACTGTGATTGTGTAATAGTAGGGTAGTGATGTATCCCTAAAAACCTCATTAGTCCATAAAGATTATAGGCTATAAACATGAGTATCTTTGTCAGGCATCTAAAGTAGTAAAATCAATGAGTATTCGCATACAGATATGTATATATAAGTAAAAGGCCTGGGCCACGGATGGTAGGGACATGGAGATGGTGGAAAACATAGGATAGCAGAGGGATACTAACAAGTGACAAGATGAAAAAGACGGAGAGGAAAGAGGGGTGGATTATGATAGTGTAGTGAGATGTGTGATATCAAAAATAAATGAGAATAAGTGCTCAAAAAATAAATAAAAATGAATAAAATAAATAAAGCTATGTATGAGGTATGCAAGTATGCCTAAAGGTAACAATTATCAAAAGGTGATGGTAAATACCTGAGTGTGGTGAATATCTTGAATATAAGAGTAATGAGACACAGCAGGCAACCTCCACAGCTGTGTGTATCCTCAATGAAGAGTGAAATTAAAATGCAAGCCATGCCTGACCTCCAATTTAACCCCGGGAGAGCCCAGGAGGCTCCGCCCCCAACACCATGTGTGGATGTCTGACATGTGAGCACAGGAGGCGCCCACTGTCATAGGGAGGCACGCAAATGCGGACACATCCCCCAGCCATCAGATGATATAGTGCGTCCAGCTGCGCTGACGTCCGCAAAATCGCAGACGCCACACCTCCGGAGCCTGAACATGGTGCCGATGTGTAGGTGTCCCCATCCACCCGAAAGCAGATGGGGACAGCAGGAGACATGAAAAAGCCTCCCTTTGTACACATCGCATCCCCCAATGCGAGACAGAAAATGCCAACGCATTATTTTCTTGGAGTTGACACACACCCATGGAACTTTTTTTGCTCTTAAGTCTGTGGACTATAATCACTTTTTTCACATATTTTCACCACTGATGAATTTCGCTCTGTCTAGAGATAGTTTGATGTGATTATTCATTCAGTACATGTTATATTTGAATGGTTTATACATGTGTTTTGCACACAAGTGCACACTCTTCTTATGTCATGTATTTTTATCATAGTTTTATTTATGCACGTTCAATTAATTTACTTTTTATTCAATTAATGTCACCAGTTTCTGCATACAGGCTGTAAGCGCACTTATTTAGATTTTCTTGGTTTTCGGATTCTGCACGTTCGTTATTGTTTGTTAAAAAGATAACGATAATACCCGAAATTCGGACAAAAATGCATTCGTGCAAAAATGAATGCACATGTCTACCTGCCACCCCAAGGGGTTCTAACTGTGGACAGGCCACTCCAACCCAGGCGGCACTTGTGGGATTGTAAAAGTCCCAAACATGGAGAGTCTAGAATTGGGATGAGCTAGATGTTTGCCCGTTCGCAGAACAGCGAACATTATGGGGAGTTTGCGGGAAACTTTGAGCGCCACGGAATGCCCCATAATGCACTGCGAGATGACAGTGCATTGCTGTATAATGAATCGCCAAAGCATGCACCTGACCTGCATGCTTTGGCCAATCACAGCACCCTCTGCTAAGAGAGCCATAATTGGCCAAAGGCAGGGTGCCTTTGGCCAATCATGGCTCAGGGGGACTAATTCCACACCCCACACTATATAAGGCTGCTTACATGGCGGCTCTGTGTAGTGTTGTTAGCGTGGACTGATAGATAGCTTGAGTTTCATTAAGCAGGCATTTTATTCAGTTAGTGGCAGTGTATTTGATATATATATATATATATATATATATATATATATATATATATATATATATAAATATATATATATATAAATATATATATATATATATATATATATACAGTCAGTCTAGTGATTGAAAGTGATAGTGGTTCTGCATCCAGTGTAACCTATATCTACAGTGCATTCCATGGTTTACTGTTTCTAATACACTTCAGGCATTAGGTGTATTAATATAAATATATACAGTCTTGTATATATAAACAGTATCTCACAAAAGTGAGTACACCCCTCACATTCTTGTAAATATTTTATTATATCTTTTCATGTGACAACACTAAAGAAATTACACTTTGCTACAATGTAAAGTAGTGAGTGTACAGCTTGCATAACAGTGTAAATTTGCTGTCCCCTCAAAATAACTCAACACACAGCCATTAATGTCTACACCTCTGCCAACAAAAGTGACTAAGTAAAAATGTCCAAATTGGGCCCAAAGTGTCAATATTTTGTGTGGCCACCATTATTTTTCAGCACTGCTTTAACCCCCTTGGGCATATAGTACACCATAGCTTCACAGGTTGCCACTGGAGTCATCTTCCACTCCTCCATGACGACATCACGGAGCTGGTGGATGTTAGAGACCTTGCGCTCTTCCACCTTCCGTTTGAGGATACCCACAGATGCTCAATAGGGTTTAGGTCTGGAGACATGCTTGGCCAGTTCATCACCTTTACCCTCAGCTTCTTTAGCAAGGCAGTGGTCGTCTTGGAGGTGTGTTTAGGGTTGTTATCATGTTGGAATACTGTCCTGCGGCCCAGTCTTCAAAGAGAGGGGATCATGCTCTGCTTCAGTATGTCACATTCAGTATGTCACAGTGCATGTTGGCATTCATGGTTCCCTCAATGAACTGTAGCAATCATGCAGCCCCAGACCATGACACTCCCACTACCATGCTTGACTGTAGGCAAGACACACTTGTCTTTGTACTCCTCACCTGGTTGCTGCCACACACGCTTGACACCATCTGAACCAAATAAGTTTATCTTGGTCTCCTCAGACTACAGGACAGTAATCCATGTCCTTGGTCTGCTTGTCTTCAGCAAACTGTTTGCAGGCTTTCTTGTGCATCATCTTTTAGAAGAGGCTTCCTTCTGGGACGACAGCCATGCAGACCAATTTGATGTAGTGTGTGGCGTATGGTCTGAGCACTGACAGGCTGACCCCCCGCCCCTTCAACCTCTGCAACAATGCTGGCAGCACTCATACGTCTATTTCCCAAATACAACCTCTGGATATGACGCTGAGCATGTGCACTCAACTTCTTTGGTCGATCATGGCGAGGCCTGTTCTGAGTGGAACCTGTCCTGTTAAACAGCTGCATGGTCTTGGCCACGGTCCTGCAGCTCAGTTTCAGGGTCTTGGCAATCTTCTTTTATCCTAGGCCATCTTTATGTAGAGCAACAATTCTTTTTTTCAGATCCTCAGAGAATTCTTTGCCATGAGGTGCCATGTTGAACTCTCAGTGACTAGTATGAGAGAGTGAGAGCGATAACACCAAATTTAACACACCTGCTCCCCATTCATACCTGAGACCTTGTAACACTAAGGAGTCACATGACACAGGGGAGGGAAAATGGCTAATTTGGCCCAATTTGGACATTTTCACTTAGGGGTGTACTCACTTTTGTTGCCAGTGGTGTAAACATTAATGGCTGTGTGTTGAGTTATTTTGAGGGGACAGCAAATTTACACTGTTATACAAGCTGTACACTCACTACTTTACATTGTAGCAAAGTGTAATTTCATCAGTGTCGTCACATAAAAAGATCTAATAAAATATTTACAAAAATGTGAGGGGTGTACTCACTTTTGTGAGATATTGTATCTACAGTGCATTCTGTGGTGTACTGTTTGTAATACACTTCAGGTGGTGTACACAGTATCTAATACAGCGTGTACAGTTTCTACTACACTTCTGGTAGTGTACACAGTACACAATACAGTGCTGCCGTAGTACAGTTTCTACTACTTTTCTGGTGGTGTACACAGTATCTTAATACAGTGTGTACAGTTTCTACTACACTTCTGGTGGTGTACACAGTACACAATACAGTGCAGCTGTAGTACAGTTGCTAATACAGTGCAGGTGGTGTATACAGTATCTAACACAGTGTGTATAGTTTCTACTACACTTCTGGTGGTGTACACATTATCTAATACAGTGTAGTCTGGTGTTACAAAACAAAATATACATCATGTCTGGAAGGCCACCAAGGAGAGGCAGACGCTCACAGGCCACTAAAAGAGGGCAAGCAGCCTCTGTGTCTACAGTCAACAGTGCTGGTTGTGGAAATAGTGCATCCTCTGCAGGTGGCCGTGGGGCACACTTGTCCTTTTTTTCTGCTGCTAGCCATGTTATTGAACCAGAACATGCAGAAGAGTTGGTGGAGTGGATAACAAAGCCGTCCTCATCTTCTGTTACCCAGGCACAGAGTAGTTTGCCTTCCAATGCAGCTGCCAAAGTGGCCTCTTCTACCGGTTCCTTGTCCACAGTCACTCCTTCCGTAGCCCCACCATCATGCACGGAGGAGTCCCCCGAACTATTCGACCACAGTGTCGGGTACATGCTGCTGGAGGATGCGCAGTGATTGGATGGCTCCGTTGTTGGTTCCCAGGTTGAGGAAGGCAGTAATGTGAGCCTAGAGAGAGGGGGTGCCCAAGAAGGACTAGAAACTGGCAGTCATGTTCCCCCAGCTGCAGCATAATGCCGAGTTTGTTCCAGTGACAAGGAAGGAGGGGATGATAAGGTCACTGAATCTACTGGGGTGCCTGATAGAAGAGAGGAGGTGGAGGAGGTGGCACAACTCCAATGAGACAGGATGTCCTCTAGGGGGCAGCTTAAGGGCAGCCACCCTATTGAATTACACCGCAGAGCTCTGCAGGTGCAGGGCGATGCTGACTCCCTGCTGACTTTTAAAGGTTCCTTGGTGTGGGCCTTTTTCAACATGAGTGCAGCGGATTGCACCGTTGCTGTTTGCAACCTATGTCTGAAGCGGATCAAGTGTGGCCAGAACAGCAGCCGCTTGGGCACCACATGCTTGACCAGACATATAATGACCTGCCATGCAGTCCGTTGGCAACAGCACTTGAAAGACCCACATCAAAGAAAAAGGCGGACTTCTTGCTCCTCCTCTGGGATCTCCAACCCCACTATACCTCTAGTCCTCTCATAAAACCTGCACTGAGAGGAATGAAGGTGTAGCACTAACTCTCGGTGGAGCTGCTGGTTTAAGCGGGCTGTTACCTTCACTCTCGATACCTCTGTTTCACCGGCACCGGGTCTAGGGTTCCGTTGAGTTTACCTCTGGACGATATAAGTACCAACACTTGAGTACGTTTTCAATGCTTTATTGAACCAAGTAACGAAGGAAGTAGCAGGAAAGAGGCAGGAGGAAAACTGCAGGGAAGCTCAAATACCTTTCTTTAGGTTTCTTTAGAACATCCTTTAAAGTTGAATACTGTAATTGAATGCAATCCCCTTTTTGTGTGACATGATCTTTGCTCACCTGGATAGGCCTCTCTCACTTGCCTAGCAACCAGTACGTAGCACAAACAAAAGTCTCTGCCACAGACTTGCTTGAAATAAAACCGTACGATCCTCTGCCACAGGATGTATTGGTTCACGATGAATGTCAGACACAGTACTTGGACCTCTAAGCCAACCCGGCAGTACCATGCAATAAGACCACTTCAGGATACGTCCTCCAACCGAGTCACCAGGCCCCTCTCCAGACCAGCACTCTGCATGATCCTTCCATGACGGGTCCTCCCCTGGGATCTCCTCGGTTGTCCAGCTTCTTCACTCTGGATAGACAGCTCAGGACCATTCCTCTGCTGCTGTGGTAGGCCCCAGACAGGCTTCTGGGCCCACCCACGCGCCGCAGCGACGCTCTGGAACGGAGAACCACGAGGTGATACTCTAACACATACCTGTCGGCCAGGAGGACCAGCAGGTGGCTGAAAACGAACCCTTAAACATGGCGTCTGTCCCATAAATACCCTCTCCCAAAATGCAACTCGGAGGACCACCTCCACCGAGTTGTCTCCGGGACAGAGGAGCACTCATCCGCTTTAACACGTTGCTTTTCCAACACCCGCCAATGGTGACAACGACACCCACCGGTACAATGTGGAACCACACGCAACGTCAGGCAAGCTGGAACAGAGGCAAATCAAACTTCCTATAACGATCAATTCACTAAATTTACCTATCAGATGGTAGATCACAAATCTACCAGCGCTACAAAGGTATATTAATAGATGTCCCAAGTACTTGCAGCCAATCTGTTAGCAGTACACCACCATCTGATTTTAGCAGGCAAATTTCCCTACCCCAGTTGCTGAACCATAAATAGAAATTCGGTCCCAGCCATCCACATGCTCAGCATCTAAATGCTAGCTTAGCCAAATTGCTAGCACTACAACTGCTGCCTTTTCAGCTGGTAGACTCTGCTCCCTTTCGTGAATTTGTGGAATGTGCTGTACCTCAGTGGCAGGTTCCAAAACGCCAATTCTTTTCACTTTTTCATTCCGACTCTCTATTGGCATGTGAAAGGCAATGTTTTTGCCTCGCTGGACAGGGCATCAGCAGTAAGGTGCATATTACAGCTGAATCATGGTCCAGCAGGCATGGGCAGGGATGTTACCTTTCCTTCATGGAGCTTGTTCCACCACCACGCCTCCAAAATACTAGTGGTGATTCTGCCACAGCTCTCTCCTCCACCCCCTCCTCTTCTTCTTTCTCTATGGCCTCTTCTACAGATTTGTCCTCTGTACCAGCGGTGCTCTGTAAGCATTCAAGCAGCTACGCAAGCAGTCAGGCAAAAAGATGCCATGTGGTGCTTGAGCTGGTCTGCTTAGGGGACAGGAGCCACACTGGGGCAGAGATTCTGTCAGCTCTGCAGGGGCAGGCTCAGAGGTGGTTGACGCCATGCCAGCTTCAGCTAGGAATGGTTGTATGCGACAATAGCACCAACCTTCTCTCTGCCCTCCGACAGGGACACTTGACCCATGTTCCGTGTTTGGCACACGTCTTGAATTTGGTGATGCAGCGTTTCTTGAGCAGGTACCCAGACTTACAGGGTCTCCTGAGGCAGGCCAGAAAAGTCTGTGGTAATTTCTGTCGGTCATACCATGCCAGTGCTCGGCTGGCTGACATTCAAAGGGAATGCAACCTGCCCACCAACCGCCTCATTTGTGACATGCCCACCAGGTGGAACTCAACATTGGCAATGCTGTAGCAGCTGCACACGCAGCAGAGAGCCATCAATGAGTACCTGTCTGAGTATGGCAGCAGGACAGGGTCAGGGGAGCTTGGCTTCTTTTCGTCATGCCAGCAGCTACTGATCAAAGATGCATGCACTGTCCTGTCACCATTTGAGGAGGCCACAAGGATGGTAAGCAGCGACAATGCATACATCAGTGACACTGTCCCTCTAGTTTTCCTGTTGGAGCACACACTTCGTGGAATAATGGACTGGGCACTTGAGGCAGAACAGCGAGAGGAAGAGGAGGACTTCCTTACCTCTCAAGGCCCCCTTTATCCATTAGCATTCCAGTGGGCCCGCCAAACACACAGGAAGAAGAGGAGGAGGAGGAGGAGGATTGTGTTAGCATGGAGGATAACAGTCAGCAGCAGTCTTCAAGGGATGGTTTTCAGTCCCCAGAAACCCAAGGAGTTGTATGTGGCTGGGAAGAGGTTGTCACGGATCATGTGATCCTTAGTGACTAAGAGGACTCAGAATCGAATGCCTCTGCAAACTTACGCTGCATGGCCTCCCTGATTCTGCAAAGCCTACAAAAGGACACTAGGATTTGTGGTATCAAGGGGAGGGATAATTACTGGCTGGCAACCCTTCTTGATCCATGCTACAAGGGTAAGGTTGCAGAACACATCCTGCCTTCGCAGAGTGAGCAGAGGATGAAACATCTTCATGAGGCCTTGAAGAAAGGTTTGTGCAATGCATTTCCTGACCCTGGGAGGTTACAATTTCCTGGTGCTGGAAACGTGTTGCTGAGGCTTCGTTTAGTCAGAGGAAGGGCGGTGGAGGAGGTGGCCAGCTGACCGATGCCTTCAAACAATTTTTCAGTCCTCAGCGCCAAGGTCTGATCAGTTCAAGCAACCATCACCAGCGTCTGCATTGCATAGTGCAGGAATATCCCGGGGCAAGAGCAGACTTGGAGACCTTTCCAACAGAGCACTCACTGGGTTACTGGGTCTTGAGGATGGACCACTGGCCAGAACTTGCTCAATATGCAATTGAGCTACTGTCCTGTCCTGCAACAAGCGTTCTTTCTGAACGCACATTCAGTGCTGCTGGAGGGTTTGTAATGGATCATAGAGTGCGTCTGTCCACAGACTCCATTGATAGGCTCACATTCATAAAAATTAATCAGTCTTGGATCAGCAGCTATCAAGCACCTGAAGCTGATGTAACTGATTGAATTTTGTATGGATGTGGGATCCCTTGAAGACTGCCTATGCTGACTATCCTATTCCTCCTCAATCTTGATGATGCTAGCTTCCAACAATGTTTTTGGTTGAGGGCACCACCACCACCGCCCAAGGCTCAAGTTTAACGGGGGGCATGTAATTACAATTTTTGATATAATATTTCAATGCAGTGCCCGTTCCTGTGCCCAACAAGAGTATCTGTTAGGGCTTACAGTGTTGTGGCACCACCACCACTACACAAGACCCAATTTTTCTGCCTCTGTTTAACAGGGGCATGTAATTACAATTTTTGATATAATATTTCATGGCAGGGCCCGTTCCTGTGCCCAACAAGCGTAACTGTGAGGGCTTACAGTGTTGTGGCACCACCACCACCAAAGGCCCTGTATAGTGTTATAAAACAATAACTGCCATGTGCTCAATCACAACTCCAAGACGTGTGCCCTGTCAGAGATGACAGTTATGATATCCAGGCCCAGGTTCATTGAGAGTGGACATGTCAACAGTATAGACTCCAGCTTAAAAACAGCAAGCCGCTGTTCACCTGAAATGACAGCTGGCAGTGTGGAGAAGGTGTAAGGAAGGCTCCTGTCAGCCAGTCTCGGCACAGGTGCAAGGAAGATGTGGCTCAGGTGTGGTAAAGGTTTGGTATAATACGGTATAGGGTTGGTATAGGTGCAGTCTAGGTTTGGAATAAGTGTGATATAGAGTACAGTATGGTCACAGTATGGATTGGGTACACTTGGTGTCCTGCTCTCAGTAGTACAGTCTCTGCTAGCATTATCAGCAATGGGCGAATAGCCCACTCACTAGTCCCTTGGATGCTGCCTCTCGCTGTAGAAGGGGGGACCCCAGTCTTCCTCCGAAAGCTTCCGGGATCTGCGATAGGAAGCGGAAGGTAAATGGATGCTCCAGTCTCCCTGCGGCAGTGGTTCAGGTGCTGTGACGTGGGCAGGGCTGTGTTGCTCCCATTGTCCTCACTCCCATTCTCAGGCTCAGTCTCTGCTGGTATGGTCAGGGGGGGTTTTTGGAGGCGCCAACTCTAGTAACACTGTCACATGATGTTAGTGTAAAGTATACACTTACTGGATCGTAGGTTCAGATGGGGTGGCGATGTCCTGGGGTGTGCTGGTGTTCAGGTGCAGGCTGACATCGCTTCCGCATTCCAGGGTGGTTAGTGTGGAGCTTCCACTTGACACCGCTGTACTACCTTTCCTCCAACCAGGATTTTACAACTCCCAAGCCGAAGGATCATCACCGGAGCCTGCACCTGAACACCAGCACACCCCAGGACATTGCCACCCCATCTGAACCTACGAACCAGTAAGTGTATGCTTTACACTAACATCATGTGACAGTGTTACTAGAGTTGGCGCCTCCAAAAACCCCCCCTCCCTATTCATTGTGTGCTCACGGAGGCTATGGACACCCTCTGAGGATGGCTGCCTCCTCTCTCCTCCCCCGCTATTTTTAAATGTGCTTTTTTTATGTGCTATTTTTAATGTGCTGTTTATATTATTACTGCACCATTCCATTTACGGCATCATAATAATAGGAGCGCCGGAACCCCACCTCTTTCTTGAATTCTGCTGGTATGGTCTCCCACTGGCAGGTGAATATCCAGACAGAAGTACTTTCTCTCTCACTCCCTCAGTACCAAGAGGAAGAACTTTCCTGGGCAGTGTAATAAGAATCATCTCTCCACTCTTGCTATTGCCAGTGCCTATTGGGATCTATAGTGTAAGGACTCTATTCATTCCATTATATGGCTGCCATCTCAAACTACAACTCCTACAATTACAACAGGATTCTCAGTGCTCTGCATAGAAATATATGGGCTTGCTTGGCTTTAGCTCTCCCCCTGCTAGCTGGAGGAGAATTGTCCAGCATAACATCAGTATCTCAGTAGAGGGAAAGAAGAATAAAAGACAATGGGGTTTACTAAAAGGAGAGTGCAAAATCTGGTGCAGATCTAGCTTCCAGGTTTATTTGTCAAAGCCTAATTAAACAAGTTAGAAGCTGATTGGCTACCATTCTCAGCTGCACCAGATTTGACATTCTCCCATTTTAGTAAATCAGCTCCAATGCTTCCTTCTCTATATTGCTGTGGCCCAGTACCTGGCTATAGTACACCAATACTGTATTTCATAGTGCATTAACTTTATATGGCAAAAATCTCAGCCAGAAAAAAATTACTCATTCTCTATATGTCCACGAGACTGTGGTTTTGTTTGTGATTTTAAATCTTTGTATTTGTACAATGTGGCTTAAAGCTTAACTCCAGGGAAAATACAAATCTAACTATATATTATCCATATTATATCTATGTTTAATATCATCTTGTATGAGAATTTACCTTCTTGAAGTCACAGTTTTCAACCTCTTGCTGACCACGTAATGCATATGTGTGGTGTCAAGGAGGATGGGACATGGATAAGCGGGTTTGGGGTGGAGGACCTTGACTGGCCTGCACAGAATCCTATCCTCAACCCGATAGAACACCTTTGGGATGAATTTGAGCGCAGACTGCGAGCCAGGCCTTCTTATCCACATCAGTGCCTGGCCGCACAAATGCGCTTCTGGAAGAATGGTCAAACATTCCCATAGACACATTCCTAAACCTCGTGAACAGGGTGAACAACCCAAATATTGAACCCTACGGACTAAGACTGGGATGTCATTAGATTTAATGTGCGTGTAAAGGCAGGCGTTCCAATATTTTTAACAATATAGTGTATAACTCTATGGTGGCTGAGGTGCTCTTAGCTCACTGCATGCTCCCAGCACAGTGTTTGAGCTGTCACAAACAGCTCTCATGTCTAGTTTTGATCAGAAACCATATATAGTTACATAGTTACTGAAAGGTGGGAGGTGGGCCAAAAACTTTTAATAGGTTAAAATGAATTAAATATACAGTACCTTTTCATTGGTTAGATTTAAAGTTATATATTTAAATATTAACGGTACTTAGCTTGTGCTTGAGGCTATAAATACTGCGTCAAAGAATTGACAGATGGCACTTGCTGAAGGAAGAAGGTCATCTCACCCTCCCTCCCTGTCGCAGTTCAGTTTATGAGGCGTTGTGTCTCTCTCTTTGAGAGGTAATGAAATTGTATCATTTTGTTATTTAACCTGAGCTTTGATATCTGGGTTATTATTATTATATTTATTTATTATTTATTGGTATGTAAAGTTAATAGTAAAATTTTAAAGTGATATTGTTTATATATGAAATATAACTTAAAGTAAAAAAAAATATTATTAATAAGCCTATAATAAGGAACTGCAGCCTTTTTGATCCAAGTCTGGTGTTACTAGTGATTTATTTAAATAAGCATAAGTTATACAAAGTCCTAACTACGATACCAATAGTTAGTCAGGTCGAAAAAAGACACAAGTCCATCCAGTTCAATCACAAAAACAAATAAATAAATAAAAAATAACAATAATACAATCCCATACACACAATCCTATACCCACAGTTGATCCAGAGGAAGGCGAAAAACCCCATTAAAGCATGATCCAATATGCTACAGCAGGGAAACAAATTCCTTCTTGATCCCCCGAGAGGCAATCGGATATTCCATGGATCAACTTTACCTATAAATGTCAGTACCCAATTATATTATGTAAATTTAGGAAAGAATCCAGGCCTTTTTTAAAGGAATTTACTGAGCTGACCAGAACCACCTCTGAAGGGAGTCTATTCCACATTTTCACAGCTCTTACTGTGAAGAAACCTTTCCATATTTGGAGATGAAATCTCTTTTCCTGTAGGCGTAAAGAGTGCCCCCTTGTCCTCTGTGTTGACTGTAAAGTGAATAACTCAACACTAAGTTCGCTATATGGACCACTTATATATTTGTACATGATGATCATATCCCCCCTTAATCTCCTCTTCTCAAGAGAGAATAAACTCCTTTCCTCTAATCTTTCCTCATAGCTGAGCTCCTCCATGTTATAGAGCATATGATCAACTGCAACTCCATTTTGTAATTTCCCCACCATTTTATAATTCTTGCTTTTAAGGAATGTACGTGCCTTATCTTACACTTCTTTCTTGTTAAAGTTTATTACACTTTTTGCTTGAGCTAAGGTTTAAAACCCCACTGTATTGCCCCGTACACACGGTCGGACATTGATCGGACATTCCGACAACAAAATCCTAGGATTTTTTCCGACGGATGTTGGCTCAAACTTGTCTTGCATACACACGGTCACACAAAGTTGTCGGAAAATCCGATCATTCTGAACGAGGTGACGTAAAACACGTACGTCGGGACTATAAACGGGGCAGTAGCCAATAGCTTTCATCTCTTTATTTATTCTGAGCATGCGTGACACTTTGTGCGTCGGATTTGTGTACACATGATCGGAAATTTTATAGCCTGCTCTCAAACTTTGTGTGTCGGAAAATCCGATGGAAAATGTGTGATGGAGCCTACACAGGGTTGGAATTTCCAACAACAAGGTCCTATCACACATTTTCCGTCTGAAAATCCGACCGTGTGTACGGGGCATATGAGTCATTGTGGCCAGATCCTCAGAAAGGCATCCTATGTCCTTGCAGATAAGTTTTCTTTGTAAATTCCTTTTAGCTGCCTAAATTCAATATGAAAAAAAAAATCTCTCTGTAGAAACCTGGTTAACCATTTGAAACTTAGGAGCAAGCTTACCCCTCCCCTCTTGTGTTGTTACTTGCATATAAAGCTATCAATTCTGAATAAAGATTTTAGACTCGCTTTGCACATGAAAGCTGCCTGTTGTGTGTGTGTTGAGGTCTCCAGAATTCTGACGGGGTCGCTGTGGGCTACCAAGCAACAAAGAGTGGTCGGCTGTCCAGTAATCTATCATTTTACAATGGGGGCTCGTCCTGGATAAAGCAATCACCCACGGTAAGTGAATCTTTGTCTTATCTGACAAATGATTTTCTTGCCATGGCTCTGATAAAGCTTTAGTCCCATTAAATTGCATAGAAAGGAGACGGACCATGCCTACATAGACTAATAAAGAAATAGGTCTTTGGCAGACCTAAGAAAGTCTCTTGAGAGGACACAAATATTTAAACAGTATTGTTTCTCCTTTTGGGAAGGAGAATAGTCTATGAGGTAAATCCACCGCAGTCCAAAACTTATCTGCTTATTCTTTCTGTCGCTTAGAAGTATAAGATAATTTGTTGTGTGGATCAGACAACTGTAAGGTAAGACAGTCGTTCCCTACTGTCAATATGGGTCAAAAACATGGTAAAGAAGTTCCTCCCCTTCCTCCCAACCCTGGGGAAACATGTAAAGATTATGTAGCTAGGGTTTGTGGTACGGATTGTGAGCTCATAGTCCCCTGGGTGTCAAATTTATCGGGGTGGACCGAAACTATGCATAGCTCTGAAACTTTCCCCCTGGGATGGTGATAATGATAAGTTCCATATGGATATGATAAAAGGATGTCTAGGAGATAAAAAGGAGTTTCCCTGGTACTTCGGGGACTCGCAATGGGACATGACTTATATGAAACAAGGAGGGGAGAACTGGTTAAAATATGCCCCGTATTGGTTCCAGTGGGATAATAAGAAACAAAAGAAACCCAACAAATTTTTAAGTAAGGAGGATTATGTGAGAAAGCACAAGGAAGAGACAGATAAAAAGAGACCAGACCCAACCGCCCCTCCACTTCAATTTAACCCTCCACCATACACAAACAAAATCTATCCCAGTCTCACAAAAGAAGATATAGACTTCTTTCTTGTTAAAGTTTATTAGACTTTTTGCTTGAGCTAAGGTTTAATTAAAAACCCCCCACTGTATGAGTCATTGTGACCGGATCCTCAGAAAGGCATCCTATGTCCTTGCAGATAAGTTATCTTTGTAAATTCCTTTTAGCTGCCTATACTCATGATGAAAAAAAAATCTCTCTGTAGAAGCCTGGTTAACCCTTTGAAACTTAGGAGCAAGCTTACCCCTCCCCTCTTGTGTTGTTACTTGCATATAAAGCTATCAATTCTGATTAAAGATTTTAGACTCACTTTGCACATGAAAGCTGCCTGTTGTGTGTGTTGGGGTCTTCAGAATTCTGACAGGGTCGCTGTGGGCTACCAAGGAACAAAGGGTGGTCGGCTGTCCAGTAATCTATCCTTTCACTCCATGCCTCTTATCAGTTTGGTTGCCCTCCTCTGCACTTTCTCCAGTTCCCCGATATCCTTTTTGAGAACTGGTGCCCAAAACTGAACTGCATATTCCAGATGTGGTCTTACTAATGATTTGTACAAGGGCAAAATGATATCTCTCTGTCTGGAGTCCATACCTCTCAATACAAGAAAGGATTTTGCTTGCTTTGGAAACCTCAGCTTGGCATTGCATGCTATTATTGAGTAGGGATGAGCTTCGTGTTCGAGTCGAACCCATGTTCGACTCGAACATCGTCTGTTCGCCCGTTCGCCGAATTGCGAACGATATGGGCCGTTCGCACCAAATTCGTGTGGCGCGTCACGGCCCATAATTCACTGCGGCATCGCAGTGCATTGCTGGCTGATGATTGGCCAAGCATGCACTATGACCCGCATGCTTGGCCAATCACAGTGCCGTCTGAACAGAGAGCCGTAATTGGCCAAAGCCAAGGAGGCTTTGGCCAATTATGGCTCAGGGGATTTAGCACACGCCCCACACTATATAAGGCCGCCTGCACGGCGGCCCTGTGTAGTGTGTGTTCCGGCATTCATAGATAGAGAAAGAGAGAGACAGACAGTGTCATTTGATTTGAGTTATATAGATTAGGCAGAACAGTCAGTCAGTTAGCTGCACTTACAGTATATTATGTATATATATGTATCCCAGGTGTTGCATATATATATATATATACACTGTATTCAGTTTAGCTAGATCCGTTCCTGTTATCTTCTTACTGACAGGCAGGCTTGTCTTGTTACAGTATTTACAGCTACCTGAAGAAAATTGCTGGTGTTCTTTTGATCCTATTAGTACCACAGTCAGGCAGCTAGACTATTTACAGTTAGTGCAGTGCGTCCTGCTCACAGTGTTGAGCTAAAACTACAAGTTAGTGGGGTGCGTCCTGCTCACAGTGTTCAGCTAAACCTACAAGTTAGTGCACACCGGTATACACACCGCTCCTTCACCGCTCTGAAGATGCTGCTGCCAGGACTTTTTTTACCGTCCTGCCAGCGCATCGCTCCAGTGTGAAAGCCCTCGGGGCTTTCACACTGAAATGCAAGCAGCGGCACTTTCGGGTCGGTTTGCAGGCGCTATTATTAGCGCGATAGCGCCTGAAAACCGCCCCAGTGTGAAAGGGCTCTTAGTGTAGTGAGACCTCTGCACAGTGTTCATCTAAAGCTACAAGTTAGTGCAGTGCGTCCTGCTCACAGTGTTCAGCTAGATCAGTTCCTGTTATCTTCTTACTGACAGGCAGGCTTGTCTTGTTACAGTATTTACAGCTACCTGAAGAAAATTGCTGGTGTTCTTTTGATCCTATTAGTAGCACAGTCAGGCAGCTAGACTATTTACAGTTAGTGCAGTGCGTCCTGCTCACAGTGTTCAGCTAAAACTACAAGTTAGTGGGGTACGTCCACCTCACAGTGTTCAGCTAAACCTAGAATTTAGTGCGGTGCGTCCTGCTCACAGTGTTCAGCTAAAACTACAAGTTAGTGCTGTGCGTCCTGCTCACAGTGTTCAGCTAAACCTACAAGTTAGTGTAGTGAGACCTCTGCACAGTGTTCATCTAAAGCTACAAGTTAGTGCAGTGCGTCCTGCTCACAGTGTTCAGCTAGATCCGTTCCTGTTATCTTCTTACTGACAGGCAGGCTTGTCTTGTTACAGTATTTACAGCTACCTGAAGAAAATTGCTGGTGTTCTTTTGATCCTATTAGTACCACAGTCAGGCAGCTAGACTATTTACAGTTAGTGCAGTGTGTCCTGCTCACAGTGTTCAGCTAAACCTACAAGTTAGTGTGGTGCGTCCACCTCACAGTGTTCAGCTAAACCTACAAGTTAGTGCGGTGCGTCCTGCTCACAGTGTACAGCTAAAACTACAAGTTAGTGCTGTGCGTCCTGCTCACAGTGTTCAGCTAAAACTACAAGTTAGTGTGGTGCGTCCACCTCACAGTGTTCAGCTAAAACTACAAGTTAGTGCGGTGCGTCCACCTCACAGTGTTCAGCTAAACCTACAAGTTAGTGCTGTGCGTCCTGCTCACAGTGTTCAGCTAAAACTACAAGTTAGTGTGGTGCGTCCTCCTCACAGTGTCCAGCTAAACCTACAAGTTATTTTTTTGCGAGCTCTGCACAGTGTTCAGCTAAAGCTACCTGTAGAAGGTTGGTGGTGTTTTCCTGATCCTATCACTACCGAAGGCAGCTAAAAAAGCTACAAGTTAGTTTTTTGCGAGCTCTGCACAGTGTTCAGCTAAAGCTACCTGTAGAAGGTTGGTGGTGTTCTCATACTACAGGCAGGCAGTTGATTTTGCTTGCTGCAGTAACAGTATATATATATATATATATATATATATATATATACATATATCCCAGCTTAGTGCAGCTACAGGCCATTAGTATGTCTGGAAGGCCAAGAAGGAGAGGCAGACAGTCACAAGCCAATAAGAGAGGGCAAGCAGGCTCTGTGTCTAGTGCTGGTTGTGGAGACGGTGCATCCTCATCAGCATGTGGCCGTGGGACACGCTTGGCCTTTTTTTCGGCAGCTGGCCATGTTGAGCCGCAATATGCGGAAGACTTGGTCGAGTGGATGACCAAGCCGTCCTCATCCTCCTCATCCTCTCTCACCCATGCCCAGGGTACTTTGTCTGGCAAAGCAGCGGCCTCTTCCCTTGGCTCAATGTCATCAGTGACTCCTTCCCTAGCCCCACCATGTCCTCCTGAGGAGTCCCTCGAACTGTTTGACCACAGTGTTGGGTACATGCTCCAGGAGGATGCCCAGCGTTTGGAAGGCTCTGATGTTGATACTGAGCTCGATGAAGGCAGTAACGTGAGCACGGACAGAGGGGGTGCCCAAGAAGGACAGCAATCTGGCAGTCATGCTCCCCCTGCTGCAGCATACTGCCAGGTTTGCTCCAGTGATGAGGAGGGAGGGGATGATGAGGCCACTGACTCAACATGGGTGCCTGATAGGAGAGAGGAGGAGGAGGAGGCGGCACATCACCAACGAGGCAGGATGCCCTCCAGGGGCCAGCCTAAGGGCAGCACATTGACTGCATCACACCCCAAAGCTCCACATGTGCAGGGCGCTGCAGTCTCTGCGCGTTATTCAAAAAGTTCTTTGGTGTGGGCCTTTTTTGAGACAAGTGCATCAGATCGCACCGCTGCTATTTGCAACATATGTCTCAAGCGTATCTCGCGTGGCCAAAACATCTCCCGCTTGGGTACCACATGCTTGACCAGACATATGTTGACCTGCCATGCAGTTCATTGGCAAGCGTATCTAAAAGCGTATCTAAAAGACCCACACCAAAGAACAAAGAGGACCTCTCCTTGCTCCTCATCAGCTGAGATCTCCAACCCCACTATACCTTCAGTCCTCTCTGAGACCTGCACTGAATGAAGGTGTAGAATTAGGTGTGTCACAGCCAAGTACTTGTGGGCAATCTGCTTTTGGTACACCGACGTCAGATTGTACCAGGCAATTTTGCCTGCCCCAGCTGCTGCACCGCCGAAAGAAGTTTGCTCTCAGCCATCCACATGCCCAGCGGTTGAATGCTAGCTTGGCAAAATTGCTAGCACTTCAATTGCTGCCTTTTCAGTTGGTAGACTCTGCCCCCTTCCGTGAGTTTGTGGAATGTGCGGTTCCTCAATGGCAGGTACCCAAACGCCACTTTTTCTCACGGAAGGCGATTCCGGCTCTCTACCGGCATGTGGAAGGCAATGTCCATGCCTTGCTGGACAGGGCGGTCAGTGGTAAGGTGCATATTACCGCTGACTCATGGTCCAGCAGGCATGGACAGGGACGTTACCTAAGTTTCACGGCGCATTGGGTGACTCTGCTGGCAGCTGGTAAGGATGCAGGACAAGGTGCAGTAGTGTGGAGGTTGTTCCGCCACCACGCCTCCAAAATGCTAATGATTGTGACACACCTCTCTCCTCCACCCCCTCCTCTTCTTCTTCCTCCATGGCCTCTTCCTGTGCTTTGTCCTCTGAACCAGCGGTGCTCCGTAGCCGTTCAAGGGGCTACGCAAGTACGCAGGCCAAAAGATGCCATGCGGTGCTTGAGCTGGTGTGCTTGGGGGACAGGAGCCACACTGTGGCAGAGGTTCTGTCAGCTCTGCAGGGGCAGGTTAAGAGGTGGTTGACGCCACGCCAACTTAAGGCAGGAATGGTGGTTTGTGACAATGGCACTAACCTCCTCTCTGCCTTCTGACAGGGACAAATGACCCATGTGCCCTGTTTGGCTCACGTCCTTAACTTGGTGGTGCAGCGGTTCTTGGGCAGCTACCCAGGCTTACAGGATGTCCTGAGGCAGGCCAGGAAAGTCTGTGTGCATTTCCGCCGGTCATATAATGCCAGTGCTCGGCTGACAGACCTCCAAAAGGAGTTTAACCTGCCCAAGAACCGCCTAATCTGTGACATGCTCACCAGGTGGAACTCAACGTTGGCCATGCTGCAGCGGCTGCACACGCAGCAGAGGGCCATCAATGAGTACCTGTGCGACTATGGCACCAGGACAGGGTCAGGGGAGCTTGTTTTTTTTTCCCCACGCCAGTGGGCCATGATCAGGAATGCATGCACTGTCCTGTCACCATTTGAGGAGGCCACGAGGATGGTGAGCAGTGACAGTGCATGCATCAGTGACACTGTCCCCCTTGTCCACCTGTTGGAGCCCACGCTGCATGGAATAATGGACAGGGCACTTGAGGCAGAACAGAGGCAGGAAGAGGAGGACTTCCTTAGCTCTCAAGGCCCCCTTTATCCAGACAGTGTTCCTGCGTGCCCGCCGATCACACAGGAAGAGGAGGAGGAGGAGCAGGAAGATTGTGTCAGTATGGAGGTGGAGCCTGGCACTCAGCATCAGCAGCAGTCTTTAAAGGATCAGTCCCAAGAAACACATGGACTTGTATGTGGCTGGGAGGAGGTGGCTGCAGACCATGTCTTCCTTAGTGACCCAGAGGACTCCGGACCGAATGCCTCAGCAAACCTACGCTGCATGGCCTCCCTGATCCTGCAAAGCCTGCGTAAGGATCCTCGTATTCATGGTATCAAGGAGAAGGACCAATACTGGCTGGCAACCCTCCTTGATCCACGTTACAAGGGTAAGGTTGCGGACCTTATCTTGCCATCGCAGAGGGAGCAGAGGATGAAACATCTTCGGGAGGCCTTGCAGAAAGGTCTGTGCAACGCGTTCCCAGAGACTGGGAGGTTACAAACTCCTGTTTCTGGACAACGTGTTGCTGAGGCTTCGGTCAGTCAAAGAAGGAGCGGTGGAGAAGGTGGCTGTCTGACCGATGCGTTCAGACAATTTTTTGGTCCGCAGCCCCAAGGTATGATCGGTTCCAGCAACCATCGCCAGCGTCTGTTTTACATGGTGCAGGAATACCTAGGGGCAAGATCTGACTTGGACACCTTTCCCACCGAAAATCCTCTGGGTTACTGGGTCTTGAGGATGGATCACTGGCCAGAGCTTGCACAGTATGCAATTGAGCTACTAGCCTGTCCTGCATCCAGCGTTCTTTCGGAACGCACATTCAGTGCTGCTGGAGGCTTTGTAACCGATCACAGGGTGCGTCTGTCCACCGACTCGGTCGATCGACTGACCTTCTTAAAAATGAATCAGTCTTGGATCACCACCAGCTACCAAGCACCTGATGCTGATGTAACCGAATAATTTTTTTTGAAATCTCAGATCCCTTCAAAGACTGCCTATGCTGATGCTGAGTGACTATCCCTGAGTAATTATCCTCTTCCTCCTCAATCATCACGCTGATAGCTTGTAAGAACATTTTTGGTTCTGGGCGCCACCACCAGTGCCTAAGGCCCAAATTTTCAGCCCCTGTTTAACAGGGGTGTGTAATTACAATTTTTGATGCAATACTTTGCAGCAGGGCTCGTTTCTGCGTTACAACTAGAGTATCTGTGAGGGGTTGCAGTGTTGTGGCACCAGCACCAGTGCCTAAGGCCCAATTTTTCAGCCCCTGTTTAACAGGGGCATGTAATGACAATTTTTGATGCAATACTTTGCAGCAGGGCTCATTTCTGCGTTCCAACTAGAGTATCTGTGAGAGGTTGCAGTGTTGTGGCACCAGCACCAGTGCCTAAGGCCCAATTTTTCAGCCCCTGTTTAACAGGGGCCTGTAATTACAATTTTTGATGCAATACTTTGCAGCAGGGCTCATTTCTGCGTTCCAACTAGAGTATCTGTGAGGGGTTGCAGTGTTGTGGCACCAGCACCAGTGCCTAAGGCCTAATTTTTCAGCCCCTGTTCAACAGGGGCATGTAATTACAATTCTTGATCTAATATTTCACAGCAGGGCCCTGTGAGGGCTTACAGTGTTGTGGCCACAACAACACCTAAGGCCCAAATTTCTGCTGAGTATATAGGGCAGGCCCCTACTTTCAAACATCTAACTTACAAACGACTCCTACTTGCAAACGGAAGGAGACAACAGGACATGGGATGAAATCTACCCCTAGGAAGGGAAATTCTCTCCTGTAAGAGTTAATATGGGAAAAACATTTCTCACTTCCACTGATGCTTTCCAATCCTTGTTCCACAAAAAAACCCAAATTTTCAAAAAACATTTGTCATTGGGACAAAAAGTGAGGTGAAATCTTCTGAAGAGGAGGAAAGACAGCAAAACAAATGTCACAGGGGTGATAACCCTTCCCTATGTTTTCCAAAAAGCTTAAAAAAGATTTTTTGGCTGGAGCTAAACACGTTAAAAATGTACCCGTTAAAAATTACAAACAGATTCTACTTAACAACAAACTTACAGTCCCTGTCTTGTTTGCACCGCCTGTATACTGCTGTTCAGAGTATATAGGGCCTGGTGGCCCCACACCTTTCCTTATTTTAATTTGGGTGCGGGGTTCCCCTTAATATCCATACAAGACCCAAAGGGCCTGGTAATGGTCTGGGGGGTACCCATGCCGTTTGTCTCACTGATTTTCATCCATATTGCCAGGACCCGACATTACATTAAACCCGCAAGCAGTTTTAAATGAGATTTTTTCCTTTAAAAATGACATTTTGTGCAGGGACTGTTCTAAACACGGGAAACACGCGCCACTTTACAGGCATACTATAGACACCCCCCAGGTACGATATTTAAAGGAATATTTCACTTTTTTTTTTTTTTACTTTATGCATCATTAAAATCACTGCTCCCGAAAAAACGCCCGTTTTTAAAAGTTTTTTTTGCATCGATACAAGTCCCCTGGGGTAGGACCCGGGTTCCCAAACCCTTTTTAGGACAATACCATGCAAATTAGCCTTTAAAATGAGCACTTTTGATTTCGAACGTTCGAGTCCCATAGAAATCAATGGGGTTCTAACGTTTGTGCGAATTTTCGGTCCGTTCGCAGGTTCTGGTGCGAACCGAACCGGGGGGTGTTCGGCTCATCCCTATTATTGAGCTTATGATCTACCAAAACCCCCAGATCCCCCCAGTTGTACTCCCCCTAGTATGTATGATGCATGCATATTCTTAGCCCTTAAGTGCATAACTTTACATTTATATACATGAAACCTCATCTGCCACTTAGTCGCCCAATTAAACAGTGCATGAGGTCAGCTTGTAAGTTGGAGACAACCAGTGGGGCAAGCTCCCAATCATGCAACCACCACCAACTAATTGTCAAAGTCACCATAATCAACAGTCTTATTAGGTACCAGTATGGCTTCAAACAATGTCAATGTTTTTTCTCGTTTATTGTTTGATTTGTGTCTTTTTTCAACCAGACTAACTACGTAACTATGTGAATTTCTTGGGTTTACTTTACATATTACTGAGAACAGAAATGCTAAAAGAAAATCATAGAACATTTTATTATATTTTTCATATAAAAAATAAAGCAAAAATACACAAGCTGGCTATTTTCTTTTTATTATTTAGAGATTCTGTCCCTTACCCCCACTATTTGGTTCCTATATATTTCCTGAGAAAAGACCCCCGATGTAAACTGTTGAACTGGACATAGCCCTAACTCCACTCTGCTAGAAAAGGAAAAAGAAGGGGAGTCACTTTTTTCATACGTGCATGGCAGAGACTGCATATTACTTTACAAAATCTAAACTTTACAGTCATATTCATTCTGTCCTAATGAAAAAAAAACAGAAAAAAAGAAAGATAAATCAATAAAAGGCTTGCCAACTAACATTCTGTTCTCGAATCCTTTGTAGGAATAACTTATCATTTAAAACACAGTACTGAATATAAAATACAGCACTTATAATTTAGTGTAGAGAAGATTCAATGCAAACAGCACAATCTAGTACTCTCTTTAGAGCTGAGCATTATGTTGTCATAGTAACACATTTCATATCTCAAAAAGTCACATTGCCATTGGGTTATGTATTTATCTTTATAAAGATAAAATGGCAGAGCCATGTACTGTAGAGCTGTCAATGGTATATAATTAAAAACAATTTAAGACAGAATACTTTAATTGCATATAACAAAAGCAATCTGAAGCTGCTGGCTGTTGAAACTTTTTGCCTGTTTTTCAAAATTTGGACATTGTAAGAGAATGCACATATCCTTCTGCAATAATCTGGAGTTTAGTTTCAGATTATATGTTTGGTGTGAATTAGGCTAGGTTTGCCACAGCCCATGCGCTTGTAGGCAAGCCCAGGTTGTATCTTCCTCCATCCTGAAGGGGGCAATGCGCCACTTCTTCAGGCTGGATGGAGTTCATTAGAGGGAAATTGTCTCCACTTGCGGGCTCCGGTAGCCATCTTGGGGAGGACGGTTGTCCCAGTAGGCGCTGCAGTTTTGCGAGATGTCAGGTGGCCATTTTGGTGGGGGACCTTATAATAAGGGGATCCCCACATCATTGGGCGCTCCTGCAGCATGTGTTAAGACAAGCAAAGAATCCCACTTGCTAGCAAGCAACAGATCAGGCAAAGGGCAGAACCAGGTTCCGGATGAAATGGGACAGAATAGGGTTCCCTTGCAGTGTGCTACAATACTGTTATACCTGGAATAGTACTCAGGTGCAGCCTCTTACAGCAGGGACTTGCACAAGTAGTGCAATATCATAGTGCCACAACTCCTCTATGGATGCACTTCTCCGATATCTGTAATTGTGAGTCAGTCAATACTGTGTTGTGCAATCGTTCAACACTCTGCTTGGGCTTTTCATATCAGTGTCCTACTATATCTGCTTGTAAACTCTATTCAAAGTGGCAAAATAACTACAGTGTTCACCAAGTCTTTGTGGTAGTTTCTCCTGAATTGGGTGCACTCCTTAGTTCCCGCCTAAACTCTGAAATGTGATCTGCAGGATTGCTTTCCAGAGTGTGGCTAAACTTCACTTCCAGGCAATCAGTCTTCTTGAATGCTGTTTTTTGCTGAACAATAGGCCAATGCACCACAATGGGGCATGGCCCCATTGACTTGAATGAACGAGTCTGACAGGTAGTGCCACCTATCAATTCGACATGCCACATTAGATCTGCCATGATGGAAAGTATTGCAGTTGCGGCATGTAAACAGTTCCCTCTAGCGTAATTTTAAATTTGAGGTGGGCTCTCCCTGGCTGCCCATCTGAAAGAGGCCTTAACCACTTCATAACCGTGCTATAGCCAAAAGACTGCTACATCGTGGCTACCACGACCACTTCGGACACAGCTGATCACAGATCTTGTTAAAGGGACAATCACAGTGATCCTTTATCATGTGATCAGCTGTGTCTAATCACAGTTGATAACAATGTAAACAGACTTGACAGTTATCAGCAGTGCTTTCCTCACACACTGTCTCAGCGTGTCAAAGCATGGCCAGTAACCAGAAAATGTGACAGGGGACATGTACACAGATATTCAGGCCCCTGATCATCAGTACAGCTCCATCAGTGCCAACCAGTGCTGCCTATCAGTGCCCATCAATGCTGCCTATCATTGCCCATCACTGCTGCCCATCAATGCCCATCAGTTATGCAATCAGTGCCGCCTATCAGTGCCACCTACCCTTGCCCATTGGTGCTGCCTATTAGTGCCGCATATCAGTGCAGCCTCATATGTGCCTCCTCATCAGTGCTGCCTATCAGTGTCCACCAGTGCTGCCTATCACTGCAGCCTCATAAGTGCCTCCTTTTCAGTGCCTATCAGTGCCCATCAGTGCCCATCAGTGCATCCTATCAGTGCCTATTAGTGCAGCCTTATCAGTGCACATCAGTGAAGGAGAACAATTGCTTTTTTGCAAAATTTTATAACAAAGACGAAACAAAACGTTTTTTTTTTCAAAATTTTCAGTCTTTTTAAGTTTGTATAGCAAAAAATAAAAAAACCCCAGTGGTGATTAAATACTACCAAAAGAAAGCTCTATCTGTGTGAAAAAAATATAAAAATTTAATTTGGGTACAGTGTAGCACGACCACATAATTGTCATTCAAAGTGCGACTGCCTGGTCAGGAAGGGGGTGAAAGCGCCCAATATTGAGGTGGTTAAAGTGGACTTAGCATCAGATATTTTTTTTGATATTAAGTGTGTGTATGCTAAGTAATACGTAAGTGTAACAACTGCAAATATGTATAACCTTTTACAGAGATCACAGTACCCCCCCTGACAATGCCTGCATCTGCTTTTTTTTCACTTTGTTTTTATTAAAGTTTTAACAAGTGAAATGGTACACGTACAGTGCAAATGAAGAGTGCTTAGCAGTAGATGATTATATAAAACCTCCACCCTTGATAGGAGACAACAGAAATAAAATCATAACAATAGGGTACGACCTAGGTACATAATTGACAACATCATATTTTGAAGAGAATGGGAAATGGTCTGGCTATATAAAGATGCATTATATGTTGGCAAGGAAGAGAGATCCAACGTCGGAGTAATCAAAGCAATATCACACACAATGTTCCACAGAGCTATCTTTGTTCAGACATTATCCAGGGTCAGCATCTACTTCCTGGTCTGAGATGCTGGCTCATAGATAACACAATTGTAGAAATTCTGGTTCCTGTGCAGTTCTTTGCTTTGTCTCTACTCAAAGGGCCGCTGGTATTTAACTGGCTCTCCTCCAACAAGCACAGAGGCGGCTCGTCTACACAAGCAACAGTCCTTTCACACTGGCTCCAATAAACAGTCTAGTGGATGTCTTTTGTTTTTTTTATTGCTTGATTAAATTTTATAAGAGAGTGAAACTTGGGCATGATATACTTCAAAATTCTTGGTAGTCAATAATTAGGACAATCTTCTCTATGAGTAGTAACTAACATTGGACAGTCTGAGGCCTCACAGCAGAAGACCATAGGGCAAGTCTGTGTGTTGACATTTGGTCATCTCATGCACAATTGCTTGTGCCAGCTCCAGTACACTACCCAGTCATGGGGATCAGTTTAAGGTCACTACTTCCAAGTCCCCATGACAGCAGCCACATTCCAGCTTCCTCCGTACACAGTCCAATGAGTGAGATGGCATCTCTCAGGACCAGATCCCTCTGTTGTGTATTTCTGCAGTCAGCTCCAAACAAAGTCCAGCTCTGAAACTGTCCAGTCCTCAAGAGCAGCTGTTCAGTCTATGGGCAGCCTGAGGTCATTAGCCCCTCTGCCTCTGGAACCCTCCTGGGGAGAAGGAACCTTGCTCTCTGGGGTCTCAGACTATTTATCACATCCCTAGACTCCCACCAGATACTCCTCTCAAGGGATTGGCTGGAACCTGATAAATATTCAGACTGGTTGTTTTAAATCTACTGCCTTAAGGTCTAGAAACTTCTTTCAGAGACAGGGGGAAGCAATCAAACTTCCAGCCTGTGAGACTCTGAAATGACCAGAACAAACAATTATGACTTCCTTGACAACAGCAGAAGCCAAAGCTAAATTTGCATAGCAGCCTGCACTAGGAGGGTGCTACATTTACTAATGTCTGACACAGATCAGCCTCTACTACAGCCTCTCAACTTGCTACAACATCACAATGTTGCATTGTGATCACTGGAGGAGAGGAGACTTGGGAAATGCTTCCTCCTGTCTGCAGCACACCGATAATATCAGGCAATGTCACTGGAGCTCAAGGATGGCTTAGGACAAAACAGCCTTTTCATAACAGTAGTTATTAAAACCAAGTATTTCATATTTTTTACATTTATTTAAATTGAGTTAAAACCAAGCAGGAACTTTTGAAGGAGGAATGAGGACACTTGCCCTTACACTGCTCATTGACAATTTTTATTGAAGCCATGTATACCCGGTAAGAACCTTAGCAGAGCTGGTGGATGTTCTTTTGAAGCGGCAACCAAAGATTATTAGAAAAGGTGTTTAAATGTTCTCCATCTGGTGAGTTTATCCCCGAAGGGGAGAGTTTTTTCCGAACGTGGTGGTAATTTTGGGGTGTGGTGCACGTGTGACATCAATCAGGATCACTGCAATAAGAATCACACTTCTTCAGAGAAATCGTTTCATCGCTTCATTCTTATATGTGCTGAAATCATGTAAAAGCTTGTCATAACGGGACTGATTGACATGAGCGCTGCTATGACGTTCTAAGGACAAAAGAATATGTGGGACTTTTTATTGTTATTATTCCATTGAAGTTTTATTTGACAGCATCTGAGACGCTGAGCTGTGCTATTGGGCCTTTTATAGCATTTTTGGTTTTATGTATGCATTAGTATTGTTGTGTGTTGGGTTTAGCTTTTATGTGAATCTTCGATACGCTGGTAACCCTCCATCTATTTTTACCATGTGTTGGGAAACACAAGTCATGCATTCCCTCTCTCTAGAAAGGCATTACAAGGAAATTTAATTGGGTTGTCTAAGAGCCATGTCACACTAGCAATCTTGTTGCTGATGAAAATTCCATAGTGACTGAATTGCTAATAGACCACTTTTATTTCATATAAAACCTGCTGACTGCTCCAGCGAGACATTGCTCTTATACTGCTCCCTCACTAGCGAGAAAGTTTCTGCAGTAATTCAGTGGTGGTAGAGGGCAATGCCCATTAGAAAATGTGTCATTTGGAGCTATGTGGTTGTGTGTTGCCAATGGCAGATTGACCTGGCCCTAAACCTAATATGGCTAGTCTACTAGTCACAGTCAACACTTTACTTCTTCTACAACAGCAGATGCACCAGCAATACAAAATCTTTTTTGGGGTTTACATCTACTTTTTTAGTTCTTAAGTTCAAGCTTTGTCCTATACAGGAAGAACAACTCCAGCCATGCTGAAATTTCATCCAAACATGTATATGTGATTTTTTTCCTTTTTATGTGGTAAGCATTGACCCTAGTTAGTCGTTTTCAAATTTTTACTGTTACAACATGCTGCAGTCCCTCTAAATCAGCCTTTCTCAATCAGGTTTCCATTCTGTTGCTAAGGATTTCTTGAGCAGTGAACAGTGATGAATTAATCTACCATTCTACACAAACAGTCAATGTAAGTGGGACTTCTACTCTGCACACCAATGCATAGAAATTACACAGTAAACTTCAGTGTAAAGCTGGCTATGCACTGTTAGTTTGTTTGTTCAGCTCATGGGCTAAACACTATAGATTCCTCCATCTACACAAAAGAAATGGATCGAGGAACCCCTCCCCCCATGGGGACATCATTTTCTAAGAGGGGCATTGTGACGGAACCATCCAGCACCCTGCTTGGGTGCTTCCTTCAGTATACAGCTTCCTCTAGCCTGGACCCAGGAACCAGGTATTATAACTGAATACTGCACCCAAGATAACTAGACGACAGTCCCTCAAAAATGTAACAAAAAAGAGAAATATAGCAATAACAAATAACAGGGTGGATGTGGGAGCAAAAGGTCCCTGCATCCAATGTCTGCTGTTAGAGTATACTGCTCAGTGGATGCCGCTGATTGGCTGTACCTGCTGATCAATGGAAAATTTTGCAACATGTCCCTTTGATGGAATTCAATTAAACAATCAAATTCTGCCAAGTTATTTTAGGGTTCCTCCAGGGTAAAAATGTTGAGAAGGTTGCTTTAAATAATTAACCAAGGTTACATCTTTGCTAGATTTCCCTTCCTGTGGCCATAAAACATATATGTGCCATTGCACTGAATTACAGCTTCTCTCTCCCATTGAGTTGTCATCTCTTGTTTTCTAAATGAACACTCCCTTTAAATATTGTATCTCCTATCTATATTGCAAGATCCCCATTGTACTTCCAAAGACCACGTGTCTATTTATCTCTTATTGAACATGGCACTCTATTTCCACTGACCAAACAGGAAATGAATGAATCCTGTCACAACTCCAGCTTTTAAATAGGATTATGTTCGGCGACCGACAACGGAATACAAATCACATGGCCAGAACAGAAGAAGCTGATCACAATTTGTCTATCTCCGGCCTGACATCCTCTAGAATCAACAGAGCAGTCAGATGTCAATCATTATTGATGGAAGACAGAGATATATTTTGCCGCTCGCGGTAGACGCTGTTAGTATAATTACTTGGGGCATTGATTTTTGTCCATTAATGCTTGAAAGATTTATCCTCTAGAAAGTTACCTGTGTTCATAATTTCAGTTTATTTATAGGAATATGAGATGAGAGAAAAAGGCCTGTCATAGTCTTTATTTTGCCAATATTAAATTCTGATGTTGCATTATTTATGCTGAGGATTAACCTTGAAGTTCTCATTCCGTTGTCTTCAAGAGCACACTGATCCCTGTTTAAAGGATTTAACCCTTCCTTTGGTGAAAGTGCTCCAGTTCCTTGCTTCCCTGTAGCTTACACCTTTTTTGAATCTCTTAATATGACAAAACAAACTGTAAGGTCAACAGAACAATGCTGAGGTCTTACTTTATATAGATATAATTGGGTCAGAATTGGCACTGGAATGGCAATTGCCTTTAAGATTCTTGATTGACTAAAAAACAGACAATTGTCTTAATTGTATAGTATAGCAAGAAGACTACTGATAAAACTCAGTTCCCCTCTGCCCACAAAGGAACTTTGAGTAAAATTTGAAGTGCAAACTAAGATAGGTAGAGCATCAAAAAAATAATTTGGTAAGGCAGGTTTTATGCACATACTGTAATCTGTTCCATCTTCAGGAAAGGTTGGGAACCAAATTTTGCTTCTACAGATTCCAAAAATTCAATTTATATTTTTCAGGAAAATATTTAAACCAAATTATGTTTACAACATAAACCCCCCAAAATGTGTTGCCTGCCAACCTTTGCTAAAGATAAAAGTGGATTATTGGCAACTATCTCTCCTACCAGTTCATCTTCCGGGGCTCCATTTTTCCTATTTACGCTTCAGGTCTTATTTTAAATGATAGGATTAAAGCGTTACTAAACCCACAACAGTAAAATCAGTTTGTATATGCAGTAAAGCATGCTTGTTATACTCACTGTAAAACCTAAGGGGTTAATCCTCTGCATTGTGTTGACTGTTTGATCCTGTCTTCTTTGATCCTCACCTTCTTCCAGTATCTTCAACTCATCCCAGAATATTATAGAGGCCATGGGACAAGCTGCACATGCTCAGTTTGGTATGTATTGCAAAAGAGTTATTTTTTTCTTGGGAGTGGGCATGTGATCAGCATTGGGCCAATCAGCACTGTCGAGACAGAGGGTCAGGGTCCAGCAATCTTATAGGACAGTGAGAGCAGAATGAAAACTCATCCTACAAGCATTAACCAGCCACTGATACAAGTCACAAAACAGTTTATATTTACTAAAACGATTGCATATCCATGTTCTGTGTACTGTGGGAGAATGCTGGGTCCTGGGTTTAGTAACACTTTAAAAGTTAGGTGATCTGACAGCACCATTTCAGAACCTTAGGTGTGGGGGCAATATATTCTCTTCAAGCCAAGAATACACATTGCTTGGATTTTAGGGCTCTTCATTGCAGACTGAAATCTGCTTCCATAGAAACTGAGACAGTCCTCTACAACCCTCTCCTAATAAAGGCGGTGCAAGAGCTACATGGGATGGAATGTCAGCAGTGACTGCATTATCATTCCAAATACTGTAATAAATATATTACTTGGAAACATAGGAAGCCAAGCACCTGAGCATCCTGTATATAAACTCTGTAAAGAATACCTTCCATGGTTGCTATTAAAAAAAAGTAATTGCATTTGTGGTCAGTTTATGTTGATTACAGAATAACGTGGACAATTGTAGCAGAAAAACAGCAGTTATCTTCTTTTTTTAATTTTTTACAAAAAAAGAGTTCTATTAGGTTAAGGGAAGTTGAGCACCTAAGAAGTGGATGACTATGTTGTGACCCATAAATAGGCCCAAAACAAATTAGAGTATTGCAATGGCTCCACTGCCATGGTTACACAGCATTGAAGATGTCCAACAAGTTTGAAACAGCTGTATTCAGTCTGGAATTACCATATTAGGTTGGATCTGTGCTATAAACCAGCAATTCTGAAATTAAAGTTGGTCAATGAACAGAAATTAATGATTTGCATGGCTCTGCCCTTTATCCCAAAATGAGGAATAAACCCCTTGTTTTTTTGATTTGTGATAGAAGTGACACATGTATTGACCTCCTCTTTTAAAAAAAGATCTATTATGATTCACACTGGTCCAGTGAAGGGTTTTTTGGTTCTTTTGGCCCACCTCACCAGCCTATCAGTTTATGGCCAGGCAAATAAAGTGTGGGCAGAGTGGAATAGGTTACACTACTTACTGAAAAACTAAAAACTATTTTTATGATCTTTAGAGTTCCCAGAGGTTCTGAGCTGTTCCTTGGGCCATGAAGGTGGCTCGCCCATTTTAGACATACCAAGCGTAACCTGCATAGATCTCTAGGTAACTGTCAAGATACCTTAAATAAATTATAACTTATCTTTCTTAAAGTGTTACTAAACCCAGGATCCTGCATTCACTATATCTGGTCTCCCACAGTACACAGAACATGGAAATGCAATTATTTTAGTAAATATAAACTGCTAAATACCTTTTCTCATCAGCAGTATAAAGCAGTCTTGTGACTTCTATCATTGTCCAGCTGAGCACTAGTTAAAGCTTGTAGGAGAAGTTTCCATTCTGCTCTGACTGTCCTATGAGGCTGCAGGACCCCTGACCCTCTTTATGGACAGTGCTGATTGGTCCTGTGCTGATCACATGCACCCTCCCAAACCCCCCCCCCCAAAAAAAAAAAAACTCTCTATCAATACACACCAAACTGAGCATATGCAGAATGCCCTCAAGGCTCTGTACTATCAGGAAATTGATTGGGAACTGTGGAAGAAGGCGAGGATCAGAGAAGACAGGATCAAACAGCCTTTGTACTCAATGCACATGATTACCCCTTAGGTTCCACAGTGAGTATAACAAGCATGCTTTACTGCATATACAGGCTGATTTTACTGTTGTGGGTTTAGTAACACTTTAATAGGTTGTCAAACCGCTGGGCTGATAAAGAGCAATCCATAGACTGCCCCATCCATGCTAATAGATAAATCTTCCACTGCCAGCTATTATATTCTGACATCTGTGGGTGCAGATTGCCTGCGTTTATTGTTCATCTGATTTTTTTCTGCTTCTTTAATTTCTCAGTTGAAGTCTTTTGAACTGGATGATGTTGATAGGGCCACCCATGGCTTGAATTTCAGGCAAATCACAGGAATTCTAGTCATGTATGGCCAATGTATTGTGTTTCTGTGCCTAATAAAACCATAAAACCATTTCAGAATGCCGAAAGAAACACTTTCAGTGTGACATATTACCCAACTCTTTACCGCTGCTGATCCGATTCGCTCTTGCCTCTGGTTTACTTTGTGTTTTCCAATTGTAGTCATCTCAGTTGGCTTTTGGACTTGTCTTCATTGTTACCAACTGGATCTGCTAACTTCCCTTATGTATGCTCATTTAGTCTAACTGTGGTCTTTCTTTTGCTGATCCTGGCCTGTATCCAAACCTTCAACTACATATCGAATTGATCTTTACTCTTGTTTGTTTCTTCTTCATCTCTAATCTTTCCTTTCACTTTGCTGTCTCAGTCCAGATCTGAGTGAATCCACCATGCACTCTACCACTATTGCTTAAGACAGCCTGTTCTACCTCCAGGGACATCCTAGTCTACAACAGATTCATAAGAGGCTACCTTACATCCCTCAGTTTTCCACTGAAGTATTTACTAACATGTCATATGTAAATTGCTGTCAAAAAATGCCATTCTGAAGATCAAATCATTCTGCTTTCTCTTATTTGGGTATTTGGCAAGAAGGATCTCCTCTATTCCAACAAAGCTCAACTGACAAATCAAAGGAAAAGAGTCCAGTGAGACTAGTACTCAACACACATTCAACATCGAATTTCCATATTTGGAGAATGTTCGTTATGGAAGATGAGAGATATTATGTTCAATTTTCTCCTGCTCGAAAAAAAAATCTCTTTAAGGCAATTAACAAAGCTTTACAAGTGCAACTGCATCTATTCCCAACACAGGCAATTAGCATAACAGAAAGAAGTCTGCAGAATGAGTGATGTCTATCCAGAATCATGGCATTAACAAGGAGCCAAAATGAATGCTTGGGACCTGAAGGAAGGAGTTTGTTATTTTGTTTTTGTCAATTAGGAAATTAACTTGTTTTGTTAAGACCTTATTCTCAGGTTCACAGAGTAATTGTTTTGGCCTTTTTAAAATACAAACTTACAAAGATATAAACCAGTGACATATGTGCGGCTTGGAATCAGCTGAACGATAATGCTACCCCTGTGTGCCATTCCACTCAACGATTTCTGCACAGGAAACAGAATAATTTATCTTACTTCCATAGGGGGATAGAGAATCTACAAATAGAAGTGATAAATGCAAAACTTTACAGCACCAAACAGCAATATAGGGCCAAGGTGCTAAACTGCTTCTATCATAGAGTCCCAAATACCAATGCGTTGTGATCACAAACGTTATTTTTATTGTTCTAGATTATAGAACAATGTGGTTCAAATGTTGGAACCAGAGGATCATCAGGTGGGGTGGTCCATACTCATAATAGCAGTCTGGAAAGTCTGGAATTTGCCTAAAGGACCTAGACTAAAAATCTGTGGACACCTGAGTAATAAATCTTGATGAGCATGTTGGACATCTAATTTCAAAATCATGGATACTAATATAGAGGTGGTCCCCTTTGCATTTATAGCAGTCTCCACTCTTCTGGGAATTCTTTGCACATTTTGGAGTGTGTCATTCAGCCAAAAGAGCATTTGTGAGGTCAGGTATTGATGCTGGATGAGACAATCTGGATCATAATTGGTGTCCAAATTAATCTTGAAGATATTCAATAGGGTTGAGGTCAGGGCTCTGACCAGACCTCACGCCTACTATAAATGGGTGGTGCAATTCATATGATAAAAATTAAACTTAGATAGCTTTATTGCTTCAAATATCTTATGATTCTCAGCATGATATACGAATTGTAAGGAAATAACTGATAACATATATTGAAATTGTATCTTATTGTAAGGTTCTGTATATCTAAAACTGACATCATAACCAGTTGTTTAACCAAAATCTCAACAGAATTGTGACCTGTTACCTATTATACACCAATTCCACCTATGCACCATATGTTTTTATATAACCCTAATCTTGATTGCTGCCACTTTAAATATCATAAAATGTCTCATTGCATTCACCAATTGAAATCAGGTAAAGCGGCACTATTATACTCTATCAAGTATACTCATCATCACATGGATTGGACAAAATTGTGACGACGAAACGTGTCGGTATGTGACTGTATGGCAACCAGAAGTGACGAATCAGGCCCAACTGATCTGTGAGAGAGGAACCGGTGGTCGGGTAAGACACAACTTGGTTTGCTTCCTCACTACTGAATACTGCTCATTGACAACGATGATGTGATTGTATTACCATTTGCATTAGTCTTTATCTGTAGGAGTTTGCTGGCTTTTTTACTCATAGTTTGGAGTTTAATACGTAAATGGTTCCACACCTTGAAGTCATCTGCCTTTTAACTTCTAGACTGTTTTGTTTGTGAGTTGTCAGCCAGGTTGTTTGGGTGGCGGTCTTCTATCCTGTTCTTTACCACAAGAGTGCTGGAGAAGAATTTGATATTTCATTCATTGTGAAAACCGACCTCTGTATGTTTAGGATCTCACAATCTGGTGAGTGAATCACCGTTTTTTTAATGATGAATATATGATATAAGAGCAAGTCTGGTGGTCTCACTTTTAGTGCTGCACTTATTTTATGTACATTTCTGGGAGACTGCATTTTATCCTTATTGCAATTATAAAATTATATATTGTGTTGGCGTCGATCGTATTGTGTTTTTTTACATTTTTTTTATACAAAATAATAATAGTAATCTATACCTTCTAAAAAAAAACAAAGTTTTTAAAAGATAGCAGTCAGCAAAGTTTTAAGAATGCAAGAGTCTTGATTTATCAGGAGATACTCAACTACTCCACATTCAAACAGAAGAGGAAAAAATGATTGACAGAACAGGACTCCTTGGGATATGCTCTCTCTAAAATGAGTCAGCCTCCTTACAGAAGCCTGCCTGTCATAGCATATGAATTAAGACCATAACACAAGTCTGTTAGTACTGGCTAAAAGCTGCTGAATTTTACTTTACTTTCTCTCACAGGAAATTATAGATTAAAAAGACATTACTGCACATGTCAATACTAAAATTGTTTTTTTAAAGTAGGTCTAGACTCTAAGGGCTCATTTACACTTGCTTTAAACTGTGGCATTGGACACGCTTTTTTAAAGCACTCTCAATGCCAATCAAAGCCCCTGTCACTAAATAAAATGGTAAGCTTACAGTCCTGTTTATGTGTTGTGTTTGCTTCGCTTCAAAAATTATACTCCATGTCACTTTCTTGGTGCTTCAAAGTGTCTCCAAAGCCTCCATAGATGTCTATGACGCTCCTTGCTTACAGTACCTGAAGCTTTTGAGGGTCTTTTATTCAGCATTAGCTTTGCTTTGTTGTGAAGGTATTGCAGGTTTGAGATATCCCACGATGCAATGGTAAACCAACATACAAACCAGAAAGATGTCATTGTTAATCACTTCCACTTCATGAGTATATATTCTGGAAGTTTCTGGTGCAGATGTCACATCTAGTGTGCAGCATGGAGCAGCAGGAAGGTCAGTGGGATTCGGACTGGATGGAGCAACAAGCTGACGGCACACGTGATGTGCAATATGGGAATGCTATAGCGAAAGGTGAGCAGGGACCAGAGAGAGAGGACTGAGTGGCAGATGATCAACAGAGCTGGGGGACTGGAGCAGGAGAAACTAGCAGATGTCACATGTGGTGAGCAGCATAGCAGCAATATATTGGGAGGTGATCTGGGACCAGAGAGAGAGGAGAATCAGCAAACCAGAGGATCAGCAAAGCTGGGAGTACTATTGAGTGGAGCATCAGCAGAGCAGGGGCACTACTGAGCAAGGGATCTGCTGAACGAGGGTACTAATGAGCTGGAGATCTGCTGAACAAGGGCACTACTGAGATAAGGTTCTACTGGACCTCTTTAAAACAAATAGAAAATAAACACACGTGTATGGAGACATGGATGTGTGAGTTTGAATATTAAAAATGAATTAAATAGCGTTTTCACTTTGTGGTGCTCAGATATAGGTATGGTTGTGCTCAAATGTTTGCATACCCTGGCAGAAATTGTGAAATTTTGGCATTGGTATGCCCCAAATGGCCTTGATCAAAAGTTAACATACCCTGGAATGTTTGGCCTTGGTACAAACACATAAGGTGACACACAGGTTAAAATGGCAAATAAAGGTTAATTTGCCACATGGGAAGCAGAAAAGAGCTGTCAAAAGACCTGCATAACAAGGTAATGGAACTTTATAAAGATGGAAAAAGAATATAAAAAGATATCCAAACCCTGAATATACGAGTCAGTACTGTTCAATCACTTAATAAGTAGTGGAAAATTCTTGGATCTCTTGATACCAAGCCAAGGTCAGGTAAACCTAAAAAGACTGCAACCACAACTATCAGAAGAATTGTTCGGGATATAAATAAAAACCCAAATGTAACCTCAGTGAAAAAAGATGTGTGGTTGTTTAAAGGAGCATAATATGACGATACTTGAACAAAAATGAGCTACATGGTTGAGGTGCCACAAAAAAGCCAGATTACAATACGCCCGACAACACCATGACAAAAGTACGGTTCATGTCCTGGAGGCATTTTGCCAGGACGAATGGGCAGCTATACCACCTGCAAGAATGTGGGACCTCATAGACAACTATTACAAAAGACTGTAATTGATGCTAAAGGGGGCAATACATAATATTAAGAACTAAGGGCATGCAACCTTTTGAACAAGGGTCATTTCATTTGTTGACTTGTTGCCATGTTTTGTTTTAAGCTTGTGCCACTTCGTTATGACCTATAGTTGAATATGAATCCCATGAGAAATCAAAGAAATGTGTTTTGCCTACTCACTCATGTTTTCTTTAAAAATGGTACATATATTACCAATTCTCCAAGGGTATGCAAACTTTTGAGCACAACTGTAGGTTCCACTTTAACCCTCGTTCTGGAACTCGCCCGCAGGAGTGCCATGTGTCTAGGACACGGCCCAACCCCCGATCTCGGTAAGGAGCTGATGACGCAGCTCTTTACAGAAGTGCCATTCGTTGGCTCTCCTCGCCTCACACTGACAGAGTGTGAGTTGAGGAGAGCCGATCAGCAGCATCTTCTCATAGGGGAGACCTGTACAGATAATCAGGGCACTGATGATCAGTGCCCTGATTATCAGTGCAGCCCCAGCAGTGCCCATGAGTAATGCTAGTCTGTGCCCATCAGTCACACCAATCAGTGCCCATCAATGCCACCCATCAGTGCCCATCAGTATCACCCATCAGTGCTGCCTATCATTGCCCATAAGTGACACCTATCAGTGTCCATCATTGCACCTATCAGTGCCACATATCAGTGCCATCTATCAGTGCCCATCAGTGCGGCATATTAGTGGTTCCTCATCAGTGCCACCTAATCAGTGCCCTTCAGTGCTGCCTCATCAGTGCCACCTAATCAGTGTCTATCATTGCAGCGTATCAGTCCACATCAGTGAAAGAGAAAAATTATTTATTTACAAAACTTTATGACAGAAACTAAGAAAAACTTTTTTTTTCAACATTTTTGGTCTTTTTTCATTTTTTTAGAAAAAATAAAAAAAAACCCAGCAGTGATTAAATACAACTAAAAGAAAGCTCTATGTGTGTGAAAAAAATTATAAAAATGTAATTTGGGTACAGCGTTGTATGACCGAGCAATTGTCATTCAAAGTGTGACAGCGCTGAAAGCTTGAAATTGGCCTGGGCAGGAAGGGAGTGAAAGTGCCCGGTATTGAAGCGGTAAAGAAAGGCCCCTCTCTAACAAGTCAAGTTTGGATTTCTGCATGCTCTTTTTACATTGTCTTGGAGACAATGTATATGGCCACTAGATTGCACCAAGTATCACAGGAGATTCCTATGATACTTAAAGCAATCTATCTGGCAAATGTGGTATTTTCCATTTTACATCAATGAAAATCTTTTGCCCAGCACAGGATAATACCCATTTATAGTCATACATTCCCACAGAATGAAAAAAACATACACTTTCATTGGGCGAATCGCTATGGAGTTTTATTAGTTTTTTACAAATACACTCCTAAATATAATATTACAGATTTTACCATTATTTCTTTGGGATTCTCATTTTCTAATTAATAGTCAATCCATCATACAATTTGTAAAATTTGTGTCTTAAGAGGACGTTGTAATTTCAGCTAAGCTCAGTCAATACACAGAGGCGTTTACATGAGCGAGCAGTTAAGAAAGGCTCCTCTCTTACAAGTCAAGTTTGGCGTTCTGCATGCTCCTTTTACATTGTCTTGGAGATCAGATTTGACAAGGTTAACCATGAAAACCTCAAGCACAAGACAGATTTTAGGATTCTATTCCACTGAGGTGACAGGAGCATCCACCAAAATGGTGTTTTACAGTTCTCTGGGGGAAGGATGGCATTTTTATGACGGAGGGTAAATTAATCTTCACCGAGGTGTCAAGGAAACGGTACCCCTCAGAGAGGATTGTAAATATAGATTTAACTGGTCCATGAGCTAAGACATTTTGTAAGGCTGAAAGTTCTGATACTCTGCATAACTTCATGGACTGAATAGATATCAATCATCATTCATCATCATTTTTCAAGGCAGAACAAGTTTTCTTTTCTGTAGAAATACTTGGCCCTATTGTAAGTTAGATTTATTTTTTAGTTAAGTTTTATAGAAATACTTAGAAAAAGACAGTCATAAATGCTTTTTTGAAGTCTAATCCATAGAAGCCATGGTGTCCATATCTTGCACTAATATAAGCTAACAACCCTGAAACAAATATATGGGATTAAATTCTTTAAAGGGGAAGTATGGGATTTAAAAAAAAATAAAGGTTGTTTTGGGCACCATGGAGTGGGGAGGGTGTTACTCCTTTGGGGGTTTAGGGGTTACCGACATATTGTGTCTGTTTACTGTGTCTCTGTTCACTTGTTTCTAGGGTTTAATAAAGGATAACACTAAAATCGCTACATCTACAGACATCCACGATCTAACACTAACCTATCTAACCTGTAAAGAAGAAATCAGCATACATACCTTTTTTGAAGCCGATCCAGTCTCGTCTCCGGTGGCGGAAGCTCTGCAGAAGACGCAGCCGACAATGGCTGTGAAATTAATGAGTAGTGACGTCACCCATAGATTTACTATGGGGATTCCATTGTCGGCTGTGTCCTCTGCACCCGCCTACACAGCAAAGCCACAGCTGACAGCTCAGCGTGGGATCAGGTCAAGACAGATTCAAAAAAGGTATGTATACTGATTTCTTCTTTACAGGGTTAGATAGATTAGTGTTAGATTGTAGATGTCTGTAGATGTACAGATTTTAGTGTTGGGGTGGACTTATCCTTTAATACACTGGTCTCCAAACTGCGGGCCAGGGGCCGGATGCAGCTCTTTGCTTGCCTTTATCTGGCCCTAGGGACACTATTCCTCCCACTGATGAGACACTATTCTGCCAACTGATAGTGGCAATGGGGCACCATTTCTCCCATTGACACCAACAATGGGGCACTATTTCCCCAATGATACCAATGATAGGGCACTCATCCACCTAATACCAAATGTGATGTTTACCCCCACTGATGTCAGGAAAATTTCCACTCCTGCTGGCCACAGTCCAGCCCCCCTTAAGTCTAAAGGACAATAAACTGGCCCTTTGCTTAGAAAGTTTGGAGACCCCTGCTTTAATAGTTCTCATTGCTTTATATTTTCCAGGTGTCTACCATTCAGCTTTAGCCGTACTGGGATTTGAATCTCCTGCATTTAAGTTCTGTATATTTTTTTTACATGCTTTGGCCTTAGAACTTATGTTGTCATGTGCTACACTTACTTTCGACTGCCCATGCTGTACTTGGAATGTCTTTGTTTTGTTCAATAAATCGTTTATGAGACTAAAATAAATAAACATACATGCTCACCTCCATGCTGCAGCACCTGATCATTATCGCTGGTCGCTCAGTTCTTGGTCTGCTTCAAGCAGAGAGTAGTAACTGTCAGTCTGTCAGTTATCGCTCTCTGCTCTGCTCCTCTAGTGCTCACTGTAGAACCAAGAAGGGGGTGTAGGCAAGAGCAGCTGGATCCAGCTGTCAGCCTCACGCTGAGAGATGGAGCCAGCTGTCAATCAGGCACCAGGGTGGAACCCAACAAAATTTTCAGGATGCTTCCTGAGTCTGTATCGGCTCTGCCCCCATTAGCTGATAGTCCACTATAAGCTGATCTGTGGCCAGAAATTATTTTCATTTTGTCTACGGTAGACTAAAAGCACTTTTGCTTATCTTATCCTCTGCTCCCCTGACAGGCAGCGTTCCCCTATGCTCTGGTAATGGACTCTCCCTCTACATCTTCATATTCAATGCAGGGCTATAGACCCTGCAGTATTTTCATCATGCTTGTGACATCACTAAGGCTGCTACCTAACAGACCCAGGATTCCCAGATTTGAAGCAGTAAGATGTTTTCTAATTGGCTGTCAAGAGTAACTGCTGTCATCTAGCTACTAGACTGTCTGCTGTTGTCTTAGCCTTGCTTGGTTCCTTGACTACTCTTTCTTGCTGCCACCTTCTGAAAATTCTATATGCCTGATGTTTTATGCCGATTCAATGTCTTTAATACATTGCGGCACTTAATTATTAAATCACATTCTTGTTCTAAGTAAGAAAGTATTGACCAGGCGATTAGTATACTTAGGAGGAGGTTAGCAATAGCAACAACCTGCATTTCTGTAAGTGTGTGTTTCCCTTAAAGTGATACTAAAGTCTTCTTTCTCTTCATTTAAAAATAACAAATATGTTATTTATACTTAGTGCCTTTGTGTAATGATTTTGCACAGAGCAGCCCAGATCCACCTCTTCTCGGGTCCCTCGCCCCTCCCTCCTGCCAAGTGCACCCACAGCAAGCAGCTTGCTATGGGGGCACCCGAGCCGCTGCTCGGTATTTCCATCCAGACACAGAGCTGCGGTTCGGCCCTGCCCCCTCTCTCTCCTCATTGGCTCACTGACTTTGATTGACAGCAGCGGAAACCAATGCTGCCCCGCTGCTGTCTCAGCCAATGAGGAAGTAGAATCCCAGGCAGCCAAGACTTTGTGCAACATCGCTGGATTGAGATGGGGCTCAGGTAAATATTAGTGGGGGGGGGGGGGGCTGAGAGGGGAGCTACAGACAGAAAGTTTTTTATCTTAATGCATATAATGCATTAAGATAAAAAAACCTTCTGACTTTACTACTTTAACAGATTCCTAATTAAGTACCACAGAGGGGAAGGTAGTGTTATTTGTTGAAGAAATGTATACATTGCTCTCTATGTCCCCATTGGGGAGATTCACCCTTCTATTTGTACTAGTAGCCACTGTAATTGAAAAAGAAATTCAACATTTTTAAAGTGATTGTAAAGGTTCAAATTGTAATTTTTTTAAAATAACAAACATGTTATACTAACCTGCTTTGTGCAATGGTTTTGCACAGAGCAGCCCCAACCCTTCTCTTCTCGTGTCCTCCACCAGCGTTCCTGGCTCCTCCCCCTGCCAAGTGTCCACCATAGCAAGCCTCTTGCTATGGGAACACTTGTGTGTGCTCGCTTCTCCATTGACACACAGTGCACAGTTGGTCCCCCCCCCCCTCTTCCTGGCTGTAATTGACGTTTATTTCCAATGAGGTGGGAGAGAGTGGAGAGAGCCTCTGCTCTTCTGCACAGCTCTGGATCAAGATCGGGCTCAGATAAATATAAGGGAGGGGATGAGGGGGCTGCACGCAGAAGGTTTTTTTACCTTAATGCATAAAATGCATTAAGGTAAAAAAACCTTCATCCTTTAAAACACATATGGCAAACACAAGGTCCGTGGGCTGAATCCAGCACACCAGGCCTTGTCGTTTGTGCCACCTCCTGCCCTCATCCTCTGCTTCCCTTTGTCACATGTAAAGACAGAAGCCTTCTGTGTTTACAGAGAAAGCTATGCTCTCAGTGGCTCCTGGAAACCCGCAGGCACTCGCAGTGGCACTCATGCTGGGAGAAACACAGGGGCACAGTGGGGACGGATCTGACAGAAGGATCTCCCTGCAAGGAGGCAGAACTTAATACACAGGTACTGGAGCCTCATACACAGATCTGCCTACACAGATACTACAGCCCAATACACAGGGAGGCCTAGTAAAGATGCGAGGAAGCTTTGAGTTAGAGGGGGGTGAGGGCTATAGAGGTGAGGAGGCAGATGTGTGCAGAGGTGGGGGAGAGAGGTGCGTGCAGAGGTCAGAATGCAGGAGGAGTGGTGGAAATGAGATGATGCACTGTGAATAGTGCACTCCTGAACCCTGCTCTCTGTATGTAGCACACCCCTAAGCCCTGCACTCTGCACACAGCGCACTCCTGAACTCTGCACTCTGTATGTATCACATTCCTGAACCCCGCACTCTGTATGTAGCACACTCCTGAACCCTGCACTTTGTATGTAGCACAAGGCTAAACTCTGCACTCTGTACACAGTGCACCCCTGAACTCTGCACTCTGTATATTGTGCACCCCTAAACCCTGCACTTTGTATATAGCGCAGCCCTGAACTCTGCACTTTGTATGTAGTGCACTCTGTACATAGCGCACCCCTGATCCCTGAACTCTGTAAATAACACACTCCTGAACGCTGCACTCTGTACGCAGCATAATCCTGAACTCTGTACGTAGCGCACAATGAAAATTGAGTATGACATCCCTGCTTTACAACCACTTTCATTTTGTACCCAGAACAGTAGATAAGCATACAAATATTGCAAAAAATCGATATAAAATAACTTGGATTTTAAACCTTCCCTACTTATTCCAAAACTAAACAAAATGTTTTGGCTATACATACCCTTTAAGGTTACCAGTTCAAAGGGTAGGTGGTAGTTAGGTGGCTCATAATCCAATGTATTATTGCACAGCCTTTTTGGGGGCACTGGAGTAGTGATGCTGACAGTATTAGTCTAATCAATTAGCATATAAGCCAGAGGCAATGCCTGGCAAGCTGGAGACCGAGTAATCTTTTTTATTAACCATAGTCTCCAGTCCAGTTGAGTAGTGTTTCCATGGTTTGCCAATGGTTCCTGAACTGTGCACTCTGTTTTTGTCTTAGGCAAAGAAGACCAATTGTCCATTCCACCCTTGCAGGTAAACTGTGGCAGAACTACAGCTGAAGTGAATATCCTGAAAGTGCAGATTTCTGCAGATAACTTTACACTAGGGAAAGCAATTAAATCAGCTAACGAGCAAAAGTAACAGTCTCCCAGGTGACATGTGACATATATTACATAGTGAAAGTCAGCACTGTGTCTTTCTCATATCATACCATATGTTCAAAATTATTATTTTAATAACCCAACTGAGGCATTTCACTTTTTATTTTGTAACCCTACCCTAGATTTAGATTTTAGCAGGTATATAAAGGAAAATATATGTACAGCAATATTCTTAGTGTACAGTAAAAGCCACAATGAAGGTGTATGCCTTTAAAAGATATGAAATACCTTGACTCCAGATTGATATAGATTTAAAGGCCCCTTCCACTCAAAAGTGATATTTTGGATATAAGTGGAACCTAATGGGCCTTGGAGATCTACCTACCATTAAAGAAAAATAGGTGGTGAAGTATTGTGGCGCAGGCTTTATGGACAGATGAAAGAGCAAACTCACAGGGCCTCTCATGGCTGGTGACTAGTCTCCTGGTGATATACTATACCATCTCTATGGCAGCTTGCCTTTTATATACCTGCAACTGAGTTTGTATTCTTAGCTTCTGCTATCTTGGTCTACCAGCTGCTAATTAGAGTAATCATTCTTGTCAATAGCTCAGGCCTATGGCTACAGAGGAGTGGGAATAAAGACTTGGACCAATGGCACTGTGAACCACTGGAAGTAAGAGAGGGAAAATGGGGAATAAATGTGGCCCCACTACCCAAAGACACTAGTAGTCACTGAAAATCTCAAAACCATCAAAGCAGGTGTATTGAAAAACACTGTTGAAGTAGAACTCCATTTTCTTATTTTTACAACCCCCCCAGTTTATAAAAAAATATTTATTTGGGGCGTGGGGGTGGCCAAAAGCTGGAGTTACAAAAATATTAAACACCCACGCCTTGGTAAAATTGTTAGCAATGTAGTTGAGCTGCTACTATCAATGCTTTTCCCTTAGGCAGTGGCGTAGCGTGTGTGTGGGGGGGCTGGGGGGGGGCGTTGGCCCCAGATGCAATATCTAGAGGGGTGCAGAAGTCCAGACTCCCACCATCCCGACTCCCGAGTATGCCACTGTCTGCGTCCCACCTCTGCTGCTCTCCATGATCCATGCTAGCGCTGCCTAAGCTTACCCAGCTGTCCGGGCTCAGCGATGGACGCTCTCTGTGATTGGCTGCACGCGGACATGTGCGGGCGTGGTGACGGACAGATTTGGCTTTGGTGAGTGATTGCAGCTTGCTCCCGCCTCGCTGTCCAGGTCTCACCACTGGCTGGGCAGGCTTCCACCACACTCAGCATAAGGGAGACAAGAAGAGCCCAGGTGAGTGGTGGCTGTGCACTGCTGTGCCGGTGGCTGGGCTGGCTGGAGACGAACAGGCTCAGCGGTGACTGGGATATTGATTCCTGGGGGGGAGAAACGTGTTCCCACACTCTTATTTCAGTGGCCGGTCGCAGATTCCCCTCCTATTCCTACAGTGCAGACTGCTTGTTTACTCGATTCCTGAGTCCATGTACTAAATAGGGATGGACCGAACGGACCCCTGTTTGGTTCGCACAAGAACTTTCGAACACCGCAACAGTTCGGACCCGAATAACGAACCCCATTAAAGTCAAAGGGACCCGAAAGTCATTTTGAAGGCTTATATGCAAGTAACTTGGCATACAATGGTTATAGGGGTCTGGGTCCTGCCCTGGGGGACATGTATCAATAAAAAAAAGTCTGTGAAAAACGTCATTTTTAAATGAGCAGTGATTTTTTTATTTTTAAAGTGAAAGCATAAAAATGAAAAATTCCTTCCAATATAGTGCCTGGAGGGTCCCCTTAGTCTATCTGTAAAGTGGCAGATCTGTACCATGTCTATAATCTGCTGCAGCAATAATTGCATTTATAAAGCCCTCAAAAAATTAAATTTTCCCTGCAAGCTGCCTTTATTTTGCTCAGCAACAGCTGGGGAGCCAGTGTGTATGATGAAGCCACAATGTAGTGCACTGGGAACAAGATTAGAGATTTTTTGGATACATTCTGGTTTCACTTTGACTTTGGATAAAAGTAATGGGTGCATAAAAAAGAGTCTTTGGGTGTCGGTGGTGCCTTCCCACTGTAACCCTATAGAGGTACTCTTGATAAAAGCAAGAATTGGCCTTGCTGTAAAAAATTGTAATGATATGCACCTGTCAAACAGGGGCAGAACAATTACTCTTTGGGTGTCGGTGGCGCCTTCCCACCGTAACCCTATAGAGGTAATCTTGATGAAAGCAAGAATTGGCCTTGCTGTAAAAAATTGCAATGATATGCACCTGTCAAACAGGTGCAGAAAAACTGGTCTTTGGATGTCAGTGGCACTTTCTCACCGTAACTCTGTAGAGGTACTCTTGATGAAAGCAAGAATAGGCCTTGCTGTAAAAAATTGCAATGATATGCACCTGTCAAACAGGGGCAGAAAAATTACTCTGAGTGTCGGGGGCGCCTTCCCACCATAACCCTATAGAGGTACTCTTGTTGAAAGAATTCAAGAATTGGCCTTGCTGTAAAAAATTGCAATGATATGCACCTGTCAAACAGGTGCAGAAAAATTGGTCTTTGGGTGTCGGTGGCACCTTCCCACCATAACCCTATAGAGGTAATCTTGATGAAAGCAAGAATTGGCCTTGCTGTAAAAAATTGCAATGATATGCACCTGCCAAACAGGTGCAGAAAAATTGGTCTTTGGGTGTCGGTGGCACCTTCCCACCATAACTCTATGGAGGTACTCTTGATGAAAGCAAGAATAGGCCTTGCTGTAAAAAATTGCAGTGATAGGCACCTGTTAAACAGGTGCATAAAAATTACTCTGAGTGTCGGGGGCGCCTTCCCACCATAACCCTATACAGGTACTCTTGATGAAAGCAGGAATTGGCCTTGCTGTAAAAAATTGCAATGATATGCACCTGTCAAACAGGTGCAGAAAAATTGGTCTTTGGGTGTCGTGGCGCCTTCCCACCGTAACCCTGTAGAGGTACTCTTGATGAAAGCAAGAATTGGCCTTGCTGTAAAAAATTGCAATGATATGCACTTGTCAAACAGGTGCAGAAAAATTTGTCTTTGGGTGTCGGTGGCACCTTCCCACCATAATCCTATAGAGGTACTCTTGATGAAAGCAAGAATTGGCCTGCTTTAAAAAGTTGCAATGATATGCACTTGTCAAACAGGTGCAGAAAAACTGGTCTTTGGGTGTTGGTGGCACTTCCCATCGTAACCCTATAGAGATAATCTTGATGGAAGCAAGAATTGGCCTTGCTGTAAAAAATTGCAATGATAAATTGGTCTTTGGGTGTCGGTGGCACCTGTCAAACAGGTGCTGAAAAAATGGTCCTTGGGTGCTAATTGTGCCCATTAAACCTATACCAAAAACATTCTTCCAGATGAAATTATTAAACACCCTCAAAGCTAGGCAGCCTCAAAGTCCTGCAGAGATTCCAAATCCCAAAAAGACTTAATCAGTGACATCGGCATCAGGGGATTCATAACTGGTAATCCAGGACTGATTCATTTTTATAAAAGTCAAACGGTCCACGAAGTCTGTGGACATACGCGCTCTATGACCAGAAATGAAACCTCCTGCAGCACTGAATGCCCGTTCTGAAAGCACATTGGATGCAGGGCAGCCCAACAACTCAATAGCATACTGGGCAAGTTCTGGCCAGTGGTCTGTTCTCATGACCCAGTAAGTAAATGGATTGTCAGCTGGAAAGCTCTCCATCTCTGTTTTGGCCCCAAGGTAATTGTCCACTATGTGTTGCAGATGCTGCCAATGGGATGCGGAAGCTGACAGCCCTGGGCAGCGAGTAAAAAAATTCTGCAATGCCTCACTTAGGCAGACGCCTTCTCCTATGCTCCTCTCTTGACCAACAGAAGACTCAAAACTACATTTTCCATGACACTGTAACCTACTGGAGTCAGGAAAAATGTTCAATAAAATCCTCTTTAACGTGGATTAGGATAGGATTTTATCTTCTGCACTCTCTGTGAGGATGGGATGAGTTCTGAGACCTTCCCCTTATAATGGTGGTCAAGGAGGGTTGCCATTTTGGTACAGCACATTGTGCGAATTCACGGAAGGGGGCAGAATCCACCAGGCTGAAAGGCAGAAGTTGGAAAGCCAACAGCTTTGACAAGCTTGCATTCAGACGCAGGTCATGTGGGTGGCAGGGACTGTATTTTTTTTCCGCTGCAGCAGATGGGGAAGAGAAATTTGCCGGCTACAGTCTACAGCTAGCTGGTGGTGTGCTGCTGGCAGATGTGCTGCTAGGACCTGGGATACCCTGTGCTATACCATTATCCCTGTCAGTGGAGGCTGCTGAGAAGTAATGACTCGGTATCGCAGGGGCAGACTGAAGTGGGTAAGGAGGAGGAGGAGGGACAGATTTGTGCCCCTTTTTTGTGGCTTTTAGGTGCTCTTGCCAACGGGCTGAGTGGTTGGACGTTTAATGCCTTGTTAAGCATGTGGTACCCAAATGGTTGGTGTTTTTGCCACGTTTGATGTGCCTGAGACACAGTTTTCAGATAGCAAAAGTGCAATCTGCTTCAGATGTGCTGAAAAAGGCCCAGACAGCTGAGCTTTGGGGAGTGGGACAGGAGATAACAGATGCAGAATGTGATGGAATAGTGTGGCTGTTCTCTACACTTTCTTGATGTCGGCCTCCTTGGGGTTGTGCCGCCTCACCTTCAGTTTCCTTCTCTACTCTATCTGGCACCCAAGTCGCATCAGTGACTTTATCATCATTATCATCATCTCCATCTCCTCCATCTTCATCATTACCACTGGAGACAACTTGGCAATATGGTAACAAGACACTGTTACCATTGTCTTTTTCTTGTAACTTGGCAATATGCTGCGGCTCGGGGGAACATGAATGCCAATTTGTCTACCAGTGTTTCTCCCTCTCTCTAGGCTCCTGTTCCTGTCATCCTCAACCTCAGAACCAACATCTGAATCCAGTAATGGCTGGGCATCATCAAGGAGCAAGTGGCTGACGCTGTGGTCAAATAACTCAGCTGACTCCTCAATGGCTGATGTTGGGGCTATGGCAGGAATAGATGTGGACAAGGAGGCAGGTTTATCCACTCTGGCAACTGCAGGGGACTGCACACTAGTCTCTGCTTGCGTGACAGAGGATGAGGAGGATGAGGAAGGTTTAGTAAGCCAGTTCACCACCTCCTCTACATGCTGTGACTGGAAAACACAAGCAAACTCACTAAACAGAGGAAATGATGCCCTGCCTGAGAACTGACCACCACGTCCAACATTGCCTGTTGACACATTTGTTACTGGCTCCCTTACAGTGCCAAGGGAATGTCTGCCTCTTCTTGCAGACACAGACACACTCCACGGGTACACTAAAATATACTGCAATATAATGCGCCAAACGTACAAAACTAAATGGTGTTAAACTGGCAGTAACACACACAAAACTATATGGTGTTAAATTGTCAGTAACGCACACAGAACTATATGGTGTTCAACTGGCAGTAATGCACACAGAACTATATGGTGTTAAACTGTAAGTAACGCACGCAAAACGATATGGTGTTAAACTGGCAGTAACGTTCACAGAACTATATGGCGTTAAACTGGCAGTAACACACGCAAAACGATATGGCGTTAAACTGGCAGTAACGCACACAAAACTATATGGCGTTAAACTGGCAGTAACGCACACAAAACTATATGGTGTTAAACTGGCAGTAACGCACACAAATGTTATGGTGTTAAACTGGCAGTAACACACACAGAACTATATGGCGTTAAACTGGCAGTAATGCACGCAAAACTATATGGCGTTACACTGGCAGTAAGGCACACAAAACGATATGACGTTAAAATTGCAGTAACACACAGAAGTAAATGGCGTTAAACTGGCAGTAATGCACACAAACGATATGGCGTTAAACTGGTAGTAATGCACGCAAATTTATATGGCGTTAAAATGGCAGTAATGCACAAAACTTTATGGCGTTAAACTGGCAGTAACACACACAAAACGATATGGCGTTAAACTGGCAGTAACGCACACAGAAGTAAATGGTGTTAAACTGGCAGTAACGCGCACAGAACTATATGGCATTAAACTGGCAGTAACGCACACAGAAATATATGGCGTTAAACTGGCAGTAACGCACGCAAATTTATATGGCGTTAAACTGGCAGAAACGCACAAAACTATATGGCATTAAACTGGCAGTAACACACACAAAACGATATGGCGTTAAAATGGCAGTAACGCACACAGAAGTAAATGGCGTTAAACTGGCATTAACGCACAAAACTATATGGCGTTAAACTGGCAGTAACGCACACAGAAGTAAATGGTGTTAAACTGCCAGTAACGCACACATCAGTAAATGGCGTTAAACTGGCAGTAACGCAATCAAATAGACAGTGTTCAACCATCACTACACTGAAACTATATGAGCTGTCCCTACTCTACACTAATGTATGTATGAATGACACAGCCTCACTACACTACAGTGAAACTAACTGAGCTGTCGCTAATCTAGCTGCACACTATACAAAGCTCACATGGACTCTGGAATCTAGTGAACAACAAGCAGTATGCAGATCTGTATCAGCTTTCCATGTCATGATGTCAGGGCTATTAACAAAGGGCAAAACAATGCATTCCAATTTCCTTTTGAAGAAGAGATAGGAGAAGGATCAGTGAACAGCCACTGAAGTAAGAGTAGGGCTGGGATCCAACCCCCCTGCCCTGCTGATGCCCCCCCTTTGCTCTACTGATGTTCCCCCCTCTGCCCCGCTGACCCCTCCTCCACTCTGTGCTGCCGATGCACCCCCTCTGCCCTGCTGATGCCCCCCTCCACTCTGCCCTGCTGATGCACCCCCTCTGTCCTGCTGACTTTCTCTCCCCCTCTGCCCTGCTGATGTCCCCTCCTGCCCTGCTGATGTCCCCCCCTTTTCCCTGCTGGCATTCCCTCCCCCTCTGTCCTGTTGACATTTCCTCCCCTGCTGACGTTCCCTCCCCCTGCCTGCTGATGTTCCCTCCCCCTGCCCTGCTGACGTTCCCTCCTCAGATGCCCTGCTGACACCTGTCCTCTGCCCTGCCGATGGCCATTCTCTGCCCTGTTTACCCCAGTCCTCTGCCCTGTTGAGCCCAGTCCTCTGCCCTGTTGACCCCTGTCCTCTGCTCTGCTGACCCCTATCCTCTTCCCTGCTGACCTCTGTCCTCTTCCCTGCTGACTGCATCTTTTGGCCTTATGACCTCTGTACACTGTCCTACTAATTTCTGTCCACTGCACTGCTGAGCCCCTGTCCTCTAACCCCTGTCTTCTGCTTTGCTGACCCCTGTCCTCTGCCCTGCTGACCCCTGCACACTACCTTGCTAACCTGCTATCCTGTGCTCCCTGACATTTTTAGTGCACCCCCACATCAGACAGGCTAGATCCAATCCTGATGTTGAGTCAGACACTTCAAGCTGTCTGGTCTCATTTTAGACTGGTAATTAACCAGCTATTGGGAACTACTAATTCAGAGGTGCAAGAATTGGACTGGTCTGAGGTGTGAAGTTACAGGAATTAAGATGATCTGAGGTATAAAGATGCAGGAACTGGGGTGATCTCAGATGTGAAGGTGCAGGAACTAGGGCTGTTCTGAGGTGTGAAGGTGCAGGAACTGGGGTGATGTGAGGTGTGAAGGTGCTGGAACTATTCAGATGTGAGGTGTGATGGTGCAGGAATTGGGGTGATTTGAAGTGTGATGGTGCAGCACTCGGGGTGATCTGAGGTGTGATGGGGCAGGAATTGGGGTGATCTGCAGTGTGAAGGTGCAGGAACTGGGGTGATCTGAGGTGTGATGGTGCAGGAATTGAGGTGATATGCGGTGCGAAGATGCAGGAACTGGGGTGATCTGAGGTGTGATGGTGCAGCAATCGGGGTGATCTGAGGTGTGATGGGGCAGGAATTGGGGTGATCTGCAGTGTGAAGGTGCAGGAACTGGGGTGATCTGAGGTGTGATGGTGCAGGAATTGGGGTGATATGCGGTGCGAAGATGCAGTAACTGGGGTGATCTGAGGTGTGATGGTGCAGGAATTGGGGCTGATCTGAGGTGTGAAGTTCAGGAATTGGGGTAATATGAGGTGTGAAGGTGCAGGAATTGGGGTGTTCTGGGGTCTGCTGCGCAGGAATTGGGCTGATTTAAGGAGAAAGGTGCAGAAGTTAGGGCTGATATGAAGTCTGATGGTGAAGAAACTTGGACCGATCTGAGGTGGGAAGGTGCAGGATTTGTGGTGATCTGAGGTGGGAAGGTGCAGGATTTGTGGTGATCTAAGGTGGGAGGTGAAGATTTGGGGTGATGTGTGCAAGGCTGAGGGAACTTCCACTTGGTGAGTCTCTCTCACTTTTCCTGCCACCATGTTCCTGCACCTCCTGGGGGACACACCATCCCTCAGGGCTGACATTGTAGGTAGGTACTATTTGCACTACTCTCAATAAAGTAAAATAAAAAATGAAAATAAATTTGAGTATACTAGTATTACTTTTACATTAGTTTACATGTATATTAAGAAAACACTGATGTAAAATAATACTAGTATATTTATTTTCATTACAATATTTTATTTTATAATAAAATGCTCACATTAATTTTCATTAATATACAATACATGTGCATAGGTAAGGGGTTTAATACTGTTCTTGTAGAAAAGACTCAGGTAGTGCTAAAAGTCCACGGGTTAGAGGGAGCAAATGACTTGCCTTGCCCCGGGCGCTTACAACCTAAGCTACGCCACTGCCCTCAGGTGAGCCAATGTGAATAAATGAAATGTACAGTAGACAGTGCTTGCTCCACCTTAGAATAACATAAATACCACTACTATGATGGTATATACTGTGAATCTATTACTATACCAATCACTATACTTACATAAGAACAAACACATAAACCAATATTGTATCGTGTGCTAAAAACTATTGAGAATAATTAATTAATAGTTTAAAGTGACAAATACAGTGCATGAAGTGATGACTGTGCAAAAAAAAGTATTTTTTCTGTACAATAAAGTGCTGTTGTGCTCTGTTTCCAAATTGATGTCTGTGCATCCACCTCGTGAAAGACTGTAAACACTCCACACTCACCAGATATGATGGACTCCCTTACCGTATAGCAAGGAGAGTCTGCTGAGCTTGTAGGTCTTATTGAGGGACCTATCCCACTTCGATATCCTCTGGTGACTCCCACTGGTGAAGATTACCTCCAATGATGGCTCCAGGGTCCAAACTCAGATTATGCAGGCATACAATGAATGGAGAGAAAAACTCCTCATGGTGTAAAATCCTTGGGTGATTTATTCAATGTAAGGCATTTTACATGGTTAAAAACTCCTTAGGAATAATTGCATGAAAATTAAAATAATATTAAAATAGAAATAAAAAGGACTAAGGGTCACAAGTGAAAAATGGCCTCTATGAGTGTGAAAGCAATGGTCGCTGCCAGTTGTCTGGCACACATTCCACTCTCTGGGCCAGAAGTGACGCACAGGAGATAAAGCTGGAGTTATACTTTAAATTCAAGTTCCTTTTGATTTTTTTTACATTTCTAAATTTGAAGGGTACATTTTAGAACTTGTTATTAAAGTATACTTACTATTAGATCATCATTATACATGTCACCATTTCAAAGCATCCCTCACACCTCTTTCTTCCCATGGTACAGCTGGGTGTGGATACCCAGGAGCCCACCCGTGCTCCACAATGCACGCCAGTCGAAGGATCGGACCGACACAGATGATGCTAAAGAAATCTCCCGATGGGGTCAACTATTCCAGTGACACCTTTCAAATTTCTGTGCACTTTATGATACAGCTCTAGGATAGAAAGCATGGGTAGAAAAATGTGTCATAAAAGTAAGCCCTGTAAAAGGTGAAATGTGTTAGTATGCGGACTCAGGTGGAGGTGTCCTGTGTGTGATTTTTCTGACATCATCAGTGTGGGGGTCGATGCTTTGATTGTTATTAAAGTTTAGTCAACACCCAAACAATTTTTTTTAATATAGTACAGTAGATTTAAATTTCATGTCAGCTTTTTATTTATTTTTTATTTGCATTCTGTGTCCCATTGGGAGACCTTCTGCTTTATTCCTGCGTTGATGAAAACTCACAATTTTAGAATAACCATCACCTTCAATTTCAGTTGCAATTGTCACCAGGACAAATAGAGGTGGCAAATCTCCCCAGCAGGACTCAGACATCAAAAAACCTTAGTGACACTGAGTGACACTGACACTAATGCCCCGTACACACGGTCGGATTTTCCGATGGAAAATGTCCGATCGGAGCGGGTTGTCGGAAATTCCGACCGTGTGTGGGCTCCATCGGACATTTTCCATCGGATTTTCCGACACACAAAGTTGGAGAGCAGGAGATAAAATTTTCCGACAAAAAAAATCCGATCGCGTCAATTCCGACCGTGTGTGGCCTGTTCCGACGCACAAAGTGCCACGCATGCTCAGAAGAAATTCCAAGACGGAACAGCTCGTTCTGTTAAACTTAGCGTTCGCAATGGATACAGCACTTTCGTCACGCTGCAATGTTCAAAATGGTTTAATACAGCGCACTCTCTTCTTCTTTATAATGTGACAAGAATTAAGTAGTTTTGCTGCTCATATTCACACACACTTCTCACAAACTTATTTCGTTACTATTTATCGTGATTCCCTCAATATATTTTGATTTCTCACATCTGACAACATATTTTTGTATATTTTTTATATATTTTTTGGCTTTAATGTAGATTCTTTTTTTGTGTTTGTATTTTATTTTTATTTTGTTTGCGATTTTGATTTGTACTCCCGAAAATGTTTGTGTGTGTTTTTTGTGACAAGTTCCCACAACACCATTGATATGTTGTTCTATTTAATCTGTAGGAGATTGTTTGGTGTTGTTGTCTCTTGTTAATTTCACATTGTACTTTAGAAATGTACCTGAATCGTCACCAACAAACTGTCCTTTTTGGATGAAAACACACACAGGAGAGTATAATTTACCTAAAAAATTTTATTAACGGCTCACAACTAAACAAAGAGGGAGGCAACGCTGGAGAAACTGCAGAAGTGGGTGAAGCCTTGTATCCCCAGGGCAGACATCAACTATTTTTAAGCAAAATTGGTGGCCTGAGGAGTCCTTATCTAAGGGAGGGCAGTCTGGTCCAGAAGTCCCAGAGATCCGGAAAGCAGCAGATGACATCTGTGTCCCCAGGCTGTGGTCATACGAGAGACTGCATCTTCTGTCAGACCAGACTGAACCCAGGGCCATCACTCTTTGGTCTTCTTTCTACGCCTCCTTCCACGCGGTGGCTGTGGTGGTGGAGTTGTGGCAGCAGGAGAAGGAGGAGGAGGAGGATGGTCCAACTCAACCACGTCGGTCTTGGGTGTTAGTTCCCCACTCACCCCCTTACGTAGGACTTTATAAAGCAGGTCCTCACAGAGCCTGCGTTGACCCTCCTGCATGCCCTGCAATTTGGTGGCAGCCATGCAGGCAAAGGCCTCTTCAGGAGTTGGTAAGGCTCTGAGGGACGCCGAAGCCTCCTGGATCAGCCTGAACGCTGAATCCTGCACGGGACTCGGAGTGGCCTTCCTGGCTCGTTTATATGGCAGGCGGAGGGGAGGGACCTGAGACTCAGTCAGGCTGCGACTGGTCCCAGGCTTCTCTTGGCTGACACTTAGCCCCGCCTCCTCCTGGCTGCCACTAATCCCCGCCTCCTCCTGGCTGCCACTAATCCCCGCCTCCTCCTGACTGCCACATTCCACAACCTCCTCCTGGCTGAGGTCTTCCTGTGTATGAAAAAGGGACATAGTTTTATTTTTTTCTTCATCAATCACACACAATTTTCACCTCCTGACTGCTGCAAATTGAATGTTAACAAATATAACAGACTATCATTCTGAGCCCAGCATTTTTCATTCTTGTCCCAATTTTGGGTGCCCACTACTGTCTATTGATATGTAAAACACTTTTTTCAATCAGCAATTAGTGATCAATAATAACATCTAATAAACATCATTTATTTATTGACCAGAAATCTGTAGAAGAATGCTATACCTGACTCCAGCTGGGCTCCTCCACTTCTTCCTGGCTGGAAGGCCCAGGTTGGACATCGGAAGCCTCAGCTGGGATGGAAGGAAGAGTGGAAGGAAGAGTAGAGAGGGATTCCCTGACTTCAGTGTGGTCTGACAATAATCGCAGTCTCTCATAGTACCATAGCCTGGGGACATAAACGTCATCTGCTGCAGCTCCGGACCTCTGGGAATCTGTGACCTTCTTGCACTCCCTAAGATATGTGCTCCTCAGGCCACCAATTTTGGCTTTTAAATAAGGGATGGTTGCTGTGGGGACCACCGGCTTCACCAACTCCAGCAGTTTCTCCAGCGCTGCCTGCCTCTTCTGTTTGTGATTATAGTGGGGGTGTCTGACCTGCCACAGACAGGGCAGCTCCCTGTATTTGTCAATGAACAGGGGCAGGAAATTGTGGTCGTTGAACCCATCCATTTTCTCTGCAAGACACAACACAAGACAAACCCTAATGTCAGGCAAAACTCCCCTAATCTTGTTACAATATAGGCTTCCATTTCGAAGCAGTATAGGCGCAAGTTTAAATCTTACCTTCGTTATCACGATCGGCGTCTCCGATGCTCCTTCCTCCGCTCACAGATCGTACGTAATACGCACGCATGTTACGCTTTATACACACTGCGCATGCGTATAACTCCGCCCGCCCCTGACGTTCTTTCTAGTCTATTCCCCGCCCCTTTTCGTTCGGCGCAGTGGGGGAAGAGCACATGGCGGATAGACAGCAGGTGCGTGCTAATTGTAGCAACGAGGAGGAGGAGGAGAAGGGAAGGCCGGAGCCTGAAACGTCCCGATCCAGAAGGAGATTTAAGGACTCAAATATGTCCTTTGGGGAGATGTTGGAAATGGTGGACATCCTGAAGAAGTCCGACTATGATGGAAAGTATGGGCCTTACCCCAACCCCAATATCCGAAAGGCCAAGATCATGGCGAAAGTGGTCAGGAGTCTGCACCGGAGTTTTGGGGTACGACGATCGAAAGATCAGCTCAGGAACCGGTGGTGGGACCTGAAATTAAGAGAACATGAGCAGTACAGAAAGATCTGGAGAGTGCTGCAAAAAAGTAGTTGTGCTGTGCTCCTATTCTTTTTGTCTTTATTACGTTCGTGCTGCTCCATGTGCTTTTAGGAACTGTTGTACAGTTTAAAATGGCAACTTTCATGTTCATGGGCACATTATTCGTTCGGATCAAACATTTTTCGTTTCCACTATAAAATACCATTGTTTAGCCCATATGCATTTGGCCACCATTTTGACGCCCTATACTTGTCTTCAAAGAATTGGGTTGTGTAGATGGCTTTGTTACTAGAATGAAATGCAAACTAGATTCTGTGTAAGGAGAGGACACTGAGCAGCTGTTTACACATCTGGACACTGGAGCACTATAGTGTGGGACAAAAGAACACCATTTTTATTAGGGGGGCCACACAGGTGCTCCAGTGTGTACTATAGGGGGGTCTACATCTGTGAAGCTTGTACTAAACAGGTAAAGTATTGCAGCTTGACAAAGGACACTAAAAAAGCGACATCTTGGAACTCTGCTAAAATTGACAATTGTACCTCACTTCCAAGCAATGTTTCATCTTTATAGTTCTGACATTAAATATCTGTGTGCTAAGTATACCTTTTTTGTTTTACATAGGGGAGAAAAGATTCGGAGGACACCCCTCATCTGAGGAGACCAGAGCCCCCCCCCCTGGAAGAAGGGGAAATCCCCCCAACACAAGCTGAGCAGGAGGATGAAGACGTGGTGGAACTAGTCACCACAACAGGTGAGTGTCTGCAACCACAGGCTCAGATAAGAGATGGATGGCGGCATTTTTTTTAAACCAAATTTATTTTGGGGTTCCTCTCTTTTTAGGTGATCGTGATGTTGTGGATCCAGATCCTTTCACATCCGAAAGTGCCCAGATCCTGATCGGGGAGATCATGGGGTGTAATTTACAATTGGAAATTATCAAGCAAAACATCAATGATGTTATTCCAAAATATAAAAACATCATTGATGTTTTGGGGCGAGTTTAAAACCCCTCCAAATCACTTTCTTCTTTTGTGTGCTACAATGTGCTAAATGTTTTTGTGATTTTTCCCAAAGCCAAATTTGGAGGATGCACACAGTGTGCCAACATGTGCTATCTGCCATCACGGGAGATCAATGGAGGCGTTTTGGGGGTGCAACCCCTTCCTCAATAATAAAGTAGCGGTGAGGAAGGGGTTTCTCCCCCAAAACACGTCCCTTGATCCCCCGTGATGGCAGGTCGCACATGCTGACATTGGGAAATTTGTGTGCATCTTCCAAATTTGGCTTTTCCTGGGGTGATTTCCCCCCATCTGAACGCAATATCAAACACAGTTCCTAAATACTCATGTCTGATATTGCCTTCAAATTCGACCAAATGTGACGTTTGTAAGTTCAAGATTTGTGTCTTTCTTGTTGGTTTTACACAGGCCTGTTTTCTATAAAATGGACATTTTGATTTTGGATAATGCCACCACAAAAATTGTTATACAACAAACATGTTGGTTTGTTTGAAAAACCTTTGTTAAATGCACATGTGATTGTGCAGGTATTAAAAAGATTGTTAATCAAGAATGTGTGGATTATTGTCTCAACGCTACAACACTTTTAGGGTGATGTAATTGTTGTTTTCTGAAAAAATGGGGGTTATTTCCTAAGGGCAAATCCACTTTGCACTACAAGTGCAGTTTCAGTGCAGTTGCAAGTGCACTTGTAGTGAAATGTGTTTTTGCATTTAGTAAATAACAGCCAACAATGCTTTGTATAAGGTTACACAATCACGCCATTTTCTGCACTCAAAACATTTCTGTCAGGATCAGCTAAAACAAACACAAGCAGTAAATGTCCACAAAGACTTTCTTTTTGTTTTTTATTATAAAAAGGCTTCACATATTTGCTGGCATATTGATAGCCCCCCTACCCGCAAATAACTCCAGGTAGCGTAACCGTACATCACGGGCTTTCAAGCGCCGTCAGTGTGGTTTGATGTATGATTCCGGCCTCAGGCCCAACTGAGCCAGCATAGTTGGCCGAATATTTCCTTAAAAAGTTATGGAGAACACAGCACGCAAGTATAATATGGTTCAGTTTATACTCCGCCATATGGATGGGTGTCATAAATAGGCGGAACCGGCTGGCCAGGATTCCAAATGTCTTCTCCACCACTCTTCGGGCTCTGGCCAGCCGGTAATTAAAAACCCTCTGTTCCGGGGTGAGGGTCCTCATTGGGAATGGCCGCATCAGGTGGTCCCCCAGCGCAAATGCTTCATCAGCAACGAACACAAATGGGAGTCCTTTAACATTGTCCTCTGGAGCTGGCAAGTCCAAGATGCCATTCTGGAGATGCCTGTAGAACTCCGTCTGGGCGATGACTCCACCATCGGACATCCGGCCATTCTTCCCCACGTCCACATACAAGAAGTTGTAATTAGCCGACACCACCGCCAACATCACTATACTATTGAACCCCTTGCAATTATAATAGTACGACCCCGAGTTGGGTGGTGGGACGATGTGGACGTGTTTCCCATCAATTGCCCCTCCGCAGTTAGGAAAGTCCTACCGCTGGGCAAAGTGGGAGGCCACAGTCTGCCATTCCTGTGGCGTGGAAGGAAACTGTTGAGGAAAAAACAATAAAAATTACTATTTTTTTACAGAAACATGGCAAGCAGATTAGACACAAACATTATGGGGCAACCTCCAGATAGCATTTAGTAAGGGGAATTTAACAAGGCCAAAGTATAAGGTACACCTATCATATTCCCCCTCCCCCCTCTCATGGGCCATTTCTAACATTATAGGGGGTGTGTGGAAATCTTGGACAGGTAACCCTCTTCACTTCATTGAGAGATGAATGCCTAAATAATGGGTATTACTTGGAACAGCCCCTCCTTAGTTACACTATTGGCAGCCCACTGGACAGGTAAGAAGTGTCATAATATACATTGTACACATTTGAGGACATTTGGACATTCTGCTATTACCTGTCAAGATAATAATAGGACACAAAAACTTTAAACAGTACCATTGGAAAGTATACAGGCAGGCCCTTGCACTACATGCTTTGGGGAATTCCTCCATACATCTGACCACAAAAGAGGTGGGTATAGTGTGTATGGGTTTGGCAAAGTCAGCAGATAGATGATTGAGGATAGATAGAGAATTGGGATCAGCTGACTTAGCAGTTGGGGGAGTGAGAGTTACTAAAAATTATTTGGGGACACCACAAAAAAAAGCCTCTGCCACTCTGCCTGAATTTAAATAAAAAATAACATTTCCAAACATTTTAGGGGGTGTTTGGGGTAAAGCACTACTATAGAGCTGATAAAATACATTGTTAAGTGACTACATGAGGTGAATATAGGGCCAGGAGAGAACATGCTGGGGAGGTAAGTGAAGGGCAAATATGTATGAAGGACATAAAATAATAATTACATAAAAATCCAGCACGAATGAGGACAAAGGGTACATTCACAGCATACTACAATCATGGTAATTAGGGAATGAGGAAAGAAATACAAGATATTAGCAAACATTCAATACAATAAAATGTGATATAAAAGGATAAAAATCTTACCTTCATATACTCCTTCTGCAGGACCTGTATGATGGCAGAACAGGTCTCTGGGATAATGATCCCCAGAGCCTGGGGGGAGATGCCTGTCGAGAACTTGAGATCCTGCAGGCTTCTCCCTATGGCCAAATACCGCAGGGTAGCGACCAACCTCTGCTCCGGAGTGATGGCTTGCCTCATGCAGGTATCCTGCCTGCTGATATAGGGGGTCAGCGAAGCCAACAGACGGTGAAACACGGGGTCCGTCATCCTGAGAAAGTTCCTGAAATCATCAGGATTATTATCAGGGATCTCACGGAGCAAAGGCATATGAGGGAACTGGTCACGCTGAAGCAACCAATTCTTGGTCCATGAACTCCTCCCCACCCTCTTCATGGACTGGACTTGTGTCAAGGTCAGGACCCCAACACCAAGCCCCCGCACAGCACGAACTCTACGAGGAGTACGCATACGAAACATGGCTAGAAAACGGTCGGCTGCTCAGAACGAAGTAACAGAACGCACTGAAGAACAGCAAGGCCTGTGAAGAGCGACCTGAAAAACAGCAACGAGCGGGCAAGATCGCACAGAAAACTCCGATACGAACTGACTGCACGCACTGAAGAGCAGATACAAACCCACAAGCACAAACTGAACGGCAGAAAACGATCTGAAAGCCACGAGTCTGAAAAAGCGCGAATCGTCTCTCACCAAACTTTTACTAACATGAGATTAGCAAAAGGAGCCCAAAGGGTGCCGCGCTTGGTTCTGAACCGGCCTTTTCTAGTCTCGTCGTACATGGTGTACGTGACTGCGTGGTTGGCGATCGGAAATTCCGAAAACTTTGTGCGACCGTGTGTAGACAAAAAAAGTTTGAGCCAACATCCGTCGAAAAAAATCCTAGGATTTTGTTGTCGGAATGTCCGAACAAAGTCCGACCGTGTGTACGCCCTATAAGTGGTTGACAATCATTTAGAAACTTTTTTATCAATGCCATGCAGATAGTGGCACCTGTTTGATAAGTGAGCTGTTTCAGTGTCTTAACGGACTACCACGAGAACTTCAGAATGTGAAAATAGTATTGGAAATCAAAATCAAAGCTCCACACAGAAGTATAATGCCAGACGACTGGAATTTCCGACAACCAAACTGTGGATTTTTTTCCGACGGATGTTGGCTGAAACTTGTCTTGCATACACCCAGTCGCACAAATGTCAGGAAATTCCGATCGTCAAGAACGCGCTGACATACAATACATACGACGGGACTAGAAAAAGGAAGTTCAATAGCCAGTGCGCCACCCTTTGGGCGCCTTCTGCTAATCTCGTGTTAGTAGAAGTTTGGTGAGAGACGATTCGTGCTTTTCAGCCTCGTGCTTTTCAGTTCGTTACTGCTCTTCAGTTTGTGTTTGTGGGTTCGTATATGTTTTTCAGTGCGTATAGTCAGTTCGTATCTGTTTTTCAGTGCGTTCTTGTCCGCTTGTTTCTGATTTTCATGTCGCTCTTCTCAGGCCTTTCTGATTTTCAGTGCGTTCTGTTAGTTTGTTCTGACCAGCCAACCATTTTCTAGCCATGTTGCGGGTACATACTCATCGTAGAGTTTGTGCTATGCGGGGGCTTGGTGTTGAGGTTCTTACATAGACCCAAGCCCAGTCGCCTTTGTTGCGGGAGATCTGTGAGAATAATCCTGATGATTTCAGGAATAATCCCTAGATGACGGACCCCGTTTTTCACCATCTTTTGGCTTTGCTGTCCCCTTATATTACCAAGCAGGACACCTGCATGCGGCAAGCCATCACTCCGGAACAAAGGCTTGTCACCACCTTGGTACTTGGCAACGGAAGAAGTCTGCAGGACATCAAGTTCTCAACAGGCATCTACCCCCAGGCTCTGGGAATCATTATTCCAGAGACCTGTTCTGCCATCATTCAGGTCCTGCAGAAGGACTATTTTCAGGTAAGTTTTCTCCTTTAACATCACATTCTATGTATGTAATGTTTGTTAATGTATTGTGTTTCTTTCATCATTCCCTAATTACCATGATTGTAATATGCTGTGAATGTCCACTTTATCCTCATGCATGCTGGAAGCTTTTAATGCTCCCTTTTTGTCCTTCATGCATACAGTATTTGCCTTCACTAAACTCCCCAGCATGCTATCCTGGGCTCATACACACCTAGCCTAGTCACTTAACAATGTGTTTTGTCAGCTCCATTGTACTGCTTTACCCTAAACACCCCCTAAAATGTGTACAAATGTTATTTTTGTCCTTAAATTCAGGCAGTGCCAGAGGCTTTTTTTGGGGGTCCCAAACTCATTTGGAACCCTGCCTTACCCCCAACCGCTAAGTCAACCGATACCAATCCTCTATCTACTGACTTAGCCAAACCCATACACACTATACCTACCTCTTTCATGTTCATATTTATGAATGAATTTACCAAAGCATGTAGTGCAAGGGCCTGCCTGAATACTTTCAAATGGTACTGTTTAAAGTTTTGTTCTCTTATTATTTTGAATATGACACGTCTTACCTGTCCAGTGGGCTGCCAATAGTGTAAGTAAGGAGGGGCTGGCCAAAGTAATACACATTATGTATGCATTCAGCTCTCAATGAAGTGGAGAGGGTTACCTGTCCAAAACACCCCCCCTAAAATTTTTTACAATAGGCCATCGGAGGGGGTGAAAAATCTGATAAGTGGACCTTATATTTTTGTCTTTAAATACTCCTTAAAATAAATGTTATACTGATGTTGGCCAAGAATGTTTGTGTCTAATCTGCTTGCAATGTTATGTGCAAAAGTACAAATTTTTTGTTTTCTTCTTTGACTCCACAGTTTCCTTCAACGTCACAGGAATGGCAGACTGTGGCTTCCCAATTTGCCCAGCAGTGGAACTTTCCCAACTGTGGAGGGGCAATTGATGGGAAACACGTCCACATCGTACCACCCCCAACTGGGGGTCATACTATTACAACTATAAGGGGTTTAATAGTATAGTGATGTTGGTGGTGTCAGCGACATACAAGTTTTTGTATGTGGACGTGGGGAAGAATGGCCGGATGTCGGATGGTGGAGTCATCGCCCAGACTGAATTCTACAGACGGCTCCAGAGTGGTGGCTTGGGATTGCCACCTGCAGAAGACAACATGGCTGGTCTACTGTTCGTCTTTGTCGCTGATGAAGCGTTTGGGCTTGGTGAACACCTGATGCAGCCATTCCCCATGAGGACCCTCACCCTGGACCAGAGGGTTTTTAACTACCGGTTCCGCCTATTCCTGATGCCAATTCACATGGTGGAATATAAACTAAACCATATAGTACTTGCATGCTGCATTATGCACAACTTTTTAAGGAGAAATGCTTCAGACTATGTGGCCTCAGTTGGGCCTGAGGCCGGATTGCCAGATCAGTCAACCCTGATGGCACTTGAAGCTGGCCGTCCTGGCTTGCCCCCCCAAAGCGCCTGCGAAGTCCATCAAAAATATCTGGAATACTTTGTGGGTAGGGGGGCCATTGATATGCCTGAAAATGTTTGAGAAACATTTTTTGAATAAATTTTTATTTGATACATGAGGTGACAATCTCTTCTTCAGCTAACTATTATATAGTGTGTTTGCTACACACACACCTTGTTTTTGTTGTTAATGTATGTAATGCATTAATGATAAAAAAAACCCACATCCTTTTCAGCACCATGAATTAATTGTTCTGAGTCCCGAAAATGGCCTGATTGGGGCAAATTTTAGAGCACTGTGGGGGTTATTTACTAAAGGCAAATCCACTTTGCACTACAAGTGCACTTGAAAGTGCACTGAAACTGCACTGAAAGTGCACTTGTAGTGCAAAGTGGATTTGCCTTTAGTAAAAAAAAACCATTGTCACTGTAAACACCAACTAACTCCAAAAACTGGTATTGAGCATTAAAAGAAGAAACCACACATTGTTGAGTATAAAACATTTTACTCAAAGCACATTCACATGTGTGCTAGAAAAGGGTTTTTGAACAAACCAATATATTTGTTGTATAACATTTTTATGTTTGACAGTACAAATAGCCTTTTTTGGGTTAAACAGGCATGTTTAAAACCATAAAACATACACAACTCAGGAACTTACAAAGTTCAACTTTGACAAAGTGAAGGCAATATCAGACATTAGTATGTCCAAAATGTGTTGATCTTGCCTTCATCAGATGGGGTGATGTCACCCCTGTGAAAGGCAAATTTTGAAAATGCACACAAATTGGAGGTCAAAATGGGGATTTCCCTCCTGATCCCATGCCTAATGTCAACATGTGCTAGCTCCCATCATGGGGGATCAATGGACTTGTTTTGGTGGTGCAACCCCTTCCTCTTATCTACTTTAGTTGCGAGGAAGGGGTTGCACCCACAAAATGTGTACATTGATATCCCATGATGGCAGACAGCGCATGTTGACACAGGAAAAAGATGTGGAGGAGCCAGGTATAGCATTGTTTAACATATTTCTGTTCAAAAAATTAATAATGTTATATTTAAGAGGCCTATGCCTGCATGGCTGCCAGCAAGATGCAGGAAATAGAGGTGGGCCAACGCCTCATTTGTGAGGAAGTGATCTACCAGGCCCTAAATAAGGGGTTGAGGGATGAACTCACAAGCAAAAGCCATGTTTGTGAGTTCGACCATCCTCCTCCTCCTCCTTCACCTTCTGCCACAACTCCAACACCAGAGCCACAGCCCGTAAGCAAGCATGAAAGGAAGACAAGAGAGTGATGGCCTGGGTTTAGTCTGATCTGACAAAAGACGCAGGCTGTTGTAAGACCACAGCCTGGGGACATATATGTCATCTGCTGCTGCTCCCGATCTCTCAGAGTCCTGGACTGGATTGTGTTCCCTATTAAATGGACTCCTCAGGCTACCAATTTTGCCTGTCAAATAATTGATGTATGCCCTGGGAAACAAAGGCTTCGCCAATTTCACCAGTTTATCCAGCGTTGCCTTCCTCTTTATTTTGTTATGACCCCTAATAAATGTCTATTTTTTTAGTACAAATACTTGGCTATGTGTTTTAGTTCAAAAAGGGCAGTTTGTTTGTGAGTAGGCAGGTACATTTCAAAGACACAATGTCAAATTAACAAGGGACACCAACACCAACCAATCTCCTTGAAGTTAAAAAATACAAGATAATAATGGTGTTGTGGTAACTTAACACACAAAATGGATATAAAATATTATGGAGATCACTAGAAAAAAAAAAAAACATGAGATCTTGATAAAAAAAAAAAAGTAGATCACTAGAAAAATAAATATAAACATTTTTCTGGGGATCTGTCCAAAAATAAATAAATAAATAAATAAAAAAAATAAAGATTAAGATCATGAGAAATAATAAAGAAATCAGTTTGTCAGAACTCTGTGAATATCAGCAGCAAAACAACTTCATTTTTTAGCATTATAAAGAAGAAGAAAATGCGATGCATTAAAAGATTTAAAAATTTGCAGCGCGACAAATGTGCTATCTCCTTTACGAACGCTAGTTTTACCAGACCGAGAGCTTCTGTCTCGTACTTGATTCAGAGCATGTGTGGAATTTTGTGCGTCGGAATTGTCTACACACACTCGGAAGTTACAACAACAGATTTTGTTGTCGGAAAATTTGAGATCCAGCTCTCAAATTTTTGTCGTCGGAAATTCCGACACAAAATATCCAATGGAGCCTACATACGGTCGGAATTTCCGTCAACAAGCTCACATTGAACATTTGTTGTCGAAAATTCCGATCGTGTGGACGTGGCATAAGAGTCCAAAGTATAGTTTTATTCCAAACATATATTAGGTGCAAAAGCCAACGGGTTCCAGAGGCCATGCATTGCCCCCTTCTTTAGGGCTTATGGAAATATGGTATCTGGTTATATGACTATTATCAGACTGTGATATATACTTTGGTTTGATGTCAAAAGTAACTTTCAGCAGCTGGTTTGGGTGCACAGAAGCAGGCCACTTACCACTCAGAAGCAAAAAAAACTTGACAGGCTTGCCTTCCCAATGTATCCAAAAATCCCAGTTTGGGAAAATTTCCCTTGCTTTCTGTCCTGGAGCTGCATGATAAAGGACAAACAAATGTCCTAAAAGTTATAGAAAATCCATTTGACAGGGGTCGACAGATCAGTTGTTCCCATTGGGAGATTACATCCCTTCACGGAAATGGTATTCCCTGATGACAGTGGCCTCTTAAAGCAGAATAATGCGGCCTGCCACACTGCAAAAAATGGTTCAAGAATGGTTTGAGGAATACCACAATGAGTTTGAGGGATAGATTTGGCCTCCAAATTCTCAAGATTTCAATCCATTGAGCATCTGTGGGATGTGCTGGAAAAATAAATCTGATCCATGGAGGCCCCACAACGGAACTTATAGGACTTAAAGGATTTGCTAGTGATGGCTTGGTGCCAGATACCACAGCACACCTTCAGAGGTCTAGTGGGGTCCATGGCTAGAAAGGTCAGGGCTGTTTTGGCAGCAAAGGGGGGCCTGCTCAATAATAGGTGGGTCGTTGTAATGTTTAGGCTGATCTGTGTATATTTGCAACACTGCTTGAGTTTCTTGAGTCTATTAAGGAACTACTGCATTTATTCTTTAATTGATCTTGGGAAAAGGGTAAAAAGAAACAATTTAAATAAAGAAATATTGTTGTACACCAGGTTCCTTGAAGCCATAAAAAGGATTTAAAGATTCAATTTGAACGTTGAAAAATCTTCAAACATGAAAAATAACGAAGCTCTGTGACTGCACATCGGCTTATGAAATTTTAAAACCCTGATTAAACATTTAAAAGAGAGCTGCAAAAGGTTGTCAGGGATGCTAGCCGTTTGATGTAATATTAAAAACATGCTTAAGCTGGACTAATGAATTTGTCTTAATTAATTGAATATGACAATAAAATAATATTATCCGATCCCTGGTCTGTGGCACACAGAGGACCGCACACATCAATGACAAACATTTTATAGAGCCGTTGATGGTATAATTGCAGTGAGACGTTCCAGGCAGACATCTGAAGGACACCGGCTGTACATTCTATTATATCAGACACGTCGCTGAGCTTAGCTTGACATCCACTGTTATATACTCCATAAAGTCTATGAAAATACAGTATCACTCAATATGCTTGCGTCCAATGAAAGTTGTATAGAAATATAGTAGGGGCCAAGGTGAATAGAGAAACCGGGCTGTAAAAATTTCCTAGTAGCACAGGTACTTACACAATTACAATGACTTTATCAACTGTTATTTAAAGTTTTACTAAAGGCAAAAGTTTTTTTTAAATTTGGATAGGGATGGAAGAGGGATTAGAAACCCTGTCGGGGGAGTGATCAGTTAGCAATGTGAGCAGTTAGTGAATGGGAGTGGAACGCCACCCTCCAGCTGCTGATTACTAGTCTGATAACACCTGGGAGAACATGTGCAACACCCGTGCTCAGAACCTTGGAGAGTGGGAGTCTTTGGGAGCTGGATGGGCTGTGTTTTTGCCTGTACCTGTGTCAGTGATAGGGTTGCCACCTCATCCCTTTAAACCCAAACACATATTAATTACACAGGTTCTGTGGCTGATTAAGATGGTAATTAAACGCACTTGGTGCCTTATCTGCATTAAATTAGCCTCAGAACCTGTGCAATTAATATGTGTTCGGGTTTAAAGGGATGAGGTGGCAACCCTAGTCAGTGGTTGTGCCTGGAGCTGAAGGTGCCCAGAGCTAAGAGGTCTGTGCTGGGCGGAACGGCGAGGAGACGTATCAGACCCCTCCGGGCTCAGGCAGCCATCTTGGAACTCTCGCACATGCACACTCCTGGTCTTGTGAATTTTTACAGCCTACGTGGCAACTAACTGCGACAAAGATAACACAGTTAGCGGGTAAATTCATAAACCTCACTCCGCAAATGTGCCTACTGTTCACGTCTATTTCTGATATACCCACCCCCTGTGTTAGCCTATTACACACCCTTTTCAGTGACATCCAATGGATGATAGCCTTTAACTGACATTCTTCCACCCTCCCCTGGTCACAGGTACTGGTAAGAATGGAAATGATCAAACTGTCTGAACATAGCTATCATTCATTTTGTGACACTATGCAGGACACTACCTGATGTTTGCATGTTCTCCCTGTGCCTGCGTGGGTTTCCTCTGGGTACTCCGGTTTCCTCCCACACTCCAAAGACATGCTGGTAGGTTAATTGGCTTCTGTCTGCCCTAGTATATGAATGTGAGTTAGGGACCTTAGATTATAAGCTCCTTGAGTGTAGGGACCGACGTGAATGTATAATGTATATGTAAAGCACTGCGTAAATTGACGGCGCTATATAAGTACCTTAATAATAATAATAATAATGTAAATGGACATATTGGGATATATACACAATCCCAACACCTTAACACCCTTGTATCTCCAGGGTCCCATTTTCATTAGTCTTTTACTTGTTAAAACCTTTTACTTTATACCTCTTTAAACCCATGCCTATATGACTAGTTTACTTAATTGATACTCTTTTTGGAACTATAGTATGGAATTTCAGTTATATATGGACACACCTTATGTTCTAGTCCTTATACAACATTCTGAATAATTTGCCCTGTTGAATATATATATTGTAATTCTACTGTACACATTGTATTTTCAATATATTTGTACATATGTTTTTATCCTTCCCAATAAAAACATTTGTAAACAAAAGATTGAACCACTTCTCCTCCACCTTCATTATGTGGCTGCGTGTCTTCTTTAGAGACCTTGGGTTAAATAGTCTCCTCCCAATTCTGGATTCACCATTCAAAGTTTTATATATTGCAATCATATCTCTTCTTAAAGGAGTTGTAAAGTCTCATAGTTTTTCACCTTAATGCATCCTATGCATTAAGGTGAAAAACCTTCTGTGCTGTAGCTGCTCCCCAGATCCCTCCTTTTTCTTACCTTAACTAAGTCGTTCCAGCGACGAGCACGAGCCCAGCAGCTCCAGCCGCTGTTTCAAGTCCTCATTGGATAGATTGATAGCAGCAGGAGCCATTGGCTCTCTCTGCTGTCAATCAAATCTAGTGACATGGAAGCCAGGGCGGGGCCAAGTCCTGATGTCTGTGTCAATGGGCGCAACAGCAGAACTCAGGAGCGTGCACGCACAGGTGCCCCCATGGAAATCGTCTCTCCGTGGGGAAACTCGCCGAAGAGGAGGAGCCAGAAGTGCGGCCAGGGGACCCCAGAAATGAGGATCGGGGGCCGCTCTGTGCAAAACCCTTGCACAGAGCAGGTAAGTATGACATGTTTGTTATTTTTAAAAAAAATGAACCTTTACAATCACTTTAAGCATCTTCAAGGACAATAAGTTTAAAGGATAAGTTCACCTTTCGTAACATGTTACACCTATAATCAGGGTGTAGCATTCAACATGTTACAAATGGACCAGCCCCCCCGCACCTGCCCCACCCGCTTTCTGATCCGACAGCTAGCAGGGATCTTCAACCCCCCTCTGCTAGCTGTCACAATTTTGAAAAAATGTGGCTGAGCTGGGCTCTGCCCACCCTCGTCACTTATTCACAGTTTCCTGTAAATGGAAAACTACAAGGTCTAGCATCCTGTCGGCTTGTAGTTTTCAATGAACTACCACAGTGCTGTGAGCGTTGTGGTAGTTCATTGAGTCTTTCTGTCAGAATGTTTCTGCTCTGTAGTATGAGGTACATGGAAGTTGATACACTGACAGATCTGCAGGAGACCTGAATGGCATCAGCAATCTGCTCATCGCTGGTGCAATGCTTTACAGGCGCCTGCAACAAAAAATAATAAATGCACTTTTTTTTACCTGCAAAAAAATGTGCATTTATTTATTAAAAAAAAAAGTGAATTTATCCTTTAATATTTGTAGGCATTCCTTATAACTAAGATCCTCCGGTCCCCTTATTAGTTTGATTGCCCTTCTCTGGACTCCCTTCAGTTCCAGCACATCTTTTCTGAGGATTGGTTGTCAGAACAAGACGGTATACTCAAGATGTGGCTGTACAAGAGTTTTGTAAAGTGGTAGAATTATAGTTTTATCTCATGAGTAAATACCAGTTTTAATGCATGCTAATAGTGCTGGCCTTGCTTACTACAGCTTGGTGTTGCATGCTGTTGCTGAGTCTGTGATCTACCAGGACCCCCAGATCCTTTTCCATCCTCGATACCCCCAGAGGTTCTCTCCCTAGCGAGTAACTTGCAGGAAGACCATAGAATATGTATTTCTGTTGCTATGGTCAAGAAAGACACTCTTGCATTCTGTTGGTTCAGTATTCCTTTTCTTGTACTCTGGATTGATGCACTATCTGAGACCACCTGGACCGAGAGCTGGATATAGCAGAGAAAAGTCAAGGCCCTGACCCACCTATATCATTTTAATAGAAAGCGCCTACGAAGTTGCATTTAACTTACCTTGTGTGCCATTGTTTCAAGGGATAGCGATATGTTTTAACTTTGAGATAAAAAGCAAAGAAACCTATCTATTGTGTTTATTATCTAGTACAGAGAAAATGCACTAAGCCGTCCATTGATGTCTTGGAGGTCTTTGTACTTAGGGAACGGTATAGATCAAAAAGGACCATATTCAAGTAATCCTTTTTTTCATGGTTTTTAATACCACATATAACCCTAGGCATTTTATTCTTAAGAGGGAATAGAAGATTTAAGTTGAAGAAGCAAACATACTCTACATCCAGTATTTATCAAGAATTAATTCCCTACCAGCTGAGTACACAGAAGATGGAGATACCATCTAAGAATCGTGGAGGTGAAACTGTACAGCTAATAGGAAAGAATTGGGATTATGTAGTTAGTTTACTTATTTCAACAATGGCATACAATATATAAAGCCTACTTATAATTCCGAGCATTCTTATTCACCTAAGAGCATAGACAGCGTGTGAAATCTAACATAGTTTATCATTTAGGCACTGCAGGTTTAAGTACTTGCCTGTCATTTGAGTATGCCTACCATTTGTATTCCCATTATGTGATGTGTTAACGCTGTTAAAGCTGAACTCCAGACAAACAGCTAAATACATAGGTGAAATATATATACAGTATCTCACAAAAGTGAGTACACCCCTCACATTTAGTAAAAACCACTCGCAACAAAAGTGAGTACACCCCTAAGTGAAAATGTCCAAATTGGTCCCAAAGTGTCAAAATTTTGTGTGGCCACCATTATTTTCCAGCACTGCCTTAACCCTCTTGGGCATGGAGTTCACCAGAGCTTCACAGGTTGCCACTGGAGTCCTCTTCCACTCCTCCATGATGACATCATGGAGCTGGTGGATGTTAGAGACCTTGCACTCCTCCACCTTCCTTTTGAGGATGTGCCCACAGATGCTCAATAGGGTTTAGGTCTGGAGACATGCTTGGCCAGTCCATCACCTTTACTCTCAGCTTCTTTAGCAAGGCAGTGGTTGTCTTGGAGGTGTGTTTGGATTCATTATCATGTTGGAATATCGGCCTGTGTCCCAGTCTCCGAAGGGAGGGGATCATGCTCTGCTTCAGTATGTCACAGTACATGTTGGCTTTTATGGTTTCCTCAATGAACTGTAGCTCCCCAGTGCTGGCAGCACTCATGCAGCCCCAGACCATGACACTCCCACTACCATGCTTGACCGTAGGTAAGACATAAAAGAGAAAAAATGCTCTGCTAGAGTGTAATGTATCACTCAGTGAATAAATATAGGATCTATTCAAAACATAATTTATGTGCAAACACACTAAGATAAGTATATGTAACGAATAACCCCTCTGGGGTTAAAATCCAAAAATCCAAAATATACAAATATGTACATATGCAAATATATCAACAAATATGAGACAAACACATTAAAGTGCAACGTGCATAGAACAATAACGCAAATACATTAAAGTGCATACAAAGGTTCAGAAAGTGCTTAGTGTCCCACAAACTGACGTGATAAACAATCTTAATAAACAATGTTACAAGTGATTGGTGATAAGTGAAATCCTGTAGATCAATATCAAAAACATGTGTATATTAAGTGTCCATTGATAGTATTTCCCAGCATGCTCATAGTATCCTTAGTGCTGCAAGCCATGCTCTGGTGCAATCCAGTGGTCCCCCCAGGTATTATGCTCACCTCAGAGCGTGTGACTCAGCTGCTACACTAAGTCAAAACACGTTTAGGAACCACCCCCGGGCTCTGTGCTGATCACCAGATGTCAGATTCCAATGCAGTTCCACAGGTATATACAAGAGAAAAGAACTTGATAGTGTGATATCGTTTTATAAATTTATTAAATGTAAAATACACTCCCCACAATGGGGTACTCACACTATCCAGGTGCGTTAGTGCACCGCTCTATTCCATGCCTTCAAAACAGTAAACGATGTAAGGGTATGGTATGCGTCTCAACTCAGACAGACTCTCTGCTGCTCGCTCCGTCCTGGCCCCTCCGCTACGCGTGTTGGACACAGGGATCAGATGTCTTCATCAGGGGGATATATCTGATATGATCAGCACAGAGCCCGGGGGTGGCTCCTAAACGTGTTTTGACTTAGTGTAGCAGCTGAGTCACACGCTCGGAGGTGAGCATAATACCTGGGGGGACCACTGGATTGCACCAGAGCATGGTTTGCAGCACTAAGGATACTATGAGCATGCTGGAAAATACTATCAATGAACACTTAATATACACATCTTTTTGATATTGATCTACAGGATTTCACTTATCACCAATCACTTGTAACATTGTTTATTAAGATTGTTTATCACGTCAGTTTGTGGGGTACTAAGCACTTTCTGAACCTTTGTATGCACTTTAATGTATTTGCGTTATTGTTCTATGCACGTTGCACTTTAAGGTGTTTGTCTCATATTTGTTGATATATTTGCATATGTACATATTTGTATATTTTGGATTTATCACTTTTTGATTCACCCAGAGGGGTTATTCGTTACATATATTTATATTAGTGTGTTTGCACATAAATTATGTTTTGAATAGATCCTATATTTATTCACTGATTGATACATTACACTCTAGCACAGCATATTTTCTCTTTTGGATTTTTTGCACAATATATGAAACGTGATCTGCGCATGCAGCTGGGTGGTGTTAGTCTTTTGGCATAAGATCGTTGTGGCTCACAGGATTTTTCTTTCTTTTGTAGGCAAGACAAGCTTGTCTTTGTACTCTTCGCCTGGTTGCCACCACACACGCTTGACACCATCTGAACCAAATAAGTTTATCTCAGTCTCCTGAGACCACAGGACATCCATGTCCTTAGTCTGTTTGTCTTCAACAAACTGTTTGCCGGCTTTCTTGTGCATCATCTTTAGAAGAGGCTTCCTTCTGGGACAACAGCCATGCAGACCAATTTGATTCAATGTGCGGCATATGGTCTGAGCACTGACAGGCTGACCCCCCCCCACCCCCTTCAGCCTCAGCAGCAATGCTGGCAGCACTCATACATCTATTTCCCAAAGACAACCTCTGGATATGATGCTGAGCACGTGCACACAACTTCTTTGGTCGACCATGACAAGGCCTGTTCTGAGTGGAACCTGTCCTGGTAAACCGTTGTATGGTCTTGGCCACCGTGCTGCAGCTCAGTTTCAGAGTCTTGGCAATCTTTTTATAGCCTAGGCCATCTTCATGTAGAGCAACAATTTTTTTTCAGATCCTCAGAGAGCTCTTTGCCATGAGGTGCCATGTTCAACTTCCAGTGACCAGTATGAGTGAGAGCGATAACACCAAATTTAACACACCTGCTCCCTCTTCACACCTGAGACCTTGTAACAATAACGAGTCACATGACGTTGGGGAGGGAAAATGGCTAATAGGACTAGGGGTGTACTCACTTTTGTTGCCAGCGGTTTAGACATTAATGGCTGTGTGTTGAGTTATTTTGAGGGGACAGCAAATTGACACTGTTATACAAGCTGTACACTCACTACTTTACATTGTATCAAAGTGTCATTTCTTCAGTGTTGTCACATGAAACATGAAAAGATATAATAAATTCATGCATATTATTGCTACTCTATCTTTATTGTACTCATATGAAAAATTTCAATATAAACATTTGAAATAAAAGATATAATAAAATATTTACAAAAATGTGAGGGGTGTACTCACTTTCGTGAGATACTGTATATATATATATATATATATATATATATATATATATATATATATATATATATATATATATATATACAGTATACATATGTATATATATATATATTCACTAGAGGAAAAATTATACTGGGCTGAACAATAACAATAATTAGTATACATCAAAATAATACAAGTTGTACATGAAATACTCCACCTTTAGAGGAGTTGATGGACATATGGGAGGCCCCCAAGTTATGATAATGTCCCACGACTGTTATCAAACAATTGCCTATTAGCAATACAGAGACAGTTTCCTGATAGCAAATCTTCAATTTAGCATCTTCTCCACAGTTTCCTGTGAAGCTCGGAGGATGTCACCCTGTTGATCTGTGTACATCACAAAAAGCACAAGTAACAGTTTCCCTGTTACTTTAGATGGGAGAACATTTAGACAAAGAGAAATTGTATTCTACAGACAATAATTCAGTGTGTAGGCGGAAGGTGCACTTTAGAATGTACAAAGGTAGATCCATTATACAACATAAATTAAATGAAAAGCTAAAAAAGACAGGCACTTAAGTAAAATGTAAATAATTAAAGAAATGCACTAGAAGTGATTACAGGCTTGTGTCAAACTGAAGAAAAACATTAAATTACCAGAATTCTCCTTTCTGGAATCTGATAGACTGCTGATTACATGTAGGTAAGACTGAGCAGTCATGCTGGGCTGGAGATTAAAAAAAGGACAGGAACGCTGGATGGTTTGTAGTTACAAGAAGATCATTTCTGCTTTGGCGGGGAACACAGCTGCACAAGTTTCTGTACACTCTCTGCCTGGTAACAAAGAACAGTTGGGCTCTTTTAATAAGTTTGTACAAAGAATAAAAAACACAAAACACAACCCTGCAGAATCAGCTTTCATTAGTCTGAATAGCAAAAGAGCGAAAATAATGTTTCTGATTGGCTAGCTGGTTATTGCATACAGTATATTGGCCTCTTTGCACTATGCCATTAAAGAGAACTAGCAACAATGTGGGTTGAAGCTTTTTTAAATACAAAATTGTAATATATTGTAGCTTACCAGTCTTTAGATATAATAGCTGCATTAGTTAAATTTTTTAGGCTTTTTTCACCCAGTAATCCTGCCAGTAACACAAGTCTCGTTTTAGGGTGACAACGCTCCCTCACCAAACTGTATCTGTGAAGAAGTAGGGTTGTCACCCATGCACCGGACTACAGAACACCTCCCATTCTATTTTTCTTCATAACATAGGGGGCAGGTGTTCTGTATTCCACAGAGAGAGAGAGAGGGCTGATAAAAATGTTTGAGATTTCAGTGCATGTTTGTCAGCTGACTGGAGAAAGTTACTAGCTGGATTTCCATCAGGATCAACAAGTATTTTTGCACTTAACAAATAGATATAACAAATTGCCATTAGCCCTGATTCACACCGTGCCGATTTGAGGGGCGATTTGACATGTTAAAACGCATGGCAAATCGGAGCTTATTGTCGGGAACGACACCGTCCGAATTGGAGCGATGCCGACTTTGGAGCAGCGCATCGATTCACAAAAGTAGTCTCTGCACTACTTTTGGCGACTTTGGGGGTGATTTCAATAGACATCTGTGCATGAACACACACAGATGTCTCTCAAATAGCCCCCAAAGTCCGACTGAGATGCAAGTTTGATTTCAAACCCACATTCAGTGTGAACCCAGGATAAATGGTATCTTTAATGGACTAAAAGGAATCAAATAAGAGAAATAGTTTGATTGGGTTTACTTTTACATTTACACATAATAACATAAAATCCTAATAAAATACATTTACATTTTTGGTTGTAACATGACAAAATGTGGAAAATGTCAAGGGGTATGAATACTTTTTCAAGACACTGTGGGGTTGATTTATTAAAGGAAAATCCACTTTGTACTACAAGTGCACTTGGAAGTGCAGTCACTGTAAATCTGAGGGGAAGATCTGAAATGAGGGGAAGCTCTGCTGATTTTATCATCCAATCATGTACAAGCAAAAATGCTGTTTTTTATTTTCCTTGCATGTCCCCCTCAGATCTACAGCCACTATATATATATATATATATATATATATATATATATATAGCTGCACAGTGACAGCCAAATAAGTTTTGAACCCTACAGACTAATGCCCCGTACACACGGTCGTAATTTCTGATGGAAAATGTCCGATCGGAGCGTGTTGTCGGAAATTGCGACCGTGTGTGGGCTCCATCGGACATTTTCCATCGGATTTTCAGACACACAAAGTTTGAGAGCAGGATATAACATTTTCCGACAACAAAATCCGTTGTCGGAAATTCCGATCGTGTGTACACAAATCCGACGGACAAAGTGCCACGCATGCTCAGAATAAATAAAAAGATGAAAGCTATTGACCACTGCCCCGTTTATAGTCCCGACGTATGTGTTTTACGTCACCGCGTTCAGAATGATCGGATTTTCCGACAACTTTGTGTGACCGTGTGTATGCAAGACAAGTTTGAGCCAACATCCGTCGGAAAAAATCCTAGGATTTTGTTGTCGGAATGTTCGAACAAAGTCCGACCGTGTGTACGGGGCATAGGACTGGGATGCCATTAACCTCCCTGGTGGTATGATTATTTCAGATTTTTGCGTCTCAAAGCGGTACAATTATTCTGCATAGAAATTTGGCTTTTTTTTATTGTAGGCCTGTAATTCTTAGCGATGGTGTGTTCAGGGTGATGTGCAGTGTTAGTTTTCCACCACACATAGAATTTTGCTTTTAGGCCAAAAAGTTAAATATTGGTCTTATCTGACCAGAGCACCTCCTTCCACATGTTTGCTGTGTCCCCCACATGGCTTCTCACAAACTGCAAATGGGACTTCATATGGCTTTCTTTCAACAATGGCTTTCTTCTTGCCGCTCTTCCATAAAGGCCAGATTTGTTGAGTGCACGATCCATGGACAGATTCTTCCACCTGAGCTGTGGATCTCTGCAGCAACTCCAGAGTTATCATGGGCCTCTTGGCTGCTTCTCTGATTAATGCTCTCCTTGGCCTGCCTGTCAGTTTAGGTGGACGGCCATGTCTTGGTAGGTTTGCAGTTATGCCATACTCTTTCCATTTTTTGGAAAATGAATTGAACAATGCTCTGATGTTCAAAGCTTGGGATTTTTTTTTACAATCTAACCCTGCTTTAAACTTTTCCACAACTTTATCCCTTACCTGTCTAGTGTGTTCCTTGGCCTTCATGATGCTGTTTGTTCACTAAGGCTCTCAAACAAACCTTTGGGGGCTTCACAGAACAGTAACATTTATACTGAGATTAAATTACACAAAGGTGGACTCTATTTACTTTTTTATTCTTTTTATTAAGTTTTATAGAAGACATGTAGAAAAGTGACATTGACATGTTGCCAAGTCACTCACACTGCCAAGCATGGCCCAACGATTTACATATAACAGACAATCTAACTAACATAAACTCTAGCTAAAAATTCTGAGAACAAACCCTTCAACCCCCCCCCCCCCCCCAACAACACAAGGCTCAGTTCTCTCATGCTCCCATAGGTGTGCGCAGCGCAGCCTATTGCATTAGGGTGTGCACCCTTAAGCTCAAACACACATGCGTGTGTATGTGCCTACATATATATGCCTCCGGCACATTGATCTCCCTGCCGGCACAGTGAAAGAGAAGATTATAGACACTTCTCTTATGGCAGAGTCAGTAAGAGGGAGATCTTTCCCATGTTCCTGCTGCTACACAGAGTGATAACACTAATGCGCATTGGGGTGATTAGGGTGTGCCTGTGCACACCTGGCACACCCTGTGCGCACGCCTATGCATGCTCCACATACAGCATACTGATCCGGAGTAGAGTGGACCTAATGTTTGATACAAAACCTTTGAGAAGTGTTTGTGCACAGCCCATTCACCTCCCGCAGTAAACTCTATCATTGATTGCAACTAAAAAATTCCAGAAGTATTTTCAGCCCCAGTACATGCAGGACGTCAAGTATCTCCCACCTCTAGCCCAGGTGTGAAAGGGATGTACATTCAACAACTGTCCAATTCTTCAGTTCTTACCCCACCGTTAAATCGGAGTTATACCATGCCTGCCATTCCTTTATAAAATGTCTTCCCACATCCTCTTGATAAGTAAGTCGTTTTATAATACGGCATCATTGAATTCACCAGCCCTTTCCAGAAGGGTAAGCTAGGGGCCTCCAATTAAAATAGCAGGATATTAATTAGGGTTCTATGCGCCTGTGATGGGACCACCTCCTCTACCAGACCCAGGAGGCACACTTATTGTCAATGGAATTGACACCACTAGGACCTCCGCAATGCAGGAGGTGACCTCAGTTCTGAACTTTTGGATCTGCGAGCACCTCCAGAAGATGTGGTCAGCAACCGCTGGTGAGAAGGAACATTTCGCCAGGACAGTCAGATATATGGCAGCCAGCCTAGCTGGTGTATAGTACATTTTATGCAAAAATTTAAAGTGAATCAGTCTATCTCTTGCCGAGACCAGATGCTGAAAGGGATGATCAAACATGTCATCCCACTCCTCCTCTTGAATGTCAGAGACCTCTGCTTCCCAACGTTCCCTACATTTAGTCACTGTCAACAGCCACTTTTTAAATAACTCTTTGTATGTTACAGACAACGTTTTAGGAAGTTCCTCAGACATAAGCAGGTTCTCTAAATCCGAGGGAAAGGATTCAATGCTCCTGTCCCTAAACTGGGCCTGAAAAGCATGACGCAACTAAAGGAACCTAAAATAATACGAATTGGGAAGGTAATGTCTGTGCTTGAGCTGATCAAAGCTTAATAATTCCCCATCTCTTGTGATATCCTTAAGTAGTTTGATTCCTTTAATCACCCACACCATGGGATCCTCAAAAGTATAAAAGTGGGGCAGTCTGGGATTCATCCACAAGGGAGTTAAGGAAGAAAAGCCCAGATGATTGGGGCAAACTAACCTGACCTCTTCTTACCAAGCTTTAATGGTGGCTTTCATAGACATAGTAAGGGGAAGATCTGACTTAGTATCTCTATGAATGGCCAGTCGTAAAGACTCATACGACCCCAAGTGGGCCGCCTCTAATACCATAGCTGAGTCCCCATCATCTGAAACCAACCAGCAGTGAACAAACACCATCTGACTTGCTAAATAGTATTTCCTCCAATCTGGCAAGGCTAAACTTCCCTGACCCCAAGGCTCCTGCAATACCTTTAGCCCTATCCTGGGTGGTTTAGGGGACCATAGAAATGAGCTTGTAATGCCATCCAATTTTAAAAAAAGGATTTAGGAATCCATGAGGGGGCATGTCTTAAAAAATATAAAATAACTGGGAGAATCTTCATCTTAAGTAGGTTAATCCTCCCTATCAACAATAAGGGTAGCCTCTGCCAAATCTGGACCTACTGTTTAAAGAAGGTCAGCAGGGGTGTCAGGTTAAGGGGCATATAATCAGCGACATTCACCGTGACTTTGACTCCTAAATATGTAATAGTGGAGACCCACCGCAATGGCAAATCAAGGTCCACTACCTCCTGTGCACCTGCGTCTAGTGGCAAAATAGATGACTTGTTCCAGTTAATCTTTAACCCGAGAAGGTAGTGAATTTATTCATAATGAGAAGTGCCGCTTTCAGCGACTCTCCCGGGTCCTATTGGAACAGCAACAAGTCATCAGCATAAAGTGCTAGACCTGTTTCCTACTCTGATAGCCTCAACCTCCCTTGACGTTCTCAGTGCAACAGCCAGTGGCTCCGTCATAAGAGCAAAAAGGAAGGGAGACAGAGGGCAAACCTGCCTAGTACCCCTACCCACTGAAAAGAAAGGGGAAGTAGATATGCCCAACTGAATCGCCATCCTAGGATTACTATAGAGAAGAGAGATACATTGTCTGAAAACCAAGCCGAAGCCCATTCTCTCTAGAACTATAAGCATATACTGCCAATCGATCAAATCAAAAGCTTTTTCAATATCGATTGACACTCTAATTTTAGTAGGGGAGTCAAGATTTGGAAGTTGAAGGTGGGTAAATAGTCTCCGCAAATTTGTGTCTGTAGACTTGCCGGGCGTAAAGCCCGTCTGGTCAATATCTACCAGAGAGGAAATAACCTCAGCAAGCCTATTCACACTTTTGTTAAGATTTACAGGTCAAAAGGGCAATAGGCCTGTATGAAGAACATTCGATAGGGTCCTTACTGGGCTTCAACAATAGAATCATGTGGGCCTCAAGCATCGAGTCAGGCAGCCTCTGCTTTTTCAAGCAGTGCTCCAAAGCAAAGTAAGTCTAGGAGCTAACTGATCTACATAAGATTTGTAAAAGTCAGCAGGGAACCCATCAGTCTCAGGAACCTTATGCGGTGGAAAAGCAAAAATAGCTAATACTATCTCCTTAGTTGTAATCTTGGCGTTCAAAGCCTGTCTATCCATGTCCGAAAAGCTCAGGAGAACAAGACTCTCCAGGAGTGCATCCAAGGCTGCCTGATCATACTTTAGGACGGGTGCATATAGAGAAGAAAAAAATCTCTAAATTCAGCATTAATGACAGAAGGATCACTAGCTAAATCTCCACGCTTACATCTAATGACAGGAACATTCTTCATCTGGTTACAGTCAGCTACCAGCATTGCAAGTAATTTACCATTTTTATCACCTTCTGAAAATAAAGAGTTAGCCCTATGACCAGCCTCCGTATGTGCCAAGTTGGTAAAGTGTAGGAAGAGCAGACGCCTGGCCTCTAGTAAGGATGAGTAGGAAGTATCTGATGGGCTACCGGCATTGTCTTCCACATATTCTCTTTCCCTTTCTTGTAGTGAGAGGATCTCAGCATTCTGCTCCACCCGCACCATCTTTATAGCAGATATGCACTCCCCCTGAGCCACTGCTTTAAATGCATCCCATACTATAGGAGGATCCGCTGACTACTCATTAGTTGACTGGACTCTATTAACTTATTAGGTGACTTCTGAGGGCAATTGGTTCCACTAGATTTTAGTTACGTGTATCGCAGTACAGGGGCTGAATACAAATGCACGTTACACTTTTCAGATATTTATTTGTAAAACATTTTGAAAACCATTTATCATTTTCCTTCCACTTGACAATTATGTATACTTTTTCACGGCACTGTATATACTGTATATGTGTGTGTATATATACTATATATATATATATATGCTATATTACCAAAAGTATTGGGATGCCTGCCTTTACACACACATGAACTTTAATGGCATCCCAGTCTTAGTCCGTAGAGTTCAATATTGAGTTGCAGTTATAACAGCTTCACTGTTGTGGACGAGAAGGCCTGACTCGCAGTCTATTAAGGTGTCAGCATACCAAGACATTTTGGACAATTTCATGCTCCCAACTTTGTGGGAACAATTCAACCCCCTTTCTGCTCCAACATGACTGCGCACCAGTGCACAAAGCAAGGTCCATAAAGACATAGATGAATGAGTTTGGGATGGAGGAACTTGGCTGGTCTGCACAATCCTGACCTCAACCTGCTAGAACTCCTTTGGGATGAATTAGAATGGAGACTGCGAGCCAGGCCTCCTTGTCCACATCCGTGCCTGACCTCACAAATGTTCTTCTGGAAGAATAGTTAAACATTCCCATAGACACACTCCTAAACCTTGTGGACAGCCTTCTCAGAAGAGTTAAAAAGCTGTCATAGCTGCGAAGGGTGGGCCAATGCAACTGTCCCAATACTTTTGACAGTATAGTGGGTGTGTGTGTATAATATATATATATATATATATATATATATATATATATATATATACACACAGTGCCTTGCAAAATTATTCACCCCCCTTGGCATTTTTCGTGTTTTGTTGCTTCACAACCTGGAATTAACATGGATTGTTTGAGGATTTGCATCATTTAGTTTACAGAACATGCCCACAACTTTGAAGATTTTTTTTTTTTTACTGTGAAGCAAACAACAAATAGGACAAAATAACATAAAAAGTCAATGTGCATAACTATTCCCCCCCCTAAAGTCAATACTTTGTAAAGCCACCTTTTGCAGCTATCACAGCTCTAAGTCTCTTTGGATAAGTCTCTATGAGCTTGCCACATCTTACCACTGGGATTTTTGCCCATTCCTCCTTGCAAAACTGCTCCAGCTCCTTCAAGTTGGATGGTTTGCGCTTGTGAACAGCAATCTTTAAGTCTGACCACAGATTTTCTATTGGATTGAGGTCTGGGCTTTGACTAGGCCATTCCAACAAATTTACATGTTTCCCCTTAAACCACTCAAGTGTTGCTTTAGCAGTGTGTTTAGGGTCATTGTCCTGCTGGAAGGTGAACCTCCGTCCTAGCCTCAAATCACACATAGAGTGGTACAGGGTTTGCTCAAGAATATCCCTGTATTTAGCACCATCCATCTTTCCCTCAACTCTGACCAGTTTCCCAGTCCCGACTGCTGAAAAACATCCCCACAGCATGAAGCTGCCCCCACCATGGGGATGGTGTTCTTTGGGTGATGTGATGTGTTGGGTTTGCGCCAGACATAGCATTTTCTTTGATGGCCAAAAAATTCAATTTTAGTCTCATCAGACCAGAGCATCTTTCTCCATACATTTTGGGAGTCTCCCACATGCCTTTTCGCAAACTCAAAACCTGCCATTTTGTTTTTTGCTGAAAGTAATGGCTTTCTTCTGGCCACTCTGCCATAAAGCCCAACTCCTCGGATCATATGGCTTATTGTCATCCTATGTACAGATACTCCAGTCTCTGCCGCGGAACTCTGCAGTTCCTCCAGGGTTACCTTAGGTATCTGTGCTGCCTCTCTGATTAATGCCCTCCTTGCCCAGTTCGCGAGTTTTGGTGTGGGCCGTCTCTTGGCAGGTTTGCTGTTATGCCATGTTCTTTCCATTTGGTTATGATAGATTTGATGGTGCTCCTAGGGATCATCAAAGATTTGGATATTTTTTATAACCTAACCCTGACCTACTGTACTCAACAACATTGTCCCTTACTTGTTTGGAGAGTTCCTTGGTCTTCATGGCAGTGTTTGGTTAGTGGTGCCTCTTGCTTAGGTGTTGCAGCCTCTGGAGCCTTTCAAAAAGATGTGTCTATGTAATGACAGATCATGTGACACTTAGATTGCACACAGGTAGACATCATTTCACTAATTATGTGACTTTTGAAGGTAACTGGTTGTACCAGAGCTTTTTATGGGCTTCATAACAAAGGGAGTGAATACATACGCACATGCCAATTATCAGTTTTTCATTTCTGAAAAATAGTTTTATGTATATATTTTTCTAATTTTACTCCACCAACTTAGACTATTGTGTTCTGATTACAATTATGAACGATCTTGAGGCACCCCCTTCTAAAATGTAAAAAAATAAATTAATAGTTTTTCATAGCACAGCAGCATCCACACGCGTAGAACAGCTAACAATAGAGGTGATTTATTCTTTTGAAGCAAATACACTTTTGCACTCTGGTATTTACTGGTAGTATTCCAGCATTTCTTCCTAATTTCTTCTCCCTCACACATCTAACATGACCCCAGTGCTGTGCAGGTACCCAATGTCCTCCTTGTCAACCAATGACGTCAATGATTGTTAGAATGCTGAATGGCCCGGTGCCCAAGGTTGTAATTTTGCACAATGAAAACCTTTGGCTTTCTGTAACAAAAAAAGCAACCTTAATCCACCTAATGGCTTGTACACAATTTTTGGGCAATTTGGAGCAATTTTTAGGTATTTTGCTAAGGCACTCCCGAAGAACCCAGAAGGCACCCTGGTTGAAAGAGGCTGATCTAAGCTGGCTTATATTGACCAATTTTCATTACGTCAATCATGCTATTAAAATGACCAGCAAACAGCTACAATTAATTGAAGTAAACCCTACACATATGATTTCATGTAGCAATGAATGATCCAAAAATGTGGAGAATTGTGCAAATGAGAGATCAATTACTGGAAGGGCAGGAGGCGGAGCCTAGCAGAGCAGACATGCATTGTTAGAGCTCCACACCGCTGAGGAGAGAAGAGAAGGACAAAGCGGAGCCTGCAGGCTCAAAAGGTATCCATTTGAACCTTTTTGCCCCAGGGAACAAACTGTGAAAGTTTGGGCAGGAAATATGGTACTGGGAGGAAACCGTGGCAGAAATAAAAATCACCTCACAAAGAGCTCACAGGCACTCACTGCAGCTGAAGCAGCTCCAGTCACCTCACAAGATACAGCATCAAGGCGCTCTCACAGACAGAAAATGTCACAGCAAGACTCTCCATTTGAGTCAGATACAGAACAAATCCTCTCACAAACTTCTCCACAAGCCTCCTCAGTATCCCCAGTAATATTATTACAATTTGAAAAGATGCTTCATAAGGCTTTAAAACAAACCTCAGACCAAATAACAAAAAGCCTAACCAAAGAAATAAGAGAGCTGGGAAACCGCACCGCAGCCTTAGAAATAAAAATGGATGAAATTGAAATTACAACCCAAGAAAATATAACAGAATTGGAACAATTAAAAAAAGAGAATTTAATACTTCAAACTAAGCTCGAAGATTACGAAAATAGAGCCAGACGTTCAAACTTGCGCATAAGGGGAATACCTGAAACTGTGACAGACCTGCAATCTACTATTACTGCTCTATTACAAGAACTAAAGCCAGATATCCCTATTGAACGTTTAGAACTGGACAGAGTACACAGAGCCCTCACAGCCAAAAAGAAAGATGGACCCCCACGTGATATAATCACAAAATTTCATTATTACAGAACGAAAGAACAAATACTAATTGCTGCAAGAGAAAAAAAGGAACTTAATTTTCAAGGACACAATTATCAAATTTTTGCTGACCTATCCCAACTTACTATTACTAAAAGACGATCCATGAAACCCCAACTAATGGAACTGCAACGCAACAACATTATGTATCAATGGGGCTTCCCCTTTTCAGTCAGATTTAACTACCAAGGTACAATTTACAGAAGCAGATCAGCAGATGAACTACAACAAACCCTTTTAAAATTAAATCTGACAGAACCCACAAGCAGCAACACTCCCACACGCAGAAGAATGGCATCATCTTCACCTTCAGGCAGCACCCAGAAAATTTCAGAACAAAATGGGAATCATCATTCTCACAAAAGAGGCCGTTATGCCACATCATCCATGGACCAAGAAGATTCAATGGACTGACATCCTAATTCCTGATATCTCTTCATTTATTATACTAAGAGATGGTTCTCTATAAAAAACCTATATTTATAACTGAATGTAACTGCATTCTGATAGTCACACACTGTGTGGGATCATGTTACATTCCAGTTATATTTCTTATTACTTCTGATTCATATAGCCTTAGAATATATAAGTGAAATAAGGAAATTCTTGTTCAGTTATATATTATCAGGTAATAACAATAGATTTATTACTTTTTAGGACAAATATGTTCAATAATCCAGAAGTAATGGAAGCTTTTTCTTTCTTTTCTTAAAACAAATATATTATTACCTAACTAGTTCCTAGAATTATGTTTTTGTTTATTCTAATCTGAAGCAATACAACCTCAATTTTATGAGTTAACATATCTAAACAGTTACGTATGAATAAAATATGTAATTGTTTACTCTAAAAGGGTTAAAATCCCAAAATAATTCAAAGTATCTTCATCAATACCAAAGTTATTAACAGTACCTTTCTAACTGAATTATTTAGCCTAGGGCAAGACTAACCATATACAACCACCCTGGAATAAATAATTTCAACAAAAACTATATTCTGCACTCCAATTAATGAAACATCATTTTGATGTCTTTTGACATAGCACTTCTCTCCTGTAAGCGGAAGATCCGTGTACCCCCATTAGCCCTCCTCATTCTCCCAACCATATTATGTGGGAGTGTGACGAAGGCACTTATTCCCCTGAGAGAGATATTTATTCTCTTTCACGGGTAAATTGTGATTACTTGCAAAAAATAATTTATACAATGTATCATCTAATCTCGTATGTTTTTTGTTTACTCTTTACTCCAGAATTCACTGGTTTCTTTTCTATCTATTCATCTCTTCAGTCCACACAGGTTGATCTGCGCAGTCAGCTCTGCATAACAAAAAGTAAGTCAAAACTATTTGATCTATTGCCATGGCACCACTGAATATACTTTCCCTGAATGTTCAGGGAATAAATGTCCCTCAAAAAAGGACCAAAGCCTTCCGTACTTTCCATAACAAGAAGGCTCACATAGTATGCCTCCAAGAAACACACTTCACCAAAGATTCTACTCCAAAATATATTTCTCCTTTTTATCAACAAATTTACACGGCTTCTGCCTGTACCAAGCAAAGGGGAACTCTAATTGCATTTCACCGATCCACACCATTCACTTTATCATCAGAAATTAAAGACCCAGAAGGTAGATACCTGATACTCATGGGTTATATAATGGATACAGCAATCACGGTGATTTCCTACTACGCTCCTAACAAACAACCTACACCATTCCTCTCACATATATTACAAGTGATTAATACACACAAAATAGGAACAGTGATAATGTGTGGGGATTCGAACCAGGTCCTCCTCCCATTTCTAGATAAATCACCTTTTACACCATCCAAAATAACCTCTAGATTACCTTTTTCTCAACTTCTTTCCAAATACAATCTGGTAGATTCATGGAGAGAAAGTAACCCAATGAAAAAGAAATTCACTTATTTCTCGCACCCTCATCAAACCTTCACCAGAATAGATCATATTTTTCTAACAATAGGAATGATACCAGAAATTATTGCATCAGATATAATTCTGATTCCGTGGTCTGACCATAATGCAGTATACACTACTATAGCCTCAGCCATACCAAAAGCGCATGACCCAACGTGGTACTTACCGGACATAATGCTCAAACACCCACTACATCAGATGGCCATTGAACAAGCTTTAAAGGAATACATATCAATTAATAATACAACAGACATCTCCCCAATAACACTGTGGGAAGCTCATAAGCCTGTCTTGCGTGGTACAATACAAAGACAAATGGCACTATTTAAACGGGAACGCAAAAATCTAGCAAAAAAACTAGAACTCAATTTTAATGCAGCCTACATATCATTTCAAGATAATCCATCTCAGAGTACAAAATCTCATCTGGAAAAATCTAGATTGGAATACGATCTATTTCTCACTGAGTCAGTTGATAAATCCCTCAAACGCTCCAAACACAATTTCTACATGAATACAAACAAACCAGGTACATATTTGGCTCGGGCATTAAATTCAACTAACAAATCTTTCAAACCAATACGTTTGAAATTATCAAGAAATGTTTACACTTGTAATCCAGTTAAAATAGTCCATAAATTTCACTCACATCTCGCAACTTTAAACAAGACAAACAATTAATTTAATCCTACAGAGGCTGAATCCTTCTTCTCAAAAATAACCTTACCTGAGTTATCTCAGAATCAAAAAAGCAGTTTGGATGAGCCTATAACTATAGATGAAGTTGCTAACGCCATAAAAGACCTAAAACTTAACAAAAGACCAGGCCCAGACGGCTACTCAGCTTTATACTATAAAACATTCTCAGAAATACTCTCTCCCATTCTCACTGAAACTTTTAACAAACTTCTAGATGGACATTCTTTTCGGCAAGAAACACTAAGGCAATTGTTTGTATGATCCCAAAACCCCTTTCTGATGATACTTCCTGTGTGAATTATCGGCCTATCACTCTGTTAATCCTCGATATTAAATTATTAGCAAAAATAATAGCAAAACGCCTCAATAGCATTATAGGAAAATTAATACATAGAGATCAAGTAGGCTTCATGCCAAATAGACAGGCAGGCGATAATATACGCAGGGCAGTGTTATTGGCACATATTGCTAAAAAACGGAAAATCCCTTTATGTTTTCTATCTCTCGATATTAAGAGGGCATTTGACACAGTATCCTGGCAATATATGCAATATTCATTACAAAAATGGGGTTTTGGACCCCACTTTTTAACATGGATCAAAGCATTATATAATAAACCCAAAGCCTATATAAAATATGCTGGATACAAATCTGAAGCCTTTAATATCGAAAGAGGTACCCGACAGGGTTGCCCATTATCTCCCTTATTATTTGCCCTTATACTCGAACCCATGGCCCAATACATCAGAACAAACCAAACTATAACTGGCATTGAAGTAGGAGGTATTACACACAAATTATGTATATTTGCAGACGATATATTACTTTTTCTATCATCACCACAGGTCTCTGGTCCTAACTTAATACCAGCTCTTGATGGGTTTGCAGCCCTATCCGGCCTTATGATTAATCCTAAGAAATGCCTAGTGCTTAATAGGGATGAGCCGAACACCCCCCGGTTCGGTTCGCACCAGAACCCGCGAACGGACCGAAAGTTCGCACGAACGTTAGAACCCCATTGACGTCTATGGGACTCGAACGTTCGAAATCAAAACTGCTCATTTTAAAGGCTAATTTGCATGGTATTGTCCTAAAAAGGGTTTGGGGACCCGGGTCCTACCCCAGGGGACATGTATCAATGCAAAAAAAACTTTTAAAAACGGCCGTTTTTTCGGGAGCAGTGATTTTAATGATGCTTAAAGTAAAAAAAAAAAAGTGAAATATTCCTTTAAATATCGTACCTGGGGGGTGTCTATAGTATGCCTGTAAAGTGACGCGTGTTTCCCATGTTTAGAACAGTCCCTGCACCAAATGTCATTTTTAAAGGAAAAAATCTCATTTAAAACTGCTTGCGGGTTTAATGTCATGTCGGGTCATGGCAATATGGATGAAAATCAGTGAGACAAACGGCATGGGTACCCCCCAGTCCATTACCAGGCCCTTTGGGTCTTGTATGGATATTAAGGGGAACCCCGCACCCAAATTAAAATAAGGAAAGGTGTGGGGCCACCAGGCCCTATATACTCTGAACAGCAGTATACAGGCGGTGCAAACAAGACAGGGACTGTAGGTTTGTTGTTAAGTAGAATCTGTTTGTAATTTTGAACATTTTTAACGTGTTTAGCTCCAGCCAAAAAATCTTTTCTAAGCTTTTTGGAAAACATAGGGAAGGGTTATCACCCCTGTGACATTTGTTTTGCTGTCTTTCCTCCTCTTCAGAAGATTTCACCTCACTTTTTTGTCCCAATGAAAAATGTTTTTTGAAAATTTGGGTTTTTTTGTGGAACAAGGATTGGAAAGCATCAGTGGAAAGGAGAAATTGTTTTCCCATATTAACTCTTACAGGAGAGAATTTCCCTTCCTAGGGGTAGATTTCATCTCACTTCCTGTTGTCTCCTTCCGTTTGCAAGTAGGAGTCGTTTGTAAGTTAGATGTTTGAAAGTAGGGTCCTGCCCTATATACTCAGCAGAAATTTGGGCCTTAGGTGTTGCTGTGGCCACAACACTGTAAGCCCTCACAGGGCCCTGCTGTGAAATATTAGATCAAGAATTGTAATTACATGCCCCTGTTGAACAGGAGCTGAAAAATTAGGCCTTAGGCACTGGTGCTGGTGCCACAACACTGCAACCCCTCACAGACACTCTAGTTGGAACGCAGGAACGAGCCCTGCTGCAAATTATTGCTTCAAAAATTGTAATTACACGCCCCTGTTAGACAGGGGCAGAAAAATTGGGCCTTAGGCACTGGTGCTGGTGCCACAACACTGCAACCCCTCACAGACACTCTAGTTGGAACGCAGGAACGAGCCCTGCTGCAAAGTATTGCATCAAAAATTGTAATTACACGCCCCTGTTAGACAGGGGCAGAAAAATTGGGCCCTAGGCACTGGTGCTGGTGCCACAACACTGCAACCCCTCACAGACACTCTAGTTGGAATGCAGGAACGAGCCCTGCTGCAAAGTATTACATCAAAAATTGTAATTACACGCCCCTGTTAAACAGGGGCTGAAAAATTGTGCCTTAGGCACTGGTGGTGGCGCCCAGAACCAAAAATGTTCTTACAAGCTATCAGCGTGATGATTGAGGAGGAAGAGGATAATTACTCAGGGATAGTCACTCAGCATCAGCATAGGCAGTCTTTGAAGGGATCTGAGATTTCAAAAAAAATTATTCGGTTACATCAGCATCAGGTGCTTGGTAGCTGGTGGTGATCCAAGACTCATTCATTTTTATGAAGGTCAGCCGATCGACCGAGTCGGTGGACAGACGCACCCTGTGATCGGTTACCACGCCTCCAGCAGCACTGAATGTGCGTTCCGAAAGAACGCTGGATGCAGGACAGGCCAGTAGCTCAATTGCATACTGTGCAAGCTCTGGCCAGTGATCCATCCTCAAGACCCAGTAACCCAGAGGATTTTCGGTGGGAAAGGTGTCCAAGTCTGATCTTGCCCCTAGGTATTCCTGCACCATGTAAAACAGACGCTGGCGATGGTTGCTGGAACCGATCATACCTTGGGGCTGCGGACCAAAAAATTGTCTGAACGCATCGGTCAGACGGCCACCTTCTCCACCGCTCCTTCTTTGACTGACCGAAGCCTCAGCAACACGTTGTCCAGAAACAGGAGTTTGTAACCTCCCAGTCTCTGGGAACGCGTTGCACAGACCTTTCTGCAAGGCCTCCCGAAGATGTTTCATCCTCTGCTCCCTCTGCGATGGCAAGATAAGGTCCGCAACCTTACCCTTGTAACGTGGATCAAGGAGGGTTGCCAGCCAGTATTGGTCCTTCTCCTTGATACCACGAATACGAGGATCCTTACGCAGGCTTTGCAGGATCAGGGAGGCCATGCAGCGTAGGTTTGCTGAGGCATTCGGTCCGGAGTCCTCTGGGTCACTAAGAACGACATGGTCCGCAGCCACCTCCTCCCAGCCACGTACAAGTCCATGTGTTTCTTGGGACTGATCCCTTAAAGACTGCTGCTGATGCTGAGTGCCAGGCTCCACCTCCATACTGACACAATCTTCCTCCTCCTCCTCTTCCTCCTCGTCCTCTTCCTGTGTGATCGGCGGGCACGCAGGAACACTGTCTGGATAAAGGGGGCCTTGAGAGCTAAGGAAGTCCTCCTCTTCCTGCCTCTGTTCTGCCTCAAGTGCCCTGTCCATTATTCCACGCAGCGTGTGCTCCAACAGGTGGACAAGGGGGACAGTGTCACTGATGCATGCACTGTCACTGCTCACCATCCTCGTGGCCTCCTCGAATGGTGACAGGACAGTGCATGCATCCCTGATCATGGCCCACTGGCGTGGGGAAAAAAAACCAAGCTCCCCTGACCCTGTCCTGGTGCCATAGTCGCACAGGTACTCATTGATGGCCCTCTGCTGCGTGTGCAGCCGCTGCAGCATGGCCAACGTTGAGTTCCACCTGGTGGGCATGTCACAGATTAGGCGGTTCTTGGGCAGGTTAAACTCCTTTTGGAGGTCCGTCAGCCGAGCACTGGCATTATATGACCGGCGGAAATGCACACAGACTTTCCTGGCCTGCCTCAGGACATCCTGTATGCCCGGGTACCTGCCCAAGAACCGCTGCACCACCAAGTTAAGGACGTGAGCCAAACAGGGCACATGGGTCATTTGTCCCTGTCGGAGGGCAGAGAGGAGGTTGGTGCCATTGTCGCAAACCACCATTCCTGCCTTAAGTTGGCGTGGCGTCAACCACCTCTGAACCTGCCCCTGCAGAGCTGACAGAACCTCTGCCCCAGTGTGGCTCCTGTCCCCCAAGCACACCAGCTCAAGCACCGCATGGCATCTTTTGGCCTGCGTACTTGCGTAGCCCCTTGAACGCCTACGGAGCACCGCTGGTTCCGAGGAAGAGGCCATGGAGGAAGAAGAAGAGGAGGGGGTGGAGGAGAGAGGTGTGTCACAATCAGCATTTTGGAGGCGTGGTGGCGGAACAACCTCCAACACTACTGCACCTTGTCCTGCATCCTTCCCAGCTGCCAGCAGAGTCACCCAATGCGCCGTGAAACTTAGGTAACGTCCCTGTCCATGCCTGCTGGACCATGAGTCAGCGGTAATATGCACCTTACCGCTGACCGCCCTGTCCAGCGAGGCATGGACATTGCCTTCCACATGCCGGTAGAGAGCCGGAATCGCCTTCCGTGAGAAAAAGTGGCGTTTGGGTACCTGCCACTGAGGAACCGCACATTCCACAAACTCACGGAAGGGGGCAGAGTCTACCAACTGAAAAGGCAGCAGTTGAAGTGCTAGCAATTTTGCCAAGCTAGCATTCAACCGCTGGGCATGTGGATGGCTGGGAGCAAACTTCTTTCGGCGGTGCAGCAGCTGGGGCAGGGAAATTTGCCTGGTACAATCTGACGTCGGTGTACCAAAAGCAGATTGCCCACAAGTACTTGGCTGTGACACACCTAATTCTACACCTTCATTCCTCTCACTGCAGGTCTCAGAGAGGACTGAAGGTCTAGTGGGGTTGGAAATCTCAGCTGATGAGGAGCAAGGAGAGATCCTCTTTGTTCTTTGGTGTGGGTCTTTTAGATACGCTTGCCAACGAACTGCATGGCAGGTCAACATATGTCTGGTCAAGCATGTGGTACCCAAGCGGGAGATATTTTGGCCACGCGAGATACGCTTGAGACATATGTTGCAAATAGCAGCGGTGCGATCTGATGCACTCGTCTCAAAAAAGGCCCACACCAAAGAACTTTTTGAATAACGCGCAGAGACTGCAGCGCCCTGCACATGTGGAGCTTTGGGGTGTGATGCCGTCAATGTGCTGCCCTTAGGCTGGCCCCTGGAGGGCATCCTGCCTCGTTGGTGATGTGCTGCCGCCTCCTCCTCCTCCTCCTCCTCCTCCTCCTCTCTCCTATCAGGCACCCACGTTGAGTCAGTGACCTCATCATCCCCTCCCTCCTCATCACTGGAGCAAACCTGGCAGTATGCTGCAGCAGGGGGAGCATGACTGCCAGATTGCTGTCCTTCTTGGGCACCCCCTCTGTCCGCGCTCATGTTACTGCCTTCATCGAGCTCAGTATCGTCATCAGAGCCTTCCAAACGCTGGGCATCCTCCTGGAGCATGTACCCAACACTGTGGTCAAACAGTTCGAGGGAATCCTCATGAGGACATGGTGGAGCTAGGGAAGGAGTCACTGATGACATTGAGCTGAGGGAAGAGGCCGCTGCTTTGCCAGACAAAGCACCCTGAGCATGGGTGAGAGAGGATGAGGAGGATGAGGACGGCTTGGTCATCCACTCGACCAAGTCTTCCGCATGTTGCGGCTCAACATGGCCAGCTGCCGAAAAAAAGGCCAAGCGTGTCCCATGGCCACGTGCTGATGAGGATGCACCGTCTCCACGACCAGCACTAGACACAGAGCCTGCTTGCCCTCTCTTATTGGCTTGTGACTGTCTGCCTCTCCTTCTTGGCCTTCCAGACATACTAATGGCCTGTAGCTGCACTAAGCTGGGATAGAACACCTGTAATTTTCTTCAAGTAGCTTTATATACTGTAACCAGACAAGCCTGCCTGTCAGTAGGAAGATAACAGGAACGGATCTAGCTGAACACTGTGAGCAGGACGCACTGTACTAAATGTAAATAGTCTAGCTGCCTGACCGTGGTACTAATAGGATCAAATAGAACACCTGTAATTTTCTTCAGGTAGCTTTATATACTGTAACCAGACAAGCCTGCCTGTCAGTAGGAAGATAACAGGAACGGATCTAGCTGTACACTGTGAGCAGGACGCACTGTACTAAATGTAAATAGTCTAGCTGCCTGACCGTGGTACTAATAGGATCAAATAGAACACCTGTAATTTTCTTCAGGTAGCTTTATATACTGTAACCAGACAAGCCTGCCTGTCAGTAGGAAGATAACAGGAACGGATCTAGCTGAACACTGTGAGCAGGACGCACTGTACTAAATGTAAATAGTCTAGCTGCCTGACCGTGGTACTAATAGGATCAAATAGAACACCTGTAATTTTCTTCAGGTAGCTTTATATACTGTAACCAGACAAGCCTGCCGGTCAGTAGGAATTTAACAGGAACGGATCTAGCTGAACACTGTGAGCAGGACGCACTGCACTAAATGTAAATAGCAGGAACGGATCTAGCTGAACACTGTGAGCAGGACGCACTGCACTAAATGTAAATAGCAGGAACGGATCTAGCTGAACACTGTGAGCAGGACGCACTGCACTAAATGTAAATAGCAGGAACGGATCTAGCTGAACACTGTGAGCAGGACGCACTGCACTAAATGTAAATAGCAGGAACGGATCTAGCTGAACACTGTGAGCAGGACGCACTGCACTAAATGTAAATTGCAGGAACGGATCTAGCTGAACACTGTGAGCAGGACGCACTGCACTAAATGTAAATAGTCTAGAAGATAACAGGAACGGATCTAGCTGAACACTGTGAGCAGGACGCACTGCACTAAATGTAAATAGCAGGAACGGATCTAGCTGAACACTGTGAGCAGGACGCACTGCACTAAATGTAAATAGCAGGAACGGATCTAGCTGAACACTGTGAGCAGGACGCACTGCACTAAATGTAAATAGCAGGAACGGATCTAGCTGAACACTGTGAGCAGGACGCACTGCACTAAATGTAAATTGCAGGAACGGATCTAGCTGAACACTGTGAGCAGGACGCACTGCACTAAATGTAAATAGTCTAGAAGATAACAGGAACGGATCTAGCTGAACACTGTGAGCAGGACGCACTGCACTAAATGTAAATAGCAGGAACGGATCTAGCTGAACACTGTGAGCAGGACGCACTGCATTAAATGTAAATAGTCTAGATAGAAGATAACAGGAACGGATCTAGCTAAACTGAATACAGTGTATATATATATATGCAACACCTGGGATGCATATATATACACAATACACTGTAAGTGCAGCTAACTGACTGACTGTTCTGCCTAATCTATCTAACTCAAATCAAATGACACTGTCTCTCTCTCTCTCTATCTCTCAGCACACCGGAACACACACTACACAGGGCCGCCGTGCAGGCGGCCTTATATAGTGTGGGGTGTGTACTAAATCCCCTGAGCCATAATTGGCCAAAGCCACCCTGGCTTTGGCCAATTACAGCTCTCTCTACTGACGGCGCTGTGATTGGCCAAGCATGCGGGTCATAGTGCATGCTTGGCCAATCATCAGCCAGCAATGCACTGCGATGCCGCAGTGAATTATGGGCCGTGACGCGCCACACGAATTTAGCGCGAACGGCCCATAACGTTCGCAATTCGGCGAACGATCGAACAGCCGATGTTCGAGTCGAACATGGGTTCGACTCGAACACGAAGCTAATCCCTAGTGCTTAATATTTCACTCACAAACATGGAATTGATCCCAGCTAGGGCTGCACTCCCATTCACATGGGCAGAAAAATCAATCCCATATCTTGGAATTCATTTAACAGCATCTCATTCTGACTTATTCTCAACCAATTATCCTCCTGTATTAAGACAGATCACAAATCTAATAAAACAATGGTCGCAACTTCCTTTATCCTGGATAGGGAAGATTAATGCAATCAAAATGACTATTCTACCCAAATTGCTTTATCTATTCAGAGTCCTCCCTATTCCAATTCCTTCCTATTTTTTGAGAATAGTACAAAAAAGAGCAACTTCGTTTATATGGGGCTCTTCTAAACCACGTATACCTATACACACACTACATCTTCCCAAAAATAAAGGAGGCCTGGGATACCCTAATTTTACTAACTACTACAGAGCAGCACATTTGGCCAGTCTGTCCAAATACCATGCAAAACAGGAAATCCCATTATGGGTATTTATAGAGGCTTCAGAAAATGACCCTCTATTAATATCAAATTTATTATGGCTTGATCCTAAAGACCGCTTTAAAATTCATAATCCCATAACTAAACACTTCTTATCTCTCTGGGATAAACTAAAAACCAAATATCAGTTACAATCTCCACACAATCCTCTCCTTTCTTTTATCAGAAATCCGGCCTTTTATCCGGCATGGATCTACCCAAATTCTTTTAAAGCTTGGACAACATCAGGCATTCAGACACTAAATGACTTCATAGCATCTAAATCATTCCTTTCATTCCCATCGCTTAGAGAAAAATATGATCTACCAAACTCTGAGATATTTAGATATCTCCAAATCAAAAATTTCTATACACCATTCCTAAAGGGGGATACACCATTATCCCAATTATCCATTTTTGAATCAATCTGTACAAAAGATCCATTTGCTAAAGGTACAATTTCATCACTTTATAATCAATTATATGGAGTAGCAAATCTTAATAGACCCTCTTATGTTCAGAGGTGGGAGGAGGACCTGGGACGAACTTTAGAAGACACGGACTGGTCTAACATATGGCTCACATCTAAGTCATCTTCACCCAACATCTTAGCACTGGAGACAAATTATAAAGTCCTAACTCGCTGGTACTTTGTACCCGCTAGAGTGGCAAAATATTCACCTAATACCTCAGCTCGTTGTTTTCGAGGATGCCCAGAAATAGGCACATATTTACACATATGGTGGACGTGCCCAGTAATCCAAACCTTCTGGAAGGAAGTCTTCGTGATTGCATCTAAAATATTTAAAAAAATAATACAACCAGATCCATATTTAACTTTACTTAATCTAAAACCGGAATGGTTAACACTCTCTCAATTCAAACTTATGATCCAACTAATAATGGCTGCAAAACAAACAGTGGCCAAGGCATGGAAATCTCCTACAGTGGTACTAGCAGAAACAATTCACAGAATGAATAATACAATGTCCCATGCTAAGATGGTAGCCATCGATCAAAATCAAATTCCAAAATTTGAAAAACTTTGGCATCCTTGGATAAAACAACAGTTCCTGTCAAACTTCAATGACTCTGTCCTGTTGCCATGGTAACAGATTAAATGACTTACAGAGACACCCATTCGAAGGCTTCAAAGAGAACTAAAAAGAATAATAAACTGACGAGCGGGACAACCTTGTGGACCATACCTCTACCTTTCAACCCTTTTTCTTCTTTCTCTTTCCTTTTCTCCACCTTACGATTAAAGCTCATTATCAGAATTTATTTGACCTATATACACTCTACTTGTAAACAATATGTATAGTAGGTATAAATCATTTAAATACCTACAAAAGTAACTAAGGAAATGATATATATCTTTAATTTAGGTTTACGTGAACCCAATGTTTAATATTTGAAATTTCATGATATTTACCTATATAAACCCTACTGTAAAACAATGAACTTACTTTATAGATCCTTGTAAACTTACTTTATGTATCTTTATAGCATTGTATACTCAATAAACTTCTTTTGACAAGAGAGATCAATTACTTCCTCATCCTATTATATTTTACACCCTATTGTTTTCTGTGTGTATAGTTGCTGATCACTAATCTCCAGTAACTAGTAGCTGGTGATTATATTGGCATTATCATTCAGACTTAGACAAGGACTGTAGTGCTTCTGTTGTGAGCATTGAGCATCAATCACTCCACAGTACCTGCATTTATTTAGAGCTTGTTTTGAAGCTAATTTATTGCTTGTACAGAATATGTAAATACGTGAACTTTTAGTGTACAAAGGCATTTAGCGTTCAAATGCTCTCCCTTTCCGATGTTGATCATTTTGCAAATAACAAATAATCAATGTGTTGTTTAAGGATCACATTATGTTAGGTACACTTGATTAAAGACACCTGTTTTTCAAGGTCAGCCTATTTTAGTATGTAGGTAATTAAATTTGCTAAACTAATGTGCCAACCAAGGTGCTGTTAGGGCCTTCCTACAGTCTGCTTTATACTGTAGAACTATTTTTCATCTGTACAGAACATTGATCAAGAGAAAGAATAGAAAGTTTTTTTTATTTATCTTATTTATTTATTTATTTTTTTATCTTATTTATTTATTTTTTAACTTAAATGAGCCTTCTGACTCCTATCTAAGCCCTTCTACCCACTTCTCCCTACAGTTCTCTAGCTAATTTTTGCAATAAATGTCCAGAGTTGTCCCAGAAAAGGGAAAAACAAAATAATGAAAATTGTATCACTATGCCTACATTTTGAAGTTAGCTGCTGACCCCACTTGTTTTTCAGTAAGAGGTACTGTTTCACAAACTCCTTTTAATTAATTTAGCACTATATATACTCATTCATACTGCACTGTTCTGATAAACTTCATTAGTGTGGTCTCAGCATAGCCTTTTCTTTACAATCTTACCAGCAAGCCATTGTGCCCATGGCCTGTTCACTTGTGGATGAAGTCTGCTCCCCTGACCATGTGGAATAAACTTTAACAAGAGCCTTTATGGTCAGGGGTGGGTCAGGGTGATGCCATGATCTAGCCTGTAGATTTCTGCTTCTGAAATTCTTAACGTCTGTGGTTAGCAGTGGTTCTGCTAGGTCTGTGATTCCTATCACATGTGCTACTGTCTTCTCTGTTTACCTATGGGTGTCGCCTGCCCTACTGAGGATTTATATCCTTTTCCCTTCTATCACTTCCTGGGTGGCCTCCCAATATGCTTCCCTATATATAGACATGTTCAGTGCAGCGTGGGTTGCCTGAGCAGCTTCCTAGTTCTTGGAGCTCCTGCTTGCCTAGTGTTTTGTGCATTTAGTGACTTCCCGTGTATCGACCCCGGCTTCATCTTCCGTTCATGCTTGTTTGTCACCCACTCTGACCCCGGCTTGTTTCCCGGATCCTCTTCTGTCACCTACCATCTGTATTCCGCATATGCTAATGGTTCCTGTATCATCAGTTAGACATACCTGGAAGACGTCACCTGGTTTCAGCTTTCTGCAAGTTCATCCCCATCATCAGGGGCCCTGGTGAAGAAGCAGGCTGGGAATTAGACTCCTTGACCTGGGGAACCCAGGTTGGCATTCTACAAAGGCTCACTACCATTGAAACCTGACAGGTGGACATACGATTTTTGCAGACTGTAGAGGAACTCAAAAAGCCTCTGGGATTTGGGGGCCCCTGTTTACATAGGTTGGGTCTGTCATTGTCTCATAGACCTGGATAGCGCTCACAAAAATATTACCAGACTCCTGCAGTTTAGGTAAATACGTGCTATTAAATTTGTTATGTCACTGCGTGCACTACAAAAGTAAAGGTACAAGCCCATATCTGATGTATTTGCCTCTGTTTTCCTCACACAGATGTCTACACAAAATAAAAACTCTATTCTGTTCAAATGTCTGGAAAATTACAGTATGTTTATGGATCAATGCCAAGCATGGTACATGAAGCTATTGTGAGCTATTAATATTATAAACAACCATGCATGATTTATTTGCAAAATATGCTCTAATCATCTGTATTCTAGTACTATCTTATATGACAATTTATTCCTGTAATATATGCATTGCTATCTGTTGTATATGCAAAAAATATGCAAAAACTAGCAACAGTTGGCAATGTTATTCTGGTCACGACCAGTATGAATGGAAATTCCTAGTGCTAATGCTAGATGTGTGCTTGATAGCGCTGTTTCAATACAAATAAATATTGGTTCTGATGGATCTACCAAGATATAAATTGTGATTGAAATCTAGTAAGTGTGGACCCTGTTTAGTTCCTAGTCTGCTACCTTTTGTATAGCCTCAAAGGAAATCCTCACCAGACAGTAAATTCTTGGAGGAGTCCTGGTACAAAAGTTCATCTTCAAAGGATATTTTGAAACATATAATGGGTAAGAGCATCAGATGCAGCCAACGCATTTCTGCCTAAAAAAGCCTCCCCCTTCTTCAGAGCTTGAGCAGTCAATGTTAATAAAGTCAAAACAAAATGCACAAAGAGACTTGTGTTAGTTTAGTTTTAGTTTTAGTATTGATGAAAACTAGTGACTCCGGATGGCACTATAAGCAGCCGGCTCCAAGAATCCAAGAATTTACCTTAGTGCTGATGCTAGGGACACATTTGGGAGGATCGTGACTTGTCGTTAACAGCAACATCAGGGAGATAGCCAGGGGTTGAGAACCACTTAAAAGAGCCAGAGCTGTCGTCTAAATCAGATGGTCAATCTAAGATAAAAAAGACAGACAAAGACACAAGTGGGCAGGATGCTTGAAAGCGAGGCGACCATTTTATCCAGCCAAGGAAAGGTCTTCAACTTTAGCAGGCCCTTTTAGATAAACTACTGGCAGTTGATGGTATTTAGATTTCCCCAAGTCTTAAAACGCTATAGAACCCTTCCTGTACAAATAGTAGGCAAGTATAGGACATACAAAAGAAGAAAAATATAGGGGTTAAAAATTAGACAAAGAAGAAGTAATAAAAGCTACACATGGGATGATGAACAATGGAAAAACAATTCAAGGGGCTTAACTGGTGACTTGTGGTGCAAAACAAACAAACAAACAATATACCAACACATAGAACAGAGAGATTTTCTAGACTTCCAGGTATGAAGACATAAGGCAGAAAGCAGTGCACCATGAGCTTGGTTGAAGGAAGCCAAATACAGTAAACATGAGCTGTTTTGGAAGGTTGCTCAGGACCAGGGAATTAAAGCAAATGTGACCAAACAGCAAAAGCTTGATTGAAATGTAGCCAAAGACAAGTTAGAACGTTGCAAAGGACTAATGCCCTGTACACACGGTCGGATATTGATCGGACATTCCGACAACAAAATCCATGGATTTATTCCGACGGATGTTGGCTCAAACTTGTCTTGCATACACACGGTCGCACAAATTTGTCGGAATTTCCGAACGCCAAGAACGCGGTGACGTACACCACGTACAACAAGACTATAAAAGGGCAGTTCAGTACTAAGTGCGGCACCCTTTGGGCTCCTTTTGCTAATCTCGTGTTAGTAAAAGTTTGGTGAGAGACGATTCGCACTTTTTCAGACTCGTGGTTTTCAGATCGTATTTCTGCTGTTCATTTTGTGCTTGTGGGTTTGTATCTGGTCTTCAGTGCATGCAGCGAGTACCATTGATTTATCATTGTGTTCTTGTCCGTTCATTACTGATTTTCAGGTCGCTCTTCACAGGCCTTGCTGTTCTTCAGTGCGTTCGGTTACTTTGTTCTGAGCAGCCGACCATATTCTAGCCATGTTGCATGTATGTACTCATCGTAGAGTTCGTGCTGTGCGGGGGCTTGGTGTTGGGGTCCTTACTTTGACACAAGCCCAGTCCATGAACAGGGCGAGAAGGAGTTCATGGACCAAGAATTGGTTGCTCCAGCATGACCAATTCTGTCATATGCCTTTGCTCCGTGAGATCTGTGAGAATAATCCTGATGATTTCAGGAACTTTCTCCGGATGACAGACCCCGTATTTCACCATTTGTTGGCTTTGCTGACCCCTTATATTAGCAGGCAGAATACCTGCATGAGGCAAGCCATCACTCCGGAGCAGAGGCTAGTCGCCACCCTGCGGTACTTGACGACAGGGAGAAGCCTGCAGGACCTTAAGTTCTCAACAGGCATCTCCCCCCAAGCTCTGGGGATCATTATCCCAGAGACCTGTTCTGCCATCATCCAGGTCCTGCAGAAGGGTATATTAAGGTAAGATTTTTATCCTTTAACATCACATGTTATTGTATTTAATGTTTTCTAATATATTGTATTTCTTTCCTCATTACCTAATTACCATGATTGTAATATGCTGTGAATGTCCCCTTTGTCCTCATGCATGCTGTATTTTTTTTTTTTTTGGTCCTTCATACATATTTGCCTTCACTAACCTCCCCAGCATGCTCTCCTGGCCCTATATCCACCTCATCTACTCAATTAACAATGTATTTTGTCAGCTCCATAGTAGTGCTTTACCCTAAACACCCCCTAAAATGTTTAAAAATGTGATTTGTGCTTGAAATTCAGGCAGAGTGCCAGAGGTTTTTTTTTTTTTTTGGGCCCCAAATCATGAACCCTCCCTCCCCCCAACTGCTAACTCAGCTGATACCAATCCTCTATCTATCCTCAATCCTCTATCTGCTGACTTTGCCAAACCCATACACACTATACCCACCTCTTTTGTGGTCATATTTATGGATGAATTCCCCAAAGCATGTAGTGCAAGGGCCTGCCTGAATACTTTCAAATGGTATGGTAATGTTCAAAGTTTTTGTATCCTATTATTATCTTGATAGGTATGTAAAATGTAAAAATGTGCTAAAATGTGTACAGTGTGTATTTATATCTTTGTATTACTTACCTGTCCAGTGGGCTGCCAATAGTGTAAGTAAGGAGGGGCTGCCCAAAGTAATATACATTATTTATGCATTCATCTCTCAATGAAGTAGAGAGGGTTACCTGCCCAAAACATCTCCCCTCCCCTAAAATTTATAAAATGGCCCGGGGGGGGGGGGGGGATCTGATAGGTGGACCCTATACCTTTGTCTTTAAATACTCCCTAAAATAAATGTTATATTGATGTTGGCCAAGAATGTTTGTGTGTAATCTGCTTTCCATGTTTATGTGCAAAATGATTCATTTATTTTTCTTGTTTGACTCCACAGTTTCCTTCCAATCCACAGGAATGGCAGACTGTGGCCTTCCACTTTGCCCAGCAATTGCCCTTACTGCGGAGGGGCAATTGATGGGAAACACGTCCACATAGTCCCACCACCCATCTCGGGGTCATACTATTATAACTACAAGGGGTTCAATAGTATTGTGATGTTGGCGGTGGCGTCGGCTACTTACAAGTTCCTGTATGTGGACGTGGGGAAGAATGGCCGGACGTCAGATGGTGGAGTCATCACCCACACGGAGTTCTACAGGTGTCTCCAGAATGGCAGTTTGGGCTTGCCATCTCCAGAAGACAATGCGGAAGGATTCCAATTTGTCTTTGTTGCAGATGAAGCGTTTGCGCTGGGGGCCATCCTATACTGCCATTCCCTATGAGGACCCTCACCCTGGACCAGAGGGTTTTTAATTACTGGCTGGCCAGAGCCAGAAGAGTGGTGGAGAACACCTTTGGAATAATGGCCAGCCGGTTCCGCCTATTTCTTACACCCATACACATGGTGGAATATAAACTCAATCACATCATCCTGGCTTGCTCTGTTCTCTGCAACTTTTTAAGGAAAAATTCTTGGAACTATGCCGGCTCAGTTGGGCCTGAAGCAGGAATTAATCTAAATGAATCAACCCTGACGGCGCTTGAAGCTGGCCATCCTGGCTTGCCCCCCCAGAGCGTCCGTGAGGTCCATCTAAGATACATGGAATACTTTGCAGGTAGGGGGGCCATCAATATGCCAGACAATGTCTGAGACTTTTTTAATAAAAAAATATTTTAAACTGAGAAAATATTTGCTTAGATTTACTGCTTGGCTTTCTTTTAGCTGACCCTGACTGAAATTTGGGGAGTCCTGAAAATGGCATGATTGTGTAAAATTACAAAGCACTGTTGGGTGTTATTTACTAAAGGAAAATACACTTTGCACTAAAAGTGCACTTGAGACTGCACTGAAACTGCACTTGTAGTGCAAAGTGGATTTGCCTTTAGTAAATAACCCCCATTGTCACTGAAAACACCAACACAAAAAATGCTTTTGAGCATTGAAAGAAGAAGCCACACATTGTTGATTCTCAATCTTTATAATCAAAGCACAATCACATGTGCATTTATAAAAGGTTTTTTAAAACAAACCAACATGTTAGTTGTATAACATTTTTTTAGGTGACATTAAAAGTACAAATTTCCTTTTAAGGTAAAACAGGCATGTTTCAAACCAACAAGAAATACACAACTCTGGAACTTACAAAGTTCAACTTTTGTAGAAATTGAAGGCAATATCAGACATGAGTATTTATAAACTGTGTTTGATATTGCATTCAGCAGATGGGGTAAAGTCACCCCTGGAAAAGCCAAATTTTGAAGATGCACACAAATTGCCGAATGTCAACATGTGCTAGCTGCCATCATGGGGGATCAATGGACGTGTTTTGTGGGTGCAACCCCTTCCTCTCAGCTACTTTATTATTGAGGAAGGGGTTGCACCCACAAAACGTGTACATTGATCTCCCGTGATGGCAGATAGCACATGTTGACACATTGTGTGCATCTTCAAAATTTGCCTTTTCTAGAATATGTCAAAAAATTTTCAAAAAATTGTCAGAAAAACAAAGCAGAAATAAGTTAGGGATTTCTATGGGTTTTAAACTCTCCCTAAAACATCAATGATGTTCTTCATTTTGTTTTGGACATCATTGATGTTTTGCTTGATGTTTTCCAAGTCCCTATTACACCCCATGATCTCCCCGATCAGGATCTGGGCACTTTCACTGGTGAACTGACCTTCATCCACAACATCACGATCACCTAAAAGTATAGAAAAAAAAAACACCATGTATTATAAATATGCAGGCATCCATCTCTTACCTGAGCCTGTGGTTGCAGACACTCACCTGTTGTGGTGATAATTTCCACCACATCTCCCTCCTCCTCCTCTGGTTGGGTTTGGGGGATTTCACCTTCTTCCTGAGGTGAGGGGGTCTGTTGTCTCCTCTGATGAGTGGTGTTCTCCGAGTCTTTTCTCCCCTAAGTAATAAAAAAAAAGGTATACTTAGCACACAGATATTTGATGGCAGAAATAGGAATATGAAACATTGCTTGGAAGTGTGGTACAATTGTCTCTTTTGGCAGAGTTGCAAGATGAAGAAATATTTTTTTCCTTTGTCGAGCTTGAATACTTACCTGTTTTGTACAAGCTTCACAGATGGAGACACCCCTATAGTATACACTGGAGCACCTGTGTGGGTCCCTAATAAAAAGGGTGTTCTGGTGTCACACACTAGTGCTCCAGCGTCCAGATGTGTAAACAGCTGCTGAGTGTCCTCTCCTCACACAGAATCTAGTTTGCATTTCATTCTAGTTACAAACCCATCTAGACAATAAAATTATTTTAAGAGAAGTAGGCCAGAAAAAATGTATTGAAATGCATCTGGACAAAACATAGTGTTTTACTGGCCGAGCGAACAATGTTTCCTACGAACGAATAATGCGTTCATGAACATGAAAGTTGGCATTTTAAACTGTACAACAGTAAAGAAAAGCACATGGAGCAGCACGAACATAATGAGAATAAAGAATAGGAACACAGGACAACTACTTACTTTTTTGCAACACTCTCCTGATCCTTCTATACTGATCGTGCTCCCTTAATTTGAGGTCCGACCACCGCTTCTTCAGTTGATCCTTGGATCGTCGTATCCCAAAATGCCCGTGCAGACTCTTGACAACTTTCGCCATGATCTTGGCCTTTCTGACATTGGGGTTGGGGTAAGGTCCATACTTCCCATCATAGTTGGCCCTCTTCAGTATGTCGACCACCTCCACCATCTCAGGCCATATTTGAGGCCTTAAATCTTCTCCTCCGGGATCGTGATGTTTCTGGCTCCAGGCTTTCCTCCTCCTCGTTGCTGTAATTGGCACGCACCTGTTGTGTCTCCGCCATGTGCTCTTCCCCACTGCGCCGAACGAGAAGGGGCGGGGAATAGACTAGAAAGAACGTCAGGGGCGGGCGGAGTTTCACGCATGCGCAGTGTATATAAAGTGTGACACGCGTGCGTAGTACATACGATCTGTGAGCGGAGGAAGGAGTATAAGCATCGATCGTGATAACGAAGGTAACATTTAAACTTGGGCCTATACTGCTTAGAGATTGAAGCCTATATTGGGACAAGATTAGGAGACTTTAGCCTGACATTAGGGTTTGTCTTGTGTACTGCAGATAAAATGGATGGCTTCAATGACCACAACTTCCTCCCCCTGTTCATAGACAAGTACAGGTAGCTGCCCTGGCTGTGGCAGGTCAAACACCCGCATTATAATTATAAACAAAAGAGGCAGGCAGCACTGGAGAAACTGCTGGAGTTGGTGAAGCCGGTGGTCCCCACAGCAACCATCATCTATTTAAAAGCCAAAATTGGTGGCCTGAGGAGCACTTATCTTAGGGAGTGCAAGAAAGTCCAGGATTCCCAGAGATCCAGAGCTGCAGCAGATGACGTTTATGTCCCCAGGCTGTGGTACTATGAGAGACTTCGATTTCTGTCAGACCAGAATGAAGTCAGGGAATCCCTCTCAACCCTTCCTTCCACTATTCCTTCCACCCTATCTTCCACCCCAGCTGAGGCTTCTGATGTCCAACCTGGGACTTCCAGCCAGGAAGAAGTGGAGGAGCCCAGCTTGAGCCAGGTATAGCATTCTTCTACAGATTTCTGGTCAATAAATAAATGATGTTTCCTAGATGTTATTATTGATCACCAATTGCAGATTAAATAAAGGTGTTAACATATCAATAGACAGTAGTGGGCAAAAATAATTGGGACAAGAATGAAAAATGCTGGACTCAGAATGATAGTCTGTTATATTTGTTAACATTCAATTTGTAACAGTCATGAGGTGAAAATTGTGTGTGATTGATGAAGAAAAAAAACTAAAACTATGTCCCTTTTTCATACCTCAGCCAGGAGGAGGCTGTGAAATGTAGCACACAGGAGGAGGCTGTGGAATGTGGCACACAGGAGGAGGCGGGGGTTAGTGGCAGCTAGGAGGAGGCGGGGGTAAGTGGCAGCCAGGAGAAGGCCGGGCCCAGTAGGAGCCTCACTCAATCCCAGGTCCCTCCCCTCTGCCTTCCAACCAAAAGACCCAGGAAGGGGAGTAACGTGGAGGAGTCAGTGCTCAGGCTGATTCAGGAGGCTTCTGCGTCCCTCAGAACCACCCCCACTCGTGAAGAGGCCTTTGCCTGCATGGCTGCCACCAAACTGCAGGACATGGATGAGGGCCAACACCTCATGTGTGAGGAAATCATTTATAAAACATTAAAAAAGGGGTTGAGGGGCGAAATCACACCCAATACCCACCTGAGTGAGTTGCATCATCCTCCTCCTCCTCCTCCTGCCACAACTCCACCACCACAGACACAGCGTGGAAGGAAGCGTGGAAGGAAGACAAGAGAGTGATGACCTGGGTTCAGTCTGGTCTGACAAAAGATGCAGGCTCTTGTATGACCACAGCCTGAGGTCATCTGCTGCTGTTCATGATCTCTTGGACTTCTGGGCCAGATTGTACTCCCTTACATAAGGACTCCTCAGGCCACCAATTTTGTCTGGAAATAATTGATGTGTGCCCTGGGGGCCAAAGGCTTCGCCAATTTCTGCTGTTTCTCCAGTGTTGCCTCCCTCTTTCTTTGGTTATGACCCCTTAATACATTTTTGCTTTGTTTTATTATACTCGCCTATGTGTGTTTTCCTTCAAAAAGGACAGTTTGTTTGTGAGGAGGCAGGTACATTTCAAAAATACAATGTGAAATTAACAAGGGACACCAACACCAAGCAACCTCCTTGAGATTAAATAATACAAGATAATAATGGGGTTGTGGTAACTTGACACACAAAACACACCCAAAACTATTCTGTAGTTAAAAAAAAAAAACCCACAAGATCAGGATTTAAAAAAAAAAAAAAATGTTTTTTCTAAAAACATCAAAAACAAATATTTTTTTCGGTAGATGTGACAAATAAAAATATTATATTGATGAAATCACGAAAAATAATAAAGAAAGAAGTTTGTGAGAACTCTGTGTGAATATGAGCAGCAAAACAACTTCATTCTTCTAGCATTATAAAGAAGAGAGAGTGCGCTGCATTAAACAATTTAAAACATTGCAGCGTGACGAAAGTGCTATATCCATTACGAACGCTAATTTTACCAGACCGAGCAGTCCCGTCTCGGAATTTATTCTGAGCATGCGTGGCACTTTGTGTGTTGGAATTGGCCACACATGGTCAGAATTGACGCGATCGGATTTTGTTGTTGGAAAATTTTATAACCTGCTCTCAACCTTTGTGTGTCGGAAATTCCGATGGAAAAAGTCCGATGGAGCCCACAAATGGTCGTTTCCATCAACAGGCTCCGATCGCACATTTTCCGTCGGATAATCCGACCGTGTGTACAGGGCATAAAGCATAAAAGAAGAAGCAACCAAATTGAATTTCTTCAACAAATTTCTGACACAGCTCTATTTGGTGGTAGTTATAGTTGTCCAGGATCAGATTAGGAATAGTATTTGTGGTATGTTTACTTAGCAAAGGCCTTAGCATTTCAGAAGCGGTCCTTTGGTTGGTGTACTATAGGATAGCTGCTTTGTGTCTTGTCATACAGTAAGCCGACCATAGGACTCAAACGATCAAATAAGGTGCTACTCCTCAATTCATCAATATGTGCAACTGGACCACCACTGTACACTCCATTTCACAAAATGTAATAGATAAAGTTCGGGCAACACAGTAAAATAAGAATAAAAATGGCTTTATTAGAAATCCATCTAAACATAGAGGGGAAATCTGAAACAAAGCAAGGTTGGCACGTTTCATCCACTTTCCAGGCCTTAGTTTTCCTTAGTTGTTGCCAATTTTTGCCCCATGGTAATTCCACTTTCCGGGCCTTAGTTTTCCTTAGTTGTTGCCAATTTTTGCCCCATGGTGAACCTCCAACCCAGATTAAGTTGCCTGGTTGCTTCTGCTTTCATGTTTTCATCTTTGGTAATGTGCAGTCTAGTAGCGCCAAATACAAAGATTTGAAGAACAGAAGTTTAGATTTTTCATTGTTTTTTTTTAATTAAATATACTGTGTATATATATATATATATATATATATATATATATATATATATATATATATATATATTTGTGGCTTATAAGTTTGTTCACTCTGCCACAAGTGCTATGTACAGTAAAAATGGTTCTTAGCCATTTGAACAGCTGATTTTAAAGCTTTTGAAACAGTCCTGTGGTTGAGTAGTAGATAAAGGTCTGGCAACATGGTAAAATAAGATTTAAAATCCAGAGAATCTTTATTAGCAATCCATCAAAACATAGAGGGGGAATCCGATAAAAAGGTTGACGTGTTTTTGCCCCTTCCTATGCCTTAGTTGTAACAAATTGCTGCATAGAACAGATTCAACAAATAAGCAACACCTTGTACTGAGGGGGGGACTGAGCAAGGGAATTACCCATTTACATCCACTCCACATATGGACAGGGAGGAGCACACAAAATAAAATATCACAAAAGAGAAACACAGACATATCTTGTTCCTATATAATAAAAAAACAAAAAAAGTATACAAAGAGTTAAGTACTTACATTGCCTCCATGTTGCTCCCTAAAATGCTGAGAGGCATTGGAAGTAGATTTAGCATTTAAGTTACTAGAGTCATAGTAGTGTTCACATATTCTAATTCTGAGGGGCTGTGTAGTGCAGCCTACATAATGTAGATGGCATGAAGTTCAGGCTATTATTAAAACAACAAAACTTATATTATAGATGACCTAAGGTCAACTGAAACGTGTCAGCATGTATATATTTAAAGCGGAACCTCAGCCTCCCCCCTCATTTTTTTTTAAACCCCTGCTTACCGTAGGTTGTCTTCTGCACAGATCAGATACTCACCCACCCAGCCGATCCAGCGTTGTCCCGCTGAGATGATCCAAATCTGTTTTGCCTCTGCCGAGTCCCGATGTTCAGGTGTGATGTCACTGGTAGACGATGGAAGCTTTTCCGGGTTCAGCAGACCAGCCTACCAATGACGTGACACGTGACCCCCCTCCCCATCCTCCTTTACTGAATTGAGGGACAATGCCTCCTGGGATATGTGACATGCATATCCCAGAAGGCAAAGGGTGCACATTTCCCCAGGGAGACACTTTAAAAAAAAAGGCAAAAAGAAAAAAAGACAGCGCTATTTAGGCATATGAGGGGTGATGAGAAGGGACAAGTGCTGAAATGGTGAAGAGCTAAGTGAATAAAACAATACAAAATCTAAAACTTCTGTTCTTCAAACCTTTGCATTTGCTACACTGCACTTTACCAACGACGAAGACATAAAAGCATAAGCAACCAGACTTCTGAATCTGGGTTGTAGGATTACCATGAGGCAAACAGTGGTAACACAAGGACAGGGTCTGGACTGAATGCAAGGTGAAACACAAAAACACATTTGCATTTAGCAAATTCGGCAGTGCCGGTGCAGAACCCACATGCCTCCATAGCCTCAGGAATATCTGGGCAATAGGCAAGTGAGAGAAGGTGTGAAAGCAGAGCCTGAGAAGCATAAAACTAGAATAAACAGACAAAATAACATAAGAAGTGGTCAGGCACAAAGAAATGAAAAGATCCTGAATTAAATATAAATAGAAGCACACAACTAACTTCACTTAGCCATTCTAATATATAATATCTTGGCTTCCTACAAGACATTGCTTTAAACATGAGTCTAGTGCACAAAGTGTCTGTACTTCACGGTTCATGTATACCGCATGTAAAACATATAAATAGAATCCAACAAAGGTGACTTACAGCTATGCATCACTAGTTTAATGTCATTCCTCAAAATACATTTAAAACAAGGTTGATTTTTTTTGTACTACTTCATTTTGGTCATACCAGATGCCACTCAGAAATTGTGATGTGCATTGATCTAAGCCGCCATTCAAGACCAACTGTATATTTTTATTCATTTCTGTTTAATAGGACAAAAATCACTGGGCTGAAGTATAAGAAATTAAAATAAAAATTAAGCCCATCCATCATTTTCCGTGAAGCATGAACAAAAAAAGGAGGAAATTAAATATACATGATAGGATTCTCTTTAAATTGCTTTGCATTCATGCATCATGTGAACTTATTTTTAGAACAACATTGTACAGATTTCCATAACCTTTGTTAAGGTTCACACTATACATTATGGTTACATAATAAGAATTATATTACATGGTGTATGAAAGATATCTTTGGGAAATGTACTATTTTAAATTTTTGTAATGCTGCTTAAAAAAGGAACATTTTAGGTACCCAGCTAAGCACTGAATACATCAAAATTGCTATATAATGTAACAAAAAATGTCATTTTAAATTAAGCTAAATGTTGTGATTAAAATAGAAAAAGAAAAAACAAACATGTTATACTTATCAGAACTGTGCAATGGTTTTGTACAGAGCAGCCTCCATCCTCTTCTTTTTGGGTCCCCCGCCGGCGGTCCTGGTTCCTCCCCCCTGCCGAGTGCCCCCCCTGCCGAGTGCCCCTTATGCTGCACTCTTGCTATGGGGGCACTCAAGCAGGCTCACTCCCGAGCCATGCTCCTGTGAATGGACATTGTCCATTCACACACAGAGTGGGGTTCGGCCCCCGCTCCCTCTTTCTATCCTCATTGGCTTACTGGTTGAGATAGACAGCAGCAGGAGCCAATGGCTCCTGCTGCTGTGTGAGCCAATGAGAAGTGAGAGACCCATGAGAACCGCTGCTCCCATGCACATTGCTGGATCGAGATGGGACTCAGGTAAGTATAAGGGGAGGCCTCTATGTTAACCGGTGCTCAGCTCTCTCTTACCCCAACTCATTGTTTCTTATTTGCTCCAATTTTAGAAGCTACCACATTACAGATGAGACTAATCCCCACAATCTGTGTAACTATTCATTAGGTGGTCGCTTTACATTGGAGATCTTCCTCGGTTCCACTCTCCCAGGTTAAACTACGAGTAGAATTCATAGATAGAGTGGAAAGATTCTTTCACACCTTATACCACACTATACCTTACTATGAGTGTAAATGGTCACCTTGGTTTGATCACTGAACTATCTTTGGGTGATTTATTCCTAAGGTTTATAAATGTATATATATTGATCTATTAATGTTGATGTCTTCTCTTTTTCCGTTTCTGAAATAATGGCATTATTAGTCCCACATTTGTCCCTTGATAATTTCAAACTTTTCCTGGATTGGGCTATTTAGCCATGTATTACATTTCTTGCCATTTTCTGTAATGATATGATTTTTATCACTTTAAACCCTACGACTAAGGTCAAAACAAACCTTTTTGCCCAAACTCAATTCAGCAACTTTGACATGTATTAGTAAAACTGTACATATCATTGCAAATGCATACTGCATACAAGTTGATTATACCTTGCTTTTTTCAGGTCAGATTGGGCTTTCATTTGGTGATTAATGTCAATGGATGTCTCCTGACTTTTTTATTATCAAACTGGCCTAAAATAGTAAAAAGAAAAGATTTGTAAATGTTAGGTATTTAACCCACCACCATATTAACTTCTTGCCGACCTGACCATGTACATTTACTGCGGGCGGTGATTCCCCTGCGCAGAATCACATACAGGTGCGTGATTCTGCACTTCCAGGTCTGGGGCGCACATGCGCGCCGACGCGACCCGCTCCTGCTGTGATTGGACACAACAGGAGGCAATCAGTGGGTCTGGCGGACTCGATCAGCGATCATTTGGGAGAGGTGGAGAACAGCAGTCTGCCTATGTAAACAAGGCAGATCACCGTTATTTTAGACGGGGAAGTAGAGATCCCGTGTTTCTGCTAAGCAGGAACACCGATCTCTGCCTTCTCACAGCAAAAACACACCCCCCACAGTTAGTATTCACTCCCTAGAGACACATTTCACCCTTTGATCACCCCTGATGTTAACCCCTTCCCTGCCAGCGTCATTAGTACAGTGACAGTGCATATTTATAGCACTGATCACATTATTGGTGTCACTGTTTCTCCAAAAAAGTGTCAAAAATGTCACTTAGTGTCCGATTTGTCCACCGCCATGTCGCAGTCCCGCTATAAGTCTCTGATCGCTGCCATTCCTAGTAAAAATAAGTAAATAAAAAATGTGTAAAACTATCCCATAGTTTGTAGACACTATAACTTTTGCACAAATCAATCAATATACGCTTATTGGGATTTTTTTTTTTTTTTTTTACCGAAAATATGTACAGTTGTATGCAAAAGTTTAGGAACCCCTGACAATTTCCATGATTGTCATTTATAAATATTTGGGTGTTTGGATCAGCAATTTCATTTTGATCTATCAAATAACTGAAGAACACAGTAATATTTCAGTAGTGAAATGAGGTTTATTGGATTAACAGAAAATGCGCAATATGCATCAAAACAAAATTAGACAGGTGCATAAATTTGGGCACCCTTGTCATTTTGTTGATTTGAATACCTGTAACTACTTAGCACTGATTAATTGGAACACACAATTGGTTTGGTGAGCTCATTAAGACTTGAACTTCATAGACAGGGACATCCAATCATGAGAAAGGGTATTTAATGTGGCCAATTGCAAGTTGTTGTTCTCTTTGACTCTCCTCTGAAGAGTGGCAACATGAGGGCCTCAAAACAACTCTCAAATGACCTGAAAACAAAGATTGTTTTACATTATGGTTTAGGGGAAGGCTACAAAAAGTTATTGCAGAGATATAAGCTGTCAGTGTCCACTGTGAGGAACATAGTGAGGAAATGGAAGACCACAGGCACAGTTCTTGTTAAGGTCAGAAGTGGCAGGCAACATAAAATATTTGAGAGGCAAAGGCGAAGGATGGTGAGAACGGTCAAAATCAGCCCACGGACCACCTCCAAAGACCTACAACATCAACTTGCTGCAGATGGTGTCACTGTTCATCCTTCAACAATTTGGCGCACTTTGCACAGGGAGAAGCTGTATGGGAGAGTGATGCGAAAGAAGCCTTTTCTGCACAAGCCACAAACAGAGTCGCTTCAAGTATGCAAACGCAGATTTGAACAAGCCAGCTTCATTTTGGAATAAGGTGCTGTGGACTGATGAAACAAAGATTGAGTTATTTGATCATAACAAGGGGCGTTATGCATGGCGGCAAAAGAACACAGCATTCCAAGAAAAACACTTGTTACCCACAGTAAAATTTTGTGGAGGTTCCATCATGCTGTGGGGCTGTGTGGCCATTGCTGGTACTGGGAATCTGGTTAAAGTTGAGGGTCGCATGGATTCCACTCAGTATCAGCAGATTCTTGAGAATAATGTTGAGGAATCAGTCACAAAGTTAAAGGTACGCCTGGGCTGGATATTTCAACAAGACAACGACCCGAAAACTACTCAAAATGTACTCGGGCATTTATGCAGAAGAACAAGTAGAGTGTTCTGGAATGGCGATCCCAGTCCGCAGACCTGAATATCATTGAACATCTGTGGGGTGATTTGAAGGGGGCTGTCCATACTCGGCAACCATCAAACCTAACTGGAGATGTTTTGTAAGGGGAATGGTCCAAAAATACATTCATCCAGAATCCAGACACTCATTACAGGCTATAGGAAGCATCTAGAGACTGTTATTTCTGCTAAAGGAGGCTCTACTAAATATTGATGTGATTTTTCTGTTGGGGTGCCCAAATTTATGCACCTGTCTAATTTCGTTTTGATGCATATTGCGCATTTTCTGTTAATCCAATAAACCTCATTTCACTACTGAAATATTACTGTGTCCTTCAGTTATTTGATAGATCAAAATGAAATTGCTGATCCAAACACCCAAATATTTTTAACTGAGAATCATGGAAATTATCAGGGGTTCCTAAACTTTTACATACAACTGTAGCAGAATAAATATTGGCCTAAATTGCTGAAGAAATTCGTTTTTTTTTTACATTTTTTTTTATTGGATGTGTTTTATAGCAGAAAGTAAGAAATATTGTTTTTTTTCAAAATTGTTGTTTTTGTTTATAGCGCAAAAAATAAAAAAAACGCAGAGGTGATCCAATACCACCAAAACAAATCTCTATTTGTGGAAAAAAAAGGACAATTTTATTTGGGTACAGCGTCGCACTACAGTAAAAAAAAAAAAAAATGGCCTGGTCATAAGGGGTGTAAATCTTAAGGCTGAAGTGGTTAAAGACAATGCAGGATGCTGCAATGCTGGAATGAGCTAAAGGTAGGAGACATGTGCCACTGGAGAACTACAGACCTCTTCCATTTTAGGGGCTTTTTATTATTATTATTGTCTACTGACTAGACTAGGTTACTTTAGAGGATTTGTATAGTGGCATAATCAATTCTTTGATTTATTATGGTCAAGAAGACTAAAAAAAAAAATGACTTACTTTAAGCTGAATGCAGTAAACTGAAAAACTGAATAGCAGGTTGCTGAAGGTTACTGAACTTTACATATCATCAGTTTTCTTTTCTTAGCTTGACTGAATAAGCCTGCATGTGTTGTATATTACTGTGGTATTAGTCTATTTCCAAGAGGAATGTGACTCATTCACCTTATTATATAAAACAATGATCTTGCGTCGCACTATATTAAAAATGCATCTGCTTAATATTACTGCAACAGTTTACACAGCAGTCACACCGCAATTCATCCTTACCATTGCAGGTTCTAAGATAATGTTCTCATGAAGTCAAGCAAGACGGGGCTCAGCCAAGCATAAAATCAGTTATTTCCAACCAGTTCCATTCTGACTGCAGGAACGAGCTGTATTTGTACGCTCAAGTTACCATCCTGTTTCACAAGGCAGAAATAGATCCATATAATGAAAATTAGCAAATCACTTCGATAGCCGGTAAGACAGGGGAAATACAACACAGCCCTCAATGTACTAGGTTATGATATGCAGGACAAGGTGTACAAGCTGTCGCTCATAATCAAAATGTAATGTTCTGGCCTAATGGAGCTCTGAGTCTCTACAAATCCAGAATTCAGTGCATTTCTGTGCAGTTTGTACACTGAGCTAAAGAGAAAGTTGAACAAGGCCTTCATTATTATTATTATACAGGATTTATATAGTGCCAACAGTTTACGTAGCGCTTTACAACTTGTGTGATATTGTTTACCTGAAAGTCATTTTTTGACTTTGTTTTCATGATTGTATATGCTTTCTGTGCCATAAATTCATATTTTTACATACAGGTTTGAATATTATTTTCTACCAGCTCTATAATGGTCGGAGCTGTAGATCAATGAAGTGATTTCAGCAAAATTCATTTTGATATGAATTTACCTATTTTGCCTTTACTGAATTTCTTCAAAAAAAGCCTCAATTTTCTTAGAAAAAAAATGATCTCATGGATTGGTTTTCTAACAAAGCAATGTAGATCACTTTGCTAAGACTGACCTAGTATTTAATATCGCTGTTAAAAAAAAAAAAAAAAATCTCTGTCACTGAGAGCTGTCACATCAGGAACACTAAAAATAAATATACTGAAAAAGAAAGCACCCAGTGCCAAAAAATAATACAAGTTAAATTAAAAATGTAAAATAAAGCATCATGTTCCCAGCTAATAAAAGGTTATTTTTTGGTACAAGAAAAGATCTGGGATTGTTAAAAGGAACTTGCCTATTCTTCTAGAGCCACTCAAAGCTCATTGCCTCCATTTAAAACCATCAAAAACCAAATTCAATATGCCACTGGTTGTATTTTGACAATGTACTTTGCTAAACACAGCCTCTCTTTAAATGTCTGGCCACTCTGTTTTTAAACATCAGTCCCTAATATCCAAAACCTAACCAGTCATTCTTGGATCTTCAGTCACACCTGCTCCCAACTACAGGAGGTTGTTAATCAGCCTTCTCATCCATCCTCTAAATTTCAGCCACACATTCATAACTCAATCATTTGTTGGTCAAACCCTTACATGTCCCCCTCATGAATCTTTTGAACCTTGATTATGCTTTAAACCCTAGTCACTTGTCCACCTCACCCAACCTCCAAATCTTAATTATTTATCAGTCCTTTTCTCCTCAGTTTTCCACCAAATTTCATTCACCCTCTTCAGTTGTCCTCCAGATCTTGATTTTTTTGTCTTTACTCATCCCTCACACTTGATATCCTTGTTCAGCAGACTCAGATGATGGGCATCACTCATTATCCTCACGTGTCACTACTCAACATCATGCCCCATCAACCTCAGTGATCATTCTCACTAGCCAATTTTAGCAACAATAATCACACCAAAAAGCTACAGTAATCAGTTTAACTAGTCATCTTTGACCATCCGTTTCACTCATCAGCAATCATTAGTCTCGCTAATCATTTTCAGTCTCACTTGTAATCTTCAGTCATCAGTCTCACAATTCTGCTTTAGTCATCACCCTTAAACTCCAGTTTAGATTTAGATGTAGAGTAAGGAGCATGTTGAGATATTTTATGTTCTCAATAGACACCTTATGCCAGATCCTTTAATTTGAAATGAAACAGTGGTTTCAACTTATTGAAATTATTTTCAAAGTCCCACATTGTGTCTACTGGGGGCCACTTCTAACCCCAGAAAATGGCTCTTAAGCATTTCCTGAAGTATTGAGCTGCTAAATTATATTAGAAAGCATAGCTTTTTTCATCTGGAGAACAGCTGGGACCTTGTTCAATTACATTTTGTTAAACTACAGAGGGACAGAGCTGTCCTAATGCATGGGCACCCCTGGGCAGTGCCCGGGGGCGTCAGGTGCATGGAGACCCCATGATAATCTTGCATTGCATCATACTTGCCAGGTGTCCTGGATTTGCTGGGACAATCATGCATGACTAAACTGTCCCAGGATGGCTGTGTCCTGGGAAGCATCCCAGAACCTGTACTATGCCATCCTGATCCCTCTTGTACTGTGCCCTTCTGATCCCCCTGTACTGTGCCCTACTGTTTTCCCTCTGTACTGTACCCTTTGTGTTGATTAGCCTTTGATGTATGACGTGTTTTTTTTTTTTTTTGTTTAAAATCAATTTTAAAGTACTAAAGAATATATGTTTAATTGTATCAACTATTTATACTTAAATTTTTGAGAGTAGGTGCGTAAATTTGGGCAGGTTGGTAGGGTTTCCAGTGCATTACGTTGCCCAGGGTTCCATGATGGTATTAAGATGGCCCTGCTGAGGGATGCAAAGAATGAACAAAAGGGCCGTGTTTATTGTTTTCTATTTTAACTCTATGGACAATTATGTGTCCTGCCCTAAGATTTGCACTGATATTTGGAAATGTGCACACAGTCACTAAAGTGCACTAAGTAGGAGGCACAAGCATAAAAAGAAGCTCTGCTTTTTTAAAACATAAGTAAATCAGGCTATTATTTTAGGCAAACTGGCCTTATTCACATATCTCAAAAAATGTTTCTATACAATCTAGGATTTGTTTGACATCCATCATGTTGTTCACTTCTTTCTTTCTGGACCGCAGTCGATCAAAATCCCCAGGATCAGGGGAGTTGTAGGATTTTAGCACAGATTTTGTATAAGCTCTTCTAAAGAAAGAATGACAAACTGCTAAAGCAGCTTTTCTCAACCTTTTTACCACAGAGGAACCCTTGAAATAACTTTCAGATCTCAGGAAACCCCTGCTAATAATTATTATACATAATGAGTACATTAATGTGAGCAATATGTTGAGATATTAAAAAATATAAAATAATGTGGCACCAAGGACTACTTTGTATGTGGAAATTATTTTCAGTGAAAATACTGAGATGAAAAAAATAACAATGAGTAGAAAAGAAATGCAGACAGTGAAACTGTAATGTTCTTTCATATTGGCAGACATTGTAGAAATGTATCTTTACTGAAGGTCACTGGAAAAGCGCATCATTAGATTAGCTGTGGCAACAGGGGCCCCCCAGGTAAAAATCATGGGGCCCTGTACAGCCTACCTGACTGGGCCCCACCAATACATATCTCTGCCATGCTTTTTTTACTGCCCCCCAACCACTCCCCCTTTTGCTGCCAGTGGAGGGGGAGTACATATGCTGCGGCTATGATGCTTTTTATTTATCCCCGCTGTCACATTCATGCAGGGCTTTACAGGTCTCCTTCACACGGCGGTTTAGTTGCATCAACTGGATTCTAGCAGCAAGAATCAGCAGATTCTTGTGGCTGGAATCACGAGTGCATGCAAATAGTAGTAGCCATTTAGCATGTACAAACCATGCACGCCAAGTGGTTACTTGTGCTTAGGAGTTTGGATGTAGTCAGATGCATTCAGGCTCAGACACTTGTCCCTAACCACAGGTACCCACTTTGTGTGTGTGACTACATGAGAACAGTGATGGCCGCTGTCAGCCTGTAAATGCTTTATACAGGCCACTGCTATTTGCATGTCATTCCAAAGAAGAAGTCTGCTGACTCTTGCTGCTGGAAACTGATGGATGCAGCTAAATGATTGTGTGAAGGGGGTCCTAAAAACCCCTAACAAATGTGACAGTAGATATAATTTTTGCCATGCAAAAAGCATTGTGACCACAGCATATGTACTCCCCCCTCCGCTGCCATTGCAGTGAAAGGGAGAACATTTGGCAGGGAAGGGGGGGCACACAGGCTAGTTAGCAAAACTGCACAAGCACCTTTTTCTGATAAGCATTAACCTATCCAGACTCTTCATGTACACTATATTACCAAAAGCATTGGGATGCCTGCATTTACACGCACATGAACTTTAATGGCACCCCAGTCTTAGTCCGTAGGGTTCAATATTGAGTTGGCCCACCCTTTGCAGATATAACATCTTCAACTCTTCTGGGAAGGCTGCCCACAAGGTTTAGGAGTGTGTTTATGGGAATGTTTGACCATTCTTCCAGAAGCCCATTTGTGAGGTCAGGCCCTGATGTTGGACGAGAAGGCCTGGCTCGCAGTCTCCACTCTTATTCATCACAAAGGTGTTCTATTGGGTTGAGCTGCAGACCAGTCAAGTTCCTCCACCCCAAACTCGCACATCCATGTCTTTATGCACCTTGCTTTGTGCACTGGTCCAAATCATTTACTGGAGGGGGATTATGGTGTGGGGTTGTTTTTCAGGGGTTGGGCTTGGCCCCTTAGTTCCAGTGAAGGGATCTCCTAAGGTGTCAGCATGCCAAGACATTTTGAAAATTTCATGTTCCCTACTTTGTGGGAACAGTTTGGGGATGGCCCCTTCCTGTTCTAACATTATTGCGCAACAGTGCACAAACAAGGTCCATAAAGACATGGATGAGCGATTTTGGGGTGGAGGAACTTGACTGGCCTGCACAGTCAACACCTTAGAACACCTTTGGGATAAATTAGAGCAGAGACTGCGAGGCAGGCCTTCTCGTCTACATTAGTGCCTAAACTTACAAATGGGCTTCAGGAAGAATGGTCAAACATTCCCATATGCACACTCCTAAACCTTGTGGACAGTCTTCCCAGAAGATTTAGAGGGGGAGTATAGTGGCGTTTTGAAAGAGATGGATGAGTGGGAAACAAAATTATAGGTAAAAGTGGTTATGATAATAAAATCCAGTGGTTAGGGGTGGCTTGGACCCTGGAAAAGTTCAGTTCAGGCTTGAATGGGTTAGGAACAAGTTTGATGGGTTAAAGATGTATATAGCGCTCTAGAGGTGCAGCCAGCTGTAGAAGAGGAAGCAGCGCTGTAGATATATAATGTGGAGAACAGTGGCACTCATCTGAGTGCAGTATATTAACCTCCCTGGCGGTATGATTATTTCTGATTTTAGGTGCTGAAAGCGGTACAATTATTTTGCACAGAAATTTGGCGTTTTATATTGTAGGCCTGTAATTCTTAGGAATAGTTCACTTGAATCTGTCCAAACAAGAGTCTAGTAGACATCCCGGGTATGATAAAGTTTGAAAAACGAAATAAAAAATTATAATATAATAAATAACTATAAATAATTATAACAAATAATAATATAATAATAATAAAAATTATTCAATAATGTAATCAAATCAAAAACACTGAAATTTGCTCAGTTGCAGAATTTTAGCTTTTGTTACTTTTAGTGTTTGATGACGGATCTCCTCACAAATCACTATCGCTCAATTCTGCGAGTGATTCTAATTTATTATCGCTTTTTTCTAGCTGCTCTAAAACCACTTTTGATGTAAAGAGACAGTTTTGGTTGCTATGGACAATCTCCAGTTTCCTGGCAGAAAGAACAGTTTTATATATATAAAACTGCATGCAGGACACTGGACAGACCACTAGGGACAAAGGGGATGTGTAGTTATTTGATACAGTACTGTAATCTGTAAGATTACAGTATGCTGTATCTATACTGTGTGTTTCACTTTTGAATTTACCGCCGAACTCCGTCCCCGTGCGTCGCAACGCTCGCAGGGAACGGAGCTCGGCACTGTGAATCGAGCGAGACACAGCGGCTCGCCGATCACAGCGGGGAGACATCGCAGGAACCAGGGGACAAGGTAAGTATGCTCTTCCTGGATCCTGCGATGCAAGCCCGAGTCTGGCTCGGGGTTACCGCTTTTGGTATGAAAAATCCAACCCGAGCCAGACTCGGGAATACCGCCAGGGGGGTTAAAACAATTAATGATGAGTTTATTAAGATAAAAATTAAAATAAGAATTAACTCACAGGGTAAGGGTTAAAAAGGACAGTCACAAGGGGAGGTTCGCTGTGTGATCACAGCCTGAAGAAGGAGCATGCATGATCTGAACGTGTGCCTACCGGCCCTGTGTCCCACATCCACTGACGTCACAGCCGACGGGGAGATGACTGCCAGCTTGGCGCAGAGCCTTGGAAACCCCTGCAGCTAGCGAGACAGCAGCAGCAACCCACACCGCCGGTTATGTGGATCAGGACTACACAGCAGCCTTCCCTTGTGACTAGCCGTTTTAACCCTTACCCTGTGAGTTAATTCTTATTTTAATTTTTTTACCTTATTAAACTCATCATTAATCGTTTTAATATACTGCACTCAGACGAGCCCTGCTGTTCTCCACGTTAAATATTCCCAGAGTCAAAGCTGTTATAGCTGCAAAGGGTGGGCCAACACAATATTGAACCCTACGGACTAGGACTGGGATGCCATTAAAGTTCATGTGCATGTAAAGGCAGGCATCCCAATATTTTTGGTGATATAGTGTATATACATTAAGACACAGCACACAAGACTATCATTCATGTGTCTGCACTTGTAAAGCTACAGTGGGTATAGAAAAGAATCACCCCCCTTTAAAATAATCACATTTTTCCCACTGGGTTGACGGTAACATTGTCACTCTGGACTCACTAATGCAAAACTCAGTATTTTGCACCTTCTCCTCCCTCCAGTCTAAACATGCTTTGCCCAGAACTGATTTCTACAAGTACTTGCAGGTCAGGCATTTCTTTGCCACTCAATTCCCCCTAGATGGGCCCTGCACGGGCTCTACTTTTGAGCATATGTGCATGACCTCCTCCAGGGAAAGGGTACAATTTCTATTATGTACAGGTACCTCAATGGGATGAATCTCCTTGCTAAGTCTTCAGCAATGTTGAGTTGGGAGGAGGAGACAGGTCAGGAAATCTCCCCAGAAAATTGGGTGGACATGCTCACTAATATGCACAAGTGCACGGAATCCAGAGCAGTAAAGGAAACGGTAGTTAAGCTCTACACTGGGTGGTATTACACACCCTCAAAACTGCACAGGTTTTACCCCACGGTCTCAGAGTCCTGTTTCAGAGCATGCCCTGATAGAGGCACTCACTTGCACATTTTCTGGAGCTGTGGGGCGATCAAATCCATCTGGCAAAAGGTGTCCTCTAAGGTTGCTTATATCACGGGGATGCAACTGACCTTGACATACCAAATGTGCCTTCTTTTTGCTGACCTACCAGGGGTCTCCCCTCCTGAACAGAAACTTGCCCATACCTTGTTCAGTGCAGTCCACTGGGCAATTGCATTGCACTGGCGTACCCCCAGGGTCCTTAGTGGGATCAGATTTTGAGACGTGTGGCTGCCATTCAACTCATGGAAAGGGTTCATCATACAATTATGGACACTCTGCCAATTTACAATCGGAAATGGGAGCCTTGGTCAACCTATGGCTTTATGAGGGTATATAGACTTATGGCTTATGAGATACTAGCAATCCAGTAACTTTTGCTTTGGTACCTTATATGTATATAAGTTATGTCATGTTTGATTTAGTTCCAGAGTTTTCATACTCTAATACATTCTTGGCTATGGATAACCGAATCTTGCACTTTACCTTTCGGCTAAGTCTTGACTAAGACCAAAGTTCAAAGTAATAGCAATACATAGATCGTTCTCATGGAAGAACCCCCTGATGAGCCGCTGGCCATATTTTGGAATGCTTTCTAATATCCTTAAGACGTTTGTACTGTTATGACCTTTGATGTGTACAAGATATGGTATGTTGTTTCCTTGTTATATTTTTTGATTCTACAATAAAAGAAATCATTGGTAATAAAAAAAATAATAATAATCACATTTTGTTGCTTTGCCGCCTGAAATGAAGACAGACACAATTTTTGCTTTATCCAACTGTATTTACTCAGTGCAACTTTTAACATCAAAGTGAAAGATATAACACCAACATGTCAGAAAAGAAAATTCAAATACAGAATCGTTGAGTTGGAAAAAGGATCACCCCCTTGTATCAGTATTTTGTTGAACCACCTTTTGCTTTAATTACAGCCTTTAGTTTGTTGGGACATCTCTACTAACTTTGCACATCTAGACTTTGCAATATTTGCCCACTCTTCTTTGCAGAGCTGCTCAAGTTTAGTCAAATTTGATGGTGGCCGCTTGTGGACTGCAGTCTTCAAGTCATTCCACGCATTTTCAATGGGGTTTAAGTCTGGGCTCTGACTAGGCCATGCAAAGATTTTCACCTTTTTCTCCTTCAAGCACTGTGAGGTCATTTTTACTGTGTGCTTTGGGTCATTGTCATTTTGGAAGGTAAACCTTCTTCCCATTGACAACTTTCTGGCAGAGGGCAGCAGATTTTCCTCAAGAATTTGATGGCATTTTGCACCTTTCATTTTTCCTTCTATCCTGACAAGTGCTCCAGTCTCTGCTGCAGAGAAACACCCCCATAACACCATATTGCCACCTCCATGCTTTACTGTAAGAATGGTGTTCTTTGGATGGTGAGCTGTATTGGATTTTCGCCAGACATATCATTTGGTGCTGAGGCCAAATAATTAAATTTTAGTCTCATCTGACCATAACATCTTTTTTCATGTGGCCTCAGAATCTTCAAGGTGCATTTTGGCAAAGCTCAGTCGTGACTAGATGTGGCCTTTCTTGAGGAGTGGCTTTTTTCTTGCAACCCTCCCATACAAGCCACATTTGTGGAGAATTTGTGATATTGTTGTCACGTGCTCACAATGACCACTCTTTATCATAAATTCCTGCAACTGCCTCACAGTTGCTGTAGGCCTCTTGGTAGCCTCTCTGACCAGTTTCCTCCTGGCTCTCCCATCCAGTTTGGAGCGACATCCTAGTCCAGGGAGGGTCTGTGTTGTACCAAATACCTTCCACTTCTTCTTTTCAATATTTTTTTTTTTCAGAACATTTTGAACAAGTACGAAATCAGCATTTGCCATTGCAACAAAGAGTAATTGCTCATTATAATACCGGATATGATTTGTTTATGTTGCAGAAGAGTATATGTTGATATTAAACTTAGTATATCATCATCCACATATTAGTCTTATGTGATAAAATCAAAACTAAAAAATGAAACCATAAAGAAACACTATATATCTTATAGAATATATAAGAAGCATCAAGCGATGATATTACCCAATATTCCCTCCCCTCTCATCCCAGTAGAGATATACAAAACTTGGGAGAGAAATGCATACATGATATACTCAAAATTCCGGGGTTACCCTTCTCGCTCTCGGTACTTGTCAGACGGATCTATGTCAATAACAGGGAAAACATTAAGAGGTGAACCTCCTCCCCCCTCTAATACATCTGCTTGATGCAACATACAAACTTAAAGTGGTTGTTAACCCACTTATATAAAAACATCCCATCTGCACTGTAATAAACCAGTAAATGTCCCTGTGCCTGCTGTGTTAGGTAAAAAATATGCTTATCTGTATGTAAAACAGCATGGCTCCCAGTGCTCAGCTGCCTCTTTGGGGTCTCCTCTCTTTCCGACTTACAGCTCTAGTGGGCGGGGCCGAGTGCTCTCACTGACATCAGCTGGGGAGGAGAGGAGAGAGTGAAAGCCGAGTCAGCTGAGCACTGGGAGCCGTGCTATTATGTATACAGATAAGGGTCCGCAGGCAGCAGCGGACCCTGCAAGGACCACTCATGGACACCAGTACTCACAGACACCTTGTAGATCCTTGATTGTACATTTGTGGTCAGTATAGTACTCCCTTAAATGTTAGTTATTGGTGTGGGTGAGTGACCACAACTTTACAGCACCGCATCCCTTGATATAGGAAGCTTGGAAAAAGGGTATTGAGATCCCAATACATTTTTTCCATAGTACTCCCTTACATGTGTAGTCAGTTTAGTGCCACTTTACATTGGTGGTCAGTGTGGTGTGGTGTCCACTTTCATTGGTAACTAGTGTTGTGCTCCCTTACAATGGTGGTCAGTGTAGTCCCCTTTACCTTAGTAGCCATTTTAATGCCACCTTACTTTGGTTGTCATTGTGGTACACCCTTACATTGATAGTCAGTGTAGGGCCTCCTTAAATTGGCAGTCCTTGAAGTCCACCCTTAAATCAGTGGTCAGTGTAATGTTCTCACATTGGTGGTCAATGTAGTGCCCCCTTACATTGGTGGTCATTGACATGCCTCCTTACATTGGTGGTCATTGACATGCCTCCTTACATTGGTGGTCAGTGTAGTGCCCCTTATATTGATGATTTGAAAAAAGAATGTCCTCCCTTACAGTAACTTAAAAAGATAATTGGTGTCCGCGGTTACTTATCTGAGAGACAAAAAATGTTCATTGCTCATGCAACCTCTTGCAACCTCTGGAGGAACCCTGGGGTTCCATGGAACCCTGTTTAAGAAAGGCTGCACTAAAGAGTGCAGTCATGTGCACCCAAATCTTTCAGCAAGTGTTTCTTCGGCCAATTTGAATTCACGGAATCACGAAAATAAAATGAAAATTATCTACCTTATGAGAAACTTGCTAAGAAATTTCTATGGAAAATGCTCTTAAGCATATCAAACGTGGTGCCCAAAGAACTGACCCATAGAATCATTGAGAAACAGATATGACTGAATGGATATGACACACACAATAGGTTAATCTGTATTTTTTCTTTGGGAAACATAATGTAATACCCAAAAAATGTAAGGTATCTCTTTCTAAAGAAGAATGACAAAACATTAATGGCCAATTCCATGTGTGACAGAGGAAACAGCACTTTCTTCTTTGGCCTGGGCCTCTTGGCTAGGGGAGTAAATGTATCAATAACGTGGATCCACTTTATTCTTGTTACAGCAGTGATTGCATTTGCTTAAGATAAGAAACAGTAGTTTGAGGGGGAGAATCTCTAATTTCCCATATTTCCCTTATTGTAAGATTTGAATTCCGATTCTGACTAATAACAGCTCCACGATTCTGTTTGTTTGCACTATAAACAGAAAAAGACTGCAAACTTTGAAAAAAAACCCCCAAAAAACAATATTTTTTACTTTCTGCTATAAAACATATCCAGATAAAAAGAAAAATCTAATTTCATCATCAATTTAGGTCAATATGTATTCTGTTACATATTTTTGGTAAAAAAAAAATCCCAATAAGCGTATATTGATTGGTATGCACAAAAGTTATAGCATTTACATACTATGGGATATTTTAATTTATTTATATATTTTTTTACTAGTAATGGTGGCGATCAGCAACTTATAGCAAGACTGCAAAATTGCGGTGGACAGTCGGGACACTACCTGACACTGTTTGCTAAAAATATGCACTGTCACTGTACTAATGACACTTTTACTAGGGGAAGGCATTGATCCATATTCCTGCTTTGCTTTGCAGGAACGCAGGATCAATGATTTCCCTTCTGACAAAATGTCGATCTGCCTTGTTTACAGATCACCGTTCTGACTCTCTACCCACAAAGCAGCGGGTGCCGGTGGAGTCCACAGTACCCACAGATCAGCTTCCACTGTGTCTAATTACAGCGGGAGCTGGTCACCAGTGGCGTATGTCCGCGCCCCAGACCCAGAAGTGTCAGATCACATACCTGATATGTGATCCAGCGCAGCAGTGCCACCTTGCCAAAGTATAACTATGTGATACTGGCGGCAAGTGGTTAAAGAGTACCTAAACTCCCCCCAAACATTTTTTATATATTACAGCTTACCAATTCTTAAATGTGATGGCTACATTCCTTTTTTAGGATTTTTTTTCCTTTATTCTTACCTGGTAATCTGACCAGTAATAGATTTCTTGTCTTAATATCACTGCTCTCTATGGAGGAGCAATGGAGCCACCCTTGTACAGCAGCATTGTCAACCTGTGGGGAGGGTAGTGTTGGATGTACTAGCAGATTCAGATGGACCTCAATAACAAATTATAACTGAACTGCAGCTAACGATTTTAGGCAACAGCAACAGTTACCGTATTTATCGGCGTATAACGCACACTTTTTTCCCTTTAAAACTAGGGGGAAATTGTGGGTGCGTGTTATACACCGATCCCCGCTGTCTCTGAGGGAAGAGGAGCGAGCGCTGCTGAATTATATAGATCCGCGATCTCCTGTGTACCCGGCGCTCCGTCATTTACAGCCACGCCTCCTGGCCCCGCATTAGACCACTGTTCTGTCTATCATATGAGCAAGGCCTGGAGGCGTGGCTGTGAGTGACGGAGCGCCAGATACACAGGAGATCGCGGCTCTGTGTAATTCAGCGGCGCTTGCTCCTCCTCTTCCCTCGGAGACAGCAGGGATAATCCAACACTGGCGAGGCTGCAATGATGGGAAAGGTGAGGCTGCAGATGGGCACTGAACAGGCTGCATTGTTGATCAATTTAATGGCTGCAGATGGGCACTGAGTAGGGTGCATTGATGGGCAATTTAGAGGCTGCAGATTGGCACTAACAGGGTGCATTGATGGGCAATTTAGAGGCTGCAGATGGGCAATGAGTAGGGTGCATTGATGGGCAATTTAGAGGCTGCAGATTGGCACTGAGCAGGGTGCACTTATGAGCTGTGACCCTAATTCTGCTTCAAAGTTCTTTATTTAAAATGAAAGTTTTTTTCCTTAAACTTCCCTCCTAAAATTGGGGTGCGTGTTATACACTGATAAATACGGTATTTTTTTCCTTTTAGGATAAAGGTTTTACATGAAGAATCAAAAGCTATCCATTGAGCTTCCATTAGACACTTTTTGCTGGATAACTTGCTATGTTAAAAGAAGTTGAAGAATACCAGACTTAGTGGCCACATTAACAGGTGGAAATAAAGGAACAAAAGTCTACAAAAACAAATGCAGCCATCACATTTATGGACTGGTAAACTGCAATGTAATTAACCATTTGACCTCCGGAAGGTTTTACCCCCGTCATGACCAGGCAATTTTTGGCTATTCAGCACTGTGCTCCTTTAATTGACAATTGCATTGTCATGCAACACTGTACACAAATACAATTCATATCACTTTTTTTTCACACAAACAGAACTTTCTTTTGGTGGTATTGGATCACCATTTGGGTTTTTTATTGTTTGGTATATAAATGAAAAAAGACAGAAAAAACCCAATATGTTCTACTTTCTGTTATAAAACATTTACAACAAAATCTAATTTCTTCATAAATTTAGGCATTTAAGGTATTTAGTAAGAGGCACGGTGAGATTTTTGAATTTGCAATTTTTTGTCACAATTTTTTGGAAAATGAAGAAATGAAATAATTATTATTATTATTTTTTTTTCTTGCTGTTAGCAGTGCAGTACAGCATCATCATATGACTGGCGTCGCAGTGATCAGGGATAATGACTAGTGACAGTATGTTAAAATAAATAAAAAAAAAAAATATATATATATATATATATATATATATAAATATACTGTGGGTGGTCTGCAAATGGTTACATTTTTTGCTTTTGGGTTTGAATACGCTTAACTGTCACTGTACTGTATTTTCTCATAATCTTAGTGCTGCGTTAATTATTTATAACTTTTATGTTTACACTACTGTGCATTTTATATGTTTGAAAATGCCGTAAATGAAGAATGCTTACAAAAATAGAAACGTTAATATTTTTTTTATCATTTAACAAAATGGGAAATAAATGAACAGAAGAGAAATCCAAATCCAAATCCAAATCAAATCAATATTTGGTGTGACTGCCATTTGCCTTTAAAACAGCATCAATTCTTGTAGGTACACTTGCACACAGGTTTTGAAAGAACTCAGCAGGTATGATGTTCCACCTTCCAAACATCTTAGCGAACTAACCTCAGATGGTGGATGTAGGTTGCCTCAAATCCTTCTGTCTCTTCTTGTAATCCCAGACAGATTTGATAATGGTGAGATCAGGGCTCTGTGGGGACCAAATCATAACTTCCAGGTCCCCTTGTTCTTCTTTACACTGAAGATAGTTATTTATGAAATTGGCTGTATGTTTGGGGTTATTGTCCTGCTGCATAATAAATTTGGGGGCAATCACAAACCCCCCTGATGGTATGACATGATGAATAAGTAACTGACATCATTGATCCTGACCAAATCTCCAACACAATCTGTGGAAATGCAGTCCCAAGCTTGCAAGGAACCTTCACCATGCTTCACTGTTGCCTGCAGACACTCATTATTGTACCGCTCTCCAGCCCTCCGGGGAACAAACTAACCCCTCCTACATACTCCTGCTACATAAGAATTAAATTATACTTAGCGCCAAAGAAATAAGATCACAAAGTGTACAAAATTGAATAAATAAGTAAACCAGCTGCAGTCAAAAATAAGCTAAATAGCAAAAACTTCAATCACAAAATATATATAAATCACTGCGCTAGGTAATAGCAATAATAGTCCTTAAAATCTGTAAGTCCTTTCTTTTACACTGTGTATACAGTCCCAAATAGCTTTGTGTTCATAAGTGCTCGTGCTCAAATAAGATAGCCAGTGCTCCGTTTAACATGTGCTCAGACCAGGTGCACCACATGGATGTGCATTCACCCCTAGGTGTTGACCAACTATCTCCAGTGTGGTCACTTGCACTGGTGGGGAGACCCCTGGATAAGATCTTTTGCTGGCAGCTCATATAATGGATAAGTCCTCAGGTGGATGAATGGAAATAACAAGAGAAGAACCTCATCGCATAAAACCATAGGAATTCATTAATAATTAATAGAATTTCACTCACATGTTGCCGTGCCTAATATCCTGCCACCCGGTGTGTACAGCTTGTGTTGGTAATGGGGCCCGCAATGTGCTGAATACTGCCTCTTGCGGTTTGGCTCAGTTCCCAGAAGTTGCGTGGGCAGATGTAGGTCGCGATGAGGTGATCAAGCCTCGACACGTTTCAGGCAATAAAAGGGCTGTCATCAGGAAGCTCTGAATCCACCATTTTGAGTGTGGGCTTTATATACCCTTACGGGCATAATTAATAGGATACATTTGGTATCTTTTAGTCACTTGGTAACCACTTGCTGTACACTATGGGATACTTACAATCTACTACACATCAAAGGGCAAGATTTAACATTAAATAAAATCTGCATATAAATTCTGTAAATTAATTAAATTCATTTTAATTTTAGAAAAAATGTACCAAATAACCAATATATAAAAAAAAACACAAGATGGAAAAACAAATTTAAAAATAAATAATTTTAAATTATAATAAAATTAAAGGGGGGCTCTACTTCTGGTTCAGCTCAATGTTCAAACCTAAAAGGGGTTAAAGTTTGGAGTTCAAATATCCACTTCGTTTCATTTTGGGATATTTGTTTGATAATATTTGAACTCTCCAGTGTCTAGTAATAGTGTCAATGGCATAAAATGATAATTCAGCTGGATTTTTGTTATGTGCTACCCTAAAGTGATTGACAACACTGTGTTTAGGGAATCCTTTGCATATGTTCGTAATGTATTCACTTACACCTTTCGATAATGTTCTGGAAGTCCTCCCAACATATTGGTACCCGCAGGTACATTCCAGAACATACGTAGCATTCTTTGTGCCACAAGTCATACAATTCTTTATGGGATATTGTTTTTTTTTTATTAATCCAGTAACTCTTTTTATTCATTTTAACATACTAAAAAAAAAAAAAATACAATACATTACAAACAAACTCTACATACAATCCAGATACAGATATCAACAAAAAAAAAAAACATCCACAGAAAGGAAAAAAAAAGAAAAAAAAAACCCTTACTCAAAATCAAACCTCTCTCCCTCTCCCCTCTGGGCCCTCACTAACTATAATCTTCCTTTCATATCCAGGCTAAAATTGGCCAACCACCTTCTCCATATAAACTCGAATTTCCCTGGACAGTCTCGATGCATAAACACATATTTCACAGACTTTCCCTGATTTGTATTCTCCACTCCTCCACTGTTGGGGCGTGTACTGAAATCCATTTTTGAGCTATTAACTTAACAGGCTTCTCAATATTGTAATATAGTCACCATTCGAGGTCCGACTTGTTCCATCATACTTATTAAACACAAACTTGGCTCTAGCAGCAACTCCATTTCTAACAAACTGTTAATAGTGCCAATTAGGGATGAGCCAAACACCCCCCCAGTTCGGTTCGAGTTATTTTTAAAATGCTTAAAGCGTTTGTAAAGGTGTTTTTTTTTTTTTTTTAAAATAACAAACATGTTATACTTACCTTCACTGTGCAGCTCGTTCTGCACAGAGTGGCCCCGAACCTCGTCTTCTGGGGTCCCTCGGCGGCTGTTTCAGCTCCTCCCCGCAAGCATTCACCACCTTAATGCGAGCTCCCTCGCACGGTGGTGAGTGCTTGCGGGCGCGCTCCCGTGATACAGCCGGCGGCTATAGCCGCTCGCTGTATCACTCGGCCCCGCCCCCCGGCGCGCCGCGTCATCGGATGTGATTGACAGCAGCGCGAGCCAATGGCTGCGCTGCTTTCAATCCATCCACTGCAGCCAATCAGCGGCCAGGGTGAGCGGAGGAACAGATGTCGGGAACGCGAAGCTGACTTTCGAGGCGTCAGGTAAGTAAAACGGGGGGGCTGGGGGCGGCGGTTCTGTCAGAAGTTTTTTCACCTTAATGCATAGAATGGATTAAGGTGAAAAAATTTTTACCTTTACAACCCCTTTAACCCCCCTGGCGGTATTCCTGAGTCTGGCTCGGGGTGGATTTTCAATACCAAAAGCGTTATCCCCGAGCCAGACTCGGGATCGCATTGCAGGATCCAGGAAGAGTTTACTTACCTTGTCCCCTGGATCCTGCGATGTCTCCCTGCTGTGATCGGCGAGCCGCTGTGTCTCGCTCGATTCACAGTGCAGAGCTCCGTTCCCTGCAAGCGTTGCGACGCACGGGGACGAAGTTCGGCGGCAAATTTAAACAGTAAAAAACACAGTATAGATACAGTATACTGTAATCTTAAAGATTACAGTACTGTATCAAATAATTTCACATCCCCTTTGTCCCTAGTGGTCTGTCCAGTGTCCTGCATGCAGTTTTATATTGTAAATACTGTTCTTTCTGCCTGGAAACTGGAGATTGTCCATAGCAACCAAAACCGTCCCTTTACATCAAAAGTGGCTTTAGACCAGCTAGTAAACAGCGATAATAAATTAGAATCACTCACAGAATTGAGCGATAGTGATTTGTGGGGAAATCCGTCATCAAACACTAAAAGTAACGAAAGCGACAATTCTGCAACTGAGCAAATTTCAGTGTTTTTGATTTGATTACATTATTGAATAATTGTTATTATTATTATATTATTATTTGTTATAATTATTTATAGTTATTTATTATATTATAATTTTTTATTTCGTTTTTCAAACTTTATCATACCCGGGATGTCTACTAGACTCTTGTTTGGACATATTTAAGTGAATTATTCCTAAGAATTACAGGCTTACAATATAAAACGCCAAATTTCTGTGCAAAATAATGGTACCGCTTTCAGCACCTAAAATCTGAAATAATCATACCGCCAAGGAGGTTAAAGTGAAACAATAAAAATGAAATATTCCTTTAAATATCGTGCCTGGGGGGTGTCTATAGTATGCCTGTAAAGTGGCACATTCTTCCCATGTTTAGAACAGTACCACAGCAAAATGACATTTCTAAAGGAAAAATTGTCATTTAAAACTGATCGCGGCTGTAATGAATTGTTGGGTCTCAGCATTATAGATAAAACTCATTGAAAAAAAAGAGCATGGGTTTCTCCCCAGTCCATTACCAGGCCCTTTGGGTCTGGTATAGACTTTAAGGGAAACCTTGCACCAAAATTTAAAAGAAAATGGTGTAGGGGTCCCCCCAAAATCCATACCAGATCCTTATACGAGCACACAACCTGGCAGGCTGCAGGAAAAGAGGGGGGATGAGAGAGCGCCCCCCCCTCCTGAACCGTACCAGGCCACATGCCCTCAACATGGGGAGGGTGCTTTGGAGTAGCCCCCAAAGCACCTTGTCCCCATGTTGATGGGAACAAGGGCCTCATCCCCACAACCCTTGTCCATTGGTTGTGGGGGTATGCAGGTGGGGGGGCTTATCAGAATCTGGAAGCCCCCTTTAACAAGGGGGCCCCCAGATCCCGGCCTCCCTCCATGTAAATTGGTAACGGGGTACATTGTACTCCTAACATTTCACAAAAAAAGTGTTAAAAATGGTAAAAAAGACAAGAGACAGCTTGGGAGAAGCCCTTTATTAAAAAATATAAGAATAAAAATGTCCCGCGATGTAAATACCAGCCGCCCGACGGACCAAAAAAGAAAAAAAAGAAAAAAGCTGCAACCGTTCCGCCTCCACGCATCGTCTGGATGACAGTTTTTCTAAAGCTGAGGGCGGGGCCACCCAGTGATGTAAACGGGTGACCCGTGGCTTCCCTGTGGCGTCAGAGGGGGGCGGATCACCCGTTTACGTCATCTTTTGCTTTTAGTGGATCTTTACCCGATTTTAGGATTACTGTAATTATTGTTTCTTGCATTGATTTAGGGAGTTCTTGCATGGAAGTAAGATCTGACCAATTTTTTTGTAGATTTTAGATGGTAGCCCGTCTAGTCCAGGAGCCTTATTATTCTGAGTTTGTGATACTGCTTCCTCTAAATCTTTCAGAGTTCTAGGGCTTTCCAATATTTCTCTCTGTTTTAAGTTAAGTTTCGGAATAACTAATTTTTCCAAGAACTTTGATTCATTACATTTACTGTTCTGGATTCATATAATAAAGTATAGAAATCTACAAATGTACTCTGAATACGCATTGTGTTGTATACAATTGTTCCATTTATATTTGTAATAGCTGCTGTACCTGGTGGGCCACCTTGATTATGGGCTATCACTGCTAGAATATGCCCTACCTGCTCCCCCATTTCATAATGTTTTTGAAAAAATCTATTATTCTCTGCTTTCAATAAAGATAATGTTCTATACTTTTTTGGGCTTCCTGCCAAGCTAAACTTCTATCTTCCGTAGGATCCAGTATAAATACCTGCTCTACCTGGTTCACTTTTTGCATTACTTCTTCCTCTAGTTGCTTTGTTGAGCTCTTAATTTTAGAAATGTCTTTGATTATCAATCCTCACAAATAAGCTTTCATAGTGTCCCACACTACTAACAATGAGGTTGAGTTCTTATTTGGGATATTGTTTAAACGTTTGATGGGACATGAATGATATCCGTTTTGTAGGCGCTGGTTTAGTGCTCCTACAAGGGCCACATCTGCCGCACCAGAAAAAGCCTTCAAAGTTAAACATGGTGACTTGTTGTTTTTTAGGGGCGTCAGGGATGTTCTTAACCAATTTATTTCTCAAACCTGGTGCTTTACGATAGATGAAACAAGGCCTATTTGGTAAAAATGTATTTAAAATTGGATCTTTTTGTAAAACTAGCCAATATTTCCTTATACTCTTTTCCAAATTGCTTTGTATTGTTTATTAAAGCCTGTAATGAATGTCACATCATAGCTTTCCTATCCTTCACCTTATTTTCTAGGAGTGTACTTCTCTCCATTCTTCCCACTGCATCTCTCACTTCCAGTAGGTGGTTTAAATCCTTTTTTCAGTACATTCGTTTGTTCTTTATAATCTTTGTTTAGTGTGCAGTTTCTTCGTATACGCATAAATTGACCCCTTTGGAATGGCCATCTTCCATTTTGAGTGGTGGCAACTTCTGACTGGGATGTATAGCCATTCCTGTCAGTGCTTTTAAAATGTGTCTTAGTATTAAGCGTGTTACCACTTTTAAAGATGTGCAGGTCCAAAAAGTCTATTTGCTGTTTATGGGCGTTTACTGTGAATGTAATGCCATATATATTATTATAAATATGGCTAATAAATTAATTCAAAGCACTTTTAGTTGCCTGCCATGCCTCCTGCTACAGCCAAATAATTAAAACATTTTACTCATCAGTCCAGAGCACCTGTTTCCATTGTTCTGCACCCAGTTCTTATGTTTTCATGCATAGTTGAGTCTCTTAGCCTTTTTTCCACGTTGGAGGTATGGCTTTTTGTTCGAAATTCTTCCATGAAGACCACTTCTGGCCATGCTTCTGTGGACAGTAGATGAGTGTACCTGGGTCCCACTGGTTTCTGCCAGTTCTGTGAGATGGCACTGATGGACATCTGCCAGTGTTGAAGGCAAGTAAGCATGATGTGTCTGTATTAAATTTCTATAGCTGACCACGGTCCTCAACATTCCCCGTTTTTTTTTGTGCTTCGTCAAAAGAGCTTGAACAGCACATCTAGAATCTAGTCTGCTTTGAAATCTTTGCCTGGGAGAGACCTTGCTCATGCAGTATAACTACCTTCTGTCTTGTTGCTGTGTTCAGTCTTGCCATGATGTATGACCTGTGACATGAAACTGTTTTCCATGACCTCTTCTTAATAGCAGAGTTTGGCTGTTCCTCACCCAGTTTTAAGCCTCCTATACAGCTGTTTCTGTTAATGACTATTTTTCAACCTACTTTATGAAATTGATGGTGATTAGCACCTGCTTGGTATAATTGGTTAATCATACACCTGACTCCTACAAAATCCCTGACTTTGTGCATGTGTACATAGTATGCAAGTGTAAGAATTGAAGCCAAAGGGTAGTCACACCAAATATTAATTTGCTTTAGATTTTTCTTCTGTTCGCTCACTTTGAATTCTGTAAATTGATAAAAATAAAAAATGTAAATATATATTTTTGAACGCATTCTTACTTTACATCATTTCTTCACACCTGCCTAAAACTTTTTGCACAGTACAGTATACTGTATACCATTCAGTCATTAATATTTTATGTTTTTCTATTTTAAATTTTTAAATAATTTATGAATACTGGATATTTTTCTGTTTACAGTATTGCATAACCTTTGTTTAACCTTTTCCCTATGTCTCTTTTTTTCAAGCATGTTGAGATTAATTTATAACAAGGAAACCGATTTAATAACATGGCCACGTCTGTGAAAATGTATTCACTTTACAAAGGACTGTGAGAAAGCCAATGCCATGTCAATATTTGAAGCATTACTCTCTGAAAAGAAAGTGGAACTATAGAGCTTTTAGTAAAATTGATTTTTCTTTTTTCTTTTTTTTTTTCCTCCACCAATCTGAAAGCCAATGGAATGGAGTGTCATTGCACACTCCTCCATAATATTGTTCCTGATGGCATCACAAATACAATAATTGCTTTATCTCAGAAACTGACCAAGGCGCTAACTTGTGATGCATAAGCAAAGTTTGGACAGCACAGTAAGTCTTTGTTCTTCACTTTACACTACCTGTTCTGAATAACATAACATGAATGAGTTGAAAGACGTAAAAAAAAAAAAAAAAAAAATAGAATAAACAGGTTTGTGAAAAAGGAAATACATTTCTATGAATATGTTGGATAGAATTGAAAATGAAGGCTTGAATGCATACAGGGGACACATTGTACCTGCTCAGAGCTTCTGGATTTCATACAGATATATTAGGCCATTCCACTTAAAGTGACACATAACTAAAAAACTTTAAAAAATATATTTTTTACGTTTTTTTTTTTTTTTTTTTTACAAAGATTGTTTATTAAAATTGCAAAACAGGTTGCATTCATTTATTAACTTTGCACAACAGGTTGCAAAGTGAATATGAACACTCTGTATGTAAATACACAGTGTCGGGACAAGGTCCCCTAGAGCCCAGGGCAAACATGTAAAACGGCGCTCCCCCCCCCCCCAAAGATCTAAGAGCAATATGTGTCAGAAAAAATAAGTCACCCCAAAAATCTGCATGGTTACCCCCTAAGCATAAATCCCCCTCCTTCCATGACAAATCTGCTCCCCTGCTGAAATCCCCCCTTCCAGCACAAATCTTTGCCCCTCATCCTCCAACCCCCCAACTTAAATCGCCCCCCCCGCCACCAAAAAGAAAATTACCCCTCTTAGCACAAATCCTCTGTTCCTCAAATTTCCCCTCTGAGTACACAAAATCCCCCCTCCCACCACTAATACTCCCCCTCCAAAAAAATTCCCTTCCTAGCACAAATACTGCCCAATCATCCTTACTAGCACAACACCCCCCCAAACCCCCCCCCCCCCATCTAGCACAAACCCTGTAAATCCCCCCTCCTAGCACAAATCCTCTTCTCCCATCCCCCAACCCAACACGAATCCCCCTAAATCACCACTCCCAGCACTTTCACCCAAATTTCCTCTTATAAAACAATTCTTACCCCCTGCACCCCCAAATACCCCCTCCCAGCGTAACTCAAAAAAGCAACTTCTATTCCTTCCAGCCACCTCCAAATCTCCAATAAGGATGGGCAGAACACCCCCCTGATCGGTTTACAGCAGAAATCCCGAACAGGGAAAATGTTCTAACCCGAATGGTGAACCCTATTGAAGTCTATGGGAGCCAAACAGGAAAAATCAAAAGTGCCCATTTTTAAGGCTTATATGCAAGTAATAGGCCAGAAAAGGGGTATGGGGGTCTGGGTACTGCCCTGGCGACATGTATCAATAAAAAAATAAAAACAATCGTTTTTGCAGGAGCAATGATTTTTTTTATGCTTAACCACTTCCATACAGGGCATTTTCACCCCCTTCCTGCCCAGGCCAATTTTCAGCTTTCAGCGCTGTCGCACTTTGAATAACAATTGCGCGGTCATACTACACTGTACCCAAATGAAATTTTTATCATTTTTTCCCCACTAATAGAGCTTTCTTTTGGTGGTATTTGATCACCTCTGCGTTTTTTATTTCTTGTGCTATAAACAAAACAAGAGTGACAAGTTTGAAAAAAAAACACAATATTTTTTACTTTTTGCTATAATAAGTATCCACATTTTTTTTTTTTAAACAAATTTTTTCCTCAGTTTAGGTCGATACGTATTCTTCTACATATTTTTGGTAAAAAATATCGCAATAAGCGTATATTTATTGGTTTGCGCAAAAGTTATAGTGTCTACAAAATAAGGGGATAGATTTATAGCATTTTTATTATTTTTTTTTTTTTACTAGTAATGGCGCCGATCTGCGATTTTTAATGTGACTGCGATATTGCGTCGGACACATCGGACAATTTTGACACATTTTTGGGACCATTCACATTTATACAGCGATCCGTGCTATAAAAATCCATTGATTACTGTATAAATGTGACTGGCAATGAAGGGGTTAACCAGGAGGGGGCGCTGTAGGGGTTAATGTGTTGCTAGGGAGTGATTCTAACTGTGGGGGGAGGGGATTCACAAGGGGAGGAGACCGATCGGTGTTCCTCTGTACAAGGAACATACCATCGGTCTCCTCCCATCTGACAGGACATGGATCTGTGTGTTTACACACACAGATCCACGGTTCTGCTCAGTTACCGGGCAATCGCTATAATTAAAATCCCTTTAATTATAGTACCTGTGGGGGGGGGGGACTTTTCCTAGAAACCATGGGCTGTGGTTGTCAGGGTCTGCAGGTGGAGGACTTATCGGAATTTGGAAGCCCCCTTTAACAAGGGGGCCCCCTTATCTGCCCCCCCCCATGTGAATGAGTATCAGGTACATAGTACCCCTACCCATTCACCAAAAAAGTGGCAAAAAGTAATAAACACAGTAATAAACACAAAAGACAGTTTTTGACAAATTCTTTATTAAAAAAATCAAAAATCAAAAAATAGTGTCCCTCGATGTAAACCGATCGTCAATCACGCCACCCGTTGACCTGAAAAAAAAAAAAAAACGCTCTGCCTCCTGGGAGGGCCACCTAGCTATGTCACCCGGTGGCACTGCCCCCTTCAGACGTCATGGACTGGTGCATGCTGGGCATGTGACGTTATGTGTTAAAGGGGCTTCTATATTCCGATAAGCCCGCACACCCAAACAACCACAGCCCAGGGTTGTTGGGAAAAGGCCCTTGTCCCCATCAACATGGGGACAAGGTGCTTTAGGATAGGGGCAGAGCCCCCCCGCCCCAAAGCACTCAACCCCCCATGTTGAGGGCATGGGGGCTGGTATGGTTCAGGAGGGGGTCCCTTGCTCATCCCCCCTTTCCTGACCTGCCAAGCTGCGTGCCCAGATAAGGGTCTGGTATGGATTTTGGGGGGACCCTACACTGTTTAAAAAAAAAATTTTGGCATGGGGTTCTACTCCAAATCCCTACCAGACCAAAAGGGCCTGGTATGGACTGGGGGGAGGACTCCACACTGTTTTTTTCTTAATTTTTATCCCGGCACTTTTTTAATTGTTCAGCTGTCAGCGGGGAAACCCATTGATAGCTGATGACTCATCGGTTGTTAAGGACGCCTCGGTCGACTTCCGGCCCAGCTCCTTAACAACCAGCATACACTGCGCCCTGATTGGGCAAAACTTTGCCCAAACAGGGCGCAGAATGCACTGTGCAGCGCTCAGCGCATTGCAGGTTGTCCGTTGGGGTGAACACCCTGCAAATTCAGGTGTTTGGCGAACGGCCAAATGGGCAAATGTTCGGCCTGAACTGATGCTCAGGCCAAACCATTCGCCCATTCCTAATCTAATTTTTTTGTTTTTGCTGCTGTGATTTGACGTCCTCTTCAAAGGTGGCTACATTCATTCTCCATGTCCCCACTGTATGTAATAGTGTAGCTACTGTCTCTTTGCTCTCTGCTCTTGAGATGGACTAAGGACTATGAAATATTGGATGCTTAGTGTGCATAGAGTAGTGCACATAACCACAACTAATAGGCGCTATGATTTCATTAAAAATACCATTACCAAGGACCATTAATTAGAGGATGTGTATGACCGATTTTTGAAGAATAATTATATTGTTTAGATCAGTGGTTGCCAACCAGTGGTCTGTGCAATAACAGACCCCCAGCCCTCCCCCCACACCGCTGGGAGAACACAATGGCTCCTTGGGAAGGAATCCTCCATCACCACTGGCTGTGTTAAAGGGGAAATCGAGCGATTGGTTGCAGGAAAGAAAATCTCTCTGTCTATGGTCGGCTTTAGCCTTTCTTTGATCCCAAATGGCTATTGCTCACTAAATGTATTCTCTGTAGGTCCAGTTTATTCAAGGTCTCAGCAATCAACTAGCAATAAATCATAAATCATACAGCTCTTATCTGTCTGCATAAAGGAAAAATAATTAAAATAATTCTGCTCAAGCTAATTAATTTCTCAGGAAAATGAGAACTCGTATTATTCTCTTAATGGAACAATGGTAAAACGTATTAAACAGATATGACACATTTGTTTCAATAGTATATTTAACAGATCAAAGGGAGCAAATAGGAGAAGTGCATTATTAGGATTTACATAAAATTTAATGGTATAATGGCAAAAACATGCTCCACTAGGGTTGTATTCCTACACAAGAGATGCTAGGAGTTGGGTTACATTAGATTAAGATACTAGGGAGGGTGGGCTGATGGGTTTTGGCATAATCATGAACTTGTCCTTTAAAATGAGATTAGTATAGAGCCCGCTGTTCTCTGGCAGTAATGCAAGCTGTACTTTCACTAAGAAATTTCTGGAACACTCGGCATACAAGGACTGGGGTGACTTTTATTGACAGTGAAGCAGTTCCTTCTCAAAGCTAAATATATTCCATAACTAGATGAAAATGGTATTATTCCTATTTCAGAGTAGGCGAGATAATTACTTACAGCCTTATACAACAATAGCATATTACTTCTAATTCAATCTTCATCATAAGGGTAGTAGATTATAGGATATTTTTTTAGCAGCCTGTGTTGGTTATACACTATATTGTCAAAAGTATTGCAACGCCTGCTTTTACATGCACATGAACTTTAATAGCATCCCAGTAGGGTTTCGTAGGGTTCAATATTGAGTTGGCCCACCCTTTGCAGCTATAACAGCTTCAACTCTTCTGGGAAGGCTGTCCACAAGGTTAAGGAGTGTGTCTATGGGATTGTTTGACCATTCTTCCAGAAACGCATTTGTGAGGTCAGGCACTGATGTGGATGAGAAGGCCTGGCTCGCAGTCTCCACTCTAATTCATCCCAAAGGTGTTCTATCGGGTTGAGGTCAGGACTCAAGGCCAGTCAAGTTCCTCCACCCCAAACTCGCTCATCCATGTCTCTATGGACCTTGCTTTGTGCACTGGTCCAAATGATTTGGTGGAGGGGGGATTATGGTGTGGGGTTGTTTCTCAGGCTTTTGGGCTTGGCCTCTTAGTTCCAGTGAAGGGAACTCTTAAGGCATCAGCATACCAAGACATTTTGGACAATTTCATGCTCCCAACTTTGTGAGAACAGTTTGGGGATGGCCCCTTCCTGTTCCAACATGACTGTACACCAGTGCACAAAGCAATGTCCATAAAGACATATATGAGCGAGTTTGGGGTGGAGGAACTTGACTGGCCTGCACAGAATCCTGACCTCAACATGATAGAACACCTTTGGGATGAATTATAGCAGAGACTGCGAGCCAGGCCTTCTCGTCCACATCAGTGCCTGACCTCACAAATACGCTTCTGGAAGAATGGTCAAACATTCCCATAGACACATTCCTAAACCTTGTTATATCTGCAAAGGGTGGGCCAACTCAATATTGAGCCCTATAGACTAAGACTGGGATGCCATTAAAGTTTATGTGTGTGTAAAGGCATATATTGGCAATATATGACAATATTAGGGTTTGTTGGGTACTGTTAGGAGGTTATGCTAGAACATCAAGCGTTGCTTAGCTAACCGATCAAATCCTAGCTAAATGCATATCATACAAAAATGGAGGGGTTAACTGCCATAGAGAATGGAAGAAGTGCAAAAGAAAACAAAGGAGTCAGAAAACTGAGCTCCCTTTTGTGGCATACTCTTCCTTCCTAACATAATCACCCATCCCTTTAAGAGACATCCTATTGTATTGTGGATGATCATTGATGGAGTCTCCTGTGCCGAGCGTACATGCAGATGAGTCATTCATTATGAAAATTCTAGTATAGTATCTAGTATTACAAGGAAAAGTGATTTCATCTGTCAAAAAGAAGTTGTGACTGTTCATGAAAAGTCCACTTATACACCTATGGTGACATTGGGGTTGATTTACTAAAACTGGAGCATGCAAAATCCGGTCCCACTCTGCATGGTTGCCAATCAACTTCTAACTTCAGCCTGTTCAATTAAGCTTTGGCAAAAAACCTGGAAGCTAAATCAACCCCATTGTTTTGCTCAGTACTTCACTGCAAATGATTAGCATGGAGGTGCCAATCTATGCCATATTAAGTTTTTAATTTTTATTAAGCAGGCTTAAGGTGTCACTTTTAGTTTTGGATAGAGAGGAGAGAGATTAGAACACCTGACGGTATTGCTGTCATCCTCTCTGTTCAGTAGAGGAAAATATTACAGCGTACACATGCAAAAAAAAACATTTACCTCCAGCAAGGCTAGTTTAAAACACCTAAACATTTTCAAAAAAACATGATCAAAAATATGGGGATTTGATCACACCATATTGCTATATGGTGCTAAGCCTACTTACTGTGACAAAGTACCCCATGATTAGTGGGTCCTACACTATCCATGGATTGGGAGATCCTGCTTCTCTGAACCATGAGAGCATTGCACTCTTCTAAATGGGAGAATCTTGAGGTCTCCACCCATGACACAAGTGGACACTAATGAGAGGCACTTAATAAGGGAGTGGGGTGCTCCTCACCCAAAAGGATTTGGTCAGAATCCATACAATAGACAAACAAGATAAAAATGACACCCAATCCTTTTGGGATGGTGTGACCAAATCCCCATATTTTTGATAATGTTTTTTTGAAAATGTTTAGGTGTTTTAAACTAACCTTGCTGGAGGTAAATGATTTTTTTGCATGTGTGCGCTGTAATATTTTCTTCTACTGTATGGTCTTATGGCTGCACCATCTTTAATGCATCTTTTAGGGAGTGCCCCCCAAATATCTTGTTTATCCTCTCTGTTCATTCTGATTACCATTATCATTGAAAGTGAAGGTAAAAGAAAATCCCACATTTTGAGTTGACATCAGAACAGTAACAGAGGAGAAATCTTCCAATTGGGACACTAGTTTTGGTGATCCTGGTGACACCCCGGGATTCCCTCACTTTGGAGGGATTTCCTCTTACTTCCTGTTTTGGGCATGAAACAGGAAGTCAAGAGAAATCTCCACAGTGGGACAGATGGCAAAAAAAATAATTAAAACTGACATGTTGTCTTTAACCACTTGCCGCCCGCCCACTGTCAAATGGCGGCTGGGCGGTGCGGCCTCCCAGAACAAACCGCTGTCGCACGCCCTAGGTATGTAATCAGTGCCCTGATCACAATTAAGTGCCCACCAGTGCCAGCAATGATTGCCCACCACTGCCAGCAAGCAGTGCCAACCAGTGCCTACATTTGCCACCAATCTGTGCCCACAAGTGCCAGCAATCAGTGGGCACAAGTGCAAGCAATCAGTGGCCATTAGTGATGACAGTCAGTGCTGGCTATCAGTGCTGCCCATCAATGCCCATCACTTCTGCCCATCAATGCCACCCATCAATGCCCATCAGTGCCCATGAGTGCTGCCCATCAGTGCCGTCTAACCGTGCTGCCTATCTGTGCCCACCAGTGCTGCCTATCTGTGCCCACCAGTGCTGCCTATCTGTGCCCACCAGTGCCACCTATCAGTGCCCATCAGTGCCACATATCAGTGTCAACTATCAGTGCCCATAAGTGCGGCATATTCGTGCCTCCTCATCAGTACCACCTAATCAGTGCCCATAAGTGCTGCCTCATCAGTGCCCATCAGTGCAGCCTATCAGTGCCGCCTCATCAGCGCCCATCAATGAAGGAGAAAAATTACTTATTTACAAAATTTACAAAATTTACTGACAGAAACTAAGAAAAACTTTTTTTTTTCAAAATTTTTGGTCTTTTTTTTAAAAAAAAATAAAAAACCCAGGAGTGATTAAATACCACCAAAAGAAAGCTCTATTTGTGTGAAGAAAATGATAAAAATTTCACATGGTTACAGTGTAGCATGACCGCGCAATTGTCATTCAAAGTGTGACAGCGCTGAAAGCTAAAAAATGGCCTGGGCAGGAAGGGGGTGTAAGTGCTCTGTATTGAGGTGGTTAATAACCAGTTATTACAACTGAGACCCAACTGATACCAGCCCTATAATTACTTGCACACATCAAACTACAAACTCTTTAAAGAAGAATCCAAATCCAGGGTGTGCTAAGTCTTTAGTCATATCTAAGTTAATATGGAAAACAAAACAGTACCCTCAAAACATTTATCTGACATAATGCAGTTAATTTACTAAAGGCAAATAGGCTGATCACTTTGCAGGGGAAGTTGCCTTAGAGCTTAGTGAATGCGGTGACATTTCACTTTGCAAAGAATACTTAATCAAAAGGAAAAAAAACATTTTTGCTTGCATGTGAGTGGATGATGGATGCCAGCAGAGCTTCACCTCATTTGCTAAGCTGTGGTGCAAATTCCCTTGCAAAGTGCAATTGTCCTTGTAAAGTGAACAGCCTATATACCTGTCAGCCAAGCTCCTTTAGTCATCTTTTATAGAAAATCTTTAATTGTCTTGTCTATATCTTTCTCTCTGTTTTGTATTGTGTGTTTCCATGTCAGGGCTGTCCTATCAGAGATTGGATGTGCAAGGAGGTAAGTGCCAAAACCAGAACATATAAAGTCCAGTTTTATTATTATTCAGATGCCTATATCATAAAGATATCAATGCATTTTGGGGGTCCAAAAAGTCCACTTCATCAGGGCTTGGTACTGTTAAATGAAGTGAGTACTGGAGTGATAACATTGGATGGATCCTGAGGGGTAATTAGTATGATTATCCAAGATGCCGGAGTTGTCCTATCAGTCTATGGTTCTATTTCCTACACCTGTGCCTCATCTGCTCAGTTGCTATTTAGAAATTGCTATTTAGAGAGTTCATTCTCAGCAGCCAGTACTGGTGCATCCAAGAGAGTCTATACTGGCTCTCACACTTCCCAGAAATCTGCAAAAAACTTAAAATAATATGTATGTCCTCAACACTAATTAAACCCAAAGAAGCTGCTTGGATGACTGGTGAGATATCTTCAACATGGCCAGTTACATAGAAACATAGAAAAGTGATGGCAGAAAAAGATAGAGTAGTCCATTGAGTCTGCCCATTTTTTTGTTTTTTGCTTTTGTTTTTCTTTTGTTTTTATATTTTGTTATTTTTTTTCATAAACTTTATTGTCTTACTATAGATCTATGTTTGTCAAACATGTTTAAAGGCATTTACTGTTGACTGTCTCACCACCTCTGCTGGAAGTTTATTCCAAGCATTAACTACCCTTTCAGTAAAAAAATGCTTTCTAAGATTAGTTTTGAACTTTTCTCCCGTTAGTTTGAGGTCATGTTCCCGTGTTCTTGATTTTGGTTTCATATTGAAAAATCTGCCCTCCTGAACTTTATTCACCCTCTTGATGTATTTAAAGATTTCAATCATGTCTCCTCTTTCCCTTTCCGTCCAAACTGTACATATTAAGTTCCTGAAATCTCGCTCGATATTCTTTATCCCCCCAAACAGTTCACCATTTTTCTTACCTGTCTCTGGACTCGTTCTATTTTATCAATCTTTGTATAAGTGAGGTCTTCAGAACTGGACACAGTATTCTAAATGAGGTCTCACTAAAGATCTATATAGGGGAATCTAAACCTCCCTTCTCCTGCTGGAGATCCCTCTAGTGATGCATCCTAGAATTCAATTGGCTTTTCCTACTGCCTGGTCACACTGTTTGCTCATTTGGAATCATCTGAAATAAGTAGCCCCATATATTTTCTGCTGTAGTGCTTGCCAAAACTGTACCCCCAGTGTTGTACTTTCTCGGGATTATTTTTCCCTAGGTGCATTATTTTACGATTAGAAACATTGAACTGTAGGCTCCACTTCTTTGACCAATCTTCCAGTAATGCCAAATCCTGATCAATGTTACAGACACCTCCAGGGATATTTACCCTGTTACAGTTGAATGTGACTAACGACTGCGAGTTCTACCATAGCATGGGTAAATGAGAACCTTCATTGACAAAACTTGAGATATTTCAGGTATTCCTGGCTCTGCCTTTTTTCACTTGTGTTTAATACTACTGCCACCTAAATTAAGGTTGTCATCCTGTTTGCTAAGGACAGTCCCCATTTTGGTTTGCCCCTGACAAACCAATGTCCTTGGAGGCAGGGATGTACAGAAGAACTGAGCTGGTCTCCCACAAAAAGACGCAGTGGCATTGAGTATACAGCAGAAGTAAGTAATTTCTGATTTCTGAAATTGTACACAGAGCTCTTCTATACAGTGCTTTTTAGTATCAGCACACACCCCTACTGGCTTTATTCATTCACAGCCAGGGGTCGCACCAAGCTCACTTAATTTTTTCTTCCTAATAACTTCAAGGCATCCCTCCTAGCTATGCATGCATAACTTGGAGCCTCTTATTTGAAATCTTTTTCTTTTGCCTGTCTCTCGTTTCAAAACTCTGTGACCAATTGTTTGAAGATGAGTTAAAAATGGGGGGGGGGGGGGGGGTAGTGGATGTAGCTACAGATGGGGTTGTGGTTTTTTTTGTTTTTTTTTTTGTTTTTTTTGTTTTTTTTTTTAGTCCATGAGGATAAAAGTGAACTGGGCATAGTTAGTTGGGTGTCCCAGGATTTCAATTTTTTTTAAAAAGGTAAACTTATACTAAATTTATCACATTTGTTATATTGCTATTCTAATACACAAGCAGTGTCTTATCATCAACCAATACACCTGTTTATCTGAGAGTGCCTCTTCCACTGGACCTTGTATATACACTATATTTTGAAAAGAATTGGGACGCCTGCCTTTACACGCACATGAACTTTAATGGCATCCCAATCTAATACCCCGTACACACGGTCGGACTTTGTTCGGACATTCCGACAACAAAATCCTAGGATTTTTCCGACGGATGTTGGCTCAAACTTGTTTTGCCTACACACGGTCGCACAAAGTTGTCGGAATTTCCGATCGCCAACAACGCGGTGACGTACACCACGTACGACGAGACTAGAAAAGGCCGGTTCAGAACCAATCGCGGCACCCTTTGGGCTCCTTTTGCTAATCTCGTGTTAGTAAAAGTTTGGTGAGAGACAATTCGCGCTTTTTCAGACTCGTGGCTTTCAGATCGTTTTCTGCCGTTCAGTTTGTGCTTGTGGGTTTGTATCTGCTCTTCAGTGCGTGCAAGCAAGTTCCGCGTGACTTTAAGTAGTCATTGTATTCTTGTTAGTTCGTTACTGGTTTTCAGGTCGCTCTTCACAGGCCTTGCCGTTCTTCAGTGCGTTCTGTTACTTCGTTCTGAGCAGCCGACCGTTTTCTAGCCATGTTTCGTATGCGTACTCCTCGTAGAGTTCGTGCTGTGCGGGGGCTTGGTGTTGGGGTCCTGACCTTGACACAAGTCCAGTCCATGAACAGGGTGGGGAGGAGTTCATGGACCAAGAATTGGTTGCTTCAGCGTGACCAGTTCTCTCATATGCCTTTGCTCCGTGAGATCCGTGAGAATAATCCTGATGATTTCAGGAACTTTCTCAGGATGACGGACCCCGTGTTTCACCGTTTGTTGGCTTCGCTGACCCCCTATATCAGCAGGCAGGATACCTGCATGAGGCAAGCCATCACTCCGGAGCAGAGGTTGGTCGCTACCTTGCGGTATTTGGCCACAGGGAGAAGCCTGCAGGACTTAAAGTTCTCGACAGGCATCTCCCCCCAGGCTCTGGGTATCATTATCCCAGAGACCTGTTCTGCCATCATCCAGGTCCTGCAGAAGGAGTATATGAAGGTAAGATTTTTATCCTTTTATCTCACATTTTATTGTATTTAATGTTTGATAATATCTTGTATTTCTTCCCTCATTCCCTAATTACCATGATTGTAATATGCTGTGAATGTCCCCTTTGTCCTCATGCATGCTGGATTGTTAAGTAATTATTATGTTAGGTCCTTCATACATATTTGCCCTTCAATAACCTCTCCAGCATGGTGTCTCCTGCCCTATATTCACCTCATGTAGTCACTTAACAATGTATTTTATCAGCTCTATAGTAGTGCTTTACCCCAAACACCCCCTAAAATGTTTGGAAATGTGATTTTTGATTTCAATTCAGGCAGAGTGCCAGAGGGTTTTTTTTGTGGTGTCCCCCAATTTTTTTTTAACCCTCCCTTCCCCAACTGCTAAGTCAGCTGATCCCAATTCTCTATCTATCCTCAATCATCTATCTGCTGACTTTGCCAAACCCATACACACTATACCCATCTCTTTACTGGTCAGATGTATGGATGAATTCCCCAAAGCATGTAGTGCAAGGGCCTGCCTGTATACTTTCCAATGGTACTGTTTAAAGTTTTGTTATTCTATTATTATCTTGATAGGTAATAGCAGAATGTCCAAATGTCCTCAAATGTGTACAGTGTGTATTTATATCTTTGTATTCTGACACTTCTTACCTGTCCAGTGGGCTGCCAATAGTGTAACTAAGGAGGGGCTGTTACAAGTAATACCCTGTATTTAGGCATTCATCTCTCAATGAAGTGAAGAGGGTTACCTGTCCAAGAGTTCCCCCCCCCTATAATGTTAGAAATGGCCCATGAGAGGGGGGGAGGGAATATGATAGGTGTACCTTATACTTTGGCCTTGTTAAATTCCCCTTAGTAAATGCTATCTGGAGGTTGCCCCATAATGTTTGTGTCTAATCTGCTTGCCATGTATCTTAGAAAAAATAGTAATGTTTATTGTTTTTTCCTCAACAGTTTCCTTCAACGCCACAGGAATGGCAGACTGTGGCCTCCCACTTTGCCCAGCGGTGGGACTTTCCTAACTGCGGAGGGGCAATTGATGGGAAACACGTCCACATCGTCCCACCACCCAACTCGGGGTCGTACTATTATAATTACAAAGGGTTTAATAGTATAGTGATGTTGGCGGTGGTGTCGGCTAATTACGAGTTCTTGTATGTGGACGTGGGGAAGAATGGCCGGATGTCCGATGGTGGAGTGATCGCCCAGACGGAGTTCTACAGGCGTCTCCAGAATGGCAGCTTGGACTTGCCACCTCCAGAGGACAATGTTGAAGGTCTCCCATTTGTGTTCGTTGCTGATGAAGCATTTGCGCTGGGGGACCACCTGATGCGGCCATTCCCGATGAGGACCCTCACCCCGGAACAGAGGGTTTTTAATTACCGGCTGGCCAGAGCCCGAAGAGTGGTGGAGAACACATTTGGAATCCTGGCCAGCTGGTTCCAATTATTTCTGACACCCATCCATATGGCGGAGTATAAACTGAACCATATAATACTTGCCTGCTGTGTTCTCCATAATTTTTTAAGAAAACATTCAGCCAACTATGCTGGCTCAGTTGGGCCTGAGGCCGGAATCCCAAATCCATCAACACTGACGGCGCTTGAAAGTGGCCGTCCTGGCTTGCCCTCCCTGAATGCCGTGATGTCCGGTTACGCTACCTGGAGTTCTTTGCGGGTAGGGGGGCTATCAATATGCCAGACAATCTGTGACAACTTTTTCAAATAAAAAACAACCAAAAGAAATTCTTTGTGGACATTTACTGCTTGTGTTTGTTTTAACTGACCCTGACAGAAATGTGTTGAGTGCAGAAAATGTCGTGATTGGGTAACCTTATAAAAAACAGTGTTGGCTGGTACTTCCTAAATGCCAAAACACATTTCACTACAAGTGCACTTGCAACTGCACTGAACCTGCACTTGTAGTGCAAAGTGTATTTGCCCTTAGGAAATAACCCCCATTTTTGCATAAAACAGCAATTACATCACCCCAAAAGTGTTGTAGTGTTGAGACAATAATCCACACATTCTTGAGTAAGGCACTTTTTTATACCTGCACAATCACATGTGCATTTCCCAAAGGTTTTTAAAACAAACCAACATGTTTGTTGTATAACAATGTTTGCAGTAGCATTCTCAAAAATCGAAATATCCATTTCAGATAAAACAGGCCTGTGTAAAACCAACAAGAAAGCCAAAAAACTTGAACTTACAAAGTTCACATATTGTAAAACCTGAAGGCTATATCAGACATGAGTATTTAGGAACTGTGTTTGATATAGCGTTCAGATGGGGGGAAATCACCCCTGGAAAAGCCAAATTTGGAAGATGCACACCAATTTACGAATGTCAACATGTGCTATCTGCCATCAGGGGGGATCAAGGGACGTGTTTTGGGGGAGCAAGCCCTTCCTCAATGCGACTTTATAATTGAGGAAGGGGTTGCACCCCCAAAACGCGTCCATTGATCTCCCGTGATGGCAGATAGCACATGTTGGCACACTGTGTGCATCCTCCAAATTTGGCTTTTCTAAACATTGTAAAAATTTTCGTAAGATAAAACAGGTGATTTTGTGGGGTCTAAATTCGCCCCAAAACATCAATGATGTTATTATTTTTTTTAATAACATCAGTGATTTGTTGCTGGATGTTTTGCAATTGGAGATTACTCCCCATGATCTCCCCGATGAGTATCTGGGCACTTTCAGATGTAAAGCGTTCTGGATCACGATCACCTAAAAAGAGATAAAGAACAAAAAAAAAGTCTCAAAAATCTGCCAACATCCATCTCTTTTACCTGAGCCTGTGGTCGCAGACACTCACCTGTTGTGGTGCCAATCTCCACCACGTCTTCTTCTTCCTCCTGCTCAGCTTCTTGGGTTGGTATTTCCCCTTCTTCCAGAGGGGGGGGGCTCTGGTCTCCTCGGATGAGGAGTGTCCGAGTCTTTTCTCCCCTATGTAAACAAAAATGGTATACTTAGCACACAGATATTTGATGGCAGAACCAGAAATAGGAAACATTGCTTGGAAGTGGGGTACAATTGTCTATTTTAGCCGAGTTCCAAGATGTATCTTTTTTAGTGTCCTTTGTCAAGCAATACTTTACCTGTTTGGTACAAGCTTCACAGATGTAGCCCCCCCTATAGTATACACTGGAGCACCTGTGTGGCCCCCCTAATAAAAAGGGTGTTCTGGGGTCCAACACTAGTGCTCCAGTGTCCAGATGTGAAAACAGCTGCTCAGTGTCCTCTCCTTACACACAATCTAGTTTGCATTTCATTCTAGTAACAAATCCATCTACACAAACAAATATATGGCATCCAAGTAGGCCCAAAAAAATGTGTGAAAATGCATAGAGGCCGAAAGAAAAATGTTTGATACGAACGAATAATGGGCCCATGAACATTAAAGTTGACCTTTTTAAACGTTACAATTAATAAAAGCATATGGAGCAGAACGAACGGAATAAAGACAGAAAGAATAGGAACACAGCACAACTACTTACTTTTTTGCAGCACTCTCCGGATCTTTCAGTACTGCTCTGGCTCTCTCAACTTCAGGTCCGACCACCGCTTCCTGAGCTGATCTTTCGATCTTCGGACCCCGAAATTCCGCTCAAGACTCCTGACCACTTTCGCCATGATCTTGGCCTTTCGGATGTTCGGGTTGGGGTAAGGCCCATATTTTTCGTCATAGCCGGACTTCTTCATGATGTCGACCATCTCCAACATCTCCCCAAACGACATATTTGTGGCCTTAAAACGTCTCCTTCTGAATCGGGACGTGCCTGGATCCGGGCTTTCCTCCTCCTCCTCCTCGTTGTTAGAATTATCACGCACCTGTTGTAACTCCGCCATCATACTCTTCCCCCACTGCGCCGAACGAAAAGGGGCGGGGAATACACTAGAAAGAACATCAGGGGCGGGCGGAGTTACACGCATGCGCAGTGTGTATAAAGCGTAACACGCGTGCGTATTACGTACGATCTGTGAGCGGAGGAAGGAGCATTGGACGCGCCGATCGTAAGAACGAAGGTAAGAGACAAACTTGTGCCTATACTGCTTCTAGATTGAGGTCTATATTGTAACAAGATTAGGAGAGTTTTGTGTGACATTAGGCTTTGTCTTGTGTTGTGTCTTGCAGTGAACATGGATATCTTAATGAAAGATAATGACTTCATGTCAGTATTCATAGATATGCTAAGTGAGCTGCCCTGTCTGTGGGAGATTACCCACCACCATTTCAAGAACCAAGCAAAGAGGAAGGCAGCACTGGAGCAATTGTGTGAAATTGTGAAGCAGGTGATCCCCACGGCAGACATCACTTATTTAAAGATTTTCATTGGTGGCCTGAGGAGCACATATCTGAGGGAGCGCAAGAAAGTCCTGGATTCACAGAGATCCGGAGCAGCAGATGACATCTATGTCCCCAGGATGTTGTATTTTGACAGGCTGCACTTTCTGGCAGGCCAGACTGAACCCAGGCCATCCCTCTCCAGTCTTCCTTCCACGCTTCCTTCCCCCCCAGCTGAGGCTTCTGACGCCCAACCTGGGCCTTCCAGGCCGCATGTGGAGGAGCCCAGATTGAGCCAGGTATAGCATTCCTCTAAATATTTCTGCTTGTCCAATCAATGATGTTAACTAGATGTTAGTTGGGAGTACTAATTTAGGATTGTGATTGATGATGCAAAAACTAAAACTATGTCCCTTTTTCATACACAGGGAAGTCTCAGCCAGGAGGTGGCCGGGCCAAGCCGGCTGGCTGATATCAAGGTCCCTCCACCCCCCCTGAAAACAGAAAGTGGCAGTAGGAGGAGTACCCTAGAGGAGGCGGCTATAGCATTCTTTTAAAGGGCTACAGAGGTCCTGGGAGCACCACACACCAGGCAGGAGAACATTGCTGCCTTCATAGCATATAAAATGCAGAGGATGGAGGAGGGCCAAAAAGCTATGTGTGAGGCCCTCATATCGGAGGCTCTGGAGAAAGGTATGAGGGGCCAAATTACACCTCACACACATCTTTGGGATGGTCCTCCTCCTCCTCCTTCTCCTCCAGGTCCTCCCAGTCCTACTCCTCCTCCTGCCACATCTCCAACTGCACAGCCACAGCCTGGAATGAAGCGTGAAAGGAAGACCAGAAAGTGAGGACCCTGGATCCAGTCTGGTCGGCCAAAAAATGCAGCCTCTTGTGGTACCACAGCCTGGGGACACAGATGTCATCTGCTGCTATCCGAGTCTCTGTGAATCCCGGACCAGACTGCACTCCCTTACATATGGACTCCTCAGGTCACCAATTTTGATGTTGAAGAATTGATGTCTGCCGTGGGGGTCCCAGGCTTCGCTAATTTCTCATGTTGATCCAGTGTTGCCTTCCTCTTTGTTTGGTTCTGATCCCTTAATAAAGCATTTTTGTTTTGAATTATACTCTCCTATGTGTTTTACTTCAAAAACGACAGTTGGTTTGTGAGGATTCAGGTACATTTCAAATATACAATGTGAAATGAACAAGGGACACCAACACCAAACAATCTCCTGGAAATTAAATAATAAAAGATATCAATGGTGTTGGGGTAACTTGACACACAAAACGCACCCAAAAATATTCTGGAGTAAAAATAAAAATAACATTGAACAAAGATCAGCCTTGGAAAAAATCCAAACATTAAAGAAAAAAAAGGCTTAAAATCCAAAATAAAAAAAAATAAAAAAATTTAAAACTGTCAGATGTGACAACTAATAACAATATATTCAGGGAATCCCACTAAAAAAACACAAATAAAAGTTTGTGAGTAGTGTGTGTGAATATGAGCAGCAAAACGACTTAATTCTTGTCACATTATAAAGAAGAAGAGAGTGCGCTGTATTAAACCATTTTTAACATTGCAGCGTGACGAAAATGCTGTATCCATTGCGAACGCTAAGTTTACCAGAACGAGCTGTCCCGTGTCGGAATTTCTTCTGAGCATGCGTGGCACTTTGTGCGTCGGAACAGGCCACACACGGTCGGAATTGACGCGATCGGATTTTGTTGTCGGAAAATTTTATCTCCTGCTCTCCAACTTTGTGTGTCGGAAAATCCGATGGAAAATGTCCGATGGAGCCCACACACGGTCGGAATTTCCGACAACACGCTCCGATCGGACAATGTCCATCGGAAAATCCGACCGTGTGTACGGGGCATAAGTCTGTAGGGTTCAATATTGATTTGGTCCACCCTTTGCAGCTATAACAGCTTCAACTCTTCTGGGAAGACTGTCCACAAGGTCTAATCAGAGCAAAGTAACAGGTTCAACTTGATATCCTTCCCGTCCTTTGCTTATCCCCTGTCTTTTCATTTGCTAGAGCCCCAATAAATACATGCTACTTCCACGTATAAAGCAAACTACTACCCGATCAAACTAAAGTGCTGGGTAACTGAGTGACCAATTGACAGGCTTGAGAACTGCCACATGCAGATGGGAGGGCTGGTTCTTTGCCCTGTGTAAGCGTCATCCAAGATCGCTTCAGTGGGCAACTTGGGCAGCAGGGGAACACATAAAGCCTCATTTTATAAATTACATTCATAGGCTTTGAATTATCAAAAGGTACATTAGAATATTGGATATCATATTCGTTAATAAGAGCAGAAAGCATTATTCAATTTTTGAGTTTCTGGAAAAACAAAATGTTATCTCTCTTTTTATACAGTGTGAAAAAAACTGTACTTTCTGTAAAGTCTTAATTTTCTTGACCAAAGAGAAATTCTTTTGATGAAAAGCTTATCGATGTGTATGTTATTATCCATAGAATCTGCTACTCTTTGCTCTCTCATTTGTCTGCCTTTTATTAACAATGCCTTTGTTCTTACTCTTATGTGGCTGAACAAAGCAAATCGTTTGTTTGTAATTTTTTTTCTTAATGGTGAAAATACACTTTATAGTCTTGAACTTCTGTTTGGGTTTTTTGGGAAAGGTCACATTTTTTAAGATTGTGTTCCTTATTGGCAAGGAAATCGGGTTCACCTTTTTAATACAGAATATCTGTCTTCTTAGCAGACATAATACTCATAATACAGTAAAACCTTGGTTTGAGCTTAACTTGGTTTGAGAGCGTTTTGCAAGACAAGCAAAATTTTTAAATACATTTTGACTTGATATACAACCAATGTCTTGATTTACAAGTAGCGTCATGTCACAACTGAGTATGAAAGAGAAGAGAGATGCCTCTAAAGCCTCGTACACACGATTGGATTTTCTGCATACAAAACTTTGGACTTTTGCCCGAAGGCGTGTGCCTGAATTTTGTCTTGCATACAATCGGCAAGGAATTGTCAGCCAACAAACACGAACGTGGTGACGTACTACGTGTTTTTTTAGCTCTTCTTCATCACCCTTTGAGCTCCTTCTGCTAATTTCATGTTAGAAGTTTGGTCAGTGTTGATTTGTGCTTTTCATTTTGCGCTTTTCAGTTTGCGCTTTTCATTTTGTGCTTTTCAGTTTGTTTCTGAACGGCCGTTCATCAACCAGACATGTTACGGAATCGGAGGAGATAACATGTTATTTATTATTGGCCTTGAAGTTATTGCTTTGACCCAAGTCCAGTCCAGGAACAGGAGGAGGAGGATTTCTTGGACCAGAAATTGGTTGCTTTATTCGTGACCAATTATATCTCTGCCTTTGCTGCAGGAGCTCCAGGAGAATAATCCGGATGATTTTCAGAGTTATCTCCAGATGATGGACCCCTGCTTTCACCAACTCTTGGCATTGTTGATCCCCTTTATTAAGAAGCAGGACACATGCATGAGGTTTTTATTTTATTTTTTGGTTGAATAATAATTTGTCATATTTTCTATATTTTTGAATGCATAGAATGCACTTTCTGGTTAAGTTTTATTGGCAGATAGCATGTCTAATTTTATTTGTTTTCTTTTTAATGCACAATAAAAAAGTGGAGAATAATACTTGGTTATGTGTTTTACTTCAAATGATAGTTTGGCAGTAGGCAGTTACATTTAATAAAATACAATGTAAAATTGACAAGGAACACCAACATAGTTGCATCTTTGATCTTAAAATCTACGGCATAATGGTGTTGTGGTTTCTTGCCCAAAAACAAAAAACAAAAAGCATAATACTATTATTCTTGATATCATTAGAAAAAAAAAGCCTTTGAAAATTTGTTTGCAATAACTCCATAAGTATCACCAGCAAAGCAGCTTCATTATTATTCCATTAAAGAAGAAGAGAATGACGGGTCCATGCAATATGCAGGACCCACATGGGAGAGCCAAAGGGGAATGCATGTTTCCCTATTATGTGTTTCAGGATTGCCATTGGTTATCAGCAGCCTCCGCAGGGTAGCAACAGACAGCGGATTGGTGTAATTTGGCGGGCCTCTAAGCCTGCGAATTTGGAGGAGTTAAAAGAGGGCTGTCTGGCCTTTACCTTCAGATCGTGTGGTACAGGACCGGGACTCACACCGCTCAGACCATCGGAAGGATGGAGCGCCGTTCTCCCGTTGGAAGAGAGAGCCTGCTTCGTCACCTCATTGAGAAGGCGGAGAGTGCCGGAGGGGAGGAGTGGCTCCTTCACTGCTGGAGGCCGGTCATTCCGAAGCTCCGCCGGAGCCGTCTATTAGCACAGCCCCGGAGAAGATGGAGGAGTCTGCAGCAGACATGCGCAGTCCGTGCCAACAGCCGAGGAGGGCAAAGAAGAGAGCCAGAGCAGAGGCTTCTCCGTGTCATCAAAGCAAGGGGAGAGCCCGCAGCGTTCAGTATAAGAAGACTCCCCCTACGCCAGGATAGTGCTACTCAGCCAGCTGTTGCGGCCAGCAGTGAGCATATCAGGAGTTCGCCTATGGGGGAGACACGCTCTCTTAGTAATGTCACTGATTTAAATATTTTGGTTGACACTTTGTCTAGTATTGTGAAAGATCTTAAAGGGGCACACACAGTTGGTGATTATGTTGGTACATCCATAGGTGCACAGTGCTCTGGTGCTTTCCATGTCACAGATCATAATCCTGTTTTAAAAGGGGCACAGCTACCTGGTGCTATTAGACAGACCAATGATGGTATGTCACAGCATAGTTTGGATGACGTCAGTCCAATATGGCGCAATTTGTCAGAGGTGCCCTTTGTTACAAATGTGACAGAAAACAATCCTAGTGCATCAACACAAAAACCTTTTCAAATTTCCATTTCTACTATTCCCTCTCCGCGCTTCACTCATCCTATAGTGGCGGAGTCCTCCTTTAAGGTCCCTATGCCGTGTGAAATTTCACCGTTAGGTTTCCACTTACCTGACGCTGTTAAAGGGAAAATTTGGAGGGGTGAATTTGTAGATTTACTGTCATTATTGCCTGCTTCCAGAGAGTTCCTATCCAAATCTGATAGGAAGGCAGAGGACCGCTCTGAGGAAGATAGGAGACGATCTGTCCCCAAAACTTTTCAGAATTGGTTGCAAGCTTTCTGCATTTATGCAGCAGTGCTGGGCGAGCAATTTCCAGAAAAATGTTCAGGCTTATTTCAGCACGTGGACATAATTACTGAAGCTTTTCGTCATTTCGGTGGTACCTCATGGTTCACCTATGATGAAACTTTTAGACAGAAATTGGCGGTTCATCCATCTTTAAAATGGGGATGCAAGGATGTGTGAATATAGTTGAATCTCATGCTGCCACAGAAACCCCCATTCGCACCTCGAACGGTAGCCCCACAGAATGCCTTTCGCAAAGGGTTCTGTTTTGCCTTTAATGAGGGGCAGTATAAATTCCTGTCAAACTGTAAGTACAAGCATGAGTGCTCTTGCTGCAATGGGGCCCATCCAGCTAGTAGTTGTTTTCGGAAGTCATCAGCAACTTCCCTCCCATCTTTATCCCGGGACACTGGTGGCAAAAGCTATGACTCCAGTGAGTTTGTCAAGGATGCAACCGTGGTTAGATCTCTACCCAGATCGCACGATGGCACGGCTCCTAATTGACAGTTTCCAGGATGGTTTCTTGGTTCCCTCATTTTCTGGGCCGGGATGCGTTTTTGTAAAAAACTCGGTTTCTGCTAGGAGGCATCCTGACATTGTTCAGGAAAAAATATCTAAGGAAGTTAATGAAGGCTGGGTAGCTGGCCCTTTCCACCGTCCACCTTTTGCAAATTTCCGTCTTTCTCCTTTGGGTATTGTTCCCAAGAAGGAACATGGTAGTTTCAGACTCATCCATCATTTGTCCTTCCCGGCTGACACTTCACTTAATGATGAAGTTTCTGAAATATTAGCCCCTATTTCTTACTCCTCTTTTGATAAAGCAGTGCTTTTAAGATGTTTTGGGCAGGGAGCGTTGTTAGCCAAGGCAGACATCAAATCTGCTTTTCGGCTGCTACCCGTGCATCCACAAGGTTTCAATTCCCTGGGTTTCCAATTCCAAGACAAATTTTATTTTGATAAATGTATGCCCATGGGTTTCTCCTTATGTTTTTATTTTGAGGCTTTCTCTACATTTTTGCATTGGGTTTTGTCAGAATGTTCCCCTACTGGGGGTTTACTACATTATTTAGATGATTTCCTGTTTATTGGCCAAAGGACTCACAATTATGTCTTGAGTCACTAAACTCATTTTTTCATATTTGTGATTCCTTTGGAATCCCCATTGCACATGAAAAAACTTTGTTTCCATCACCCACTATTGAATTTTTGGGGATTACTATTGACTCCTCCTTGATGGAGTTTAGGCTGCCCAGGGAAAAATTGAACCGTATGAGATTGATGATCTCGTTATTTTTATCTAAACGCAAGGTATTGTTTAGGGATGCTCAATCCCTATTGGGACTTTTTACGTTCGCAGCTAGGATCATCCCTATTGCCAGAATTTTTTCTAGGCGCTTTGCTTTGGCTATGAGAGGTTTGAAGAATCAATACTCTTCATTTTGCATCTCTGCAAACGTCAAAGAAGACTTGAAAATATTTGATTCTTTTCTTTGTAATTTTAATGGGTCCACGGTCTGGCAACAACCTTTTGTGAATGATTTTCAGCTGAATTTCTTTACAGATGCCGCAGGTTCATAAGGCTTTGGAGAATTTTTGGATGGCCATTGCTGTGCCTCTGAATGGCATTCCAGTTGGCGGCATCAGGATATTCTGCATAATATAGTCCTCCTCGAGTTGTTTCCAGTGGTAGTTTCAATGGTAATTTGGAAGGATAAGTTTATGAATCGTAGGGTCATGGTACATACAGATAACAAAGGCATACTTTTTGATATCAACATGCTGTCATCTAGATCAGAGCTAGTTATGAAACTTTTAAGTTTTTTAGTTTTGCACTGCATGCGTTTCAATATCTGGTTGAAAGCTTGTCACATTTCTGGGATTGATAATACAATAGCTGACGCTCTATCTCGTTTGCAGTTTCACAGATTCCGAAAATTGGTTTCATCAGCGGATCGGCACGGCACCCCTTGCCCAGATTGCCTCTGGGGCTTGATTTGGGACAGATATCTGCTCATCTCCAGAATTCGGTAGCACAGAAGACATGGCGAGACTATAACCTAGCCTGGTCCAAATGGTGTTCCTTTTGCTCTAGCATGCTGGTAGATGTATTGGATGTAAATGATTATATCTCTTTGGCTTTCGTGTCCTCCCTGATTCAGACCCAGCTTAGCCCTGCCTCAGTAAAATTTTGGCCGGGGTTTCATTTTTACTTAAATTTTCTGGCAGGCCTGCTTTTGACCTCTTTTTTCTCGATCAGTCAAATCCTTATGGGATTTCAGAAGTCCTCCCCTACGAAGGATGCCAGGCGCTCTATTTCAGTTTCTTTACTGATTAAACTAATGTCGGTTTTGGAAGATGTTTGTTTTTCTAGTTTTGAACTCTTGCTATTCAGGGCAGCATTTTCAGTTACCCTTTTTGGCGCCCTGCGAGTGGGTGAGTTTACAGCTCAAAACAAATCATCTTCTTCTTTTCTGTTGTTCTCTCATGTGTCCCTTGCGCCAGACGGTTTACGTCTTTTTTCTTTGTAGATCTAAGACTTCTGAGTTGGGTAATGGTCAGTGGATATCTCTGGCCGCCTCTTCCAACCGGTCGTTATGCCCAGTGTCCCACACGGCCAATTATATAGCAGTCAGACCCTCCTTTGACGGTTCCTTCTTAATCCATAAGGACTTGTCTCCTCTGACCAGATACCAGTTTTCTGCTGTGCTTTCTTCTTGCCTTAGGCGCCTTAACCTCTCAGGTTTGAAAATCTCATTGCATTCCTTTAGAATTGGGACTGCCACCATGGCTAACCTATTGGGATTCCCCCAGAAGGTCAAAAGAGGGTTGGCAGGTGGGCTAGTAATAGGTATAAGCTTTATGTTCGCTCTGAATTGTTAATTGTCTGATTTTCTATTTTCAAATTCTCCTGAATACACAATCTGGATAGTAGGCCACTCCTACGTCTATTGGGCTGAAAGGCTGGCTGCATCCAGGAGCTATTCCAGCAATTTAGGTCTGGACTTTACTAAATTTAACGTTTTAGGGTCCGGTATTCGGGGGCTGAGATGGCGTAATCTTGGAGACTGTGGAATAGGAAAACTCCTGCGCTGTCAGAAAGGCCTATACTAAGGGACACTGCTGCAACTCCTGTGTGACTGATCCAAACAGACAAAAAAGTATAAGTAAAAGTAAGTGGTAGTTGCGCTGTGACAAAAGGAAAGGGGAGGTGGAGGGGGCTAAGTAAAATAAGTGGAGAGGTGAAAAAGGCCAAAGTGGATGTGGCCACAAATGCACTGAACAAACATACAATGAAAAGGCAAAGGTACTAACATAGGTCAAAAAACGAAAAAAATGGCATTATAAGTGTAAATAACAGTGATAAAACACTCAAAACAGTCCAGGTGAATAAGGGCTAGTAGCAAAACTAGCACATAGTGACAAATCAAAAAGCTGAATGTGATAAATCCAAATGAGTAAGCATATGACAGTCCCACCACCAAATAATATAAAATTCCAAGAGAAGGAAGAAATCTTCAGTGGAAACACCTCCGTGTTCGCAAGCAGCTCACCTTACTGCTGTAAGGTATACAGCTTGTGCTTAATTGCAAACCACTAGCAAGCATGGATATCCCATCCAGTTATTTAGGTAATTCCAATGGTGGATATGCAGGACGGTATATGAAAAAAATGACATGAACAAAAATATAGTATAACTCCATGACGACCAAAGTGGGAGGGGGGCAGGACACAGAAAGGGGATGCACTCACTTTTTGGAAATGAGTGTGGGCATCAATCCACGAACGCCGAGTTTGTATGCCTCAATGGATGTCTTCAATTAATCCCCGCTCCTCAATGCTCGTCAAATAGGGTGAGTGTATGTGGAGTATAGGGAGAAAGCGCACATAGCATAATCCCGTATAAAAACCAATTTATTAATTTAAAACAATATGGTAACTCACAATTAGAAGTAAACTACGGTACATAGTATCCACTAGCGCCGAGCTCGTCTCCTGCCATCAGTTTGTGACAGTATCCCGTGCGCCAATCCTGACGCGTATCGCCACGTCACGTGACTTCATCAGAGGATAGCACAGGGTAAAAGTCAATGCTTTTAAATAGTCTCCACATGATGGATGCCTGGCGGCCATTTTCCCGAAGCCCGTCATTGTAATGAATAGCTTCAGTAATAAACAGAGCCGTCGGCCATTTTGCTGGGGTCTCACACATAGGCAGACAGTAGAAGAAAAACTGATAGCCATAAACATAATCAGTGTGAAGCCAGCTAAAGTGCACAGCAAAACGCAATCACTAGAAAGCAGTAGCCTACTAGTGAGTATTGCCATGGATATAAATACACAAACTGGAAATGCATGAAAAAAGGAACGTAAAAAAGAATAAAAATATTAAAAAAATATAAAAAATATATATATATAAAATGTGTATATATGTATAAAAGGGAATGGGATTAACAAATGAACTGGACATAATCCAGTAGAGAAACGGGGGAGGCAAAAAATGGCAAAAACTGGGGAGAAAAAAGAAAAAGGGGGGAAATTGAGCTCAGGGAGTATCACAAACTCACTGGAAGGGAATACATAGGATAAATGCATAAATATGACAATAAGTAACAACGCAGCAAAACAAAAATGTTGTAGATAACCTAAATATAGACATACCTATAGGCAAATAGACTGAAAAAAGGAAGAAATGGGACTGGATATAAGAAATCGCATGGAGATTATTAGTAAGGATAGTAAATTAAAAATCGCTGAGAAAGCAGTTTAAGTCAAACTCGATATTAAGCCCTTTAGGCGCAAGAGTGTCCATAGAAAATATCCATTTGGACTCCAGTTGACTTAGAATCCTCACTTTATCTCCCCCACGCCATGGTCTGGTATAGGGTACAATACCCCAAAACTTCAGGTGGCTGGGGTTTCTGTTATGGTATTTTGCAAAATGCCTAGAGACATTGTGTTTGTCAAAACCTTTCTGGATGTTTTGGACATGCTCCTTAATGCTAATTCTTAGCAGCCTTTTAGTGCGGCCAATATATTGAAGGCCGCAACTGCATTCCAATACATAAACCGCTCCCTCAGTGTTACACCCAATGAACTCGTTGACATCATATTTGGTACCGCTTTTTGATTCGGACGTTTAGTACGGGTGCAGGCATAACATCGTTTACAAGGGTAAAATCCCTTACCGGTAAAGAAAGAAAATTGTTTTTTTGGAGGATCTATCACACTTTTGACTAACCGATCTCGGAGGGTGGGTGCCCTTTTATAGATGAATTTAGATTTTTCTGGTAGTATTTCTCTAAGGCCTCTGTCGGATTTCAAAATATGCCAGTGGTGAGATATAATGCTTTCGATCTTTCTGTATTGGGAATTATATTCGAGGACCAGGGGCACCTGATCCTGCTGGCATATAGGTTTTTTGTCTTCAAGCAAGACTTGTCTTTGTATCTGCCTGACTTCTTCTATTTTATCCCTTATGAAGTCTTGATTGTAGCCTTTATGTATGAATCTTTTTCCAATCAAGGTGGCCTGCATGTAGAAATCTTCTTCATGGGTGCAGTTACGTCTTAGTCGCATGATCTGGCCTTTAGGGATGTTAAATAGCCAGTTTCTATGGTGACAACTTCTCATGGGTAGATAACTATTACGATCGACATTTGGTGGTAAATTGATTGTTAGTACGTGAAATTTCTAGATCGAGGAACGGAATAGAAGTTAATACAATATTTTTGGCATTGTTATTTAGTTTCACAAAGAATGAGGTTAAAAGGTCACGATCACCTTCCCAAATAATAAAAATATCGTCGATGTACCTTTTAAACAAAAGTAATTCTTTGGGTGGATCCAAAAAAATCACTTCCTCTTCCCATTGGGGAAGTAATGAAAAGTCCTGCGACACTGGGGGCAAATTTAGCCCCCATAGCTACTCCTGTCTTCTGTTGATAAAATTGTTTGCAGTACCAGAAATGGCTATGTTTAAGGCAGAAGTCAAGGCATTTGACAAGAAATTTCCTCTGAATGCAGGGGAGTTTGGTGTATTTCCTAAGGCCCCATTTCATAGCCTCACATGCTGCAAAATGGGGTATGATCGTATAAAGTGATGACACGTCTGCTATTGCCATCAATACAGTGCCGGTGTCTACTCTATTTTCAAGTATTTGAAGCATTTGTTTCATGTCTCTCAGATAAGCCTTAGTGCTTTGTACAGCAGGTTGAAGATATTTATTATTATTATTATTATATGAGATTTATATAGCGCCAACAGTTTACGCAGCGCTTTACAATGTATAAGGGGGACAACACAATTACAGTACAGTTCAATACAAAAGGTACAGGAGGGCCCTGCTCGTAGAGCTTACATTCTAAAGGGAGGGGGTGGTGGTACAAAAGGTAATAGCTGCAAAGAATGATTTGATGGGGGTGGCTCAGGGACAGTTATGTGGTTGTGGGATAGGCTTCCCTGAATAAATGAGTTTTCAGGGATCTCCTAAAGGTGGACAGGGTAAGGGCTGATCGGATATACTGGGGTAGGGAATTCCAGAGGATGGAAGAGGCTCTGGAGAAGTCCTGACGGAGAGCATGGGAGGAGGTAACAAGGGAGCTAGAGAGCAGGAGGTACTGGGAGGAGCGAATGGGGCAATTTGGGCGATATCTGCAGATGAGGTTGGTGATGTAGATGGGGCGATGTTGTGAATGGCCTTGTATGTTATGGTTAGCATTTTGAATTTTACACGGTGGGGTAGGGGAAGCCAGTGAAGGGATTGGCAGAGAGGAGCAGCAGTCACGGAGCGATTAGTGAGGTGTATTAGTCTAGCAGCAGCATTCATAATAGACTGAAGGGGGGATAGCCTGCTTAAGGGTAGGCCATCAAGGAGAGAGTTGCAGTAGTCGAGGCGGGAAATAATCATGGAGTGAATAAGTTGCTTTGTGGTGTCATTAGTCAGGAAGGGTCGAATTCTGGAGATGTTGCGGAGGTTAAGGCGGCAGGATTTAGCCAGTGATTGGATATGGGGGCTGAAGGAGAGGTCAGAGTCAAGGATTACACCCAGGACCCTGGCATGTGTGGAGGGACCAATGGTTGTTGTGTTGATATTAATGGTGAAGTCACAGGAGGGGGACCGTGAAGGAGGAAATATAACAAGCTCAGTTTTAGAAAGATTAAGTTTGAGGAAGTGGTGTCACATCCATACTGATATGTCATTCAGCAAGTTTGAGATCCGTGAGGAGATAGTGGGGGTGAGTTGAGGAGTGGAGAGATAGATCTGTGTGTCATCGGCATAGAGGAGGTATTGGAAGCCATGGGAGGTTATCAACTGGCCCAGGGAAGAGGTATAGAGTGAGAAAAGGAGAGGCCCAAGGACGGAGCCTTGGGGTACCCCAACAGAAAGAGGAAGGGGAGCGGAGGAGATGGAGTTGTAAGTGACACTGAAAGTGCGCTGAGATAGGTAGGAGGAGAACCAGGATAATGCAGAATCACAGAGGCCAAGGGAGTGTAATTTGCTGAGGAGCAGCAGGTGGTCAACTTTGTCAAAGGCAGCAGAGAGGTCTAAAAGTATGAGTATGGAGTAGTGGCCATTGGTTTTGGCAGTTATTAGGTCATTGGTGAGTTTTAGTAGGGCAGTTTCAGTAGAATGTTGTAGGCGGAAGCCAGACTGTAGGGGGTCGAGAAGGTTGTTGTCCGTGAGGTAGCGACTCATTTGGTCATGAACAAGGCGTTCGATGAGCTTGGAGGCAAACGGGAGAAGGGAGATAGGTCTTAAGTTATTCAAACAGGTGGGGTCTAGTGAGGGTTTTTTGAGTATGGGGGTAACCAGTGCATGTTTGAGCGGGGAAGGAAAGGTGCCGGAGGAGAGGGAGACGTTGAAGATGTGGGTTAGGGAGTTGAGGATAGAGTGGGAAGGTGGTCGCAGTAATTGAGAGGGGACAGGGTCCAGGGGACATGTAGTTAGGTGGACCATGGAGAGGAGTTTATCAACTTCTTCTGTGGTAACTGGGCAAGATATTTGTCGATATATTTGCCCATTCTTGCTGTAATTGATTCGACACCGTTAACAATCGGTCTTAAAGGGGGGTCGGTTTTATCCTTATGGATTTTAGGTAATGCGTAGATAATCGGAGTTCTACAGGCTTCTGGAACCAGATATTTAGCTTCTTATCCACAACGCACTCCGCAACAGGGGTGGAAAAAGCCCAACAATCGGAGAAATCATAACAAAAGACCTCATTGGACACGACCTAACAACGCACCAAGAGATGCAAGAGGCCCTCCATATGAGCCATATAGGCAAGAGAGACACCCAGCATATCCCCAGACCAACTATGAGATGAGAGATAACCGATATGGACAATATGATTATTACAGACCACGTGATAGAAGCCCTGGCCCTGACCATCACTATGGACCTAGAGAAGGAAGAGGTCCACCCAATGTACCGTATAGACCTAGAGAACTTAGCTCCATCCATACGTACAACTATTATGCCCCCTTGAGAGATCTCTGTGACACAGATAGAGACGCGAGATATCAATATGACCACCATCATGAACAAGGTCATAATAAATCTTTTTTAGAGAGAGGAACGGAATACCATCCTCCGAGGAGAATAGAAGAAACAAGGAGAAAAAGCCCTACAGAAAAGAGGCTGCAGAGCAGGAAAGGGAAAACAAACGAAAAAGGAAGACATAGGAGAGGGAATCTTTAATCTTACAGATGTACCGCTCACCCAGGAAGAATTAGTAGTGCTGGACAAAGGGCTTAAATATGCACCAGTGAAAAATCTTGATAAATTTGAGACGTATATAAGTATACAAAAGTATATAAGAAAACTAAACATCAAAAAATACTTGATTGAAAAACCTATTAACGTCAGCACTCCACAAAAAGATCTAGTGTTACATAGTAATCTGAGGAATAGATCAACGTATAACCCTAAACCCAAGGACAATACCCACATAGACGTTTTCAAGAACCTGGTGACGGAAGAAATCAAGAATGTAACCGTAAAGAAAAGAGAAGAACCGAGGATCATTAAGATTGGCATTCAGAAACTTATTAAAAGAAAGAATCTTGTCATTAGGCCTTCAGACAAAGGAGGTGGAGTCGTGATTCAAACCACCGAACAATACCATAAAGGCATGATGAAACTATTGGAAGATCATAACACATACTGCATACTGTCCAGCAATCCTATATTTAAATGGAAAAAAGAGCTGGAACAAGTAGTCCAATTGGGCCTCAAAAAAGGTATACTTAACAAAAAAGAAGCTAAATATCTGGTTCCAGAAGCCTGTAGAACTCCGATTATCTACGCATTACCTAAAATCCATAAGGATAAAACCGACCCCCCTTTAAGACCGATTGTTAATGGTATAGAATCAATTACAGCAAGAATGGGCGAATATATCGACAAATATCTTCAACCTGCTGTACAAAGCACTAAGGCCTATCTGAGAGACACAAAACAAATGCTTCAAATACTTGAAAATAGAGTAGACACTGGCACTGTATTGATGGCAACAGCAGACGTGTCATCACTTTATACAATCATACCCCATTTTGCAGCATGTGAGGCTATGAAATGGGGCCTTAGGAAATATACCAAACTCCCCTGAATTCAGAGGAAATTTCTTGTCAAATGCCTTGACTTCTGCCTTAAACATAGCCATTTCTGGTACTGCAAACAATTTTATCAACAGAAGACAGGAGTAGCTATGGGGGCTAAATTTGCCCCAGTGTCGCAGGACTTTTCATTACTTCCCCAATGGGAAGAGGAAGTGATTTTTTTGGATCCACCCAAAGAATTACTTTTGTTTAAAAGGTACATCGATGATATTTTTATTATTTGGGAAGGTGATCGTGACCTTTTAACCTCATTCTTTGTGAAACTAAATAACAATGCCAAAAATATTGTATTAACTTGGCAGATAGAGGAACATTCTATTCCGTTCCTCGATCTAGAAATTTCACGTACTAACAATCAATTTACCACCAAGACCTTCTTCAAAAACGCCGATCATAATAGTTATCTACCCATGAGAAGTTGTCACCATAGAAACTGGCTATTTAACATCCCTAAAGGCCAGATCATGCGACTAAGACGTAACTGCACCCATGAAGAAGATTTCTACATGCAGGACAGCTTGATTGGAAAAAGATTCATACATAAAGGCTACAATCAAGACTTTATAAGGGATAAAATAGAAGAAGTCAGGCAGATACAAAGACAAGTCTTGCTTGAAGACAAAAAAACAATAAAAAACAATATGCCAGCAGGATCAGGTGCCCCTGGTCCTCGAGTATAATTCCCAATACAGAAAGATCGAAAGCATTATATCTCGCCACTAGCATATTTTGAAATCCGACAGAGGCCTTAGAGAAATACTACCAGAAAAACCTAAATTCATCTATAAAAGGGCACCCACCCTTCGAGATCGGTTAGTCAAAAGTGTGATAGATCCTCCAAAAAAAATTTTTTCTTTCTTTACCGGTAAGGGATTTTATCCTTGTAAACGATGTTATGCCTGCACCCATACTAAACGTCCGAATCAAAAAGTGTTCTCTTTTCAATCAAACAGTAACGGTACCAAATATGATGTCAACGAGTTCATTGGGTGTAACACTGAGGGAGCGGTTTATGTATTGGAGTGCAGTTGCGACCTTCAATATATTGGCCGCACTAAAAGGCTGCTAAGAATTCGCATTAAGGAGCATGTCCAAAACATCCAAAAGGGTTTTGACAAACACAATGTCTCTAGGCATTTTGCAAAATACCATAACAGAAACCCCAGCCACCTGAAGTTTTGGGTTATTATACCCTATACCAGACCATGGCATGGGGGACATAAAGTGAGGATTCTAAGTCAACTCGAATCCAAATGGATATTTTCTATGGACACTCTTGCGCCTAAAGGGCTTAATATCGAGTTTGACTTAAACTGCTTTCTCAGCGATATTTAATTTACTATCCTTACTAATATTCTCCATGCGATTTCTTATATCCAGTCCCATTTCTTCATTTTTTCAGTCTATTTACCAATAGGTATGTCTATATTTAGGTTATCTACAACATTTTTGCTTTGCTGCACTGTTACTTATTGTCATATTTATGCATTTATCCTATGTATTCCCTTCCAGTGAGTTTGTGATACTCCCCGAGCTCCATTTCCCCCCTTTTTCTTTTTTCTCCCTAGTTTTTGCCATTTTTTGCCTCCCCCTATTTCTCTACTGGATTATGTCCAGTTCATTTGTTAATCCCATTCCCTTTTATACATATATACACATTTTATATATATTTTTTTTAATATTATTATTCTTTTTTACGTTCCTTTTTTCATGCATTTCCAATTTGTGTATTTATATCCATGGCAATACTCACTAGTGGGCTACTGCTTTCTAGCGATTGCGTTTTGCTGTGCACTTTAGCTGGCTTCACACTGATTATGTTTATGGCTATCAGTTTTTCTTCTACTGTCTGCCTATGTGTGAGACCCCAGCAAAATGGCCGACGGCTCTGTTTAATACTGAGGGTATTCATTACAATTACGACTTTTACCCTGTGTTATCCTCTGATGAAGTCACGTGACGTGACGATACGCGTCAGGATTGGAGCATGGGATACTGTCACAAACTGACGGCAGGAGACGAGCTCGGCACTCGTGAATGCTATGTACCGTAGTTTACTTCTAAATGTGAGTTACCATATTGTTTTAAATTAATAAATTGTTTTTTATACGGGATTATGCTATGTGCGCTTTCTCACTATACTCCACATACACTCACCCTATTTGACGAGCATTGAGGAGCGGGGATTGATTGAAGACATCCATTGAGGCATACGAACTCGGCGTTCGTGGATTGATGCCCACACTCATTTCCAAAAAGTGAGTGCACCCCCTTTCTGTGTTCTGCCCCCCTCCCACTTTGGTCGTCACGGAGTTATACTATATTTTTGTTCATGTCATTTTTTTCATATACCGTCCTGCATATCCACCATTGGAATCGCCTAAATAATTGGATGGGATATCCATGCTTGCTAGTGGTTTGCAATTAAGCTCAAGCTGTATACCTTACAGCAGTAAGGTGAGCTGCTTGCGAACACGGAGGTGTTTCCACTGAAGATTTCTTCCTTCTCTTAGAATTTTATATTATTTGGTGGTGGGACTGTCATATGCTTACCCATTTGGATTTATCACATTCAGCTTTTAGTTTTGCTACTAGCCCTTATTCACCTGGACTGTTTTGAGTGTTTTAGCACTGTTATTTACATTTTATTATGCCATTTTTTTCGTTTTTTGACCTATGTTAGTACCTTTGCCTTTTCATTGTATGTTTGTTCAGTGCATTTGTGGCCGCATCCACTTTGGCCGTTTTCACCTCTCCACTTATTTTACTTAGCCCCCTCCACCTCCACCTCCCCTTTCCTTTTGTCACAGCGCAACTACCACTTACTTTTACTTAATCTTAGAGACCAATTACTTAATTTATCTTCTATTTGGCCCTCACCTATAGTTATAGTTATTCACTTGGGAGCAAACGACATTGGCAAAGTTAGAACGTGGGAACTGCTTTGCGTAATGAAAAACAATATTTGTGCCATTAAGCTTCTGTTTCCACGCACTATTTTGGCCTTTTCTGAGATGGTCCCTAGACTCCTTTGGTCTCCTGGGGGGAAATTCTTATCAGACACTGGCATTGACATTTTTAATATGGGTCTGCAGAGTATAATTGAGAGTGACATGGTGTTGGGGGGACCTCAGCCAGCAGCTGCTCTGTTGGCCTCGGTCGGTGGGGGAATAGTCGTCCAGCATTGTCTGGATGGACACCGTATAAATTTTGAGTTGTGGTTATATAGCTAAGATGGCTTCATATTTATTTGTATTTTCATTTAAACATTAACAGGTTACCTCTTGAACAGCACCATGGCCAAAATGTATTTACCAAAACAATAAATGGTTTAAAGAAAGAATTGTTGTTGTCTCTTATTTGCTTAATGACTCCTTTGTGCTAGCCCATGACGGGTCCATGCAATATGCAGGACCGACATGGGAGAGCCAAAGGGGAATGCACGTTTCCCTATTCTGTGTTTCAGGATTGCCATTGGTTATCAGCAGCCTCCGCAGGGTAGCAACAGACAGCGGATTGGTGTAATTTGGCGGACCTCTAAGCCCGCTTGGAGGGGATAAAAGAGGGCTGTCCAGCCGCTACCTTCAGACCATGTGGTACAGGACCGGGACTCCCACCCCCCCTCCCCTATTTATGGAAATAGTCGTGGTGCTGTTCAGTGGGGGAATAGTCGTCCAGCATTGTCTGGATGGACACCGTATAAATTTTGAGTTGTGGTTATATAGCCAAGATGGCTTCATATTTATTTGTATTTTCATTTAAACATTAACAGGTTACCCCTTGAACAGCACCATGGCCAAAATGTATTTACCAAAACAATAAATGGTTTAAAGAAAGAATTGTTGTTGTCTCTTATTTTTTTAATGACTCCTTTGTGCCAGCCCATGTGTGCTGCATTTCGAGATTTCATAATTTGCCACGTCACAAATGTTAATTCTCCATTACGAACACTAGTTTACAAGACCAACCGCTTCTGGCTCGTCCTTGCTTCCGAGCATGCGTGTTTGTACTTTGGACTTTTGTCTGACGGACTTGTGTACACACGCTCGAAAAATCCGACAACAGACATTTGTCTGCGGAAAATTAAAAAGCCTGCCATTCAACATTTGTCTGCGGAAAATCCGACAACAATTGTCCGATGGAGCGTACAAACGGTTGGATTTTCCGCCAACAGCCTGTCATCACACATTTCCCATCAGAAAATCTGATCGTGTGTACACGGCTTAAGTGTAGCAATATTATTACATTTAATGAAGGTACAACATTTAGCAACTCAAAATGTTTGATGATTAAAAGAGGCACATCTAAGTATGCAGGCATCTGGGGTAAAGCTATCCACATAAACCATCCTCCTTACCGCCATTGACATCATCCCTTCCACGCTGCGCTCCATGAGTGGTTCAAGTCACGCTTTCAGATCGCTCTACTGCAGGGTAGTCTTTCCGGTCACAATTGCAGACTGACAGCGGTGAGAGCTGGCAGTGTGGAGGATGGTCTATGTGGACAGCTTTACCCCAGATGCCTACATACTTAGATGTGCCTCTTTTAATCATCAACCATGTGAGTTGCTAAATGTTGGACCTTCATTAAATTTAACCATATTGCTACACTTAGAGGCGCCTCTCTTCTCTTTTATACTCTGGCGCTCCTGATGGATTTTGCTTCTAATCCCTCTGTGGAGGCTTCCATTTGTGGATGGACATTTTATGGTTACACAACCTGGTCACATTGCTATAATCTTTTTATATGGACTATAAACTGAAGGACCTGTGAATAAATGGTTGTGGAACGAATCATTTGAGTTTCCATTTTTTCTTATGGGGAAATTCACTTTGATATTCAAGTGCTTTGGATTACAAGCATGTTTCTGGAACAAATTATGCTCACAATCCAAAGTTTTACTGTACTATCAAAAATGATGACAGTGAAGTGAAGATAAGACTGCAGACAGCACTGTGCAATTGTATTGCAGTTCTATAACCGACCATATAGGTTACTATCTGATTTTACAATTGTACATTGTTTCAATCTACTATCAACTAGTGCAAGGTCTTGTCTGATTGTACACAGATTTAATGAACTACATTACATGGTTTTGGCACATCTAAAGAAGATTGAACAAAGATTGTGCAATTAGTCTGTACTTGTATGGTTAGTAGTCCATCAATACCTAAAATCTGAAGTTTGGCTGACTAACAGGGATTCTATAGCACAATTAAACCTGACAAAACAATTGTTTAAAAAAGATACATTTAGTCTACATTTAGACATGTGACAGACCTTGCTGCCCCTCTGAAAAGTGATCTGTGGTGGATTCCTTTTCAAAGGTGTGTGACAATATAAGTAGACAAGGGGAAGTTTTTTGGTATGATTTTAGGGGTGCCAAGCAAAGAATTTAGTTACAATACTTCAGATAAAAGTAAAAAAAAATGTATTACATAGAAGACAGGTTAAAAATATTGGCTAAACATATAGTGCGCAGATACAATTTACACATCTAAACAGTAGATAGAAACAGTGGTCACTCAACAATAACATGGAGTGACTTATCCTGACATGTTTCACCTTTTGCGGCTTCCTCAGGGGATGTTTTTTGAACAGTTAGATGTGATACTGCATAAAACAAAGTACTGTTAGGGACAGTACAAACTTATAGTACAGAGCACAATATCATAACTATGCTGTTGGTCGCCCCACCCAATATCAAGCAGCCACACCATAGGATGGTCTTGTTACCTGCGACCTGATGTAAGCCAATTGAAAAATGGACACTGGGTGGCACAAATGGTAAGCTGACCAAATAGGCCCAGCACTGGGTTAAGCAGCTGGTATCTGTGACAATATGTTGCTTCCTCACCACCTGTTTTACCCTGTAAATGCCCCACCACCGTGTCGCAATGCATACACTTGTAGGGCAGTTTGGGGGGGAGTAGAATTGTTGTCACTGCCATGACATGTGTACACCCAGGGTAGGACCCCACTGCCGCCATTCTTTTTACAGCGCTGATTTTAGTCTTTCATGTGAGTGTACCCCTTTTTTTAAATAAAATTTGGTATTTTTTACGGAATTACACTATGTGGCTTCTCTCCTTCTCATCCCATTTCATGGCCAATTGCTCTCCATCATTATCCTGAGGGACCCACTAGTTTCTGGTCGGCTTCCGAATTTTCATTTCCATCATTCCTTTGGAACGACCATCATCACCCACCACCCAAGCCTCATTTGACCCAGTTGGGCATATGCTCTTTTGGGTCAACGCCATCTGGTAAGCCTTCCTAATGTTGGTGGTGGTGCTTCCCCTCTATGATAACCTTTGATGTCACACATATGATACACTCTTTGCACGAAGTCACCGGAATAGTATCTGTTTATTCATGAGCTTCATGTACATGGAGGACTGTTTGAGTTTTCTGTGATACCTGGAATCATCAGTTGGACATTTTTGTTTATGTTGAACTTCTAGCGCTACACATTTTGTTTTGCCTGTTGTTACATACCCATATTTCATTGGTTGTATTAGCTGCTTATTTTTATCTTTTGTTTGGCCGCGCAGAATTTTTTGATATCCCATGTGTACACCCATATCTGACTGCCCTTACAGCTTAAGGTGGGCAGTTGGGGAATGGTAAGAACAGGACTCTGTGATGATATTGTGAACTGGGCATCCCAAAAATTGTGTGAGAAGACACAGGGCAACCATGTTGTTTTAAATTTATAAGTCCGCCATGACTTTTTTTAGCAGCTGTAACAGGACATGCATCCCCTGTAATACCAACCTTTTAGCTGCATTCCAAAACATCCTTATCAGTACATTGATGGGACACACCTCTTAAAGCGGTTGTAAACCTCTGCTGTGTGGCTTGTGAAAAAAAAATAAAATAAAATCATCTGCAAGGCAATGGTATATTGTGCCAGTATGCATCGCATACTAGCACATTATGAAATACTCACCTTGGAACAAAGCCCTCCAGTGCTGTATGGTTACAGCTGAGAGGGCTGACATGTTCCCCCATCTGTCTTCTGGGTTTGGACGCTCCGGCTATATGATTGGCAGGAGTTGCGATGACGTCAGGAGCGCGGGGAGCCCTCAGTTGCGGCACAAAGCTCTGAAGGTCCGGCAAGGTTTGCCGAACAGCGAACAGTATGCGGTGTTCGCGGCAAATTTGAAAGCTGCCAGGACACCATTAAAGTCTATGGGACACTAACTCGAAAAATCAAAAGTGCTAATTTTAAAGGCTTATATGCAAGTTTATTTTCATAAAAAGTGTTTGGGGACCTAGGTCCTGCCCCAGGGGACATGTATCAATGCAAATATTTTTTTTAAAACGGGAAGTTTTTTCGGGAGCAGTGGTTTTAAAGTGAAACAATAAAAATTAAACATTCCTTTAAATATCGTGCCTGGGGGGTGTCTATAGTATGGCTGAAAAGTGGCACATTTTTTCCGTGTTTAGAACAGTACCACAGCAAAATGACATTTCTAAAGGAAAAATTGTCATTTAAAACTGATTGCGGCTTTAATGAATTGTCGGGTCTTGGCAATATAGATAAAACTCATTGAAAAAAAGAGCATGGATTCCCCCCCCCCCCCAGTCCATCACCAGGCCCTTTAGGTCTGGTATGGATATTAAAGGGAACCCCGGACCAAGATTTAAAAAAAAAATTGCGTTTGGGTCCCCCTAAAATCCATACCAGGTCCTTCAGGTATGATATGGAAATTAAGGGGAATCCTGCGCCAAATTTTTTTTTAAAATGGCGTAGGGGTCCCCCCCAAAATCCACACCAGACATTTCAGGTCTGGTATGGATTTTAAGGGGAACCCTGTGCCAAAATTTTAAAAAATGGCATAGGGGCCCCCCAAATTCCTACCAGACCCTTATCCAAGCACGCAACCTAGCAGGCCGCAGGAAAAGAGGGGGGACGAGAGAGCACCCCTCCTCCTGAACCGTAGCAGGCCACATGCCCTCAGCATGGGGAGGGTGCTTTGGGGTCTGACCCCAAAGCACCTTGTCCCCATGTTGATGGGGACAAGGGCCTCATCCCCACAACCCTTGCCTGGTGGTTATGGAGGTATGCGGGCAGGGGGCTTATCAGAATCTGGAAGCCCCCTTTAACAAGGGGACCCCCAGATCCTAGCCTCCCCCTGTGTGAATTGGTAATGGGGTACCATTTCACAAAAAAAGTGTCAAAAATGGTAAAAAAGACAAGCGACAGCTTGGGACAAGTCCTTTATTAAAAAACAAAAAAATAAAAATGTCCCGTGACAGACCGAAAAAGAAAAGCCACAACCGACCCGCCTCCATGGGAGGCTCCCGCCGATTGACGCGTCTTCTCTGTGACATTTCTTATATAACTGAGGGTGGGGTCACCTGGTGACGTAAACGGGTGACCCCACCCCTTCTGATGCCATGGGGAAGCCATGTTTATGTCACCGGGTGGCCATTACCAATTCACACAGGGGGGGAAGGCCGGGATCTGTTAAAATAAGCCCCCCGCCCACATATCCCCACAACCACCAGGCAAGGGTTGTGGGGATGAGGCCCTTGTCCCCATCAACATGGGGACAAGGTGCTTTGGGGTCAGACCCCAAAGCACCCTCTCCATGTTGAGGGTATGTGGCCTGGTACGGTTCAGGAGGGGGGGCGCTCTCTAGCTCCCCCCTCTTTTCCAGTGGCCTGCCAGGTTGCGTGCTCAGATAAGGGTCTAGTATGGATTTTGGGGGGACCCCTATGCCATTTTTAAAAAAAAAATTGGCGCAGGGTTCCCCTTAATATTCATACCAGACCCAAAGGGCCTGGTAATGGACTGGGGGGGGAACCCATGCTCTTTTTTTCAATGAGTTTATCTATATTGCCGAGATCCGACAATTCATTACAGCCGCGATCAGTTTTACATGACAATTTTTCCTTTAGAAATGCCATTTTGCTGCGGTACTGTTCTAAACACGGGAAAAATGTGCCACTTTACAGGCATACTATAGATACCCCCCAGGCTCGATATATAAAGGAATATTTTTATTGTTTCACTTTAAGCATTAAAAAAATCACTGCTCCGAAAAAACGGCCGTTTTAAAAAAAAAAGTTTGCATTGATACATGTCCCCTGGGGCAGGACCCGGGTCCCCAAACACTTTTTATGACAATAACTTGCAAATAAGCCTTTAAAATTAGCATTTTTGATTATTCATGTTCGTGTCCCATAGACTTTAACGTTGTTCATGTGTTCCCTACCTAGAACCCATAAGCAGCTGGGGTGGAAGGATCATAGGATTTGTAGTGTATTGTTTTGTATAAAGAAGAGGAAGTTTAAAACACGTTATGTTTCTTTTTTGTGCCTTGTTAAGGAAATATCTTCACTTCCTACCCCGGTAGATGGAACAGGAAAGAAGAGAAAATCCATCAAAGTGAGGAGAATTGCTCTCTTAGACATTGGCATAGGTGTCCCTATTGGAAGACTTTCCCTCATCTATTTTTTGGATGACAACTAAAATTTTGGATGCCCCATCACTTTCTGTCTTGTGTCAATGGGAACCAATTAAAATACAGAGGGTGAACCTACAGTGTTTAGCAAGGGACATAAACAGCAATTAAAATTTGATAGAGGTTATAACCCTTCCCCACACTATCCAAAACTAAAATGAAAAAAAAAAGTTTGGGCTATACTTACACTTTAAGCTCTTTATTAGGAATGTAATGGAAACCACAGTACATCCAAGCAAAAGTTACCTTTAGGTGACTTGAAAACTAATAAAAATTGATTTCTTATTGGTCGTTACATGCTATTGCTCATCAGAGAAATGTGTACTATATTGCTTTTTGTCTGTGTATGGTCAGTATTTTTAGTTTGCCCTTGCTGCTATAAAATACTGTACTACACACCATTATTGCTCTAAAGTCTGCACATTATTGGATAATAAGTTTCATTTTTATTTCGTGCTTCAGTTATGAGTTGCCTATCACTTTCTGCATTGTAATTCCCTGCTCCTAAAATATGATATTATGAAGGAAAATGGCAAGCCGTGTTTCTGGCGATCTAATAAATAATTCTCTATGGTTATATTAGATCTAATGGTTCTGCTTCACAGCAGATGTTGAGCACTGCTTCGATAAAACTTCATTGAGAATTCTTTCTTTCCAGTAGCGGCTGTCAAAATAGGAGAAATAGTGTGTAAATCTTACTTAGCATATGAAATTACTTTACTTTGTACCTTCATGCAAAATACTTTCATAGCCTCTGGGTTAAAGAGACATTATAGACATTATGATGGAAATGTCACTGACAAGGAGAGGGCTAACACTCAGAAAGTTCAGTTGTTATTTAATCAAGGCTTGGTATTTTGGAGGGGCTATTACCCAGAGCCCCCAAGTCTGTAAGAGGCCCCCAAGTCTGTAAGGGAAATTGGGCTGGACAGTTATTTGTACCTGCTACCAACTGTCCACTTGTACTCTCTTATCCCTGACACCTATCTCCTGCACTAAAATGGCTGCAATTTATGAATAGGTCCTCCATTTCCTGGCAGCTCATATGTGACCCATTTAATGTGCACCCCTTAACTTTGATGGACATCTGGGAACAGACAATTAGAATCAAGGGGTCTGAAAACCATAAGAAAAATTGCTACTGTCAACAGGAGATCTGATTGTTCTAAATAATGTACCTGCAGTTCTTCAGGTAAGTTCTTCAGGGATACATGATGGTGTAGCAGTTTCAAATCCCACCATAAAAACTATATACGTAGACTTTGATGATATTATCCATATTTATGTGAAACAAGGTGATCTGGCTTTCTCGCCCAACTAGCGGTGTGCAATAATACCTGCAGTAGGGAAGAGCCCTTCTACTACAATAGATTTTAGAAGCCTCCAAGTCAAAATCAGGAAAGGTGGTGTTTCTGGGTCAATGCTCACAGCAATTGCCAGTACTCCAGCACTCATAAGAGACATACTGTAGTATGGTCCTGATCACATACCTTTTTCTTCAGTTGTCATCTGTCCCTCAGTTGTCATATATATACAGCTACCCCCATAAGGGGCCGCTGGATTTTGGCTCACCCTTTGCATGGACAGCTAGGCAACAGGTATTTTCAGCAAGCACACTGTAGTCAGAAAAACAGTTAAATGAATTTGTTTTGTTTTAGTTTATTAGGGGAATTAACTTGGATGGATTTAGGGTGGTATGGGATGCCCAAAACTGTGGTAAAGTAGAAAATTGGGACATATAGTAACTGTCTTTGACTTCTTGCAAAGATCACAAGACTGTGTTCCCGTAGGAAAAGTTGTACAGCCTGATTGGCTAAGATAAACTTCACTAATGATTGTAGGTACTCTATTTTCCAAATGTCAAAGCACCTGGCTCCAACTTGGGACCCCCAAGTAGAGGTGTATGGCAGCTGTAGTAGACTAAGTAGCTTTGAGCTGTCCCTTACAGATAGCTAGTTGGGTTTTGCACCTGGCTGCTTCTCCTCTAAAGGCTTTGGGGTGTAGAAAATTTGAGGTTACTCACTCTTTGTAAAGATCCTGTAGCACATGTGGTTAATTCTGAACAGGCCTCCTGCTGGACAGGTCCCAATGACTCTCAGGGTGACTCAGCTAAGCCCAACTGATGCTGGAGGGTGTGAGGATTCCTCTGCTGCTTTCTCTCTCTCTCTCTCCTCTTTGGCACCCCCCAGTACAGGGGTCCCCTCCAGGCCTCTGGATCCTGGACTCTGCTCCCACATGGCCAGGCTCCAGAATACATAAGGGCTATCTCTCCACCTTCTGAGTTGTCCTCACCCAGGGATTGGAAGAGACATCATAATAATTCAGACATCATGTCTGCTCTTTTGCCCTCTAAGTTCTAGAACTCTCCAGAAGCGTCCAAAAGCCAAGGGGAAGTGACATAGATTCAGTCCTTGGAGCTCTGCTAAACTAACTCTAAAAAAATGAAGCATTGTTTCTCTGGCTACAGCAGGAGCCCACTAAATTTACCTACTGTACACTGGGGGTACTACACCAACAATCTAAATTGTGAATATCATAATAATCAGCACCACTATCATCATCTTCTCCATCATTATGGAGGTCATCTGATTAATGACAACTTTTAAAGGCACTGTATTTTCTTGCAGTCTGGTATGGTTTGTACTTAACACTTATTGTATTTTCTTTCACCTTCTTTACTATGCATCATTGAGCCAATTCTAGCTAATGTGTTTTGCAAGGTTTTTCAGGTTTGAAGATGTTAAAAAGCACTTGACCTGCCAACAGCTGTGATAAAAATGTGTTATAGCCTCTGGTTAATTTACAGAGATCTTACACAGATCTATATTTAATAGATTTTAAAAAATGGTGTCTGAGAAACTGAAGTGCTTCTATTGTAATAAAATGTGATTTTACAAGTAGGATTCAGAGCAGAATGGCAGCTTGTTTTACCGTATATAGTATCAGGCTCTAAGCACTGTCCCCATAATGTAGAATAAACACATACAGAGTGACTATAGACTTTTGTTTGACATTACTAGAGTGAAAATTCGTATGAAAATTCATAGTAAAATCTGTATGAAAATTATCTGTACATTCACAGGTCATTTCAAAGTAATTAAATTTTTTTTTTGCTTTTAACATTCAATTTTGGAATTAATGGATGTTATCAAATGAAAACCACATACACTGTTAGAAATTCGTACATTCGAGAAAAATTTTCCATCCTGCTCCTTAAAATTTTCTCATCACTTCTGTGGAAAACAAATGTTGATTTAACTTCACTAATGTTTAGATGAACAAACTTTCTTACAATGAGAAATGTTGAACAAAATTTTACTAGTGTCTTCCCAGCTTAAGGGATTGTGGATACTTTGGCTTTCAATTTAACTTCAATCTTAAAAAACAATGGATTTCAACTCAAACAAAAGACCAGACAACTGCGGTCCCTTTTTGTAGTCAAATGCTCATAGTAGCCACTTATTAAAAATAACACAAGTAAAAATTAGGTGCAAAAACGCATTATCAGAACAGAACAACAAAAATATACTGGCCTCCTTATAGGTCTAAGGTCTTTGAAGGCACATATAATTAAAATTGCTGCCACAAAATTTCATGTCAAGGCCCCCAACTGCTACTACACTGTCTTGTGGACAGTTTACCACCAATGTACCCCAGATACTGCCTAGTAACCACTACCACTTTACCAAAGTAATGTACATGTAGAAAGACCACTCAAAACTGATAAGGACCCAATCGATTGTTGTCAACATTTTACCAGAGAGCACCTCCTTCAAATACCCTGAGACCCTTGTCACAAATGCACAAGCACGAAACCTTTTGCCCTCCAAATTCTGATAGTACATTAGATGCCATCTTGTATGCCTAGGAACCACATGCTGATACCCTCTGTATCAAAACACGGGATAACTAATATGAGCATGTTAAAAAAGATTATTACCATCATACCCAAATTTTTTTTTCCATCAAGGAACTTAAGTTTAATAAACAAAGTGTAATCAATAGTGCCAACTTTATTCTGTAGTTTGCTTCTCTTTTATAAAGGCCATAGAATGATGCTTATAATAATATATAATCGCTTAGGGAAAAAGGTGGAGAGAGGGCTAAAAATTTGTTTTTTTGTAAATATCACTTTTGCTTTAATACATGGTACAGCATAAGCAGGTTTAGGGCATCTCCATGCATGTTATTTAAAATAATTTTTCATGTTGCCCTTTATGACTTTTCAAAAGTGATCTTCCCTGCTTAACAGTATATTTTTAACATTTTAGTTTGCATTAATACATGTTTCCCCTGGCAATGCCCAGGCTCATCTTGCCCTTTGTTTGACAATCCCTTGCCTAATAGCTTTAAAATGGTCAAATTACATTTGCAGGATTTGTACCCCAAAGACTTCAATAGGGTTTGGGGAATGTTTGCAATTTCCAAACAGTTTTTTTAACTGTTATGTGAGTTTCCCTCAAATCAAACACAGGCTCAATTGGCTCATTGCTAATAGGGAGTACTACACTAGAAAAAACAACAGTTACAGTACTACTGAGTACCAGATTCAAACTTATGAATTCAGCTTAGAAAATAGGAATACCTCAATCTGTAATGTTAATACAAACAAACACAAAGGACACATGAAAATATATATGGGGAGAGCAAATTGGAGTTTTTCCTGCTTTTGAATAAGGCAAGGTTATCTTGACTCGGGTGATGTCCTCTTTAAAACAAGATTTTCAGTTGTCCCTGTATGGCATCATTTTCCCCAATACATATAGAGTCAGCTAAAACTGTGAACTGGAGGGCTGGGGCTTAAAGTCAGGGGCTAGTTTTAGTATCAACATGAAAAGCAGCATGAACAAAGAATGCTCCTGCTCTACCTATCCAGCAGGAATACCCATTTTAAATGAGTAAATCAGCAGATTACACCTTGGTCAGAAGTGGACACAGTATTATCTAGATGCCATTGCAAGGACCTTCATATATGTAATGAGTAGTGGCGGCTGGTAGTTTTTTTATGGGGGGAGCGGCAAACACCCCCCCCCCCCCCCAAGCGGCCAGCAGCATCTCAAAACCTCCACCCCAGTCAGTCCAGCACTTACCCCATCTAGGTGGGTAGCGGGTGGCTGGCAGCATGCAGCAGCTCCACGTTCTCTGCTCCATTGGCAGCTTCCAGCGTGCATTTCCTCCTCCTAGGCATCCAATAGGATCATCTGTCCTTTCAGCCAATTGGGTGACAGGTGTCAAAACCCGCTCCCTAATTGGCCGGGAGAAGGATCATTGTTACAATAGCGAATAATCATTCGCTGTTATAACACACCTGGGTGGGCTGTGAGCGCATTCCCTACCCTATTTTGAAGCCTATTAGAGCCTCTGGCTCTAATCAGTGCTTCAAAAACACACCCACCCTGCATTGGAATCCATGCATCCAGCGTCCTGAAAGGGGTTGGATGCATGGATAGGGGAGGCGGTAGCGACGGATGGGGGCGGCGCCCGTGTGCCCTAATAGAAGGGCTGCCCATGGTAGTGAATGTGTACTGGCACTAGTACAGTTGAATTTTCTAGACATCCACAGGTGCAAAGTAGCAGATGTGCGGGTGTGTGCCTGTGCATAACTGTGACCTTGGCCTGTCTCTGGATTTGCTCTGTTTCCTGTTCATCTTCTAAATTCAACGTTGCTGACCCCTGTTTGTACCCTGATGATTCTCTGCCTGCCGTCTATGCCTGTATCTGACCGTCTGATGCTGACCTGGCTTGTCTGACCTTACATCCAGTTATTCTCCAGCTCTACTCTGCATGCAACCTGGCCCATGCTGCTAATTATTCTTCTGTTGAGTGTTACCAGTCCTGCTGCACCAGCCACCTGCTATCTGCCCATCAAGCATCTGCTGCCTGCTGTCTGTCTAGACCGGGATCTGCTGTCATCTGCTGTTCCAGTGATCTGATCTGCTTTTGGCAACGCACCTGCTGCCTACTGCTGCGGCTGATGGAACATCTTACAGGCACTCATACCTTGCCGTGGCCACTGTCACAACATTAGTGGTCTCAGAGCCGGGGCTGTACAAGAGGCCTCCCGTCACATGTCTGGCTCTGCCACAAGCTACCTGACAGTGTGTTTTAAGTATTTTTTTGGTCTGCAGGGAGCAGTTAGATTGTATCCACCCTGAGTGTTCCTTTACTGCAGAATGTGTCTGAGCACACGTTGTTCTCTGCTTCTGCAAAATGCAGTTGAGTATGCTCCAGCAGTCTTTGCCAAAAGGACTAACAAGCTGAATTATAAACATTTTTCAGCCCAGCCAATCACTAACGAGGGTGCCCAGTGCTCTGAGTTAGAGAGGTAAGAACTATTTGGGACAACCCCTTTAAAGTGCTCTCTCCCCCCTGAGCTTCTGCCCAGAGGGGTTGTGTGTTGGAAGATTTTCCCCTTCTGGGAGATTACGATGCTGGTATACCTAATGATTGAAAGTACAAGTGGTGAGTGACTGGCTTAGGAGAACATTAAACACAAGAACCTTCTCACATGTTGTCCCATAGGAAAGTGCTACCAAGATACCACTTGAGCCTTGGTCTCTAAGGAGATGCAGTCCAGCAGGGTTGCCACAAGCCAGCCCGTGAGAGCAGAGGGAATATCTTGAAAAAAACAACATTAAACCTTTTTTTGAGACAGTATACGTTTGGAATACCCTGAGTTTCTCACCCCTCCTTCCCATTTTTTGCAAATTTGAAAAATAATTGTCCAGTTTTTCTACAAAGTGACTGGTGGCTATGTTTTTCTTTACTAATACTCTGGAAAAAAACATCCTTAAGGTCTTTGCCTAGAAATTACAGCAAAGTTCATTGACTGGCACAGGTCAATGTGGTCTATTATGTCATCTAGAGGTCATTCACCAGAGTAACTATCATTACATCAGTATATTTCATTCTTACACCTCGTTTCAATATGCATAAAGTTCAGAGTTTCTCAAGAGTTAAAATTCACAGAAAGGGATTTGCTTTGAACTGGGCATAAAATCTCAGAAATATTTTAAATGAAAACTATACAGCAACAACAGATTTGACCCTAAACACATCAATGGTGATATTATGCATAGAAAGGGCCTTTTGATATGTGTATTTCAGAGTGTGTCGAACGCAGGGATGTACATTATATAACAGCTCCCTCTTCCATTATTAGCTGCTGTTGGTAAGCACATGCCCCAGTTCTGTCATCTTTTCAAATCTTCTAACAACCCCAGATGTTAATGGTATTCTCACTTAAACACAGTGTATGCCAGCTCTGCTGAGACTGCATTAATTACAGAGAGAAAAGCCTGGTGTGCTTCTCATTTCTCTATAAGTTCCATGTGCTAAGCAAATATTCTTTCATAACACAGCAGCTGAAAATAGGGTAAAAGCCTCTAAGGTCCTGATAGGTGGAGGAAACTATCAGGGCTGGCATACAAGACCATAAACACCAACCGAATTGTACAGTGCACTATATGGATCTTCTTATAAGAGCTATAACTGCAATCTATTGGGAACTTAAAAAATAGTGCATTTAATTTCAAAACTAAGCATACGGAACAAACAGTAACTAGTCAGGTTATGCTGAGCAGGTAGAAGAATAGAAAGAAACCATCACTAAAGAATACAATATTGCCTTCTTAAAACAAAAATTATATTTGTGGTACTTTGTTCTATCGAAAATAAAAAAAAGCAGCCACCACATCTGAGGACCTTTGTGATGGAACCACTTTGGCACCCGCTTGGATGTTTCCTTCTGCCAAACAGTGTCTCCTGCCCTCCAAACCATTCCGAGCAGACCGAGAGCCAATACCAGCCCCTTTTACCCTAAACATCGTACACATACAAGATGTTGGGATAGAACCAAAAGAATGACTGTTTATTGAAACTCTTGAGGATATTAGCATGACAATGCAAACTTCAAACATCAATCCAATTAACAGCTAACAACAGTTATCTCAATTAAACAGTAATCAAGTAATAAAATCTAAGCAGCGTAAGGAAGGGGAGATCGCCCGACGCGTTTCGACCAAGGGGGTCTTCATTGCCCCTGTTGAAGACCCCCTTGGTCGAAACGCGTCGGCCGATCTCCCCTTCCTTACGCTGCTTAGATTTTATTTTAATTGTGATCACTTTTATCCATTTTTTGTATGGTATTTTTAGAAATAAAAATCCCTGGTTTACCTGCACTATGCAGAAGCTTTTTATTTTTTATTTGCATATTATCCCGATGCAAGAAACTGCCTTCCAGTAGCCCTACTTCCATCACGGGGTCTGGATCAAATCTGTCCCCGGCTTCTCCTTGGAACACATCCTTGAGGTCTATTGGCTGATATCCAGTTGGCGGCCCTTCCTGATGTTTCTTCACCCCACCAGAGAAGTCAAGAAGGGAGACAGAGGTTCCACCGTTCCGGATATCGTTTTCCAGCCTAGGTTTGGCTCCATGCACCATTGACTCCATGTCATATGACAGTGGAGTCCACGTCATCTGGTAAGAGTACCCATCTTATCTTACTTCCTGATGTTTTCATTCTGATGCCCCATATCGAGATGTTGGTTTACAGCTACGGAAGTTCTGTACCCCGTTGTTGACTCAGTCACAGATCCACATCATGCACCATTGACTTTATTTTCTAGTTTCACATCATTTTTTGGTCCATACCAGTTCCTCTTAATAATTTGAGTTTGGAATCATCCATTTACCATATGTGGACACTTTATACTGTGTTTGTTCATTTCATTTCACTTATGGTTTTTGCACATATGCTTTACTGTTCAGTACAGCATCTCTTACTTAATTGTTTCACTACACTCTACTTAATGATTGAAAGTAGATGTGGTGATTGACTAGTTGTGGACAAATTTAAACAACGAACCTTCTCATTTGTTCTCTCATAGGAAATGAACCAAGACACCACTTGAGCCTTGGTCTCTAAGGGACTGCAGTTCAGTAGATCTGCCCCCAGCCAGCAAAGCCTGGTTAGCAGATGGAATACCTTGAAATACTTAGAAGTCAACCTGTATTTGTGTGTTTGGAGTGCTCTAAATTCCTTACCTTTCTTCCCATTTTTTCACAGTTCTGAAAATAACAATTGTCCAAAATGGCTACAAAATGACTGGTGCCCATTTTGATTTTTACTAACACTCTGGAGAAAACCCAGGCCTATTTTTGTGCCCAGATACTACAGTAAAGTTAGTAGACTGGCATAGCTCAGTGTGGTCTATTATGTCATCTATTATGTGGTCTATTATGTCATCACTACAAGAAGACAAAATGTAATCACCAAATACAGGGGTTTTAGAAACACTGAATTGAAAAAAATAAAGGGCTCATTCACTTCGGTTCCCTGGCCCATACAGTGTGAATGAACGTTTTGCTGGAGCCGCCTGTTACTCTATGAGGATGCAGCGGCTGTACTAACACAGTCACAGGTCATAATTCATGTGCAGGTGTGGGTGAGTGGCCCAAATACATATTGTCAGTGTTTGGAGGCCATACGCCTGCATCCACATGCCTGTCAAATTAGGACTTTTGGCTGTGTTCATACAACTGGTGCATCACCATGCCTACACACAGCTCCAGACACATGTAAAAAAAACACTGATTTACACTTTACAGGCCACAGCACCCATATGAATGAGCCCCAAGACCCCCCCCCCCCGGTTAAATGCTCAGAAATACAGTTAAATGCTCAGAATGTGATTGTGATAGGCACATATCAGACTTACATCAAGGCCCCATTAAACAGGACTGTAGAACCACAGCATACTGTGGCAGATCATGGCAGGGATAGCTACAATGACAATGACATCAAAATCATGCTTCTACTGGGAAGAGAAAGGTAAAACAACTCACAAGTGATCTTCTTACCAGTCCTTTACGCTCAAAAGAGTGACTTAGGCTGGTGTGTTATAGGCCTTACTCAAAAAAAATGTGTGTGCTCTGAACTGTTGTTAAGAGAATTTGACACCCCTCATCTCTCAAAATGTATTCTATGAGAACTCGAAGGAGATACCAACTCCGACAATATAACTTCTCATAAGAGAATCATCTTACAGCAGCACTAGTAAAAAAAATTGCTCAGGCTGCTACTGAAACAGTGAGACTGAACCGGTGATCAAGAATCTACGAATACCAAGGTCCTATACAACAATATTGATGTTCTTCAGTTCATGGACTGTGTAACTATTGACTTTAAATCACGAATCACAATCTACAGTATGTGTAGCATAGGAAGGTTTCCCCAGGGGGCTTTAAAACAGCAATGCAGGCAATTCAGAAATTAATTATATAAAAGTATTTTATTGGAAACATGTAGGGTCAATAGCATGTTGCCGTGACATACAGTATAATCTGGTTAGGGGATAACAAACACATTTCACATTTACAGAAAACAAACATAAAGTTACAGCATTACATGTCATTGGTCTGTTGTGACGATGCTCCAACGTGTTTAGACCCATGTGGTCTTCTTCAGGGGTAGGTTTTCTATAAAAAGATATATTTAGTATCTCAAAAGAAGGAGATATTCCAACATGTATTCAATTGTTATAAATATATTTAAGGTATAGTTACCACTGAAACCGTTGGATGATTCCCGAGGGTCCATACCCCATTTATGTCCCAAAGGCGGGAAGGATCGATCCGATGCGACTTGCAAGCAGTCACGTTGAGGACACCCTCAGAGGATAAGGGAGGCCAACACCTGCAGCAAATTCCCAATGATATCAGTGCATCAAAAGAGGATTCAAAAAAGTCCTAACTTATTACAAAATGTCAGATGGATTCCAATTGTTCATTAATGTCTGTCTCCTTTATGAAGATCTGGAACACCAAATGCCAAACAGATTCCATATGTTTGTTAGGTATTAAGATGGTCATATATTGTTATAGTAATTAGTTTGTATTAATAGGATAAAGTGTATATGTGTTGTTCTGACAATAGTATGTTTTGTGTGAAAGGGGAAAAAAAAAAGTGATGTGAAGGGTATGAGATGAGTGGATGCGTTATGTGGGGATAGATGAGGAAGAGGAATGGAGTGAGTGCAAAGTGAAATAAACGAGGGGACAAAAACATGTGGGGCATGAGTGGTGGTGTGAGAAGTGAAAGGGTGCTGGAACCTACAGAGTATGAAGTGAGAAAGGTGTATAACATGCTGAAAAAAAAAAAAAAATTATGAAGAACATATAAAAGAAAAAGCTGATGAGGAGGTGTATGAGGGGAGGAAAGGCCCAAAAAGACAGTCCAAGTATGCAGGAGTATAAGTGATGTAGTGAAAGGGGTGCAGGCGCACAACCTATAGATATGGTCTGACAACATAAGCCTAAAGCCGCGTACGCAGGAGCAGAATGTCCAACAGAAAATGTCCGACGGAAGCTTTTCATCATCTATTCCGATCGTGTGTGTGCCTCATCTGACTTTTTCTTTCGAAAATTCTGAAGGACCTAGAAATGGAACATGTTCTAAATATTTCCGACGGAACCAATTCCTATCAAGAAAACCGATCGTCTGTATGCTGTTCCGACATACCAAAAACGACGCATGCTCTGAAGCAAGTACGAGAAGGAAGCTATTGGCTACTGGCTATTGAACTTTCTTTTTCTAGTCCCGTCGTAAGTGTTGTACATCACCGTGTTCTGGACGGTTGGACTTTGGTCGGACTTTGGGTTGACCGTGTGTAGGCAAGACCGCTTGAATGGAATTCCGTCAGAGTTCCGTTGGGGAAACCTTCGAAGTTTATTTCGACGGCAAAACCGGTCGTGTGTACGTGGCATAAGTGTATATATAAATGCTATAAAACATAAATTGACTAAGATGGAGTGCCTAACTTCAACTATATGAGCCAGAGATTCAATAAACAGAAGCAAAGATGCAATAATATTGTATTTAATATTTAACGTATTTTCAGCTTTCAGCGTTCTCGCAATTTCAATGACAATTGCGCGGTCATGCTACGCTGTACCCAAATGAAGTTTTTATCATTTTGTTCGCACACATAGAGCTTTCTTTTGGTGGTATTTATTCATGAATCTGGTATTTATTTTTTGCGATATAAGCGGAAAAAAAACGAAAATTTGGAAAAAAAACAATATTTTCTTCTTTCTGTTTTAAAAGAAATCCAATAAAATCAAATTTTGTCATAAATTTAAGCCAAAATGTATTCTGCTACATGTTTTTGGTAAAAAATTTCCGTTAAGTGTATAATTATTGGTTCATGTGATCACAGACAGATGTAAGCAAATGATCATGTACAGATGTGCACAGGTGATCACGGACATATGTGTGCAGATAAACACTGGGACATGTGATTATAGTGGGACATATGTGGGGGACAGGTGTTTTTATTATTTGGGGACATGTGTTTTGGGGATATGTGTTTTGGGGATATGTGTGTTTTACATTGTGTGATGACACTAGGTTGGTGATCAGTGAGTAAAAAGCTGTAAAAAACAGCTCATACTCACTGATCACCAGCCGGCTGCAGCGATCCCCTCTCCTCTCCTCACCGACAACGTCTGTGTGAGGAGAGGAGAGCCGATTGCCTAGCAACCGGCTCTGTGTTTACATCACATGACGGCTGTGATTGGACAGGGCCGTCATGGGATCAGGAGGGCCAATCACAGAGCCCTCCTGCCAATCGGAGATGTGCCGTGTCCAGGTGACACGAGCGCATCGGGATCATGCTGCTGCGCAGGAACGTGCACGCGATCCCCCTCCTTCTGAGGGACGTTCCTGAACGTCCACTGAGAAGGAGAGAGTGCCCACACGGCCGTTTATGTACATTGGCCGGGTGGGAAGTAGTTAAAGAAGGTAACCTGAAAAGGCAAATTGGGAATCAATCATAATTGCATGAAGTACTTACATGGAGCCATTTGTGTGGAATGACTGTAGGTTCAGGAGTGTATGGGATCCTGTCTTGATCCACATGCAGCCTAAGGTTATTTATAGGGCTTCCTGAATTCCACTTATAGGCTGCAGGCGCCGACCACTCCTTCCACCTCCAACTGAGGAAACCCTCAGAGGGTAGGGGAGGCCAACACCTGCAGCAAATTCCCAATGATATCAATGCATCAAAAGGGGATTCCAAAAAGTCCTAACATATCAAAATGTCAAACGAATTCCAATTGTTTATTATTAATATATGTCTCCTTTATGAAGATTGTATTACATTTACAACATTAGATGTTGTTTTAAAGCCAAAATGGGGCTACCTTTCTATGCTACACAAATTGTTTTTGGGGGTGTGCAGCTGCTGTACCTCTCCTGTACGTGTCATTCCTTTTTTTTGCCACAATCTACAGTAATTCAGTATATACTACAAAGTTGCTCACAGAGAACTAGTTGCAACATCAGGCTATTCATGTCATCAATGAAACTACACCCAAGAACTGCAGAAATGCAATGTGCTTCCACTTGGTTCTTAAAGAGAGATCCAAAGACTTTAATTCTACGATTCTGCAACAGAGTCTTGACTTAAGCTGCAATTCAGCTACAGGCTTGTCCATTAAGACCCAAGCTCCTACAGTTGACAGCACAAGTAACCTTTCCAACCAGGAACAGTAAAAGGTGCAAAAAACCCATTGGCATCTTCTACACTAATCATCATTCAAGAATGTCCTTCACTTCACAAGCTGGAAGCAAAGCCTTTTAAGGATGGATGTGTCAAGAAGTTCCTACAACCACAGAGAACTACAGAGAAAATATCCTACTTACATGGATAGGAGAAACAGCAAGTATTCCCACCTTTGGAGCAGTTACTTGATGCCCTCAGGGACAACAATGCCAAAATCATTCAGGATGTGTCAAGCTCGGGTCACTGCGGCTCATCAGAGACATCATCTCATCTATATGGACTTATGTACACTGTATATGTTTTACCAGTTTTTTATCTTTTTTTTGCATGTAGTTGCTTTACTAATAATAGCGGTATCTACCAATGGAGAGTGGTATCATTAGTGTGCTTATTTCTGTGCACTTCGTTTCCACTCCTGTTTTTTTATATAATAAAATGTATCATATAAATTATAAGGGACATTTACACATTATTCATTGCCAACATAAACTATGAAAAGGAGCCTGAAAAGTCTAGTTACAAGGAAAGCACTTTGTAAAGAATACAGTATAGTTTGTGATTTGTTTTTTTTTAACCAAATAGACAAAAGAACAGGGAATACAAAACAGAAAGAATGGTTCTGTGCAAATTCCATGAAACTGAATCATCAAAACATTCATACAATAAAGAAGGCTCATCACAATTTTTTATGTTGTTTTGTTCATAAAAACAAAACCTATTAAACCGGTGATTAAGAATCTACAAATACCAAGGTCCTGTACAACAATACTGATGTTCATCAGTTCATGGACTGTGTAACTAGACTCTAAATCACTAATCACAATCTAAATCAGTAGATACTACAGAGTTGCTCACAGAGGACTAGTTGCAACCTCAGGCTAGTCATGTTATCAATGAAACTACACCTAAGAACTACGGAAAAGTAAGGTCCTTCCACTTGGTTCTTAAAGAAAGATCCAAACACTTTGATTCTACGATCCTGCAACAGAGTCTTAACTTAAAGTGGAGGTTCACACAAAAATGGACCCTCCCCCCCTCCGGTGTCACATTTGGCACCTTTCAGGGGGGAGGGAGGTGTATAATACAGGTATTTGCACCTACTTCTGGGCATAGACTCCTGCGGGAGTCTACACCTCTTCCCGTCCCCCCCCCCCCCCGCTGTCTGCTGGGAAACACACGGATCCCAGAGACAGCAGGGACCATCCGGATTTTGCAGCACGACTCGCGCATGCGCAGTAGGAAACCAGGCTGTGAAGCCGCAAGGCTTCACTTCCTGATTCCCTTACCGAAGATGGCGGCGGAGCACCCGAGAGCCAAGCGGCAGATCGGCTTCGGGTGCAGACATCGCGGGCTCCCTGGACAGGTAAGTGTCCTTGTTTTAAAAGTCAGCAGCTGCAGTATTTGTAGCTGCTGACTTTTAAAAAAAAAAATTTCGTGGGACTTCTGCTTTAAGCTGCAATTCAGCTACAGGCTTGTCTATTAAGACCCGAGCTCCTACAGTTGACAGCACAAGTAACCTTGTGCTTAAGGTTTGTGCATGCATGTAGGTGTTGGTATAGACGAAAGCTTCATACAGAGATCAAGCATTCACAGGAGGCTCGGCAGGAGACCCATACCCCATATATTATCAAATTCAGTGGGACAATCCCTGGCATTTTAAGTTATCCAATAAAAAATGTAGCACCTTGTTAATTAGGCGTTTCCATAAATTGATGTCCAAGGCCACAGTGGATGTTCAATTCAGTACTATAGTTTTCCGGGTAAAGAAAAACAAGAGGCGTTGGAAGGATTTTCTTGATATACTGAGCTCTATGTCTCCCAAAAACGCCAAATAACAACCATATTGGGTTGCAAGTTGTAGTAGATGTTTTATAATTTTTTAACTAAGTGTGAGCTGCCAGTTCATTCCAGGCTACCTAAGTTTACACCAAATTTAGCTTGTTCTGTAATTTGGCAAACGGCCAAACTAAATTGGGTATTCGGTTGTGTTGAACCTCTGGTGGCAATAGGGAGTGACACATTTAGTGGCGGTTTTACTACTGCTGCTAAATGTGACAGCTCCCCAACAGGCTGATTGTCAGGAAGTCGGAAGCTGCTAGTGTCCTAACAAACATGACTCAGCCCTGCTAGGCCCATTCAGTTGTCAGATTCCAGGTTGACAGTGAAATGTGTAGCACTATCCTCACAGGAGCTGCTTAGTAGATTGGGTTCTCTGTTCTTTTGTTGCGACTCTATGAATGACCTCAACCCCTCTGACACACCAGGTTAAGGAAAGAGGGTATTTCACTATTATTAAGAGCTCAATTATAAATATCCCGTGTAGGGCTGAAACAACTAATTGACATAATCAAGCCACCTGGTTATGACAAGGGAGTCTGTCATACATAATATTATATTACAGTCCTGTCTGAAAATCTGCAAAACAGAATTTTAAATCTTTTTAATATACAGTACAGAATGGCTACTTGGTAACTGCTGTCCCTGTACAAGCAGCTAGGTAGATCTACACTATATTGTCAAAAGTATTGGAACACTGGTCTTTATACTCACATAAACGTTAATAGCATCCCGGTCTTAGTCTATAGCGTTACATATTGAGTTGGTCCACCGTTTGCAGCTACAACAGCTTAAAGTCTTCTGGGAAGGCTGTCCACAAGGTTTAGGAGAGTATCTATGGGAATGTTTGACCATTCTTCCAGAAGCGCATTTGTGAGTTTGGGCACTGATGTTGAACGAGAAGTTCTGGCTCGCAGTCTACGCTCTAATTCATTCTAAAGGTGTTGTGCGATTAATCGAAAAAATATTTGGCCAACTAATCGATTATGAAAATAATCGTTAGTTGCATGCCTAAATCTGTGTACTCTATGGTTAGGTATCAGGAAGCAAACACCAGACGAGTTAGTGAACAAGGAATGCAATATATTGTTACGCATAGATGGCAGCATGTACATAAATTAATAGGTAGAGAGCAGGTCTAACAAAATGTTCTAGACAATGAAATCACTATATCATAGCAACCTAGAATGGGGATCCGTATAGTTGGATTGATCTGTGCCTGGCAATCTACAAATCAACATTAAGCATAGATAACAGTAGACTATGCCATAGACAATGGCATAGATAACAGTAACAGCAATGGTGATTAACACTCCAATAGCTTTTTTGCAACCAGTAGACTATAGCTGTTTAGAGTACACTCTGTATGAATGGCTACGCTAGGATACAGAACTCCATACAGAGGTACTTCTTACTTCAGGAAGCAAGTAAAGTTCTTGTAGAGCAGCTATCTGAGGAGACAGTCCTCTTCAGCTGGCTAGTGTTGGGGCCCGGTCTTTATGGTATTGCAAATAAGTACAGTCCCAGTAAAGTCTGCATGTAGTAGTAAAGTCTGCTAGCTAGATGACCAGTCTCTGTGTGCTCAGCCTCTGCTAGCAGCAACAGGTCGATGGCAGCAGTGTCCTCTGACCACTCCTAGAGCTACAGTCTCATTAGTTCTGCTGTCCAGGTGTTAGCCCGCTCCTCGACTCACCCAGAGTGACTCCGCTCCTCAGAAGTAGTCATTCTCCTATCTGTAGCTTGGGCTGTAGGCTTGTGGCAGGCTGGCATATACCCAGGAGTATAAATGTGCACACTTCAGTCCCCCTTGCAGCATGAAGAAGTCACCCGGTTGGCAGCCCAGGATAATACAGATCTCTCTTCTCTTCCTAACAGTCTCTTCATGGGAACTGTAGTCAATAGTTCACTGACTTCTGCAGCATAACTTCTTTCCTGATGTTCACTGCAGTCTTTAAGTCTCTTGAGCTCGTTTTGCTTGCCAGCTCCCCCTGCTGAGTGGAGTCAAAATAGTGCTAACCAATTAGGCTAATAATCTGGGAGGGGGAACATAGAGAGCAACTGTAGCACACTGTCCTAAACTTGTTATCTTGTCTCTCTAGTCAAGCACCTGGCTACAAATGTAAAAAAGGGGAGGAGAAGTGAACAAAAAAAGAGTCCCTCATTTTCATACCAGGCCTTCAGGTCTGGATTGATTTTTAGGGGGACAACACACAAAAGAAGAAAAAAAGTGAGTTCTCCCCCAAAATCCACACCAGACACTTACCTGCGCATCCAGCCTAGCAGGTCAGGAAAGGCTGAGGGATGAACATGTGGCTCTTTCCCTCCTGAACCACACAAGGCAACATGTCCTCAACATGGAGGGCAACTTGCCAGGGGAGACCTCTTATCTCTGAAAGGGACTTCCAGATTCCAAAAAGCCCCCTGCCTACAGACCCCCACAACCACCAGACTAGGTTTGCAGGATAGAAACCCTTTTCCTCATCAACATGAATACAAGGTGCTTTGCTAAGTACTTCGGTACCCCCAAATTGAGGGCATGTGGCCTATTATTTTTGGGGCACATGCTTGTCCCTTCACATCCTTTCCTGGCCTGCAAAGGCTGCATATTCAAGTATGTCTTATATGGATTTTGGGGGGGGGTCACTTTTTTACCTTTTTTTGGTATGGAAGTTGGAGGGAGCACAGGCCATTTTTGTTGCTTTTTTGTTGTCATGGGGTCTTCCTTAACAGTCATACCAGAAACACATCAAGGATAAGAGTCTGGTATCTATTTTTAGGGGACTGGTATAAATGAAGGGAATCCTTAACAATTTATTTACAAACAGAAGGAAGCAGTCAAAGCTGTAATTTACCAGCAGTTTATTTTTCTTAGTAAATATTGCTGTAGTAGGTTGTACACATCGTATATATGCCCTATTTTATAGGCAGGCAAAAGGTACTCTGCAGACATGGTATTTAAAAGCATTTAGCATTTTTAATGTTGCCTTCTAAGCATTATTAAAATTGCTGATCCCCGCAAAACTGAATTTTTGGTACACGTTCCCTAATGCAATGCTCAGCCCTTGTCATTTGTTTGACAATAACTTTCCTATTCACCTAGAAAATAGCCATTATAGTTTTTAGCGAAGCTCAGATTTGGAATGTTCGTCAATCCTGTCCTAAACCAAACCCAGGTGTGTTTGGCTCACCCCTACTTGTGACTAGAAAGGCATGATCATAGTAGAATCCCAAACCCCATTGTGACACATATGTAGATCTTGTGTGCCCATTTTAAAACAACCTAGCTGGTGTGTAATACGCTTTATACATATATTGCAGTTGTATAAGTTTGTCTTTAGTGCATACAACCATGTAAAAACAGGAACCAGAAAAATCTTCCTAATTCTTTTCTGTTGTGTCTATTATATCCCCACTCCACTCAAAGAATCCATTATTTATAATGGTTTATTTGCCTGTTGAGATTCAAGTCATTCTGGAACAGAAAGAATCAAAGAGAAGATGTGTGATGGGCTTGTGCCCTTTTAAATTTAAAACACATCTACAGTATAGTCCCCAGGCCTCCCAGCCCCTCTTTGAACCCCCCACATCTATTTTTTAAAGGTTCCTTAAATACATGCCTCAATTCCAGCTGTTTTCTGGAGGGTCTAGTGATATATTGGGTTCTTCGTCTTCTTGTCTAATGGTGTTGTTTTGACTGCAGCACTGAAGGGATGATGTGAGCACTGTTCAGTACAGCAGAACAGTAAGCCCAGACTGGTATAATGTTGCCCACCAGGAGAAGTATTAAAGCAGACCTTCACCAGATCACTTTTTTTTTTTTACCCCTTCTTACAAGGTGGTGTGCTGTGCACATTTCAGATACCTCACCCGAACAGGGGATCCAGAGTTGTCCCACTGAGATCCTCTTGCCATTGCTAACTCCGGGGCCACCCTGTGAGAGCCCCGCTGACACTGCCGGGTTCAGCCAGGGTGCCTCCCAATAAAATGGCACTGGGCACGTATACCCTCCTACTTTGTGAATGAAGGGGTATGTCTCCTGGGATATGTGACATGCATTTCCAAAGTAGTATAGCTTTATTCAAGTAGAGGAGGGAGGAGGAGTGGATTGGAAGGAATTTGATTCTGAGGGTGAACATCCACTTTAAAGAGGAACTGCAGTCTGCTCACCTAATTTGTAATAAAAACATCTTTGCCATTCCGAAGCTTCCCTCCAACCACTTTGCATATTATTTTATGTATACTGTGATTCTGTACTTGCCAAAAATGCTGCAGAAATCTCCCTCCACTGAGTCTGGTTGCAATCACCTTAACTGTGAGCAGCTGAAGCTACTGCCTGTTCACTTCCTGCATTTACACGGACACATAGAGGCACACCTCCAGCTCTGCAGCTCTCATTGGCCCTCTTATGACTCATCCCCCTCCCTTCCTGGGAAACTCTCACGAGAGTGAGAGAGAGAGCTGTGCATGATGTCATAAGCCTAGGCTTTTTTCCAGACAAGAAACAGGAAGTGGACTGCATAAGTTATTTACTGGCAGAAAAAAAATATTTTACTATCCAAAGTTAAAACAACAAGGGCAGATTTAGTAGATGGAAAGATGAAACAATGACTGAAGTTCCGCTTTAATGACAGCCTGGGCTCACAGGATGAGGATGAACATGGCAACACATGATCCTTGAGCTTCAGTCCATTAGCTTTACTATACAAAGACAATATCATCCATCTGCTTCAGTGAGAGAGCATTTTTTTTCAATCTAGTCTACCCCAGTGATTAGGCTGCAAGCTTGTAACTTGGTAAGAGGCTGGATCAAGAGGTTAATCTGTATTAGACATTTGTGAACAAAAACTGCGTCAGCATCAGGATTTGCAAGACCATTTTGGCCCCATAAAGAATAAGGAAGGACATCTGGTTACAAAGGATGGGGAGATGGTGAAGGTATTGAATTTATTCTTCTCCTCAGTCTTCACGAGGGAATCGGGGGCTTTAGTAACCAAAAATGCAGTGTTTATCCTCATGACACATCACAGCTAACAGAGGACAAACTTAGAATTAGACTTTGGAAACTTAACATTAATAAATCACCGGGACCCTCTGGCTTGCACCCAAGGGTACTTAGGGAACTCAGTCAAGTAACTGCCAGACCATTTTTCCTAATTTTTACTGACAGTCTACTGACTTGAATGGTACCAGCAGATTGGAGAAAAGTAAATGTAACACCAGTACTTAAAAAGGACCCAAAATACATCCCTGGGAATTACAGACCAGTTATCCTAACATCAACAGTAAGCGCTTGGAGAGGATGATAAGGGACTATATGCAAGATTTTAGTAATGAAAACTGTATCATTAGCAGTAATCAGCATGGATTCGTGAAGAATCTTTATTGCCAAACCAATTTATTAATCTTCTATGAGGAGGTGAGTTGCCATCTAGATAAAGGAAGGCCCATAGATGCTGTGTATCTGGATTTTGCAAATGCATTTGACAGAGTTCCCCATAAACGTTTACTGTACAAAATAAGGTCCGTTGGCATGTACCATAGGGTGAGTACATGGATTGACAACTGGTTACAAGGGCGAGTTCAGAGGGTGGTGATAAATGGGGAATACTCGGAATGGTCAAGGGTGGGTAGTGGGGTCCCCCAGGGTTCTATGCTGGGACCAATCCTATTTAATTTGTTCATAAACGACCTGGAGGATGGGGTAAACTGTTCAATCTCTGTATTTGCGGACGATACTAAGCTAAGCAGGGCAATAACTTCTCTGCAGGATGTGGAAACCTTGCAAGAAGATCTGAACAAATTAATGGGGTGGGCAACTACATGGCCAATGAGGTTTAATGTAGAAAAATTTTAATAATGCATTTGTGTGGAAAAAATATGAATGCAATCTATACACTAGGGGGAGAACCTCTGGGGGTATCTAGGATGGAAAAGGACCTGGGGGTCCTAGTAGATGATAGGCTAAGCAATGGCATGCAATGCCAAGCTGCTGCTAACAAAGCAAACAAAATATTGGCATGCATTAAAAAAGGGATTAACTCCAGAGATAAAACGATAATTCTCCCGCTCTACAAGACTCTGGTCTGTCCGCACCTGGAGTATGCTGTCCAGTTCTGGGCACCAGTCCTCAGGAAGGATGTACTGGAAATGGAGCGAGTACAAAGAAGGGCAACAAAGCTAATAAAGGGTTTGGAGGATATTAGTTATGAGGAAAGGTTTCGAGCACTGAACTTATTCTCTCTGGAGAAGAGACACTTGAGAGGGGATATGATTTCAATTTACAAATACCGTACAGGTGACCCCACAATAGGGATAAAACATTTTCGCGGAAGGGAGTTTAACAAGACATGTGGAATTCCCTTCCACAGGCGGTGGTCTCAGCGGGGGCATCGATAGTTTCAAAAAACTATTAGATAAGCACCTGAACAACCACAACATACAGGGATATACAATGTAATACTGACATATAATCACACACATAGGTTGGACTTGATGGAATTGTGTCTTTTTTCAACCTCACCTACTATGTAACTATGTCACCTATGAGCAAGCATCTCAGTCCAGGATGTGTCAACCCTTTATAATACCAATATATAAATGGCACCACCCTTCTGGAGAGAAAAGCAAATGAAGACATTATCCTGGGGAGTACTTAGATCTGTTTGAGAGGTTTTAAATAACTGTATTTGTTACTCTTACACAGGGCTTTTTATATCAGAAAAAAGATGCAGGAACTCAACCCCCAACTGCGGGCAAGAGTAGCAATGTGGCCATTTCCAGTGGTCACTAACAGTGGGAGGGTATTAAAGATGCATTAATAAATAAAAAAGGGGCGTGCTACGAACGGGGTGCAGAGTTCAGGCATGCACTACGCATAGGGCTTTGAGGTGCTCTATGCACAGGGTACAGGGCTCAGGTGTGTGCCACACACAGGGTGCAAGGTTCAGAGGTGCACTACACACAGGGTGCAGAGTTTAGAGGTGCACTACACACAGGGTGCAGGGTTCAGAGGTGCACTACACACAGGGTGCAGAGTTCAGAGGTGCACTACACACGGGGTGCAGGGTTCAGAGGTGCATTACACATGGGGTGCAGGGTTCAGAGGTGCACTACACACGGGGTGCAGGGTTCAGAGGTGCACTACACACAGGGTGCAGAGTTCAGAGGTGCACTACACACAGGGTGCAGGGTTCAGAGGTGCACTACACACGGGGTGCAGGGTTCAGAGGTGCACTACACACGGGGTGCAGGGTTCAGAGGTGCACTACACACGGGGCGCAGGGTTCAGGGGTGCACTACACACAGGGTTCAGGGGTGTGCTACACAGGGTGCAGGATTCAGGGGTGGACTATTTCAGCTTCTTGAAGCCACAGTGCAAGTGGGAAGCATGAAGAATTGTATTAGGAAAAAAAGCAAACCGTGGATCTTCAGAGTGCTGCACAGTGGCAGATACTGTGAATGCACAATACCCCTATGTGGGGTGAGGATTTCCGGTGAGTGCATTTCCTACAGGGGCACTATAAAGAGCACCAGCACAAAAGATTGAAGAGCACCAGAGTCAATTTTTGAAGAGCATCTGTCACTTTTTTGGGAAATAACATTTTTTTTCATGCAATTTTTTTCAATCCTTTTATGTATTGAAGGACTGCATATATATGTACATATTTATAGGGATTGCATCATTTGGCTACTACATATCAATTTGAGAGGCTGAAGCACATAGGAATAAGAGCACTTGTCACTTTGAATTTATTTATTATTTTTTATTTTTTCACAACACCTTAGCACTAGTCACTTTTTAATATAGGATGTATAATACACTCAAGTTTATTTAAAGTTTTGGGGGACTCATACATTTTATAACACATGAACAGCGCCACACCTACATCCCTCTCAACTATATCCTGTACTCCACTTAGGTGGTTGTATCTGTAGGGGCAGCAGTTACTTAATTATTCAGCCAATTGCGCAGAACCACTAACACATCTTTTTCCTAGGATTCAGGAGTATGCACACACTCCTAAACCATACTACCCACAGGGTGCAGGGTTCAGGAGTGTGCTAAAACACAGGGTGCAGGGTTCAGGGGTGCACTACACACAATGTGCAGGGTTCAGTGTTTCGCAGAACACTCCAGCTAAAAAAAGCCCCGCTCTTAAGCCTCATACACACGATCGGATTTTCCGACGGGAAATGTGTGATGATAGGTTGTTGGTGGAAAATCCGTCCATTTGTATGCCTTATCGAACAATTGTTGTTGGATTTTCTGCGGACAAATGTTGGATAGCAGGTTTTAAAATTTTCCGCGGACAAATGTCTGTTGTCTGATTTTCTGAGTATGTGTACACAAGTCCGTCGAACAAAAGTCCAAAGTACAAACACGCATGCTCGAAAGCAAGGACAGCCAGAAGCGGTCGGTCTTGTAAACTAGCATTCATAATGGAGAATTAACATTTGTGATGTGGCAAATTATGAAATCTCCAAATGCAGAGCACAATTCTCTTCTTCTTTAATTGGATAATAATAAAGCTACTTTGCTGGTGATACTGATGGAGTTATTACAAACAAATTTTCAAAGGCTTTTTTTCTAGTGATATCAGGAATAATACTATTATGCTTTTTTTTTTTTTTTTTATTATTTGTGCAAGTTACCACAACACCATTATCCCGTAGTTTTTAAGATCACAGATACAACTATGTTGGTGTCCCTTGTCAATTTTACATTGTATTTTTTTTAAATGTAACTGCCTACTCCCAAACTGTCATTTGAAGTAAAACACATAGCCAAGTATTATTCTACACAATTTTTTTTATTGTGCATTAAAAAAAGAAAACAAATAAAATTAGATATGCTATCTGCCAATAGAACTTAACCAAAAAGTGCATTCTATGCATCCAAAAATATAGAAAATATACCAAATCAAATCATTATTCAACCAAAAAATAAAATAAAAGCCTCATGCATGTGTCCTGCTTCTTAATATAGGGGGTCAACAATGCCAAGGGTTGGTGAAAGCAGGGGTCCGTCATTTGGAGAGAATTCCGAAAAACATCTGGATTATTCTATTGGAGCTCCCGCAGCAAAGGCATATGACATAATTGGTCACGATTAATAAAGCAACCAATTTTTGGTCCAAGAACTCCTCCTCCTGTTCCTGGACTGGACTTGTGTCAAAGCAATAACTCCAAGGCCAATAATAAATAACAAGTTATCTCCTCCGATTCCGCAACATGTCTGGTTGACAAGCGGCCGTTCAGAAACAAACTGAAAAGCGCAAAATGAAAAGTGCGAAATGAAAAGCGTGAAATTAAAAATAAGCAAAATGAAAAGTGCGAAATGAAAAGCGCGAATCAACACTCATCAAACTTCTACTAACACGAAATTAGCAGAAGGAGCCCAAAGGGTGGCGCTAAAGAGCTGAAAAACAACGTAGTACGTCACTACGTTCATGTTTGTTGGCCGACAATTCCTTGTCATTTGTATGCAAGGCAAGTTTGGGCCAACGCCCTTTTGAACAAAAGTTCACAGTTTTGTTGGCCAACAATCTGATCGTGTGTATGAGGCTTTACACATTTCTTGGCATACATGCACCTAAAAAAAATATTTCTCCACCCTAGGTGTTAGGTGTTGGGGGTAATATAACCTATCATGTACCCAGAACAAATTTTTAGAGGAATGTTTTTGTGGATTTTGTAATTGCCCAGTAATGGGCATTCGTAATAAATGGTCAACAAGTGGCTAAGAAGCCCAGAAAAAAAATTATCTAAAAGCCAGAAACTTGAACTTACAGAAAACTGTCTTACTGTGACCTTGATGAAGTCAAGATGTCTCCTTGTGTTCCTGGTACTGAAATTAGATATTAGGCTTGATTGGGCAAGGAAACAGTGCTTGCAACGGATGTGAAATTGTCAGTGTACTGTGCAGAACTAAAAATAAAACATTTCCCCTTTTATCATTAAACAGATGATACACAGGACCGTAACATTACACGGGAAGACAGTTCCAATTCCATTTTATATTTATTCTTTAATTATCTGCTGTAGTAATATTCAAATTGAAACAGGAAATATTTGTAGAGTATAGACATAAATAAAAGAAAACTTGAAAAGGCATTCTCCTATTTCATACACCTGGGAGGATATAACCGCCAAATCAGTTTTAAAGGCATAGTCCAGCTTTATATATTAAATAAATAAATGTACCAACAATGAATTAATAGAAATTATGCATTTAATAAAAGTTTTCATTAAAGCCTGCAAAGCATTGAAATCACAATCAGTATGGCGCAGGTGCAATGTACAGCCTCCTGCATTTTTATGCCAAACTCCAGGTCCATACGGAGGTTGAAGGAAGCACAGCGCCTTGAAAAAGTATTCATACCCGTTGAAATTTTCCACATTTTGTCATGTTACAACCAAAAAAATGCCACATCAAAAAACGTAAATATATTTTAATTTGATTTTATGTGATAGACCAACACAAAGTGGCACATAATTGTGTAGTGGAAGGAAAATGATCAATGGTTTTCAAATTTTTTTACAAATAAATATCTGAAAAGTATTGCCTGCATTTGTATTCAGCCCCTTTACTCTGATACACCTAAATAAAATCTAGTGGAACCAGTTGCTTTCAGAAGTCACCTAATTAGTAAATAGAGTCCACCTGTGTGTAATTGAATCTCAGTATTAATACAGCTGTCCTGTGAAGCCCTCAGGGGTTTGTTAGAGAACCTTAGTAAACAAACAGCATCATGAAGCCCAGGGAACACACCAGACAAGTGAGAGATAAAGTTGTGGAGAAGTTTAAAGCAGGGCTAGGTTATGAAAAAAATATCCCAAGCTTTGAACATCTCATGGAGCACTGTGCAATCCATCATCCAAAAATGGAAAGAGTATGGCACAACTGCAAACCTACCAAGACATGACCATCCACCTAAACTGTAAGCCTCGGTTCACACTGGGACGACTTGTCAGGCGACCTAGGTCGCCTGACAAGTAGCGTCCCGTTCAGTACAATGGAACCGTTCTAATCGGAGCGACGCAAGTCGCTCCGACTTAGAAAAAGGTTCCTGTACGACTTTGGGGGCGACTTGGGGCGACTTGCATAGACTTCTATACAGAAGTCGTTTTGCAAGTCGCCCCGGCAGTCGTGTGCAGGTCGCCTCGGTGAGGCGACCTGCAAGTCGTGCCGCCTCTGGTGTGAACCGAGGCTAAAGGGAGCATTAATAAGAGAAGCAGCCAAGAGGCCCATGGTAACTCTGTAGCAGCTGCAGAGATCCACAGCTCAGGTAGTAGTTAGCGGATCTCACCATCTCCTCCGCCTGCTACGTAGACTCATCCCCTTCATCCCAGAAGAGGACAAAGCAGCAGTAGTTGGAACAATCATCCATTCCCGACTTGACTATGCAAACTCGCTCTACATAGGATTACCCCAATAAATAAAATAAAAAGTGTAGCGCTATGGTGGTGAAACGGATGTAAGGTGTAGGAAAGAAGGAAGTTTGTTTATATTTGAAGAAACCAATATCTTCATCTAATCCAAAACCTATATGTGCTAGATAGTGTAGTGAATATGGATATGACATCCAGTGTCATCACTCGTGTGAATGAGAAAATGCTCTATCTCGCTAGGAAGAGCAGAAAGCATCAAAAAAATTGAATGTATAAAAAAGGTTAATATTGATTACAACATCCAAACTTATCAGTGATGAAAAAAATATATAGTGTCTGAAGTGTCCATAATGTAAATGGATGAAACTCCCAGATAAACAATATATATATAATTTAGTCCATATGTTATACGGTGTGGTTGGCCCAAATTGAATCCCAGGCGGATGGCATCACAAGGAACAATCCAAATTTCAGTAAAAGATGGAATACTCTTACCGACTTTGATGGACTCACAGGCCTTTGGCGGTGAGTCAACTGGGCTTGTACTGTCTCATGATGACAGTGACAGGATGGCTTGTACACCGGAAAGGTTCTCCCTCAGATGGGGGGCCAGGAATCCGCCCGAAAAGGTCTCCGCAGTCTCCGTCTTTGTCAGCATGCATGGACCATATATGAGGAAAAAACAAGGAGCCTCCACATGGTGTAAATCCAAAAAACTATTTTTCAAATAGCATTTATTAGATCACTCAAGATCCTCAAACAGTCCAACTAAGTAAAAATTAGCAGAATCGATTCAAGTAATACAAAGTAGTTAAAAGTTGGTAAGCGTGGTAAAGGTGGCTGGGTACAGCAAAGAAACCCGACCGGTTTCGTCTAAAAAGACTTCGGCTGGGGCATATGCCGTCCTGCCACCTCCACGCTTTTATACATACATAATAGTAATCCATTGAAACCAGCTGTTACAGCGTCGTGCACGCTGACTTCCTGAAACACTGGCGTGCGTTCCACCCTGAGTCATGTGTTACCGAGATTAGCCAATGGGGAGACGAAATAATGGATCCGCCTCTACCCACCAAGCCTCGATGTGGATAACATCACGCTATGCGCACTCATTGGACAGGAGAGTGCGTTCCTCAGTAGATCACCCAATCAGAGCCGCCGCCGTATGACGTACACACGACCAACATCATGTGGTAACGTCTGACGTGCTGATAGGTGTGCATCATTGTATTATACCGGAAGTAAAACACACATCGCGGAGGCTGTTGGAGCGCAAATGCGTTCCAAACGGGTCATAGAGGAAGGAAGTAATAAATGTACAAGTTAAAATAAAATAAAATTACGGCTATCATTATACTCTGCCGCAATAATAAATGTGTGACCCCAGATTTGGAGTGTAATTGGATACCCCGTTGATTATACTAAACTATCAATCCTGGAAGTCAGTAAGCATTACGGCAGCATTATACTAATTCTTAAATATATACATATATGCATTAAATATGTATACATATATATATACTTTAATAATCATCTTAAATTATGTCAGGTCATGGCACATATGTGATTAATGTCCCTGGAAAGAACAGGGAACCATGCTAGAAATACATATTAACAGTATTTATCTCATTAATTAAAATATTGTTTAAAATTATAAAAAATATATAAAAATTTATTTTTCTGAGCACAATGTTAATGGTAGAACTAATCTCTATATGTAAGGAGCCACCTTATATTAGTTGAAAACAACCCACAAAAGTGTCATAACTTAAATAGGGCTGACCCCAACCAATAATAATCAGTACAGCTAGGAGTAAGTGAATAAAAGGAATAAAAGAAAAAAATTAAGATTGATTAATGAATGAATTGATGTCCCACTCAACATTCAACCCATATGGCGTGAAACATCTTAATTGATATATCCAAAAAGTTTCAAGCCTTGATACTCCTCTTATGCATGACTCTCCTCTCCAGTGGGGGGTAAATTTGTCTATTATTTGGAACTTAGTGCCAGTAGGATCTCGATTGTGACAAGTTAAATAGTGGTTGGGAACACTATGATTTGTGCGTCCCTTTTTAATGGATTTAATATGTTCGTTGACCCTTATAGCAAAAGTACGAATAGTCCGCCCCACATACTGTTTCCCGCAAGGGCAAGTGATGAGATATACAATATATCTCGTGGAACATGTAACAAAATGTTTAACCAAATATTCTTTCCCCGTGATGGTTGATCCGAAGGTATCAATCTTCCGGGATTTAAGTGTATTATATTTACACACCCTACATTTTCGACATGGAAAAAAGCCCTTCATATTTTGGAAAAATGAAGGGACAACTGGGGGGTCAGTTACATTGGGTGCAACTTGTCCCCTAAGGGACATAGCCCCTCTGTAAATCACCCCAGCTTGTTCCGGGAGCACTGGTCCAAGAACGGTATCGTTTTTCAGAACATTCCAGTGCCTGTGGAAGATATCCTTAACTTGTTTGTGTTGAATTGAAAAATTCGTAAGGAAGGACCACTTATGTTTATTTTCTACAATGGGTTTAGGTTGTTCAGAGATAAGTGAATTCCTATCCACTAAGGCGACATTGTGTATCACTTCATCTATCTCTGATACATCATATCCTTTATCAATAAATCTCAACTTCAACACATCCGCTTGGTTGAAATAATCAGTGAGTTTTGAGCAGTTGCGTCTGATCCGCAACATCTGACTCCGGGGAATAGATTTTAGCCATGCTGCGTGATGGCAGCTGTCGATCGGAATGTAACCATTCCGATCGGTGGCCTTGAAAAAAGTTTTAGTGGTGAGGTGGTTATCAACCACTGAAATCTCTAGATCGAGGAAATGAATGGTCGACTGACTGGCCTCATAGGTCAACTCTATCCCGATTTGGTTGTTGTTCAAGAGGCGTATAAAGTCATCCAGAGATTCCATACTACCTTTCCATAGGAGGAGGATGTCGTCAATGTACCTAGCCCACAACACCAGTTGCGGAGGGTCTAGGGCATAGACGACATCCTCCTCCCATTTGGCCATAAATATATTGGCCAAACTAGGGGCAAACTTTGCCCCCATCGCTACCCCCTTTTTTTGGAGGTAGAAATCTCCATTGTACCAGAAGTAGTTGTGTTTGGTGGCAAAACACAATAAATCCATAATGAACCTCTTCTGAGTACCTGGAATTGTACCATTCCTGGAAAGGAAAGAGTGGACCGCTTCAAAACCTGCATTGTGGGGTATACAAGTGTAAAGCGCCTTAACGTCCGCTGTGGCAAGAATAAGATCCTTACTGTATGTAACACGTTCAAGTTTGGCAATGGTGTCCTTAGTGTCTCTTAGGTAAGACGGTGTGGATTTCACTAATGGTTGGAGAAAGAAATCAATATATTTCCCGATACGGGATGTTATAGAATTTATGCCACTTATAATGGGGCGACCAGGGGGTTGGGTGACATTCTTGTGGACTTTCGGTAAGTAGTAAATGATAGGAATGCATGGAGCAGTTGGGATAAGGAAACTTTTCTCCTTCTTGTCGAGAATTCCCAGCTGAGAACCAGTGTCTATCAAGTCCACCAAAGTTTTCTTAAACTCAAATGTAGGGTTTTTGGTTAGTTTAAGGTAGGTGTCTGTGTCGCCAAGAATTCTCATCATCTCAGTATGGTAATCTGCTTTATCAAGAATGACGATCCCACCCCCCTTGTCAGCTGGACGAATGACAAGGTTTTTACGTTCACAAAGGGATTTAAGTCCAATTTTTAGGTTGGGATCATTATATATTTATATTTATATAGGATTGAACAGCGATGGGTTAGCTAGGCCTGAATGGACAGCATGTGATGTAATATCAGTAGTCCTCGGACTACTGATATTACATCACATGCTGTCCATTACCTCGGACTACTGATATTACATCACATGCTGTCCATTAACCTCGGACTACTGATATTACATCACATGCTGTCCATTACCTCGGACTACTGATATTACATCACATGCTGTCCATTACCTCGGACTACTGATATTACATCACATGCTGTCCATTACCTCGGACTACTGATATTACATCACATGCTGTCCATTACCTCGGACTACTGATATTACATCACATGCTGTCCATTACCTCGGACTACTGATATTACATCACATGCTGTCCATTCAGGCCTAGCTAACCCATCGCTGTTCAATCCTCCTTGTTCAGTGGCACCCTCTATTAAAGTATTTCGAGATCTGGTCCTTAAAGATCTCGATAAGTTACCAGATAAAAAAATATATAATGATCCCAACCTAAAAATTGGACTTAAATCCCTTTGTGAACGTAAAAACCTTGTCATTCGTCCAGCTGACAAGGGGGGTGGGATCGTCATTCTTGATAAAGCAGATTACCATACTGAGATGATGAGAATTCTTGGCGACACAGACACCTACCTTAAACTAACCAAAAACCCTACATTTGAGTTTAAGAAAACTTTGGTGGACTTGATAGACACTGGTTCTCAGCTGGGAATTCTCGACAAGAAGGAGAAAAGTTTCCTTATCCCAACTGCTCCACGCATTCCTATCATTTACTACTTACCGAAAGTCCACAAGAATGTCACCCAACCCCCTGGTCGCCCCATTATAAGTGGCATAAATTCTATAACATCCCGTATCGGGAAATATATTGATTTCTTTCTCCAACCATTAGTGAAATCCACACCGTCTTACCTAAGAGACACTAAGGACACCATTGCCAAACTTGAACGTGTTACATACAGTAAGGATCTTATTCTTGCCACAGCGGACGTTAAGGCGCTTTACACTTGTATACCCCACAATGCAGGTTTTGAAGCGGTCCACTCTTTCCTTTCCAGGAATGGTACAATTCCAGGTACTCAGAAGAGGTTCATTATGGATTTATTGTGTTTTGCCACCAAACACAACTACTTCTGGTACAATGGAGATTTCTACCTCCAAAAAAAGGGGGTAGCGATGGGGGCAAAGTTTGCCCCTAGTTTGGCCAATATATTTATGGCCAAATGGGAGGAGGATGTCGTCTATGCCCTAGACCCTCCGCAACTGGTGTTGTGGGCTAGGTACATTGACGACATCCTCCTCCTATGGAAAGGTAGTATGGAATCTCTGGATGACTTTATACGCCTCTTGAACAACAACCAAATCGGGATAGAGTTGACCTATGAGGCCAGTCAGTCGACCATTCATTTCCTCGATCTAGAGATTTCAGTGGTTGATAACCACCTCACCACTAAAACTTTTTTCAAGGCCACCGATCGGAATGGTTACATTCCGATCGACAGCTGCCATCACGCAGCATGGCTAAAATCTATTCCCCGGAGTCAGATGTTGCGGATCAGACGCAACTGCTCAAAACTCACTGATTATTTCAACCAAGCGGATGTGTTGAAGTTGAGATTTATTGATAAAGGATATGATGTATCAGAGATAGATGAAGTGATACACAATGTCGCCTTAGTGGATAGGAATTCACTTATCTCTGAACAACCTAAACCCATTGTAGAAAATAAACATAAGTGGTCCTTCCTTACGAATTTTTCAATTCAACACAAACAAGTTAAGGATATCTTCCACAGGCACTGGAATGTTCTGAAAAACGATACCGTTCTTGGACCAGTGCTCCCGGAACAAGCTGGGGTGATTTACAGAGGGGCTATGTCCCTTAGGGGACAAGTTGCACCCAATGTAACTGACCCCCCAGTTGTCCCTTCATTTTTCCAAAATATGAAGGGCTTTTTTCCATGTCGAAAATGTAGGGTGTGTAAATATAATACACTTAAATCCCGGAAGATTGATACCTTCGGATCAACCATCACGGGGAAAGAATATTTGGTTAAACATTTTGTTACATGTTCCACGAGATATATTGTATATCTCATCATTTGCCCTTGCGGGAAACAGTATGTGGGGCGGACTATTCGTACTTTTGCTATAAGGGTCAACGAACATATTAAATCCATTAAAAAGGGACGCACAAATCATAGTGTTCCCAACCACTATTTAACTTGTCACAATCGAGATCCTACTGGCACTAAGTTCCAAATAATAGACAAATTTACCCCCCACTGGAGAGGAGAGTCATGCATAAGAGGAGTATCAAGGCTTGAAACTTTTTGGATATATCAATTAAGATGTTTCACGCCATATGGGTTGAATGTTGAGTGGGACATCAATTCATTCATTAATCAATCTTAATTTTTTTCTTTTATTCCTTTTATTCACTTACTCCTAGCTGTACTGATTATTATTGGTTGGGGTCAGCCCTATTTAAGTTATGACACTTTTGTGGGTTGTTTTCAACTAATATAAGGTGGCTCCTTACATATAGAGATTAGTTCTACCATTAACATTGTGCTCAGAAAAATAAATTTTTATATATTTTTTATAATTTTAAACAATATTTTAATTAATGAGATAAATACTGTTAATATGTATTTCTAGCATGGTTCCCTGTTCTTTCCAGGGACATTAATCACATATGTGCCATGACCTGACATAATTTAAGATGATTATTAAAGTATATATATATGTATACATATTTAATGCATATATGTATATATTTAAGAATTAGTATAATGCTGCCGTAATGCTTACTGACTTCCAGGATTGATAGTTTAGTATAATCAACGGGGTATCCAATTACACTCCAAATCTGGGGTCACACATTTATTATTGCGGCAGAGTATAATGATAGCCGTAATTTTATTTTATTTTAACTTGTACATTTATTACTTCCTTCCTCTATGACCCGTTTGGAACGCATTTGCGCTCCAACAGCCTCCGCGATGTGTGTTTTACTTCCGGTATAATACAATGATGCACACCTATCAGCACGTCAGACGTTACCACATGATGTTGGTCGTGTGTACGTCATACGGCGGCGGCTCTGATTGGGTGATCTACTGAGGAACGCACTCTCCTGTCCAATGAGTGCGCATAGCGTGATGTTATCCACATCGAGGCTTGGTGGGTAGAGGCGGATCCATTATTTCGTCTCCCCATTGGCTAATCTCGGTAACACATGACTCAGGGTGGAACGCACGCCAGTGTTTCAGGAAGTCAGCGTGCACGACGCTGTAACAGCTGGTTTCAATGGATTACTATTATGTATGTATAAAAGCGTGGAGGTGGCAGGACGGCATATGCCCCAGCCGAAGTCTTTTTAGACGAAACCGGTCGGGTTTCTTTGCTGTACCCAGCCACCTTTACCACGCTTACCAACTTTTAACTACTTTGTATTACTTGAATCGATTCTGCTAATTTTTACTTAGTTGGACTGTTTGAGGATCTTGAGTGATCTAATAAATGCTATTTGAAAAATAGTTTTTTGGATTTACACCATGTGGAGGCTCCTTGTTTTTTCCTCATATATGGTCCATGCATGCTGACAAAGACGGAGACTGCGGAGACCTTTTCGGGCGGATTCCTGGCCCCCCATCTGAGGGAGAACCTTTCCGGTGTACAAGCCATCCTGTCACTGTCATCATGAGACAGTACAAGCCCAGTTGACTCACCGCCAAAGGCCTGTGAGTCCATCAAAGTCGGTAAGAGTATTCCATCTTTTACTGAAATTTGGATTGTTCCTTGTGATGCCATCCGCCTGGGATTCAATTTGGGCCAACCACACCGTATAACATATGGACTAAATTATATATATATTGTTTATCTGGGAGTTTCATCCATTTACATTATGGACACTTCAGACACTATATATTTTTTTCATCACTGATAAGTTTGGATGTTGTAATCAATATTAACCTTTTTTATACATTCAATTTTTTTGATGCTTTCTGCTCTTCCTAGCGAGATAGAGCATTTTCTCATTCACACGAGTGATGACACTGGATGTCATATCCATATTCACTACACTATCTAGCACATATAGGTTTTGGATTAGATGAAGATATTGGTTTCTTCAAATATAAACAAACTTCCTTCTTTCCTACACCTTACATCCGTTTCACCACCATAGCGCTACACTTTTTATTTTGTTAATGTGCACAAATACAGTCGTTTTGTAGTGTTGGCTGCTTCCTTTGTTGGATTGGCGCGGTATTCCATTTATCCATTTTACCCCAATAAATGAATAGGAAGTTGAGACTTTAAAATGAAGCAATTGGGTAGTGGAGGTAAAGTAGACCATATATAAATTGCATGATGAAATATTTATTGATTGTAAAACATATAACACATAGTAAAGGAGTATTGATTTCATATACAATAAAATAATTCATACATATATATAGAAATAATGTACACATAATATAGGCATAGTAAAAAATATACATAAATAGCAGCACGAGATTGAATGTTACTAAAAGAGGTAGGAAGACATGATGTTGCTAGCAGCAACATGCCTGACCACGATACATGCACCCACATTGTAAATGTGCATTAAATACGTAGAAAAATGGTTGATGTATTCAAAGGAGACCAACTAGTATACATGACTATGGTTCCATGTAGAATGTAGTTTAGGACATCAAATGGCAAGGCTCGACGCGTTTCGTGGGTCTATACCCACTCATCAGGAGCTGATGTAAATAAATTTTCCTGTAGAATATATATAAGATATAATGAACCATATTGTCCATGTAAAAAAGTAAAAGATATAAAAATGAACATTCAATATATAGAGCAGGTGGTATTGGACGCACTCACCAACTTAGGCAGCAGGTGCAGTGCGTGGTAGTGGGAGCAAGGTGGGCCAGGGACAATAGCCTCTCCATGGGAGCCGAGGCAGCGTAGATGTAGGTGCGACATTGGGCAAGCGGAAAAAAACAAAAGATAGGGGCAAAGTATATCTACTAGGCAGGAATGTATGTCGTGGAAACAACCAGATCTAAAAATAGAAAAATATTCCATTAAGTGTGTATATAGTAAGTAATGGTGTTTTATTAGTAGTAGTAGTGATAATGGAATAATAGATTGTGAACCCAGTAAGTTCCAAAAAGAATAATGAATAGAGATACAGTAGAACAAATATGTATGTGAGAATCTGTAAAAAAAGTGGATGATGAAGGAAAAGATGTGAAAGTAGCCAAAGTGAAATGGGTGTTGAATAGTAACTAATGTGTGAGAAGTAGCAGAAGAAAAGTGACAACAGACTAGAGAAATGAGGAAGGCAGACTCACAAGGAAGTAGGCACTTAAACCCAAAAGAAACCAGAATCAAGTGAGGGGAGAAAGAGGAAAAAAGAGACATGAGATAATGACCTACCCAATTGTAGCATCTAAAGGCACCACCAGCTGAACGAGAGCTGCAAGGCTGGTGTGCAGAAACCCCAGAGAGAGACCGGCCGTGGGAACCGCCAGCTCCAAATGGGGAGTGTAAATACGCCGCCAACGCCACGTGGGTGGCACGGAGGAGGAGCCGCCGCACCTGAGCCGAGTAAACTCAGCTTGTGGCGCGAAGGGGCTTCTCCATAGAGACACCGAGGAGGAATCACTAGACGTCCGGGCCGTGACACCAAGGAATGACGTCACAGGCCCGACGTAAGGTACGTGGCGCCGATGCGCAGAGTGGTGACCGCCCAATCCCCCAATCCCGAAGGATGGGGAGGAGAAAGGATTACCCCAATATCAGCGTGTGCGCCTACAGGTCATCCAAAACGCGGCGGCAAGACTGTTAACAGGAAAAAAACCCTGGGAGTCCATTTCCGCATCCCTAGGGAACCTACATTGGCTAACCGTAAAGAATCGGATCACATTCAAGACCCTCTGCCTCACCCACAAATGCATACAAGGAAACGCTCCTCAATACCTTCGAGAGAAAATAAAACAGTACACACCCAATCGCAATCTTCGATCAACTAATCAAAACCTCCTCCTAATTCCCAAATACCGCTACAAAGCAAAGGGAGAACGAAGATTCGCAGTCCAAGGACCTCGGCTATGGAACGCTCTTCCGACCCACATCCGCATGGAAGAAAACCATCTGGCCTTCAGGAAAAAACTCAAGACCTTCCTCTTCTAGAAGCTGACAACACTAAACGCATTTAGCGCCTTGAGGCGATTCAGTTCGCATTTGCAGTGCTTTACAAATCATTCATTCAGGTTGGAGAATCTGTCCACAGGACAACTATTAGCGGGGCACTCCACAAATCTGGCCTTTATGGAAGAGTGGCAAGAAGAAAGCCATTGTTGAAAGAAAGCCATAAGAAGTCCCGTTAGCAGTTTGCAAGAAGCCATGTGGGGGACACAGCAAACATGTGGAAGAAGGTGCTCTGGTCAGATGAGATCAAATTTGAACATTTTGGCCTAAAGGCAAAATGTGTTGTGTGGTGGAAAACTAACACTACACACCACCCTGAACACACCATCCCCACTGCAAAACATGGTGGTGGCAGCATCATGTTGTGGGGATGCTTTTTTTCAGCAGGGACAGGGAAGCTGGTCAGAGTTGATAAATGGAGTCAAATACATGGCACTCTTAGAAGAAAACCTGTTATGCCCCGTACACACGGTCGGACATTGATCAGACATTCCGACAACGAAATCCATGGATTTTTTCCGACGGATGTTGGCTCAAACTTGTCTTGCATACACACGGTCACACAGAGTTGTCGGAAAATCTGATCATTCTAAACGCGGTGACGTAAAACACGTACGTCGGGACTATAAACGGGGCAGAAGCCAATAGCTTTCATCTCTTTATTTATTCTGAGCATGCGTGGCACTTTGTCCGTCGGATTTGTGTACACACGATCGGAAATTCCGACAACTGATTTTGTTGTTGGAAAATTTTATAGCAAGCTCTCAAACTTTGTGTGTCGGAAAATCCGATGGAAAATGTGTGATGGAGCCTACACACGGTCGGAATTTCCGACAACAAGGTCCTATCACACATTTTCCATCGGAAAATCCGACCATGTGTACAGGGTATTAGAGTCTGCAAAAGACTTGAGACTGGGTCAGAGGTTCGCTTTCCAGCAGGACAACAACCCTAAACATACAGCCAGCGCTAAAATGGAATGGTTTAGATCGAAACATATTCATGTGTTAGAATGGCCCAGTCAAAGTCCGGACCTAAATCCAATTGAGAATCTGTGGCAAGACTAGAAAATTAATTTTCACAAATGTTCCCCATGCAATGGGGTGCTGGTGTATGCAGCCATGCTTTATGATATACCCTAAATATGGCTGTAACATAGAACATAGTCTAAAAAGTCTAGTTGTGCTGCAGTGCTCATATGCCAACAAGAAACATGCTGACAGGAGGAGAGGGCGGAGTGACATAAAAATTAGCTCATCAGTCTGTTGCTTCGCCTTTCACTGTCTAGTTACAGGCTAGAGGAGGGACAAGACCTGTAAGTGCTAAAGCAGGCCTTCAGTCATTTTTTCAACTTTCCATCTATTAAATCTTCTGCCCTTGTTTTTTTAACTTTGAATAGTAAAAGTTTTTCTTTTCTGCCAGTAAATACCTTATACAGCCCACTTCCTGTTTCTTGTCTGGTAAAAAGCCTAGGACTATGACATCATACACAGTTCTCTTTCACTCTCATGAGAGTTTGCCAGGAAGGGAGGGGGGATGAGTCATAAGAGGGCCAATGAGAGCTGCAGGGCTGCAGAGCTGGAGGTGTGCATTTGTCTGTATGTGTAAATCCAGGAAGTGAACAGGCACTAGCTTCAGCTGCCCACAGTTAAAATGGATGCAGCCAGACTCAGTGGAGGGAGATTTCTGCAGCATATTTGGCAAGTACAGAATCAGAGTATATATAAAATAATATGCACAATGGTTGAAGGAAATCTTCAGAATGGCAAAGATGTTTTTATTATATAAGCAGACTGCAGTTCCTCTTTAACCACACCAGAAAAAAATACTGTGCTGTGTGGTAGAGCTGTGTAAATCTCAAAACTGGATTGATAAAAAAAAAAAAAATCCTATAACAGTTAAACGGCTCCCTTACATGTATTATTTTATCCATGTTTTCAGCTGTTTGCCTGTAGTTACGTTACTTAACTTCAGCAGAGAAAAATTAGGCTTCCTGCTCTGCCAAACAGAAATGTGCTGTATGGCAGAGCTGTGAAAAATTGCCATGACTGGATGGACAGAAATACAAATTCTTTGTCTGGTAAAGCAACATCCATATATGGCTATATCCTCTGTATCGGCTGTGGACTCCTATCTAAGGCCATAACTCTAGAACCGGTGGTTATGAAAGAGGGCACTGGCTTATGACATAATTTCAGCGGGAGGGTGGACAGGTTTTCCAGGATCACAGCTTGGAATGTTTTCAACCAATGCCATACTTTTGTCAGGGAGGTTAGTGGGCCAGGAGCATCATGATCCAACAACAAAGGCGTTGTATGTCACCCCTGACACGGTGCCAGGGGTTACCAATATGTTTATAGAGTGTCACCTTGTATCTGCTGGAGCTGCTGACATCACATCCAAGATGACGGCACACAGCAGCAGTCTCAGGGGTTCTGGATGTCTAAACAAGAGAGTTTTTGATGGATAAATAACGTGCATAAAATCTGTCTAAACCCATTTAATGTTATGGGAAGGTGTCACATACCTTGGTTGGAGGCCAATCTGATGAGAGGGCTTCTCATGTAGCTCTGGTCCAAGCATCCCTGAATGTGGTGACAGAGGTACAAGGCTCAAAGTAGCATGGGTGCCAGTAGCTGAGTGAGTAGTAGGTGAAACCCCCTTAGGCAAGGAACCTGGTTGGCAGGCTGCAGGGTGACACCTGAGAGAAGAACCTTGGAAACAGGGTGTGAAGACTTGACCAAGAGTACACTCAGAAGCAGATGCAGGTAACTTCCAGGGTCATGGACGTGTTCAAGGCAAGCCAGGGTCATACATGGTTAGGCAGGTGGAAGCAAAGTCAAGTAGTTGGCAGAGTTCAGTAACAGGGAAGCAGGCAGCGTGTAGTCAAGTAGCAGCCCGAGATCAGGACCAAGGAAGCAAGCAGAGCGTAGTCAAAGGCAAGCTGAGGTTAGTATTAAGGTTACACTGAGGAAGGTCAGGAGCTAGCTGGGTCAGCAACAGAAGATCAGTCAGCAGTAACAGGAAGCTGAAGAACATCCAGCAACTAGCTCACATTAGGACCTCCTTTAAATAGGCAGCTTGGCGCCATTCCCAGGATTGGGCATATGTAGGCACATCAGTTACTGGTCAGAGCTTGTCTGAGTTCGAGCATTGGCTGCATGAATTCGAGCATTCTTTTCCTGACGGAAGATGATTGTTGAAATGAATGTGAATGGTTTGGTGACAGACTCTCTTTAACCACTTCCCGTCTGCCCAAAAGTCCCCTTAAACCGCTCTGAATGCCCCGGGGGCTGAGAAGGATCAGCAATTATGTGACCACTGTTACAGTGGTCACATGATCGGAAGCTGGTTCCACCAGTTACCGAAAGCTATCTTTGACAGCTCAGTCTTTATGCTGGGAGCGCACAATGAGCATGCTCTCAGCACTTAAACTTTGACCCCCCCAGTGATACATATGGGTGCCGTATTAATGTTAAAGCCCACCTCTTTGCTGCCCCATAGATAAATGGGTAAAGGGGTTACATTCTAGCACCAGGAAATGCCCCTTTTATTGCCACTCTAGAAAATCCACAGGTATATAAAGATGCAAAGACCAGACACCATACATCTTACGTACACTGAGTACATTTTATTTTCTGCTCAAGCTCATTTTTTATTTTCTGACTAGCTGCTGAAATAGAACACATTACCTCTGCTCTTTATCAGCTGTTCTGTAATGTTTTACAGGTTGTGGCTGGGTAGCTTGCCAGATTTCCATTAAGCTCTGATATTTTTCTAGGCCTTTTTCAGAGCAGACCTGCCCAACATTCACTGTTGGAAGAAAGATTTCCTATTGCTTAATACCCATGAAGTCATGCACTGCTTGCTGCACAAGCACAAGGATCATGTCTGAAGCTTCCCTGGCACTCTCCTTGGCATATTGTACAGGTCATGCTGAACATGAGGACATTTAAACAAACAGCTCCCCTAATATGGAAAATTCACTGTGCCGCCTAAGATCCTATAAAGCGAGCACTTCAGTTTGTGTTATGAGGTTCTCTGTTTTTGCTTTTAAGTGGTCAGCGCTGGTAGAACTGTACATCTTGTTTGCTGACCTTGTTCTTAAATTTTTAGAATGCTGTCATTTTCCCCACTGTGCTTTCGTAAGCGGCAACAGGCATATTTTTTTTAATGGTTTTTATTGCCAGTTTCTGTCACTACCCTTGCTCAAGCAATGTATTTGCATTGTAGGTGCCTTAAGAATCAAGCCTCATTGGTATATTCATAGGTGTGTGCAAGGGGTGTACCGGGTGTGCCTGGGCACACCCTAATCACCCCGTGTGGCGCAGATTCCCCCTGCTGATAGTTCACCAAAGCCCCTAAACAGGGCTCCTAAAAAAGAATTGTAAAAAAAAATTAAAAACCTACTGACACCATCCACTGCCCTACTGAAACCAACCTCTGCCCTACTGACGAGTCCCCTGCTCTACTAACACTGTCCATGTTTTATTACATTTGAGGTGCACACCCTAATGCAATAGGCTGCGCACACCTATGGGTATATTCTTTAACCACTTCAGCCCTGGAAGGTTTTACCCCCTTCATGACCAGAGCACTTTTTACAATTTGGCACTGCGTCGCTTTAACTGGTAATTGCGCATGCAATGCTGTACTCAAACAAAATTTGCGTCCTTTTTTTCTCACAAATAGAGCTTTCTTTTGGTGCTATTTGATCACCTCTGTGGTTTTTATTGTTTACGCTATACACACAAAAAGAGCAACAATTTTTAAAAAAACAATATTTTTTACTTTTTGCTATAATAAATATCCCCAAAAATGTTTTTAAAAAACACATTTCTTCATCAGTTTAGGCCAATATATATTCTTCTACATATTTTTGGTAAAAAAATTGCAATAAGCGTATATTGATTGGTTTGCGCAAACGTTATAGCGTCTACAAACTATGGGAAAGGCTATAAAAATGCACTGATTACTGTATAAATGACACTGGTAGGGAAGGGGTTAACACTAAGGGGCGCTCAAGGGGTTAAATGTGTGTTCCCTCAGTGTGTTCTAATTGTATGGGGATAGGACTGAGTAGGAGAGGAGACATATCGCTGTTACTACTTACTAGGAACAAATAACTTGTCTCCTCTCCTCTGACAGCACAGGGATTTGTGTGTTTACACACACAAATCCCTGTGCTGGCCCTCGTGAATGCGATTGCATGTGGCCGGTGGAAGTTGGGAGCATGAATTTGACCAAAAATCCCCGTGCTGGCCCTCGTGCACGCGATCGCACGTGGCGATCGTGGCTGCCGGCCACGCGCATCGGGTCCCCTGCCATGCAGCGGGTGCCCGTGCGCCCCTCCGGCGGCTCTTAAAGGAACCCCGTACCTGTACAGGGTTTCGTGCAGAGGAGCCATTCTGCCCCCGTAAATACCCGTGAACCGGTCAGGAACCGGTTAATCAATTTATGTCAATTATTTGATTATTTAGTATGCCATAGCTTCCATTAAAGTATATTTAAAATGGAACTGAAGGAAAAATTGCGAACAGGCAGGCTTTCTAGTGCAGAAAGAGATATGCAATGAGGTAGATTTACTAAACCCAGAAAGTGTAAAATCTGGTGCAGCTGTGCATGGTAGCCAATCAGAATCTAACTTCAATCAAGCTTTGAGAAAAAAATATGGAAGCTGGTTGGTTTCTATGCAGAGCTGCACAAGATTTTGCACTCTCCAATCTTAGTAAATCAACCCCAACCTTTAATAAAACACATCTAACTGCCTGTTCACAATCCCCTCTAGAATGCACACTGAGCTGTGCATGTGTAGCTTTGTTTACATTCTGATGCGCTCCCTGTGTACCTTTATGACTGCACTCTTGCACATGCAAAGGAATGATGTCATCCTGCAATGGCTGATCAAGATGACGGAAGACCGGCACCCGGAAGAAGCCAGGGGGATCATGTCAGAACTGGCAATAGACCCCGTGGGTGTCGGACCATTGCTAACATTTCAATCTCAGGATCTGGTTCATGGAGTGTGGTGGGAAGAAAAAAACTTAGGTGCCAGTTACCTTAGTCTTTTACAGAGCTCTAGGTGTGCAGGATACCCAAAAAGAGCAAAAAAATAGGATGGTATTCTGAAAGTAGCAGTAGGCCATAGGAGAATGGTTACTTGGTAACTGCTGTGCCTGTAAAAGCAGCCAGGTAGATCTACACTATATTGTCAAAAGTATTAGAGCACCTCCCGGTCTAAGTCTGTAGGGTTCAATATTGAATTGGCCCACCCTTTGCAGCTACAACAGCTTCAAATCTTCTTGGAAGGCTGCCCACAAGGTTTAGGAGTGTGTCTATGGGAGTGTTTGACCATTCTTCCAGAAGCGCATTTGTGAGGTCAGGCACTGATTTTGGATGAGAAGGCCTGGCTTGCAGTCTGTACTCTAATTCATTCCAAAGGTGTTTTATCAGGTTGAGGTCAAGACTCTGTGCAGGCCATTCAAGTTCCTCCACCCCAAACTCGTTTATCCATGTCTTTATGGACCTTGCCTTGTGCACTGGTCCAAATCATTTGGTGGAGGGTGATTAGGGTGTGGGGTTGTTTTCAGGGGTTGGGCTTGGTCCCTTAGTTCCAGTGAAGGGAACTCTTAAGGCGTCAGCATACAAAAAGACATTTTAGTCAATATCATGCTCCCAACTTCTGTGGGAACAGTTTGGGGTTGGCCCCTTCCTGTTCCAACATGACTGCGCACCATTGCACGAAGCAAGGTCCATAAAAACATGGATGAGCAAGTTTGGGGGGGGGGGGGACTTGACTGGGGTTTGTTTACATTTGTGGTGTGGGGGACTGGAAAAAATATGTGACTGGCCAGGTTTTGTTCCCCCAACCCGCTCTCCTGCAATCTCATAAGGTATGCTGTGGTATCTGGCACCAAGCTCTCATTAGTAGATCCTTTAAGTCCTGTAGGTTGCAAGGTGTGGCCTCCATGGATTGGACCTGTTTTTCCAGCATATTCTATAGATGCTATATTGGACTGAGATCTGGACATATGGAGACCGACACCTCAACACTTATTGTGTTCCTCAAACCATATTTGAATCATTTTTGCAGTGTGGCAGAATACATTATCCTGCTGAAAGAGGCCACTGCCATATCGTTTCCATTAAGGGGTGCATTGGGGCAGCAACAATATGTAGGTAGGTGGTACGTGCCAAATAACATCCATATAAATGGCAGGACCAAGGTTTCCCAGCAGAACATTGCCCAAAACATCACAAAGCATCAAGCAGCCTCTTTGCATTCTTCCCATACTGCATCCTGGTGCCATCCTGGTGCCATAAGCAATGCACACGCACCTGGCCATCCACATGATGTAAAAGAAAATTTGATCACACTAGGCCACCTTCTTCCATTGCTCCATGGTCCAGTTCTGATGCTCACATGCCCATGTAGGCGCCTTTGGCTGTGGACACGGGTCAGCATGGCCACCCTGACCAGAACAAAGAACAAACTGCAATGCCCATTTTTTCTGCTTCTAACATATCAACTTTAAGGAGAACATGTTTACTTACTGCCTAATAAATCCCACCTACTTTCAGATGCCACTGTAATAAGATACTCAAAGTTATTCACTGAACCTGGCACTGGTCATAATGTAATAGCTGATCGGTGTATATTTTCTTATGCATTTATCATTTCAAGGTATTTATTACTATTCACAGAGATCATAGTAACAGTGTGATTTTTTTTCCCAGAATGGCAGAGCCCTCTTTGTTCAGACCATAAAACTGCAGAAAGAGCAAAATCAGATAAAAGAGCAAAATCAGATAAAAGACCCCAAGACCATTATAATTGTTGGTAAAAAAAAAGTCATATAAAAACAGTTAAGGCGTCAAGTCAAGTCACTTAGATGAACTCAGAGAAACCAGAGACTTCGCAGATCTATATTAGAACTAGTACTGAATGCTCCACATGAAGGAACAACCTATATATAGCACTCTCTAGTGTGCTAGGAGTGATAGTGTTTTTTTTTGGAGAGTAGGTCACTTTCCAGGCTTGGCTGGGAGCCAAGCCTGGGTGTATTTTGTATTCTGAGAAGGGAGTGACTCAGAATAGACCTGGGTGACTCACAGGTGGTATTACTAAGAGAGGTGGAGAGGGGAGGTGGAGCCACCTGGGGTATTCTGAGGAGCCCTGACCAATCCCCAATCTGGATTGGCAGGCGGCAGGCCTCCTTAAATACCCAGGGTCAGCCCAGCTGGGAAGGAGTTGATCGGGTGGAAGATGGAGATGGAGTGTTAGGCTGGGGGGGAGTGTGATCTTGGGCCTGGGCTCAGGTGCAGACAGGACCCTCTTACAACCCACAGAGGTGTCCTGATCAGGAGGCACAGGAGGAGAAAGAGAGGACAGCGGTAGAACACTGCCAGGCAAGTCTCCAGGAGTTCCACAGAGGCAGCCAAGAGGCTTGGTGAGTGTTCAAACAATCGGGAGGACTGGGAGGCATGCCTAAGAGGAATGAGATGGAGCAGTCTGTGATGGGTGCAGAGCCATTCTAAAGGATTTTGGAGGCACGGGCCAAGGAAAGGGGCAGCTCCAGCCAGGAGGGCTGGCAGTGCCTGAAGGGGTTGTACTGGGAGCGGTAGCCACAGGGACAGCTAGCACTTAAACTTTCTATTTTTTGCTACATCATAGGGGCCGCGGTCGCTGCCTTGCAAAGGGTATCTGCTTTGGGCCTGGCTGAGCCAGTGTCAGGCCTACAGAGCTAGCTGATCCTGGAAGTGCAAGCAAGTGATGTGCTGGAGGAGTGAGGAGTGATAGTCTGCAAGCAAGGAAGTGCAGCAAGAGAAGAGGAGATTGTATATACCGTGGACTATATAGTTGGTCCCAAATTTTGATTGTCAATTACCTGGGCATCTCATAAGTTCCCATATCCATCCAAGTTAATTTCCCCTCAATAAAATACAAAAAAACAAGTGCAAGGATTGCGTTCATGTCTCTGGATTGCTCTGGATGCCTGGCTGGGCAGGGTGACAGACGGACTACTACACTCAGCAGCCCCTATGGGGGTACCGCTACATATATATATATATAGGATACATATTTGATCTCATAGTACATGGAAGACAAAGATGCTCACTGACAGTATACGCAATTAGGTATCTTTTAGTTTGCTGCAGTTCTAACAGAAAGGAAAAGCCACATTCGCCACCCACCAATCTCACGGCTAAAGCACATGAACAAGCATAGAGGAACAACCTAACAGCAGTTGCTGAGCAGCAATGGTTATCTTTATTCAGGCATCGTCCAGAGTCACCATCTGCTTTCCGAATGGAGACGCTGGCTCTGAGATGATACAATTATCTAATTTCTGATGCCCATGCAATTTTTGTCACAAATATCTGACACAGATCAGCCCCTGTACCTCTCACATGAACTTTTTGATCAGTGGGGGGAAGGAGACTGAGAAAATGCTTCCTTCTACTTGCAGCATAAATTGGCATTATCTCAGCCTAGACAAAGTCACTAGACTGGAGTTCAAGGACAGATTTTTAACATTAAAGGGGTTGTAAAGGTAAGTGTTTTTTCACCTTAATGCATCCTATACTTACTTGAACCCTCGAACTTGTCCCACGGGGACGCACCGTCTCTGGGCTAGAGGGTTCTCAGCTGTTGATTGGATAGATTGATAGCAGTGCAGCCATTGGCTCCCGCTGCTGTCAATCAAATCCAATGACGTGGCCGCCGGGGGACGGGGCCGAGTCCTGCATTCGGCATCTATGGATGCGGAATGCTGGACTCGGCAGCGTGCCCGCAAGTTAACCCCTGGGAGAAGTGCTCTAATGCGGGGAGGAGCCGAGAGAGCCACTGAGGGACCCCAGAAGAGGAGGTTCGGGGCCACTCTGTGCAAAACGAGCTGCACAGTGGAGGTAAGTATGATATGTTTGTTTTTGTTGTTTGTTTTTAAAAGGAACCTTTAGTATCACTTTAAAAGGTGGAGCTTTTTTGAAAAATGTGGCTGTGCATTATAATATGTCAGGAATTTATTCATGCAGGCTTACTGAGTTACTGAAAGGGCTGCTTTAAGTGAGAACGGGCCTTAAAAAGTCTGCCAAGAACTTAAACAAAACTAACAACAAGAAATGTGCCAACTATAACGATAATATATGATATACATAAAGTTCTCTCTGGGTTTCTGTATATTAATCAAATCTATAGCCACCAGCAGAGATTGTGACTCATCGGTAAATAGAGCAGAATGCGGCTGTGTATTTTATGTGATGATTTTGCTGAGCGTGCAGATTCATCGCAAGAAAACCTTAAGTGCCACTAAGGCATTCTCAACATTCAAAGGATCATCTGCAACTGTGACTAAGACACGAAATTCCGGTTTACCACATTAAATTAATTTTTAAAGTCATAAATGATTCAGAGGTCATTCTTAACGCTAGAAACACTTTATGAAAAGGAGCTTGCACATCAAGTAGAGGGATATTATAACAAAGGGGTAGGTATAAAAATGTTTCATGTATTTTTATTGCTCTGTAAAGACAGGCCTGGGGCTGAGAAGAGAGTATCAGGAGAGTATCAGGACCCTCAATTATGGAAGCAGGACCATAACTGGATGGACTAAAGAGAGCCATAGATGGGTCAGTTATTTTCTGAAGATTGCATGAAAGTTCAGCAATTATTATTCTTTGTAGAAATTAATGAATGATAAATGTATTTGTGAATCCTGTTTGCAAATTGTCTGACTTAGATTTGGTATTTTCTGATGATTTGTATTACAAAAAATAGCCTTATGGCGCGTACACACGAGCGGACTTCACGTTGGACGAAACGGACTTGCCTACACACAATCCCACCAAAGTCCGATCGTTTTGAACGTGATGACGTACGACCGGACTAGAAAAGGAAGTTCAATAGCTAGTAGCCAATAGCTGCCCTTGCGTCTTTTTCGGTCCGTCGGACTAGCATACAGACAAAGTTTTTTTTCGATAGGAATCAAGTTCGTCGGAAAGATTTGAAACATGTTCTATTTCTAAGGTCTGTCAGATTTTTTGACAGAAAAGGTCCGCTGAAGCCCACACACGATCGGAATATCCGACGGACTTGTTCCTTCGGACCTTTTTTCTGCTCGTGTGTACACGGCATTAGACTCTAGATTCTTCTAATGTACTTTCTAATGTACTTTCTAATGTACTTTAAAGCTTAAAGAGGAACTAATTCTCCATTTCAAAGACTGCAAGCAGGCAGGCTCTTTATTGCAGAAGAGATATATCCTGCGCCAACCAATGAACCCGGGAACCCAGAGCAAGCCAGACAGAAGATATCGGTGCCAAGGAGGGACTTCAGACCACTGAAGGAAAGGTACAGCAAGTATCACAAACCTTAGTTCTGCTTTAACGTATTATTTTTTTCTTTAAATCAGCACAAGCAAAGGTACTTACATTCAATGAGAAGTGTCCCTTGTACTGATGGCCGCTGTCTTCATTTAGGTTCCATTCATAGAGCGCTTTTTATTGCTGGAGGCTATAGTACAGCTTATGTGATTGAAGGTCAGAAGTGGAAAGGGTGGGCATAGCTGACATTCTTGATGAGTACCCATGAAAGGTCCATCAGCTCGTATTAACCCCTGCAGCACTGGAAGATCACCACTGTAGGCATTATACAGGAGATTGGGCAGAAGAGTGACGATTTAACCAAAGAGAGCAGCCACCAGCACAAGGGACACATCTCATTTGATATAAGTACCATCAAAAGAACAGAAACAAGGGAGCCACTCTGGATACAGCATTTAAAAAACAAGTGATTTATTAAAAACAAACAGTTGGCAACTCACATAACAACGGACTAAATGCGCCTATGACATCACAAAAGCTTGATGCAGCTGCTGTGTCCTGAGCGTCTCCTGCTCTGGCTGCAAGCAAACTGCAAACTGCTAAGACTACTACCTTTATTTGCAATATTAGCAGCCAGTGTACTATGTGCAATTAAAGTGGTTGTAAACTCTCACAGACCACTTTTCACTATAGGTAAGCCGATAATAAGGCTTACCTGTAGCTACCGTGGACATCTCCTAAACTTGCACTGTTTAGGAGATATCCACTGTATCAGCATCTGCCGACGTCATCGGCACATGCGCAATGAAGAAATGGCTCGTTCGTGATGTTGCTTCCGTTGCTTCCGTTGCTGTGCTGTTACCGGCCACTCCCGCACGCAAGCTCGGGAGTGACGTCATTGTGGCTCTGGCCAATCACAGCGCCAGAGCCCGAAATACCTGGAAATAACTCTGGGAGACACGACGCTGGGCAGAGCAGTGTGCACGGACCACTGCGGGGGCTCTGATCTAAACTGAGTATTTCGTAATGAGCTAGTATGTTATGCATACTAGCTCATTATGCCTTTGTTTTGCAGTTTTTTTTTTCGTGGGTTTACTTTAAAACAAACCATTCATTACATCAGACCCATACTCTACTCTGGCCACCCTGTAATGGGGGTTTACTTTTACCACTGGGGGTTAACCTCCTAATTGAAATCTATAGTCCAAACATACGCTTCCATTTTATAACAACAGCATAGTAACACTAACACAAACAATAGTTATATTTCGGAATCCAATTTAAGCTTTCTTTAAAAAAATCTCCTATCATGTTATGAATGCTGCCTGTCTGCTAGCCATCTCTTTCCACAACTTCCTGGATTCCCCAAATGCTTTGCAGCTTTTCCTCTGCTGTTTACTTTCAGTTTCTAAGGACTACATATCCCATGGTTACTTATCTGCAAGCCGTGATTCCTGTACTGACTCAACCACCTGAAACTCCTCCTTTCAGCCCCTCTATAGTTCAGAAGGCAGGCTCTGTGAAATGCGTGACACAACAGTGCCTACCCACAGGGCATAGGGAATAAGTTGAGGAACCATCTGGCATGCTAGGACTTGAAGTTCCTCATACATGGAAGCCCAACGTGGTCCCTCGTTGTATACAGGAATCTGAGCCATTAGAGAGTCCATTTGGTGTTGGGTCAAGATGGACTTTCTTTGGCTGTGGGGCTTTCAATTTAGTGGACACTTTTTCTCACATCTATTCAATTTCTATTGCATTTAGTATTTGCACTAATTAATAATTTAAATATTTAAGTGTATGATGAATTAAGGTGAGGGATCTTTGTACTTTAACTCAATACATATGTTTTATATTTTTACAAAGTGAACATGTCACAAAATTCAAGAAAATAAATGTATGGGGAACTTCAGAAAGTAAGTTACAAACGTCAAGATCTTTTAGATTAAAGTGGTAATAAATCGTTAGCTTTTTTTTTTTTTTTTTTTTAAACCTGTAATGCAATGTCATAATGTGCTAGTATGCATGGCATACTAGCTGAATATGTGAAACTTACCTTAGAACGAAACCTTCCAGCGGTCACCGCTGAAGACATTTCCATCTTCCCTGGTTTTTCTTCCGGGTTCACGGACTCTGGCTGTGTGAGTGACAGCAGCCGCAATGACGTTTAAAGCTCAGGACTCTGAAGGAATGGCATGGGTATGCTGTTCCTTCACAGAGCATGCACCAGTGAGGTCACTGATGTATGCATTGTCGCTGCTCACCATCCTTGTGGCCTCCTCAAATGGTGACAGGACAGTGCATGCATCCTTGATTAGTAGCCACTGGCATGGAGAAAAGAAGCCAAGCTCCCCTGACCCTGTCTTGGTGCCATACTCGCACAGGTACTCATTGATGGACCTCTGCTGTGTGTGCAGCCGATGCAGCATTGCCAACGTTGCGTTCCACCTGCTGGGCATGTCACAAATGAGGCGGTTGGTGAACAGGTTGCATTCCCTTTGAATGTCAGCCAGCCGAGCACTGGCATTGTATGACCTGCGGAAATTACCACAGACTATTCTGGCCTGCCTCAAGAGATCTTGTAAGTCTGGGTACCTGCTCAAGAACCACTGCACTACCAAATTCAGGATGTGTGCCAAACATGGAACATGGGTCAAGTGTCCCTGTCGGAGGGCGGAGAGAAGATTGGTGCCATTGTCGCACACAACCATTCCTGGCTGAAGCTGGCATGGTGTCAACCATCTCTGAGCCTGCCCCTGCAGAGCTGACAGAATCTCTGCCCCAGTGTGGCTCCTGTCCCCTAGGCAGACCAACTCAAGCACCGCATGGCTTTTAGTATGACTGCTTGCGTAGCCGCTAGAATGCTTACAGAGCACCGCTGGTTCAGAGGACAAATCTGCAGAGGAGGCCATAGAGGAAGAAGAAAAAGAGGGGGTGGAGGAGATAGCTGTGGCAGAATCACCACTACCATTTTGGAGGCATGGTGGCAGAACAAGCTCCAACAACACTGAACCCTGTCCTGCATCCTTCCCAGCTGCCAGCAGAGTTACCCAGTGTGCCGTGAAGGAAAGGTAACGTCCCTGCCCATGCCTGCTGGACCACAAGTCAGCAGTAATATGAATTTACCCTTGAACTGACCCTTGAAATGCATTGGCTATTTTTTTATAATAACCAATAAAGTTTGAACCCTTTTATCATTTGGGCTGGTACTCCTTCCATTGATGCATGTTTTTCCCTTAAATTAATGGTCATTGAAAACAATGAAAACATGCCAAGTTATGTTGATCCTTGAACTAAGCAGACACCATAAGATGGGAGGTCAGTCTACAGCTACTCAAGGAACCTATAGCAGCCTTTGGAGGAACCCTAGGGTTCGACAGGCTCTTGGTTGAGAAAGGCTTCTATAGAATGTCACCTTAGTTACATCTCTGAGTCTGCTGGGGCTGCTGACATCATATCCAAGATGGTGGCACCAGGGCTTTTTAATTTCTACACAAGACATTGTATAACATTGTTGCCTTATGAGTTTATGTGAAATCTCCATTAATAGCTGTAAAATATTGTAATTATGAATATATTTAATTTAGCTTGTATCTATGGAGGGAGCGTGTAACAAAGCTTCACAAAAGTGTCTGTTAGAGACAATTTGGTGCCTAAGCTTGTGTATACAATGGGACCCAAACCTTATTGTTCTACACATACTCACTTCAAAGGATCCAATGTTTGAATATGCAATGAGGGGCCGTGGCCAGTCCATCATGTATACTAAATTCCCCTGAAAATGTAATCTACTTTCAGGTTAAGTTTAAGTTAAGTTTCCTGTTCAAAATAGCCTGGGACAAGGATTTGCATTAAAGGGGGCTGACTTATGTAAAGGGATTGGAGATGTAGCCAGTCCTTACTCAGGATTAGAGATGCCCACTAATCAGAGCCATGCCATGCCAACCAATGAGGCATCAGCCTGTAATGTTATACACAGACTAGATGGGAGGGAAACACGCACCCTATGGCGGAGTGGTTACCCGAATGGAAACTTTGTGGGTCATATCTTGGTAACTATTGGAACTAAATGTGTTTATCTTATGTCTTTTCTGTCCTACTGTGTGTAGATTAATGTTTTAAGAAGTATACTCTGTATTCCTTCATGTAATCCATGATTTTTACCCTTTTCTTGTATAATTAGATAGAATGCTGTGTATTAGTCTAGGCCTACTTTACTATATAACAATAAATTTTTGTTATTGTGTTAAAGCTTTCACTCATGGTCAAAGAACTCTCATTTAAAGCAAATCATATCTGAGAGATTTTAAATCTCCAATTTAGTAAACAGGTAACATAATTGGTGACTCATGAAGTTGAGGACCAGGACTGAAGATATTTAATATAATACCGAGATTTGTGTAATGTAGATTTAGGTTATTGGGCTGGATTTTAAACTGAGTCAGTTTTTCTGGTAGTTTGGAGGTCACAGCATGTGTATCTAGGGAAAAATATAGGTAAAGGTTTTTGTTTTATCAGTGGGTATTAGATTAACTCTAAAAAAAAGGAGGGAGGATACACCACATATTTTTTTTATTTGTTTAACCACTTCCCTACCCGCGTATGTACATATGACGTCCACAGATGGGATCTCCCATCCTGGGTGGATGTCATATGACGGCCTCGTGTTCCCGGCCACCTAGGGGGCACGAACGCGCGCCTGCCACGTTGCTCGGGTCCCAGTGCATGTGCCTGGCGGCCGCGATGTCCGCCGGGCACCCGCGATTGCCCGTTAAAAGGGCCGGACCGTGGATCTGTGTGTGTAAACACACAGATCCACGTCCTGTCAGCTCAGAGGAGAGCGATCTGTGTTCCCAGAACGGAGGAACACTGATCGGTCTCCTCCCCTTGAGCGTCCCCTCCCTCTACAGTTAGAAACATTCCCTAGGAAATACATTTAACCCCTCCCCGCCCCCTAGTGGTTAACCCCTTCACGGCCTGTCACATTTACACAGTAATCAATACAATTTTATAGCATTGATCGCTATTTAAATGTGAATGGTCCCAAAAATGTGTCAAAAGTGTCCGATGTGTCCGCCATAATGTCGCAGTCACGAAAAAAAATTGCGATTGCCACTATTACTAGTAAAAAAAAATAAATAAATATATATTTTTTTAAAAATGCCATAAATCTATCCCGTATTTTATAGACGCTATAACTTTTGCGCAAACCAATCAATATACGCTTATTGCGATTTTTTTTACCAAAAATATGTAGAAGAATACGTATCGGCCGAAACTGAGGAAAAAATTAGTTTTTTTTTTTTTTAAATTGGGATATTTATTATAGCAACATAATTGTCGCTCTTCTTTTTTTTATAGCGCAAAAAATAAAAACCGCAGAGGTGATCAAATACCACCAAAAGAAAGCTCTATTTTTGGGGGAAAAAAGGACGTCAATTTTGTTTGGGTACAACGTCGCACGACCGCGCAATTGTCGTTTAAAGTGTGACAGCGCTGAAAACTAAAAATTGGTCTGGGAAGGAAGGGGGTGAAAATGCCCTGTATTGAACCGGTTAATATCCCGTAATTATAGTGAAAAATTATATTGGATAAATTATTAAAAACTGGCCACTTTAATGGAGAGGATATATTATTAAGCGGGAAAAGTTGTTTTCATTTGTGTGTGTTTACCATGCTTGGTTTCTCTGTAATCATTGTGTGAGTTTGCTTTATGGTGAGTACATATATGTTTTATTGGAAAGACACTGAAAGAGTGTGGTCTTTGGTGGTCTGTCGAAAAAGGTTCAACAGGTTTTTGGTTTTTAGTTAGATTTTGTGCCCACTGAAGGCATTGTATTCATAATAAGAGCAATGGAGAAATCTAAAAGCCCATGGCACCAGGCAAAAGAGTATGTAAATATAAAGCTTACAGAGAAAAAATACAGCAAACGTGAGGGTAAGACTGTCTTGTTTATGCGGCTTGCTGATTGGCTAACAATTACAGACAGTTATTGTTGCAAAACATATCTCTCAAGGAGGATCTAGAAATATCCAAAAGTAATACAAGTACTCTAATGCCACATACACACGATCGTACATTCCGTCAACAAAATCCATGGTTGTTTTCCGACGGATGTTGGCTCAAACTTATCTTTCATACACATGGTCACACAAATCTTGTTGGAAATTCAGAACGTGACATACAACACGTACGATGGCACTAGAAAAGGGAAGTTCAATACCAAGTGCGCCACCTTTGGGCTCCTTCTGATAATCCTGTGTTAGCAGAAGTTTGGTGAGAGACGAATCGCGATTTTCAGCCTTGTGCTTTTCGAATTGTTACTGCTCTTTAGTTTGTGTTTGTGGATTCGTATCTGGTTTTCAGTGTGTGTAGTCATTTCGCATTTGTTTTTCCAGTGCGTATTTTATAGTATGTTTTTGATTTGCAGTGCGTTCTTGTCCGCTCGTTTCTGATTTTTAGCTCGCTCTTCTCAGGCCTTTCTGTTTTTCAGTGCTTTCTGTTAGTTTGTTCTGACCAGCCGACCGTTTTGAAGCCATGAGGACCCTCACCCCGGACCAGAGGGTTTTTAACTACCGGCTGGCCAGAGCCAGAAGAGTGGTGGAGAACGGTTTCGGGATAATGGCCAGCCAGTTCCCACCTATTCCTTATGGCAATCAACATGGCGGAATATAAACGTAACCATATAATCTTTGCATGCTGCATTCTCCACAACTCTTTAAGGAAAAATTCAATGAACTATGTTGTCTCAGTTGGGTCTGAGGCCGGACTTCAAGAAGAAACCCTGACGGCGCTTGAAGCTGGCCGTCCTGGCTTGCCCCCCCAAAACGCCCACGAAGTAAGACAGAAGTATGTCGAGTACTTTGTGGGTAGGAGGCCATTGATATGCCAGAAAATGTTTAAGAAACATTTTCAAAATACATTTTTTGGTTAAACTGAAATAAGATTTCCTTTGATTTACTGCTTGTGCTTCTTTTAGCTGTCTCCTAGGTTCTCCAATGGTCTTTTCTTTTTGCCCATTTTCTTCAATAGTGCAAATGTAATTTATTTGATACATGAGGTGACAATCTCTTCTTCAGCGAACTATTATTATGTTGTGGGTCTGCTACACACACACCTTGTTTTTGTTGTTAATGTATGTAATGCATTACTGATAAAAATACACATCATTTTCAGCACCATGAATTAATTTTGGTGAGTCACGAAAATGGCATGATTGTGGCAAATTATAAAGCACAGGAAAATCCACTTTGCACTCCAAGTGCACTGCAAAAGTGTACATGAAACTGCACTTGAAACTGCACTGAAAGTGCACTTGTAGTGCAAAGTGGATTTGCCTTTAGTAAATAACCCCCATTTCAGTGTAAGCACCAACTTAGTCCACAAAATGATATTGAGCCTTGAAAGAAGAAGCCACACATTGTTGAGTACAAAACTTTTTACTCTGTGCACATTCAGATGCAGTGCATTAGAAAAGGCTTTTTGAACAAACCAACATATTTTAGTAATAACATTTTTTTTTTGGGACAGTACAAATAGCCTTTTTTGTGTTAAAACAGACATGTTTAAGACCATAAAACAATACACAACTCAGGAACTTACAAAGTTCAACTTTGACAAAGTGAAGGCAATATCAGACATTAGTATGTCCAAACTGTGTTGATATTGCCTTCATCAGATGGGGTGATGTCAACGATAAAAGCTCTGGGCTTTTATCGTTGCTGCTGCTGTCTACATGCACCTGTTGTCTCCTGTTGTCTCTCCGCCATGTGCTCTCCGACTGCCACAAAAGACAAGGGGCGGGGAATATACTAGATAGAAGGTCAGGGGCGAGTGGAGTTTCACGCATGCGCAGTGTATATAAAGCGTAACACACGCGTGTGTCGTACGTATGATATGTGAGCGGAGGAAGGAGTATTGGAAGCGCCGATTGTTTTAACTTGGTGCATCAGTGGCCTACACTGCTTCTAGATTGAGGCCTATATTGGGACAAGATTAGGAGAGTTTAGCCTGACATTAGGGTTTGTCTTGTGTTGTGTCTTGCAGAGAAAATAGATCTATTCAATGATGAGGACTTTATCACCACATTCATTGCTATGTACAGGGAGCTGCCCTGTCTGTGCCAGGTAAACCACCCCTTTTATAACAATAGACCAAAGAGGAAGGCAGCGCTGGATCAATTGTTGGAATTTGTGAATCCGGTGATCCCCACAGCAGACATCCCTTATTTGAAGGCCCTAATTGGTGGCATGAGGAGCACTTATAATAGGGAGCGCAAGAAGGTCCAGGATTCCCAGAGATCAGGAGCTGCAGCAGATGACATTTATGTACCCAGGCTGTGGTACTTTGACAGACTGCATTTTCTGGCAGACCAGACTGAACCCAGGCCAGCACTCTCCAATCTTTCTTCAAGGCTTCCTTCTACCTCAGCTGAGGCTTCCGACGTCCAACCTGGGCCTTCCATCCAGGAAGAAGTGGAGGAGCCCAGCTTGAGCCAGATATAGCTTGTTCAACATATTTATAGTCAAATAATTAATGATGTTAACTAGATGTTATTATTGATCAGTAATTTCTGATTTTACAAAGTGTTTTACATATCAATAGACAGTAGTAGCCACAAATGATTGGGACAATAATGAAAAATGCTGGGGTCAGAATGATAGTCTTTTCTATTTATTAGCATTCAATTTGCAACAGTCATGAGCTGAAAATTGTGTGTGATTGATGAACCAAAAACTAAGAATATGTCTCTTTTTCATACACAGCAAAGTCTCAGCCAGGAGGAAGCCATGGAAAGTGGCAGCCAGGAGGTGGCGGGGGTAAGTGGAAGCCAGGAGGTGGCTGGGCCCAGTAGCCTGCCCAAATCCCAGGTCCCTCCCCTCCGCCTTCCAAAAAAAAGGCCCAGGAAGAGAAGTAACCTGGAGGAGGCAGCACTTGGCTTATTTCAGAGGGCTACTGCGGCCCTCAGAACCCCCCCCCCAATGTTCAAGGCAAGTATGCCTACATGGCAGCCTGCAAAATGCAGGAAATGGAGGAGGGCCAACGCCTCTTATGTGAAGAAGTTATGTTACAAGCCCTAAATAAGGGGTTGAGGGGCAAACTTACAAGCCAAAGCCACGTTTGAGAGTTCAACCATGATCCTCCTTCTCCTCCTCCACCTCCTGCCACAACTACAACACCAGAGCCACAGCCTGGAAGCAAGCGTGGAAGGAAGGCAAGAGTGTGATGGCCTGGGTTCAGTCTGGTCTGACAAAAGATGCAGGCTGTGGTATGACCACAGCCTGGGGACAGATATGTCATCTGCTGCTGTTCCTGATCTCTTGTAGTCCTGGACCGGATTGTGCTCACTATTATAAGGACTCCTCAGGCCAACAATTTTGACTGTAAAATAATTGATGTGTGCCCTGGGGCACAAAGGCTTTGCAAATTTCACGTTTCTCCAGCGTTGCCTTGCTCTTTATTTTGTTATAGCCCATAATAAATGGCTATTTCTTTTTCACAAATACTTGCCTATGTGTCTAACTTCAAAAAGGACAATTTGTTTGTGAGTAGGCACGTACATTTCAAAAAAACATTGTCAAATTAACAAGGCACACCAACCAACCTCCTTGAGGTTAAAAAATACAAAATAATAATGATGTTGTGGTAACTTGACACAAAACGAAAGAAAAAATTATGGAGATCACTATAAAAATAAAAAGGAGATCTGGATAAAAAAAAAACAACACTATAAACAAAAATTCTAAACATTATTATGGAGATCTTACGGAAAAAAAATATTCATGAGATCACGAGAAATAATAGAAATAATAAAAAATCAGGTTGTCAGAATTCTGTGTGAATATGAGCAGCAAAACAACTTCATTATTCTAGCATTATAAAGAAGAAGAGAATATGCTGCATTAAAAGATTTAAAAATTTGCAGGGTGACGAATGTGCTACAGTCAGGTCCATAAATATTGGGACATTGACACTATTCTAATCTTTTTGGCTATATACACCACCACAATGGATTTAAAATGAAACGAACAAGATGTGCTTTAACTGCAGACTTTCAGCTTTAATTTGAGGGTATTTACATCCAAATCAGGTGAACGGTGTAGTAATTACAACAGTTTGTATATGTGCCTCCCACTTTTTAAGGGACCAAAAGTAATGGGACAGATTAACAATCATCCATCAAATTTTCACTTTTTAATACTTGGTTGCAAATCCTTTGCAGTCAATTACATCCTGAAGTTTGGAACCCATAGACATCACCAGATGCTGGGTTTCTGCCAGGCCTCTACTGCAACTGTCTTCAGTTCCTGCTTGTTCTTGGGGCATTTTCCCTTCAGTATTGTCTTCAGCAAGTGAAATTCATGCTCAATCGGATTCAGGTCAGGTGATTGATTTGGCCGTTGCATAACATTCCACTTCTTTCCCTTAAAAAACTCTTTGGTTGCTTTCGCAGTATGCTTCGGGTCACTGTCCATATGCACTGTGAAGCGCCGTCCAATGAGTTCTGAGGCATTTTGCTGAATATGAGCAGATAATATTGCCCGAAACACTTCAGAATTCATCCTGCTGCTTTTGTCAGCAGTGACATCATCAATAAATACAAGAGAACCAATTCCATTGGCAGCCATACATGCCCATACCATGACACTACCACCACCATGCTTCACTGATGAGGTGGTATGCTTTGGACCATGAGCAGTTCCTTTCCTTCTCCATACTCTTCTCTTCCCATCACTCTGGTACAAGTTGATCTTTTGTCTCATCTGTCCAGAGGATGTTGTTCCAGAACTGTGAAGGCTTTTTTAGATGTTGTTTGGCAAACTCTAATCCCGCCTTCCTGTTTTTGAGGCTCACCAATGGTTTACATCTTGTGGTGAACCCTCTGTATTCACTCTGGTGAAGTCTTCTCTTGATTGTTGACTTTGATACACATCCACCTACCTCCTGGAGAGTGTTCTTGATCTGGCCAACTGTTGTGAAGGGTGTTGTCTTCACTAGGGAAAGAATTCTTTGGTCATCCACCACAGTTGTTTTCTGTGGTCTTCCGGGTCTTTTGTGTTGCTGAGCTCACCGGTGCGTTCTTTCTTTTTAAGGATGTTCCAAACAGTTGATTTGGCCACACCTAATGTTTTTGCTATCTCTCTGATGGGTTTGTTTTGTTTTTTCAGAGTAATGATGGCTTGCTTCACTGATAGTGACAGCTCTTTGGATCGCATATTGAGAGTTGAAAGCAACAGATTCCAATTGCAAATAGCACACTTGAAATGAACTCTGGACCTTTTATCTGCTCCTTGTAAATGGGATAATGAGGGAATAACACACACCTGGCCATGGAACAGCTGATCAGCCAATTGTCCCATTACTTTTGATCCCATAAAAAGTGGGAGGCACATATACAAACTGTTGTAATTCCTACACCATTCACCTGATTTGGATGTAAATACCCTCAAATTAAAGCTGAAAGTCTGCAGTTAAAGCACATTTTTTTCATTTCATTTCAGATCCATTGTGGTGGTGTATAGAGCCAAAAAGATTAGAATTGTATCAATGTCCCAATATTTATGGACCTGACTGTATCTCCATTACGAGTGCTAGTTTTACCAGACCGAGCGCTTCCGTGTCATAATTGATTCAGAGCATGCGTGGAACTTTGTGCATCGGAATTGTGTACACACGATCGGAATTTACGAGAACTGATTTTGTTGTCGGGAAATTTGAGATCCAGATCTCAAATTTTGTTTGTCGGAAATTCCGACGGAAAAAATGTCTGATGGAGCCTACACACGGTCGGAATTTCTGAAAAGCTCCCATCGCACATTTGTTGTACACAAGTCCGACGCACAAAGTTCCACGTATGCTCTGAATCAATTACGACACGGAAGCGCTCGGTCTGGTAAAACTAGCATTTGTAATGGAGATACAGTCAGGTACATAAATATTAGGATATCGACACAATTCTAATCTTTTTGGCTCTTTTTTACACCACTATAATGGATTTGAAAAATTCTAATTCAGGATACCATTGACCATGCACCCTACATACACCATATTTCACTCTCTCACAATACTCCAAGATCACAACAGTGTACACAAGATAACTTTTTTGGTCGAGAAAACACTCAAATTACCTAAAATATGCATCTTAGGATCTAGGATCCTATACATGCAAGATACACCCACACCCACAGATCCTATGTGAAACAATACAACTGTTGCATAGAAAACATTCCTCACAGTAACGAATTTGATACAATATGAACCTTCTAAATGGATTGTTTTGACAACTGGGACACTGAATGTACCTTTGCCTGTTATACTTGTTGATTAATGTACTGTACATGTCCAATATATCTGTACAATACAACATGATAACTTATTTGATTAAACAAATAAAACTTTTTGGAAAAAAAAAGCAAAGAAAAAAGGTATAAAGCAACTGCATGTAGATAGCTGTACATATGCGTAAATACACACGCCTAACAGAAGGTAAATTATAATATTCCATTGTTTTTTTCTTTCTTTCTTTTGTATTCTACCAGTGGCCAGAAACGCCTAGCAATTCATTTGCAAATACCAAATCTCTCTTTATCCAGAATGTATGGGATTCAATCTAAATGAATGTGTGTGTCTGAGTAATGTATAGGATGTGTATGAACTGTCTATGTGTAAACAAAGATTTTTTTTTTTTTTGTGTACACACCATTGTTGGATGGCTATCAATAAGAAATGTGATCACATTAATGCGCATGCTTTGTATTTTTGTTTCCGTTTGTAATGAGCTCAGTACTGGTACCAGTTTACATTTATACCTTTTTTTTTTACAAATTTAAGTTTATTCTCGAATAAATGAACCTGTGCACAGATATGAGATTTCAATACCTACAGCCTTGCAAAAGTATTCACCCCCTTGGCTTTTTACCTTTTTTGTTACATTACAGCTTTTAGTTCAATGTTTTTTTAATCTGAATTATATGTGATGGATCAGAACACAATAGTTTGTTGATGAAGTAAAATTTGAAAAATATATACATAAAACTATTTTTCAGAAATAAAAAACTGATGATTGGCATGTGCGTATGTATTCACCCCCTTTGTTATGAAGCCTATAAAAAGCTCTGGTGCAACCAATTACCTTCAGAAGTTACATAATTAGTGAAATGATGTCCACCTGTGTGCAATTTAAGTGTCACATGATCTGTCATTACATATACACACCTTTTTGAAAGGCCCCAGAGGCTACAACACCTAAGCAAGAGGCACCACTAACCAAACACTGCCATGAAGACCAATGAACTCTCCAAACAAATAAGGGACAATGTTGTTGAGAAGTACAAGTCAGGGTTAGGTTATAAAACATATCCAAATCTTTGGTGATCCCTAGGAGCACCATCAAATCTATCATAACCAAATGGAAAGAACATGGCACAACAGCAACCTGCCAAGAGACGGCCACACACCAAAACTCATGGACCGGGCAAGGAGGGCATTAATCAGAGAGGCAGCACAAAGACCTAAGGTAACCCTGGAGGAGCTGCAGAGTTCCACAGCAGAGACTGTAGTATCTGTACATAGGACGACAATAAGCCGTATGATCCAGAGTTGGCATTCATGGCAGAGTGGCCAGAAAAAAGCCATTACTTTCAGCAAAAAACAAAATGGCACGTTTTGAGTTTACGAAAAGGCATGTGGGAGACTCCCAAAATGTATGGAGGAAGGTGCTCTTGTCTGGTGAGACTAAAATTTAACTTTTTGGCCATCACAGAAAACGCTATGTCTGGCGCAAACCCAACACATCACATCACCCAAAGAACACCATCCCCACAGTGAAACATGGTGGTGGCAGCATCATGCTGTGGGAATGTTTTTCAGCAGTTGGGACTGGGAAACTGGTCAGAGTTGAGGGAAAGATGGATGGTGCTAAACACAGGGATATTCTTGAGCAAAACCTGTACCACTCTGTGTGTGATTTGAGGCTAGGATGGAGGTTCACCTGTGATTTGAGGCTAGGATGGAGGTTCACCTTCCAGCAGGACAGACCCCAAACACACTGCTAAAGCAACACCTGGGAAACATATATATGTGTTGGAATGGCCTAGTCAAAGCCCAGATCTCAATCCAATAGAAAATCTGTGGTCAGACTTAAAGATTGCTGTTCACAAGCGCAGACCATCCAACTTGAAGGAGCTGGAGCAGTTTTGCAAGGAGGAATGGGCAAAAATCTCAGTGATAAGATGTAGCAAGCTCATAGTGACTTATCCAAAGCGACTTGGAGCTGTGATACCCGCAAAAGGTGGCTCTACAAGGTATTGACTTTAGGGGGGTGAACAGTTATGCACATTGACTTTTTCTGTTATTTTGTTCTATTTGTTGTTTGCTTTACAATAAAAAAAAATCTTCAAAGTTGTGGGCATGTTGTGTAACATAAATGATGCAAGTCCTCAAACAATCCATGTTAATTCCAGGTTGTGAGGCAACAAAACATGAAAAATACCAGGGGGGAGGGGTGAATACTTTTGCAAAGCACTGTATAACTCTGAGAAACTGTAGGGATTTTGTTTTGTTTAATTTTTTCCCCTTTCCTGGGGCTTGGAGAGAAGTTTCCTTGTCAAAAGAAGTTTATTGAGTATACAATATTATAAAGATACATAAAGTAAGTTTACAAGGATCTATAAAGTAAGCTCATTGTTTTACAGTAGGGTTTATATAGGTAAATATCATGAAATTTCAAATATTAAACATTGGGTTCACGTAAACCTAAATTAAAGATATATATCATTTCCTTAGTTACTTTTGTAGGTATTTAAATGATTTATACCTACTATACATATTGTTTACAAGTAGAGTGTATATAGGTCAAATAAGTTCTGATAATGAGCTTTAATCATAAGGTGGAGAAAAGGAAAGAGAAAGAAGAAAAAGGGTTGAAAGGTAGAGGTATGGTCCACAAGGTTGTCACGCTCGTCAGTTTATTATTCTTATTAGTTCTCTTTGAAGCCTTAGAATGGGTGTCTCTGTAAGTCATTTAATCTGTTACCATGGCAACAGGACAGAGTCATTGAAGTTTGACAGGAACTGTTGTTTTATCCAAGGGTGCCAAAGTTTTTCAAATTTTGGAATTTGATTTTGATCGATGGCTACCATCTTAGCATGGGACATTGTATTATTCATTCTGTGAATTGTTTCTGCTAGTACCAATGTAGGAGATTTCCATGCCTTGGCCACTGTTTGTTTTGCAGCCGTTATTAGTTGGATCATAAGTTTGAATTGAGAGAGTGTTAACCATTCCGGTTTTAGATTAAGTAAAGTTAAATATGGATCTGGTTGTATTATTTTTTTAAATATTTTAGATGCAATCACGAAGACTTCCTTCCAGAAGGTTTGGATTACTGGGCACGTCCACCATATGTGTAAATATGTGCCTATTTCTGGGCATCCTCAAAAACAAAGAGCTGAGGTATTAGGTGAATATTTTGCCACTCTAGCGGGTACAAGGTACCAGCGAGTTAGGACTTTATAATTTGTCTCCAGTGCTAAGATGTTGGGTGAAGATGACTTAGATGTGAGCCATATGTTAGACCAGTCCGTGTCTTCTAAAGTTCGTCCCAGGTCCTCCTCCCACCTCTGAACGTAAGAGGGTCTATTAAGATTTGCTACTCCATATAATTGATTATAAAGTGATGAAATTGTACCTTTAGCAAATGGATCTTTTGTACAGATTGATTCAAAAATGGATAATTGGGATAATGGTGTATCCCCCTTTAGGAATGGTGTATAGAAATTTTTGATTTGGAGATATCTAAATATCTCAGAGTTTGGTAGATCATATTTTTCTCTAAGCGATGGGAATGAAAGGAATGATTTAGATGCTATGAAGTCATTTAGTGTCTGAATGCCTGATGTTGTCCAAGCTTTAAAAGAATTTGGGTAGATCCATGCCGGATAAAAGGCCGGATTTCTGATAAAAGAAAGGAGAGGATTGTGTGGAGATTGTAACTGATATTTGGTTTTTAGTTTATCCCAGAGAGATAAGAAGTGTTTAGTTATGGGATTATGAATTTTAAAGCGGTCTTTAGGATCAAGCCATAATAAATTTGATATTAATAGAGGGTCATTTTCTGAAGCCTCTATAAATACCCATAATGGGATTTCCTGTTTTGCATGGTATTCGGACAGACTGGCCAAATGTGCTGCTCTGTAGTAGTTAGTAAAATTAGGGTATCCCAGGCCTCCTTTATTTTTGGGAAGATGTAGTGTGTGTATAGGTATACGTGGTTTAGAAGAGCCCCATATAAACGAAGTTGCTCTTTTTTGTACTATTCTCAAAAAATAGGAAGGAATTGGAATAGGGAGGACTCTGAATAGATAAAGCAATTTGGGTAGAATAGTCATTTTGATTGCATTAATCTTCCCTATCCAGGATAAAGGAAGTTGCGACCATTGTTTTATTAGATTTGTGATCTGTCTTAATACAGGAGGATAATTGGTTGAGAATAAGTCAGAATGAGATGCTGTTAAATGAATTCCAAGATATGGGATTGATTTTTCTGCCCATGTGAATGGGAGTGCAGCCCTAGCCGGGATCAATTCCATGTTTGTGAGTGAAATATTAAGCACTAGGCATTTCTTAGGATTAATCATAAGGCCGGATAGGGCTGCAAACCCATCAAGAGCTGGTATTAAGTTAGGACCAGAGACCTGTGGTGATGATAGAAAAAGTAATATATCGTCTGCAAATATACATAATTTGTGTGTAATACCTCCTACTTCAATGCCAGTTATAGTTTGGTTTGTTCTGATGTATTGGGCCATGGGTTCGAGTATAAGGGCAAATAATAAGGGAGATAATGGGCAACCCTGTCGGGTACCTCTTTCGATATTAAAGGCTTCAGATTTGTATCCAGCATAGTTTATATAGGCTTTGGGTTTATTATATAATGCTTTGATCCATGTTAAAAAGTGGGGTCCAAAACCCCATTTTTGTAATGAATATTGCATATATTGCCAGGATACTGTGTCAAATGCCCTCTTAATATCGAGAGATAGAAAACATAAAGGGATTTTCCGTTTTTTAGCAATATGTGCCAATAACACTGCCCTGCGTATATTATCGCCTGCCTGTCTATTTGGCATGAAGCCTACTTGATCTCTATGTATTAATTTTCCTATAATGCTATTGAGGCGTTTTGCTATTATTTTTGCTAATAATTTAATATCGAGGTTTAACAGAGAGATAGGCCGATAATTCACACAGGAAGTATCATCAGAAAGGGGTTTTGGGATCATACAAACAATTGCCATTAGTGTTTCTTGCCGAAAAGAATGTCCATCTAGAAGTTTGTTAAAAGTTTCAGTGAGAATGGGAGAGAGTATTTCTGAGAATGTTTTATAGTATAGAGCCGAGTAGCTGTCAGGGCCTGGTCTTTTGTTAAGTTTTAGGTCTTTTATGGCGTTAGCAACTTCATCTATAGTTATAGGCTCATCCAAACTGCTTTTTTGATTCTGAGATAACTCAGGTAAGGTTATTTTTGAGAAGAAGGATTCAGCCTCTGTAGGATTAAATTCATTGTTTGTCTTGTATAAAGTTGCGAGATGTGAGTGAAATTTATGGACTATTTTAACTGGATTACAAGTGTAAACATTTTTTGATAATTTCAAACGTATTGGTTTGAAAGATTTGTTAGTTGAATTTAATGCCCGAGCCAAATATGTACCTGGTTTGTTTGTATTCATGTAGAAATTGTGTTTGGAGCGTTTGAGGGATTTATCAACTGACTCAGTGAGAAATAGATCGTATTCCAATCTAGATTTTTCCAGATGAGATTTTGTACTCTGAGATGGATTATCTTGAAATGATATGTAGGCTGCATTAAAATTGAGTTCTAGTTTTTTTGCTAGATTTTTGCGTTCCCGTTTAAATAGTGCCATTTGTCTTTGTATTGTACCACGCAAGACAGGCTTATGAGCTTCCCACAGTGTTATTGGGGAGATGTCTGTTGTATTATTAATTGATATGTATTCCTTTAAAGCTTGTTCAATGGCCATCTGATGTAGTGGGTGTTTGAGCATTATGTCCGGTAAGTACCACGTTGGGTCATGCGCTTTTGGTATGGCTGAGGCTATAGTAGTGTATACTGCATTATGGTCAGACCACGGAATCAGAATTATATCTGATGCAATAATTTCTGGTATCATTCCTATTGTTAGAAAAATATGATCTATTCTGGTGAAGGTTTGATGAGGGTGCGAGAAATAAGTGAATTTCTTTTTCATTGGGTTACTTTCTCTCCACGAATCTACCAGATTGTATTTGGAAAGAAGTTGAGAAAAAGGTAATCTAGAGGTTATTTTGGATGGTGTAAAAGGTGATTTATCTAGAAATGGGAGGAGGACCTGGTTCGAATCCCCACACATTATCACTGTTCCGATTTTGTGTGTATTAATCACTTGTAATATATGTGAGAGGAATGGTGTAGGTTGTTTGTTAGGAGCGTAGTAGGAAATCACCGTGATTGCTGTATCCATTATATAACCCATGAGTATCAGGTATCTACCTTCTGGGTCTTTAATTTCTGATGATAAGGTGAATGGTGTGGATCGGTGAAATGCAATTAGAGTTCCCCTTTGCTTGGTACAGGCAGAAGCCGTGTAAATTTGTTGATAAAAAGGAGAAATATATTTTGGAGTAGAATCTTTGGTGAAGTGTGTTTCTTGGAGGCATACTATGTGAGCCTTCTTGTTATGAAAAGTACGGAAGGCTTTGGTCCTTTTTTGAGGGACATTTATTTCCTGAACATTCAGGGAAAGTATATTCAGTGGTGCCATGGCAACAGATCAAATAGTTTTGACTTACTTTTTGTTATGCAGAGCTGACTGCGCAGATCAACCTGTGTGGACTGAAGAGATGAATAGATAGAAAAGAAACCAGTGAATTCTGGAGTAAAGAGTAAACAAAAAACATATGAGATTAGATGATACATTGTATAAATTATTTTTTGCAAGTAATCACAATTTACCCGTGAAAGAGAGTAAATATCTCTCTCAGGGGAATAAGTGCCTTCGTCACACTCCCACATAATATGGTTGGGAGAATGAGGAGGGCTAATGGGGGTACACGGATCTTCCGCTTACAGGAGAGAAGTGCTATGCCAAAAGACATCAAAATGATGTTTCATTAATTGGAGTGCAGAATATAGTTTTTGTTGAAATTATTTATTCCAGGGTGTTTTTATATGGTTAGTCTTGCCCTAGGCTAAATAATTCAGTTAGAAAGGTACTGTTAATAACTTTGGTATTGATGAAGATAGTTTGAATTATTTTGGGATTTTAACCCTTTTAGAGTAAACAATTACATATTTTATTCATATGTAACTGTTTAGATATGTTAACTCATAAAATTGAGGTTGTATTGCTTCAGATTAGAATAAACAAAAACATAATTCTAGGAACTAGTTAGGTAATAATATATTTGTTTTAAGAAAAGAAAGAAAAAGCTTCCATTACTTCTGGATTATTGAACATATTTGTCCTAAAAAGTAATAAATCTATTGTTATTACCTGATAATATATAACTGAACAAGAATTTCCTTATTTCACTTATATATTCTAAGGCTATATGAATCAGAAGTAATAAGAAATATAACTGGAATGTAACATGATCCCACACAGTGTGTGACTATCAGAATGCAGTTACATTCAGTTATAAATACAGGTTTTTTTATAGAGAACCATCTCTTAGTATAATAAATGAAGAGATATCAGGAATTAGGATGTCAGTCCATTGAATCTTCTTGGTCCATGGATAATGTGGCATAACGGCCTCTTTTGTGAGAATGATGATTCCGATTTTGTTCTGAAATTTTCTGGGTGCTGCCTGAAGGTGAAGATGATGCCATTCTTCTGCGTGTGGGGGTGTTGCTGCTTGTGGGTTCTGTCAGATTTAATTTTAAAAGGGTTTGTTGTAGTTCATCTGCTGATCTGCTTCTGTAAATTGTACCTTGGTAGTTAAATCTGACTGAAAAGGGGAAGCCCCATTGATACATAATGTTGTGGCGTGGCAGTTCCATTAGTTGGGGTTTCATGGATCGTCTTTTAGTAATAGTAAGTTGGGATAGGTCAGCAAAAATTTGATAATTGTGTCCTTGAAAATTAAGTTCCTTTTTTTCTCTTGCAGCAATTAGTATTTGTTCTTTCGTTCTGTAATAGTGACATTTTGTGATTATATCACGTGGGGGTCCGTCTTTCTTTTTGGCTGTGAGGGCTCTGTGTACTCTGTCCAGTTCTAAACGTTCAATAGGGATATCTGGCTTTAGTTCTTGTAATAGAGCAGTAATAGTAGATTGCAGGTCTGTCACAGTTTCAGGTATTCCCCTTATGCGCAAGTTTGAACGTCTGGCTCTATTTTCGTAATCTTCGAGCTTAGTTTGAAGTATTAAATTCTCTTCTTTTAATTGTTCCAATTCTGTTATATTTACTTGGGTTGTAATTTCAATTTCATTCATTTTTATTTCTAGGGCTGCGGTGCGGTATCCCAGCTCTCTTGTTTCTTTGGTTAGGCTGTTTGTTATTTGGTCTGAGGTTTGTTTTAAAGCCTTATGAAGCATCTTTTCAAATTGTAAATTATTACTGGGGATGCTGAGGAGGCTTGTGGAGAAGTTTGTGAGAGGATTTTTTCTGTATCTGACTCAAATGGAGAGTCTTGCTGTGACATTTTCTGTCTGTGAGAGCGCCCTGATGCTGTATCTTGTGAGGTGACTGGAGCTGCTTCAGCTGCAGTGAGTGCCTGTGAGCTCTTTGTGAGGTGATTTTTATTTCTGCCACGGTTTCCTCCCAGTACCATATTTCCTGCCCAAACTTTCACAGTTTGTTCCCTGGGGCAAAAAGGTTCAAATGGATACCTTTTGAGCCTGCAGGTTCCCCTTTGTCCTTCTCTTCTCTCCTCAGCGGTGCAGAGCTCTAACAATGCATGTCTGCTCCGCTAGGCTCCGCCCATCTCCCCTCCGGAGAGAAGTTTCATTCACTCTGACACTGGGAAAGTAAATGATAATAAATTATTTTGGAACTTATGGCATCTTATGTATTCACTATGTGTTTTGTTTTGTTTTTCCTTCCAAATTAACTCATGTCCTGTTAATATGTGTGAAGGTTTTATGTCTACATGTTGTCTTCTTAGACTTTAAGTACTTACAAACCCACCAAGTTTTCTTATAGCTTTTTGTTTGTCAGAGTACAGATATGTGGGTGTGTCTGTGCATTTTTGACTGTACTTACTGTTGATGGACTCATTATATCTGCTGGAAGGTGGTTCCAAGCATCCACAACTAGTGTAGTCATTGGAAACCTCTCAGAGAGGTAGAGTGAGGTGTTATTAATGGTTTTTGAGTTTTGTATTTTAGAGTAAATACACAAACATGGACAGATAATCCAGAGCGAACCCAGACTGGGCAAATTACTTTGAAACACAGAGGACCTCAAAGCATAATTTTTATGTTTGTTTTAAGGAGAAACCTTGAATGGAATTAATTGCAGTCAGGCCTAACTAAATTCAAAAATATATATTTTTTGGTGGTCTGTTTCATTAAGACCCCTTTCACACTGGGGCGGTTTACAGGCGCTATTGCGCTAAAAATAGCGCCTGCAAACCGACCCAAAACAGCCGCTGCTGTGTCTCCAGTGTGAAAGCCCGAGGGTCGGAGCGGTGCGCTAGCAGGACGGGAAAAAAGTCCTGCTAGCAGCATCTTCGGAGCGGTGAAGGAGTGGTGTATACACCGCTCCTTCACTGCTCCTGCCCATTGAAATCAATGGGGCGGCACGGGGGGTAAAACAGCCCCACTAGCGGCCTAATATCACCGCTAAAACAATGGTAAAGCGCAGCTAATAATAGCGGCGCTTTACCGCTGATGCACCTCTCGCCCCAGTGTGAAAGGGGCCTAAACTGAGTTTCTGTCCTCTCTCTAATACAACTTCTTGTGGCCTGCTTGACTTGCAAATTGTTCTTCACTGAGAATGTTGCCTTTTATATAGCTGCAATGTTTGAAGGCAGTTTCAATTGTTTTTTGTTTAACAAAATACAGATTCAATGCTCTTTAACAATTTAAAGAGAAAGGGGTATCACAAATCTCAGGTTGAGGCAGCATTAAATCTGTACCTTTTTTTTTTTTTTTTTTTTTTTTTTTATAATTTTTGTTTTCTTTTTCTTTCAATGTTAACTATTTTTCTTTTGTTGCGATATTACCTTTATTTTTTGGTGATTCTTGAGTTTGGTTTCACAATGGTGAAATAAAAAAAAAAAGAGGGGAGTATGGGGAACATTGTATGGAGAACATTTCAAACAGTTAAAAAGGTTGATATAGAATATTAAAGCTTCCCTATAGCATTTTGGGGATTGTGCCAAGTTCCAACAGTTCTGTTTCTTTTTTTTTCTCTTTCGACATTGGATAATTGTTTTATTTAATTTTATGTCATTGACCCTTTTACCAACTGTGACAATAGTAACAGTAACACTAGGGTTTAGCAACAGTTGTGTGACTATTTTCTTTGTATATGTGACACACAATCCTCTCTACAGTCCTAATATGTGGCAGTCATCAGTATATGTGGTCATTGGTCAATTTTTTTTTTTTGGTATATATATCTATGGCAATTCTAATCAAAGGTCCTTACTGCTCAGACTTACCAGATAAGCATTCATTTGAATGCATATATCTTAAAAGTACCTGCGTTTTTCTTTCTCTACCTTTGTCCACATTAATAAAGTATAATCTCAGAAATCCAGGAAAGCTGGTCCAAAGTCCGTTACTGTATGCTGTATCCAATTGGAATCACCAAGGAAGGCTGCCCCAGAAGCAAGGGCAACAGGACCAGATTGGCATTATTGACTTTCGTAATATTATTATTAGACTGTTGAGAACAAGGATCCTCATGTTTTTTTTTTTTTTGTTGTTGTTGTTTTGTCTCTTATGATTTTTATTATGGACTTATTACATCCAGAACAAGTGATGACTACCAATACTGGGATCCAGAAATGTGGAGTGTAGAGATGGAGAGTTTAAAAGTTTTTTTCCTCAAAGAGTTTTTTTTTTCATTTCAGAAAGCAAAGCCAAAAGTTCCAAATATTAAAGGAGATTACACATAAACCATTATTTTAGGTGTGGCCGAGTCTCATAGTCTCAAATGGTCACAAGGGGCCATCTGTTGCCTTATGAGTTTATGTGAAATCTCCATTAATAGTTGTAAAATATTGTAATTATGAATATATTTCAATTAGCTTGTATCTATGGAGGGCGTGTAACATAGCTTCACAGAAGTGTCTATTAGACAGACAATTCAGTGCCTAAGTTTGTGTATACAAACAATGGGACCCAAACCTCATTGTTCTACACATACTCACTTCAAAGGATCCCATGTTTGAATATGCAATGAGGGGCCATGGCCAGTCCGTCATGTATACTTCATTTCCCTGAAAATGTAATCTACTTATAAGGTTAAGTTTCCTGCTCAAAATATTCTGGGACAAGGATTTGCATTAAAGGGGGCTGACTTATATAAAGTATAGGGATTGGAGATGTAGCCAGTCATTACCCAGGATTAGAGATGCCCACCAATCAGATCCACAACATGCCAACCAATGAGGCATCAGCCTGTAATGATATACACAGACTAGATGGGAGGGAAACACGCACCCTCTGGTGGAGCGGTCACCCGAATGGAACCTTTGTGGGTCATAGCTTGGTAACTATTGGAACTAAATATGTTTATCTTATGTCTTTTCTGTACTACTGTGTGTAGATTAATGTTTTAAGGATTATACTCTGTATTCCTTCATGTAATTCATGATTTTTACCCTTTTCCTGTACAATTAGATAGATTGCTGTGTATTAGTCTAGGCCTACTTTACTATATACCAATACTTTTTTAGTTATTGTGTTAAAGCTTTCACTCATGGTCAAAGAACTCTCGTTTAACCCAAATCATATCTGAGAGATGTTAAATCTCAAATATAGTAAATGGGTAACAACATGTATAACATATGTTAAAACACATATAATAAGAGTCTGTCGAAGGACATGCAAAGACTTCCCCGCCCTCCTTCTTGTGACATTGTCAATTTTGTTTATTGATTATCTGTTGTTTTATTTGTACACAGAAAATCTATCATGGCCCATTATAGTCATTATTTGAAGAGAAGGCCTAGGATTGATAAATATTTTAGCCATGTCAGAGACTAACTAGATGTTACCCTGCATAAGAATGGGTCAAAGCGCCCCATGCTTGTTAGCGTCCATATACTTTGCAAGTGTCAGGAGGATTTCCAGTTTGCCAGAAAGATAAGCGGTATATCTAAACTTTGCAAGCTTTATAGTGGAATATATAAACTTTGCAAGCTTTATAAACTTTGCAAGCTTTAAAGTGGATTGTGCGCAAGGTTTAATAAACCTTACTTTGAATCTTCAAAGTTTAAGAGGTATGCACCTGACATTCGTGTAAACAAACCCTTATACAGTATGTATTATGTATTATCACTGTTACTGCAAAGCAAACTCTATATTGGCCTAACTGTTACATTGCATACCTAAACTAATAAATAAACCTCAATACCATCCTCGCTAGAAAAATGAGTCTAGAAAAAGGGACCAAGAGATGTGCAACATATTATGACTTTTGCACTGAGCAAATGAAGCCAGCCAACAACTGAATACAATAGGGTAAATAAAAGCAAATCATTTGTTTCTTATGGCATATCAACTGATAGGAAAACAAACAATCAGAAAAATATGCAGCTGCTGTTACGGAAGAAAAGCAATTTCTCAAGGTTTCGATTTTGCCTTAATCAGCAGTATAAAGTCTATCTCCAGGGATGAAAAGAAAATTCAGGATATGTGAAATTTAAAAGCAACAATAAATTGGGGAAAATAAGCTCTAAAGTAGTTATAGTGTACACAGCGGTACCTGTGCAGGAGCATTGAAACAAAAAAAAATATACAAGGCTAATGAATGGAAAATCTTTCTGCCTTTTATTTTTAATTTACCTGCAAGCGGTTCCATTGAGTCTTCTATGGAGAACGTCTTAAAGTGGAACTAAGTCGGCCCATCCAAGGAAAATATATTGTCCTATTTGAAGTCACCACTTTCCTCAACCCACTGATACTCACCTCTCTAGTGATCCTCTGCTCCACCTCTGCTCCTTCTGCTAATGCAGCTAGTACAAAATACTTGGTGAATCTTTGTATTAGGGAGCAGGTGACCTCCCACGATGCATTGCTTGGGCCTAATGGACAATTGCAATGCTCTGTCACATGATGAACTGGGTAACATTTCTGCTCCTTCTAGGTTCTGACACCAGCCAACACTGGGTATTTTAGTAGAAGCTGCAGAAGGGGCAGCAGTAGAATCTCCAAAGAGGTGATAATCAGTTGGTCGGGGAGCAAGGGCATTGCCCTAGTCATAGGCATGTTGACTTGAATGGGCACATTGACAATGAATAAATCAAGTTTTCTCATAACTGTGAACTTTTATGTCCTTTATAAATTTATTAGACCTTCTACTCCCCCTTTCCTACTCAAGGGTGTTCTCTTTGTGAACTAGCATAGATGAATGGTCTGTGGCTCAAGAGGCAAAGACAAATGCCTTTGTTGAATGTCAATGTGAAATTCCTACTAAAGAAAGAAAATCTTGTAATTCATGGACTGCATTATTTTGCATTATTGCAAAATGCATTATTTTCTGTTTGCTTTAGGAGACATTTTTAACATTCATTTTTTTTAATTCTGAGAACTGTTTCTGCTTAACATTCTTGACAATCATGAGATGGAAACCCGTATAGAAATCCTGGTGTGCTGCTTTTCTCTGCTGGAATTCAAGGACTACTGTTTCTTTTCAAGAGCAACTTTATATTTCCTTTATTTTCTTTGAAGGTTTAAAAGCAATGAATGTCAAAACTGCTTAATGAACCTAAAGCTAAATGCAGACATACAATCAATGGAACGTGGAGCAAGCATTGCTTAGCAGCCAAAATTAATCTGCAGAGGTGGGTGTCTGAAAAGTATATAGGGCTCCTACTCACAGGTGCTAACTAATGCTTTGGTTTTCCAATGAGTTGAAATCAACAAGGGCTTTATCATGATTTGGCTGCAGTCCCTGGTCTCAGGGTTGTACTTTCTGAGAAAGCACAGCGATTAAGGCAAATGTTTAAGACCCACAAAAGAAAGAAATAATAAAAAGTGTTATCCTCTAGGGCAGTGGTCTCCAAACTGTGGCCGGAGGGTGGGCGAATGCGGCCCTTTGTTTGCCTTTATCCGGCGCTTGGGGCAGTATTTTTCCCACTGATAAATTGCACTATACCTTCCACTAACACCAACAATAGGGCAATAAATCCTGCACTGACATCAACAGTTCTTCCCATAGACATCAATGATGGGGCATTATTCCTTCCCACTGACACCAAGGATGGGGCACTATTCCTCCCACTGACACCAATGGTATGGCGCTATTCCTCCCACTGATACCAATTATAGGGCACTATTATTCCCACTGAAACCAATGATGGGCACTAATAATTCCCCTATCACCAAGGATAGGACATTGTTTACTCCTTCTGGTGGGACATTGGGACATTTTCTACTCCCATTGGCCATGGGTCAATTGTGCTCTTTGTTTAGAAATTTGAAGACATATAAAAGACATTTGCACTAAATTCCTTAAAAGCTATTTTCAGCCTTGACTATAGCACTATCACAGATAAAATGCATAACCAGAAATTTATAAAGAAACACTTTTTTTCTACTTTTAAAGTCAATTTTGAAGCTTTTAAATCTAAGACAAATGACTCACTTTGCATAAGTGGTAATTGGATCTCATAAAAGCCTACATTATTTAGTTAGTAAATGCCTTTAGAAGCTGACCTACAGGACATGTTTAAATATTAAAATATTGCAACGTTTTTAAGATTAAGGTTAAATATGCACTGTGAAGTAATATTAAATAAAAGAAGAGGGCCTAAATTACACCAACTTTTACTATCTTTTAAAGTAGTAATAATCAAACCCTCAAATAAACCTGCCACCGTGACCTCATACTTGATGTAAAGGGGTTTCCATTGGAAGAGCCAAACAGGTTAATTTATTAAATCCCAACTTCAAAAAAAGAAAAACAGAATTCATAAAAAAAAAATAAAAATAAAAACACTCTGTCTTTGTCTCTCATATAAAATTTCTGCTGCCACTAGTTTCTGCTGCTCATTCAACCTACCTAATGTGAGCCCAGTTTGCCAAGCTCTCCTCAGATGTATGGCCTGATATAATATACTGGCCCATGATCAGTACATACTATGTGGTGGCAGGCTTGGTGTTGTTTCATGGGGTCCAAACCTTTTATGCAATATTTGGTCTGCAGCTATTAATTTGTCTGTAGTATATTACTGACTCAGTAGGCTCCTTTGCTTAGATGGCATTCCAAATCCAGAGTTCTACCCCAGTACATACTGTATGTGCTGGATGGCCTTCTGCTCTAACACCAAACCTGTGTTACAATCAAACAATAACAATAATAAAACAGAAAGTCACCCAGTTTACTATGATCTGTGAATTTTGCAATTCCATAGAACAGGACCTTTTACTACTCCGTAGTCTTCCCAAACCCTGTGTTTGGGCTTACTTTCTCTTAGCTTTCTGTTTTACCAATTATGTCAAACTTCCAAGATCAGGTTGAATGTGATTTTTTGCAAGGAGAGGGGTCTACAGTATATGTTTTGAGAATCCAAACAGAACATCAGAATGTTATTGGAAATGTACTTCCTGAAGTCTGTGAATCTGATTGGTAACTGTGAAAACTTTCTAAATGTGATAACCAATAAGGAGCCTGCAGTAGGTATGCTTGGGAATAGCTCCCATGCATCACAAGAAGAGGTTCCCAGATCACAAGATTACTAACATAGGTGACTGGAGCAACCTAGTTCTGTACATTAATACCTGGAAAGAAAAACGGAAGTGCCGAGCAGATAAGATACACTGTCCTTTTCTTTCTTCAACACTTTTCAAATTCATTTTAATTCAAGGTGTATCACAGGCCTTGCTGTTACCTCTGGCTTGTTAGAATTATTTTCCCTGTCAAATGAGAACACACCCAGGAACATATTCATAAAACATCTGCTAGCACATTCACCATAAATCCACAGCACCCCTATTTCCAAGGCGCCTTGCTAGATCAAAAATATTTTTTAACATTTTTATTTATAACAGGCCAAATATTACATTTCTGTATTTCTGCTGAACCACAGAGCCCTTTCCTTGTTTCATTTATTGAGGTGGGATATGTTTGCCTATTCTAGTGAAACTGCAATGATTTGCTATGGAGACCCAAAGTCCAAAGTGGCAAAACTGTGTTTAGAACTTTCATCATAAACAAAATAATATGTGGTTGCCCCCATCCTGCTGGACATTACCGGCTTTGGACCTCTGGAAAGTCATAGTATAAGGCTAGGCTGAGGAATTGCCATAGAGGGCAAGGAGAGGGAAAGTAGGTGCCCATCTGCTTTCTTGGGATTCATTTTTTTTTGGTCTTTTGACCCTTTACCCATTTACTTTGCAGACGGATTGAAAAGTAAACAAAACTAAATAAATAAACATGTACACATTTAATGACACATACTGTATAGTGTTTTAAATTTAATCATTATTATTATTATTTTTTTGCAGCAGCACCAATTAAAACATTTTTAATGTTAAAAACACTCAGCACTACGGAGAGCTCCATCAGGCAAATTTGTTGACCTCAGAATAATACATGCCCCGTTAATAAAATTACTATTGTAAACATTTTCTGGAAATTTGCTGGCCATTCACCTGCATTATAAAAGATGGTCAATGTTTGGAGTATGTCAATTAATGCCCACCAGCACTGCAACTCAATACCTCTAAAAAGACAAGATGTGTGACACTACAGAGGAAAAGTTGGGAATTATGGCAACATATTTACACAGGACTTTTTTCAGCGGGAACGTGTGGGAATGCATTTCGGGCACCTCCAGCACTGAATGTATGTAATGGCAAGGGGTTTGGGGTGTGCTTGAGACTGGATTCTAGGGGGGTCTGTTGTCACTGGGGGTTCTATTGCTGCGGGGGATCTATTGTTTGCCTGGGTGTCTCAGAATGGGGGAATACCTGCACCTATTCTCTGGGGGAAAAAGCCTTGTATTTACCCAACCATAACCTGAAGACACACCAGTTTGATTATGGCTAAAACATACATAGGTAACAAAGAAAAATCCATCTTTGAAGCAGGGAGGGCTCCAGGAAGGGCTTAACTGAATTTGTGTTTTACCCATACTGGAGTTTGGATAAATCCCTAGATCCAACTCCTATTGAATTTAAGAATTGTCATAGCTCTGTATATTATTTTGATGGGGGAAGATTTCTAAAACTCTCTGGAAATTATGAGCACTCTCAGCTATTAGCACTTCCTTGGCAAGACAGGTGCTATTTTTCACTGCTCTTATAGTAAAGAGTGCATTACAGTATTTAAAGACTAAATCCAGGTATGGTACATTTTACATACATTTTTACATAGTTACATTGGTTCAGCTTGTAGCAATAATTATGTATATACCATAACTGGCAAATGCCTCTGGATGACACTGATATTCCAATGATCTCCACTTGCCTCTGGGGCCCATGCTTAGCCGCTGGCCTGATGCATTGTGAACATAGGAGGTCGGCCGTTTAGCACAGGCGCTATTCAGAGAATGCTTTGCATTTTCAGAATGAATGAAAAGCTGTCTCTGATTGTACAAGGCAAAGAGTATGACATTACCGTCAGACACTTTGATACTTGCAGGCTGCTCTGCCTGCTACTGACTCTCAGAATCCCTTAACTGGGACAATGCACTAAATTGTCTGCCTACACATGGCTTCTAACACTCTCTTGGGAAGTCCACCTTAAGTTTTCACCTCTCTGTCTCTAGGGAAGTACAGAAATGCTCGAGCCTCTTGCCATTTCCCATACCTACCGATTGCCAAAGCACACCTTAAAAACCTGCCTAACAGGAGCCTTTCTCAACCCTCTTTAAGTGAACATTATTCCATTAAATTGCTGACTTGACATATGCTTTCATTCTCTCTCAGCACGACATACACAGTTTCATTTTCCTGATGCTTCCTTGGTCTAGTAATGGTTCTAGACTCCTTATATTAACCTTCCAACATTAATAACAAGCTGGAATGTATTTATGAGGCATGGCCATCCCACATCTACCATTCATGTGTGACTGTAACATGTCCACACCTCATTCTGATAATTCTTTCCAGTCCATCCCCATTAAAGACTGCACAAGTTCAAATCAACCAAATCAACTGCTACAAGCCCTTTAAACTGTTAATGTAATCAACTACACACCCTTCAAAAAGACAATGAACTCCCTCCATTACTTTACATTTATGATCTGCTTTATATAGAGCCTAGATAAAATTAAATCCAGGAAAAAAGCTTCTGAGAAGCTTACATAAATATGCTTTATGGCAAATGAGGGTTTCCAGATGTTTAAGGAACATTGTTATATGATTCAGAGACCAAAAAGTTCCTTATTCCTGCACAGAGTCTGTAATTTTGCTGTGTATAAAATTAATTGTTTGGGTGAACTGTATCTCTCTGTAGATTACTGTATGTATAAACGATCTATCTAGATTCTAGAATGATGAATTCTTATGTTCAGTAATTTACCTTTTAGAAAAATGCACGCAGAATGTAAGTTCAATGGTGATAAACTAGTTTGTAGGATTTGTGCTTTTACATAGGTTATTAATAGGGATGAGTGGATGATTTCACAGAAGTTTATTTTAATGCAATATTGCCAAATTTGTCTTTGATGAAATTTCATTGGTGTCAGTCTGTAATTTCACCATGCAGGACTGCAAAGCAAAATGAACTTAAATAAAAAAAAGTATTACTTTAAATCTAGGAGAGTACAGTGCACTGTGTGACATGTCTCATGGCTTTGTTCCTAATTGTTTGCTCACTTGGGCTTACCCAACCTTCAGAAGCCATTCAAAGCTCAATTTCAGGCTATTTTTTGTAGCACCCCTCTTACACACCAAAGGCAGGATAGCACCTCCAGTGGCAGGAGCGGGCTAACATTTTATCCCAATGCTGAGTCCATGGATAAAATAAGGGAACTGAGAAAGGATATTGGGCGCCAGTCACTTTTGTCTTTTTAAAGTTTTATTGCATAAAGGTTAAGGAGATGAGGATAAGGGGCCCCAGATACCATAGCAGATCAGTTACAGACTCTCCATATCCAAATTAGTGTCTAGCTGCGCTGTGTCAGGAACACTGTAAGCGCGTTCCCAAATTTCAGTGCGCCCTAAAAGGGAATCACCAGGTCCTTCTGGGGGATAGGGAAGGTCAGAGACCAGAGTTGGCCTTTAAGGCTCATTGCACCTGTAAAAACACCAATCATCTTAATTCTGCCATCCTAATTGACTCCATTGTATGGAATTTTCGTAAAATTTCATCAAAGTGAAATTTTTCAGTTTTGCTTATACCTAGTGACAAATCAAAGAAGTACAAGCTATCACATTTAACTTATTTATTCTTTTTTGTTATGTTTGATAAGATCCTTTCCGCCGGCAGCTACAAGCACCCAATATGATCCTTTAAGTTTGCAAGTGGATGTCAAATTTACCAGCCTCTTCCTTTCCAGAAGGAACACAATGAGTGATCGGTACTTATGTGACAATCATAAATGAAGCATTAACTGTATGGAGCACCTTGTCAGGTTGTCTGTATGGGGCCCTGTGGTTTCTAACAGCAGCCCTGTATCTTAGTATTTGTGTATTATCTATATTGTGTATTAGGCACGCAGCACATAATGTATTTATGCTTGTGTCCATTTGCACTCAAAGTTAGTTCTTTTTTTTCTAACCTGGAGGAATGGAAGCTACATTGTGACCAGCTGCTATCAGTAGTTATTTCCAGACTTTGCACCTATGCAGGTTTATTGCTCCCTAACTTATGTGATCGGTCCCCGCAGCCCATCACGCCTATTCCAATTAATTTATTATTTCATTACATACAACACCATAAACTGCTTTGAGGTTCCCCGTGGGTAAAATACTCCATGTAAATGCGTTAATATTAATGGAAAACACTTCTGCATGAGAATCTCATAAACTAGCAGTTTTATTGAAGCCTATGAGAGCTTCTATGACTGTAGCTCCCTTCCTCTATTAGGTTAATTTCAGGAAACTGTTTGTAGTGCCCCCAGGCTCTACTGTATTTCTTGCTGAATTAAAAAATACATTCTATGAGCGCAATTATCTTGACTTGGTGTACACACAGCATATCCCCAGGCCATAGAGTGCAATACAAAGAGAACAGCAACATGCTCATAGAGTATGTACTGCAGAAATGAACTGGGCTACATTGTCACATACCTTTTCATCACATTTAATGTATTTGTTGTCATAAGGGTGTTTCTCAGTGTAGCACCCTCTTCCCAAAGTAGGGCTACAGGTAAATTTAGTTATGCTGGGTGGTAGCCAGCCTGGCTAATTTGTAGTGTTTGAAGGTCAAATGGCTTCCCTCCTAATCCTGTTTAACTGTGGTCTCTCCCTTTTGTCAGTAGGTGATGCTGTTGCCTTTGACATTTAAATGATAAGCTACAATGAGTTCGGGTTATGGATAAACATACCTTCCTCAGCCAATCATATTTACTGCTGTGCATGCTGGGAATAGGTATTTATTTGGGAGAAGTCAGGTGATCAGGGTTAGTCTTCCCCGCCCAGGCTGCGGTCTGGGTGGGATGTGTGTGTGTGAAAGCTCCTGCTTAATAGGCCTGAAGCTTGAGGCCTAGCCATGTGCTCAAGGTTCTGCAAGTAAGAGTCTGCTCAATACCTGGAGCCAAAACTCAGAGGGATGGAGTTCTAAGGAAGCACCAGAGGTGACTCTTCATGAGCTGGGGACTATGAAGTGTCTGGGGGACTTCAATAGAGAACTCATACAAAGGAAACTGCGTATGATGCTGTAAAGTTCAGTTACTATAGGAGACAGCCTATTCTACAAAGTACAGATGTGCTGGTGCAGTTTAAAGACGCTCTTTCCTGTACTGCTGTCTGCCTTATCTCACCTTTTTGTCTAAGGAGCCTGCCAATCTGCCTGCTTGCTGATCGTTACTAAGGGTGTCCTGTGCCCTATCCCCTCTCTTCCCCATTTTTCCTGTTGTGAGAAATAAACTTCTCTTTGTTTAAGCATAAAAGTCACTGGTGCCCAATTTCTATCTTGTTCATCACCCACCATGCCTAGTAACCTGCACCCTGATGAAGTATGTCAGCCCTCCCTACTTCTGGTAGTCACCACCAGGCTCCCGGAAAATTGGGGTAGGCGCTACATCAGTGCTGATATTAAAGGGAAACCCCAAGCAATAGATAAATCTAACCACTGGACTTACAATGCTATTAGGAGAGATGAGCTGTGGATCCTGCATGTCACTAGTACTAGGCAGGGTCACACACTGAGGCATGGAATCAAGAGAGCACCAAATCCTCACTATGAAGATTTGGTACTCTTTTACATCGTGAGGATTACAGCTGGCCTTACACCTGTAGAATTTCATTTGGAAGAGCAATGATAAAAAAAACTCTCATACAACCATTTGATGGTGCCTTCATTGACTCAACTAATTTTGAATAATTTTGGATGGTCTCGGTGACTTTCATTGGTGGTCTATTGGGTAAGCTTGAATTGGATTGGACAGAGTGAATTACTAACTAAAATGTATATCAATGGAACTGTATATATTGCCCCACTGATTTTCTTGATTGTACATATGATTTTGTCTCTATTATAGTCTTTTGACTAGTGGTGGTCTGCAAATCCCTTGAAGAAGCCAACTTTGACAAAACATGTCAGGATCAAACATTACCTCATGACCATCCACGCAACAGAAACCAATGACCAATGAAGTGATATGTGTAAATTCTCTCATTTGATTCAGTTTTAAACTTTTTGTAAATAAACGTTATATGTGTATACGAATATGTTGCGCTTATAACGTAAGTGATCTCAAGTGACAAATGAAAAAACACAAAAGTGCACAATTACAAAAACAACAAATTCCGAGTGAACAAAACATGCAGAATCTGTGTATCAAAGTCACAGATTTTGCACGTTTTGTTCACTCAGAATTTGTTGTTTTTGTAATTGTGCACTTTTGTGTTTTCTCATTTGTCACTTAAGATCACTTACGTTATAAGCGTAACACATTCGTATACACATTTTTTGCACTATAGAGATATTTGATCGTTTTTGTTGCAGATATATATATTTATATTTGAAACTTTAGCGCAGTATTTACCTTACATTTTTTCAATAAACATTATATGTTTTATACTTAAGTGGTTCTTACTATTTTTTGGCACCGCTATAATCCCACAAAATATCCTGTTGTCCCATATAATTTTGAATGACTTTTTGTTTAAGTGCCAAGTCAATGTTCAGTTTTCATAGAATGAACATTCTACTTCCAGATTAACTGTGACGAGTGCATGTGCATGATTCTAAATATGATTTTTCCCAGACGAGAGCAAATTTAACAATTAGAAATGTGTTAACATTAGACTCACCAAACATTTTCCATCTTTGTCCTTCAAATTTTTTTGCTTGCTTGCTGTGGTCAAAACTGATTGTTGAATAGACCCCTTTAACGCAAGCAAACATTCTGAAAATAACATTTTTTTTAACAAAATTCAACAGGTGTAAGGTCAGCTTCAGGGTATAATATGTGACAGTTGACAGCTTTATGGATAATCTATAAGAAAAAATGCAGATTAATTAAAATACATATAAACTTTTACTGAATAACTTTTTTTTGATAAAGCATTGTGTATCCTAAACAGCTAACATTTTTTAAACTAAAATACTTATGTTCACTTTTATTTATTTTCTGTTGCATCTCAGAGCTGCTGATTTTTTCAGCTTCTTTACCGTTCTACAAGCACTCACTTTAGAGTTTGTTGTATGACATTTTCACGGGGTGGTTTCCTAATGGTGACAACAGTGGATCATGTCAGCATAATGTGTGTTATAACAAACACTCCATCAGAGGCCCACCTGACAAAGCGTCAATGCAGAAGCACAACTGGAGATAGGGACAGAAAGACATACACGGAGCAATGGAGGAACAGAATAGGCGTAGTGTATACATGACAGGGTGAGAAGCAGAACCGGTCATTAAGGGGTTAATATATTTTAGTTAGGTAGAAAAATTAGCTAGTCACCTTATTGGTTTAGAGTAGGGTGTGGCAGGGTGGGGTCAGTGTCCAGTTGCTTGGGGGGGGAAGGTCCCAGGACACTTGCTGAGGAGACACCATTAGAGTAGCATCTTTCTTTAGTTATTCCTGCCAGAAAAGAAAATGAGTGAGCTAGAACGTCTTATGTCTCAGATTAGGGCTGCGGCTGCTATCCATGGCTCAGACTGAGTCCAGAGCCAGGTTACAGCCTCTTTACAGGGGGTCCAGCAGAGCCCCCCGCCAGCGGGGCATTTAGCACCACACGCTCAGAGGTCTTGGCCCTTGGAGCATTTTAGCCCAGATCGGGCCCCCAGGGCTCAGCGCCGGCTCGGGAGCCCACAAGTGGACCCTCCAGGCCCCCCTGCCAAGCGACTGCCAGCTTCTGCAGGGGGTAGTCCTGGGAGGAATCCCCATCTCAGGCGGAGCCCAAGAGGAGGGGACACTCACCGCCACAAGGCAACTGTCGCCTCCTCCATTGTCAGGATTCCTGAGCGTGTGGCTGCAACTACTGGCGATGTTCCGGTCAGTAGTTCAGCCTGGCGGGGGAGAGCCTCATCTGCGGGCGTCGGCCTGTCACCTGGCGCGGCCGGCCTCTCATCCAGAGGCAGAGATGTTCAGCAGAGGAAGGTGGGCACGTCTGCCCTGGCTGCCAGGATGTCTACAATCACCTCCGGATCCCCGCCGGGGCCCCCGAGTGAAGATGGCGATGGCTGCGGTGTGACGAGCGGGAGGCGGAGCTCCAGTGCGGCTCGGGGGATGCCTCAGAGCAGTAGGCAGGATTCGCCTGCTGCGGTGGACGGTCCCAATCGATCGGATGTCGGGAGGAACAGCGGGACAGAGGATCGGTGTTCCGAAGGGGAAGTGAGCAGTGCTGAAGATGGTGAGCTGGAAGAGGAGAGCCGTGCTGCGTCCAGGGATTCCGGATCTGTGGCTGTGGGGCCCCTTGGTCCTGTGCAGCCTGGTGAGTACACTTCTTCTGTATTGTTTTCCTTTTCTCAGGCTGTCGGGGAGGGGTTGGGGGTCAGGGGTCTCAGGGGTCAGGGGAGCCCAGGTTTTCTGGGGGGAGGGGTAACAAGTTGTTGTTATGCTTACGGGAGTTGCTGGGCAGATTGGAGTGTTCTGTTAGAGAGGGGGCTCTGGTGACAGCGTGGGACCCGCCTAGGGGGCAGAGAATGGTAGTGCAAGGGACGGCGGCACAGAGAACATCCCCCACGCCAGTTGCGCGGGTCGGGTCGGCAGCTGGCACACGGACGGAGGGTGCCGAGCTTGACCTGACTGCAGCAGCAGGGAAGGAGAAGACAGGGGATAAGACTGATTCAGCGACTGCGACAGGGAAGGAGAAGGACGCGAACAAGATGGCGGATCAAGTACGGTTGGCGGATTCGGCGAAATGCGAAGTTTACGTTTGCTTCAAGGGACCACTAGGTGCTCATCTTAAACAGGAGGTGCGTGACAAAATCTGGAAAGGGGAGTATGTGGAAATATTTTCCCTTCTCCCCTTAGAAAAGTTTAATTTAGATCGCATCAAACCGGACGAAAGCAAAAAGGAAGAGGAGGAGCGACGGAGGTATCGGCTTATCCCTCGTACATTTGCCAATTGGTTACAGGCGTTTGCCATTTTGGCCAGTGTAATTGGAGAAAAGGCACCGGATAATTGTTCGGCTCTTTTTTGCTATTTGGATGCGATCGGTGAGGCCTATAGGGTGTATGGCAGTACAGCATGGCTTCGTTATGACGAGCAATTTTGTCAGAGAAAAGCTATCAGGTCATCCATTCATTGGGATCATAAGGATATCGGCTTATGGATGAAGTTAATGACTTCTGCCAGGGCGGGTACTTCATTTTTTCCAGGAGGGGCTGGCGGGACTTCCACCTCTGGTACGCCGGCCACTAGAAAAAAGGGGTTATGTTGGCAATTTAACGACAGGTCGTGCCGTTTCGGCAACTCCTGTCGTTTTAAGCACGAATGCTCCAGATGTGGAGGTAGCCATGCACTCTCCCGCTGTCTTAAGCAGGGAAAAGGAAATGCGGGGGACCCCTCTGGAAAGAGGGGCGACTCCAGTGAGGGTGGAAAGGATGGTTCCTTTTCTAAATAGGTACCCTGATCGGGAGGCTGCTTAACTCCTGGAAGCGGGTTTTAGGGTGGGTTTTCATATTCCGTGTAGTTTGAATGCGGTTCCCCCAGTGGCGAAGAATTTACGTTCGGCGATGCTTCATCCGGAAGTGGTTTCAGAGAAACTGTTTAAAGAGGTGGCTCTGGGGCGCATGAGTGTCCCTTTCTCTTCTCTGCCATTTGCGGGTTTGGTAGTCTCTCGCCGTTGGGGGTGGTCCCGAAAAAAGAGCCGGGCAAATTTAGGATGATTCATCACCTGTCGTATCCTAAGGGAGCTTCTGTTAACGATGGCATTGACCCGTTGGCATGTGCAGTTAAATATACTTCGTTTGATGCGGCTATTTCCTGGGTGCATCGCTACGGCCGAGGTTCCCTGTTAGCTAAAATGGATGTGGAAGCAGCGTTTCGGCTGCTTCCTGTTTACCCGGACAGTATGCACTTGCTAGGCTGTCACTGGCAGGGATCGTATTTTGTCGATCGCTGTTTGCCAATGGGTTGCTCGATTTCATGCGCCCTGTTTGAAACTTTTAGTTCCTTTGTGGAGTGGGTGGTGCGCGACGAGTCAGGTGTGAACTCAGTCATCCATTATCTGGATGATTTCCTTTGCATCGGGCCTTCTGATTCTAGGATTTGTGCGATTCTTTTGGGGACCGTGCAGCATATTGCCCAACGTTTCGGTATTCCTTTAGCACCTGACAAGACTGAGGGTCCCAGAACGGAATTGGTTTTTCTTGGCATTACGATTGATTCATTGGCCATGGAATGTCGGTTGCCGTTAGATAAATTAGTGGCGCTGAGAAAGGAGGTCAGGGAGGCTTTTGACAGATGGAAATTGCAGTTGAGGGAGTTGCAGTCGTTATTAGGGAAGCTGAATTTAGCTTGTCGGATTATTCCGATGGGCAGGATTTTCAGCCACCGACTTGCGGCAGCAACCTCGGGGGCTAGTGCACCACGGCACTATATTCGGTTAACTGGAGAGCTCCGGGCTGACCTTCAGGTTTGGGATCTATTTTTAGAGTCTTATAATGGGCGCTCCCTGTGGATGGAAGGACCAGTGAGCAATGCGGATTTGGCTTTGTTTACTGATGCTGCTGGTTCTGCTGGTTATGGAGCGTTTTTTCAGGGGAAATGGAGTGTGGAAGGGTGGCTGGAAGAGTGGCATTCGGCGGGCTTTCTGAAAAATCTGGTGCTGTTGGAATTATTTCCAATAGTACTGTCGGTGGAGATATGGGGGGAGGCCTTTTGCAATAAAAAGGTTCGCTTTCACTGTGACAATATGGGTGTGGTGTCAGCGATTAACTCTATATCTGCTTCTTCTCCACCAGTGGTGTGCCTTTTGAGTCATTTGGTTTTACTATGTCTTCGCTTAAATACTTTTATTTATGCTGTACATATTGCTGGAGTTTGCAACAAAGTGGCAGATGCCTTATCTAGTTTTCAGTGGGACGAGTTTTGCATGTTGGCACCGGAGGCGGAGCAGCATGGGATGCCTTGTCCCCAAAGGCTTTGGAGGATCGCTTTGGAGTGGCCGCGATTCTTTAGGTAAGGCGACCTGGGAGGCGTATTCAAGGGCATGGAGGTAATGGATTTTATTATGTAAGGAGGTAGGCACCGGGGAGGTGGATTCTTCCTGGTTGGTCCTTTATTTTGTTAGTAGAAATTTTGAGAAGGGGCTATCAGCTTCTGCGGTGGATCGGAAATTGGCCGGCCTGGACTTTTGTTTCAAATTGCTAGTTGTACAGGATTGTACTAAAGCGTTTGTGATACGTCAGGCCATGAGAGGGTATCGCAAGGGTCGCAGAGCGCTTGATTTGCGCCGCCCGGTGTCTTTTGATGTTTTAAAAGCCATTTTGGGTCAGTTACGTTCAGTCTGTTTGGACTCTCACGAACAGACTTTGTTTCAGGCGGCCTTTTTGGTTGCCTTTTTTGGGGCTTTTTGTATTAGCGAACTGGTCAGTCCTTCTAAGAGGGTGGCTGGGGGTTTAATGGTCGAGGATGTGGTTTGTTCCGCGTCCTCAGTTAGGATCTGTATTCGTTGATCCAAGACTGATCAGAGTGGAAAAGGCTTGCTGGTAAGGCTTTTTGGGGGTAATGATCCCCCATTTTGCCCAGTTCTTGCATTAGAACAATTCCTGCGGGTTTGACCAAGGATCGGGGGTGCGCTGTTCATACATGTAGATGGTTTGGGTTTATCGAAATTTCAATTTATAGCCGTTTTTCGCAGATACCTGGTGGCATCTGGGTTTAATTCTCTTGAATATGCGTCTCACTCTTTTCGCATTGGGATGGCCACTGAGGCGTCCCGGTGGGGACTTGATGAAAAAATTGTTAGGCGCATTGGTAGGTGGGAGTCTAACCGATTTCGTTTATATGTTAGGCCTCATTTGTTGTAAGAATAAGTTTAGGTGGAGGGGTTTTCTTACTTGTTTTGTACTGTTGTGTTAGTGTGGTTTGTCTATTTCCTGTGTGGTGTACTGTTTTGTTTTTCTTTTCAGATGCCCAGAGATGCCTCCTGTGGATAATGGGACATTCTTTTGTGTTTTGGGGGGCTAAGAGGGCAGAAGTTCGACCTAATGGCAGACAGTTGGGTCTTAACAGAGATGTGGGTAATGTCAGGTGGATAGGGATCCCAGGCATGTTATGGGGCCGGGTAGTCCCGGAGTTTTCCCATTTTGCTAGGCTAGATAAATATCCTGATGTTCTGATCCTTCATGTGGGAGGCAACGATTTAGCCATCCGCTCTGGCAGGGAGTTGATTAGGGATGTGAAGTTCGATTTTCTCAGACTTCGCTCCGAGTGCCCGGATATGATTATTATGTGGTCGGATATCGTGGCTCGTACAGCCTGACGGATGGCTAGATCAGTTGACAAAATCAATAAAGCAAGGATTAAAGTGACCAAAGAAATAGGGAGGTTTTTTGTTCGTAATGGTGGATTAGTTATCCGCCATTTGGATTTGGAGAGGGACACGTGGCAATTTCTTAGGGGTGATGGTGTCCACCTCAATGCGGTTGGGACGGATCTATGGATGCTAAATTTGGAGCATGGGCTACAACGAGCAGGTGTGGAGGGGCGTCCAAGTGTAAGGTTTTACTCTTGGAGTGCGGTGGCGGTTGGGGTCCTTGACGGAGGTCTATTCAGGGTTATTGGATAAATGGTGGGGATAAATCTGAGGTATGGAATCCTCGAGTGGGTACGTTACGACGTATAACAGTGTTAAGAACGGTGGGTGTCTGAAGTCAACTGGTTTAGGCTCCGAGCCGACATTTGCGGCTGGGGTCGCATCCCAGCTATTTGATGCCTCAGACACTAAATAATTTGGGCAAGATGGCACCGTCAGGGACCTCCAATCTCGATAGCTGCATAAGGCAGTTATGTTTTGGTTATGCTGATAAAGTTATGTTTAATAAATAGGCCGTGTTCGGCCATATTAACTCATCTTATGTTTTGCGTGGTCATTAATGTAATTAATGAGGGAGAAGTGGAGGGGCAGTTTGGTATTTCAGGGGTATTAGAGGAGCAGGTTAAGTCTTAACTACCCTAGTCATGGAGAGAGAGTAGATATCCTATAACAGGAAGTGCTTGAATAAGGACCTTAATGACAGATGGTAAGATATTGAAAACTACTTGAACATACATCAACATGTTAAAGCTTATATTAGATTTCAGCGATTGGGGTTATAAAGTATTTACCTAAAAGAGCTAATAAATCAATAAATAAATGTTTTTAAAATACAGGTCAATCAAAATGTTTTTTTAATCAAATCTGATGCAGGATGGAAATAAGCAAAATAATAAAACATCTTCTATAAGTTATACAGCTTATTGAGCAATGATCCTGCCACACACAATACGTATAGTAGTGCTATTTTTTAAACATATCAGTTAAATTCTCTAAGCTCCAAGCAAAAAAAAAGTCCAATCCATAGCCTCAACCAATATCATATTCTTCAGTTCTTCGAGATAAAACAGGATAAATGGCAGGGAATACAGGAAGTGAAGAAATCTCTTAAATATGGCAGACAAGTCTGGATACAGATTCCAAAAACATTTCAAAGTGATCATAACAACGACTGAAGCTCAGTGATGGTTTAGTGAGTAAATGAGTATAAGACATGTACACAATATATCCCCCCCCCCAGCCAGCCCTAAACAAATAGACAAATATTATGCAGGAACTTAAAGGGTCAACCAGTCGTGCAAATTGTTCCGTCAATTCAATCCTGGAGCTCAGCTGTCAATATCTTGTTTAGTATTAAACACGGATCTTTGTCTGATGAGCGCTGATGAATGGTAGCTGCCCAAAAAGCTAACAGTGGTATATATGAGTTGTGGTCTCTGCCCACACAGCCTTTCTCTTTTTAAAGAACAGTGGGTGTGGGAACAAGAACCAAGGCAGGACATGTTTCAAAGGTGAACGTAGCCTTTTCACTAATCAAAGTCAGCCTTTGGTGTAGACCAGGCAATCTCAACCAGGATTCCTCCAGTAGTTGACAGGGGTTTCTTAAGCTGTGGCCAAATGATATCCCATTTAATGTTGCCTGCACAGTTCCAGGGACCAATATCACTTGGCAGAGCCAGCAGCATGACACCAGTGATCATTTTAGCTGTCTGTGGGTGGCATTATGACCATTAGTGTAAGGGGAGGGGGGGGTGCATTTTTCTTACTAAAAATGTACAAGGTATTCTTTCCACTGTCCTCCTATGAATTGTTTTGAGTAAGGAACTCCTAAGACCTAAAAAAAAATTCAAGAGTTTCCCTGGGGGAAGAAGGTTGAAAAAGGCTGGTAAAGACTATCCAGTTTGATTCTATTTATTTCCTCACCCCCCACAATATCTCGAGTTCTCTTCCTGCTGATTGCTCTTATGTGTATTTTCCATGTTATTTCTACAAAGTGCTCTCTGTTGCATTACCACTAAATACAGTAACTATGATGGCTTAAATTTAGTGTTTATTATATCAGATCCTTTTCCCTCTTAGCAGGAGCTGGATAGACTTAGCTAGGACTTTTACTCTCACAACAGGGGAGTTTACATGATATGACTCATGTGTATTAGGAGAATCTCAAGAGCTCCATATGTCTTAATTTGGAAACTATAGCTATGGCAACGGTCCTATTTTAATCTGTCTTATAATTATCCTTTATTTTGAATGCCAAGCAAATCATATGGATTTCTGGAATTGGAATCCACATGAAATATGGGCTTATCAATGACCTCTTATGCAATGCACTTACAATTTAGCTAATGCCATTCTCCCTATGTGCACTTAACCTTTACTGTTGATGAGCGCTATGATAGGAATAGCCTGTATTACATTTAAGTGTTCTGTTAAATAGTCAGTGAGAATTAATTTAACATTACTCTAAGTATGAATAGTAGATTACTTTATTTCTTCCACTTTGCTTGTCTAATTAAGTCATAAGCCTTTCACAAAGCTCCTATCTCCCATTATGCTAAGTTGAAAAGGCTTAGCTTTCCGTGACAATTTTCATTACTTTTCAGGTGAGCTTAAAATCTCTGATTTAACTTGAAACTGTTTAAAATATAACGTCTGAGGAAGGTCTTACAGGACTACTACAGCTGAATAGCTCAATGGGTGAACACAAGTCACTTCCATGCCCCATATTACGTTTCCCATGCATGATGCCCTGTGTTGATAACGTGCAGCCCTTGTTATCCCACAGCTTACTATATTTTGTTGTTAAAGATAGAAACACTTCAATACCTCCACAAAGTAAAAGAACTTTAGCAATGGATTCCAAAACGTCCTACAGTTAATTATTTTTATGTTCTATTATTTTTTATACCACTGGGGAGATTAGAGATTAGAATAAGTATCCCAAAGTAAGGTTGATTCCGCTCTTAGACAGCATTTCCCAAGAAAAAGTGTCCCAATTGGCATAATTGCCTTCACCTCCTGTTCTAGGCACAAATCTAACATTTTGTATTTCCCTTCACTTTCATACTCTGTGATAACAGTCACCATTACAAAAAGAGGTGCAGTTCATCCCAAAAGGGACACAGACTGAAATAAAAACTTGATAAACGGTCTGTCCCAAAACTCTATCCAAAACTAGAAAAAAAAATGTTTGTCTAAAGATACGCTTTAAATGTATTTTAGTGTTTATATACACTATATTGTAGAATAGTAGTAAGTAGTACTAGTAAGTATTGGGACGCCTGCCTTTACACGCACATGAACTTTAACGGCATCCCAGTCTTAGTCCGTAGGGTTCAATATTGAGTTGGCCCACCCTTTGCAGCTATAACAGCTTCAACTCTTCTGGGAAGGCCGTCCACAAGGTTTAGGAGTGTGTCTATGGGAATGTGTGATCATTCTTTCAGAAGTGCATTTGTGAGGTCAGGCACCGATGTTGGACAAGAAGGCCTGGCTAACAGTCTCTGCTCTAATTCATCCCAAAGGTGTTCTATCGGGTTGAGGTCAGGACTTTGTGCAGGCCAGTCAACTTCCCCCACCCCAAACTTGCCCATCCATGTCTTTATGCACCTTGCTTTGTGCACTGGTGTGCAGTCATGTTGCAAGGGAAGGAAGGAAGGGGCCATTCCCAACCTCTTCCCACAAAGTCAGGAGCATGACATTTTCCAAAATGTCTTGCTATGAGGATGCCTTAAGAGTTCCCTTCACTGGAACTAAAGGGCCAAGCCTAACCTCTGCAAAATAATGCCACACCATAATCCCCCTCCACCAAATGATTTGGACCAGTGCACAAAGCAAGGTCCATAAAGACATGGATGAGCGAGTTTGGGGTGGAGGAACTTGACTGGCCTGCACAGAGTCCTGAACACCTTTGGGATGAATTAGAGCGGAGACTGTGAGCCAGGTCTTCTTGTCCAACATTATTGCCTGACCTCACAAATGCACTTCTGGAAGAATGGCCAAACATTCCCATAGACACACTCCTAAACCTTGTGGACAGTCTTCCCAGAAGACTTGAAGCTGTTATAGCTGCAAAGGGTGGGCCAACTCAATATTGAACCCTCGGACTAAAACTGGGATTCCATTAAAGTGGAAATAAACTTCCATTGATTGTTTGTACCTATAGGTAAGCCTATAGTAAAGACTTACCTATAGGTACTGTAAATATCTCCTAAACGTGCACCATATAGGATATATTTACTGTATATGCAGCCGATTATGTCATCAGCGCATGTGCTCTAAAGGAACAGCCACCCGTGCCGTTTCTTCAGAGCCCTGTGCCGTGACTGGTGGCTCCCATGTGCATGCCAGTTATACAGCCGGAGTCCATGGATCAGGAAGGAAGACAGGTGAAGATTGATGTGGCCTCCATCGGTGACCACGAGGGCTTTGTTTGCAGGTAAGTTTCAGATAATGTGCTTGTATGCATTGCATACAAGCACTTTATGCCTTTACTTTGCAGGTCAGGAGAAAAAAAAAAGGCCGCACTTTACTTGCTCTTTAAAGTCCATGTGCGTGTAAAGGCAAGCATCCCAATACATTTTACAATATAGTGTATATGAAAACGTGAAGGCGGATCAAATAAGGGATGGAAAAATCAAGCCCATTTTGAGACATAACCTACACTGAGTTATGTGGGTATTCTGATTCATTCACTGTGTGTTTCAGCAGTCTAAGAACATTTGTGCTTTAATAGCTTTTTCTTTTTACCTTCTAGATAGATCTCTAGGGTGTAATATTTATGCCTTTCAGTCTTTCAACCACTTGAATAAAAATTTCCCATGGCTTATGAAAGCCAGCAAATCAAATACAAGACCTCATTTAATGCATGTTATGTGATTCTTTATAATCCGTCCAATATTTAGAGAAAAGCAGATACTCAGAGACATGGTGACCTTTTGGACAAAGATGTCGCCCCCTGTTTTAGCCTTAATATCAACATGCCCGTTCACCCTGCTGGAAACACTGAATAATGTGTTTAAAGCAATCAACTTTGGAAAGGTAAAAATAGATTTGTTTGGTGCAAAATGATTGACACAATGTGCACCTACACTAAGTGGCTACCTAAAGCTTCAAGTCAATCTAAATAAAAAAATGTATAGGCTTTTTTTGGCACCCGGACTGACACAAATTCTATAGTGTACCATTAGTCAGGGCATGTATTCAGCAAGCATGCTATTTGAAAGGACGTAAACCAGAATGCCGTCCAAAGCTTTAAGTTTTTGGAAAAAAACATGCAAGGGTTTAGAATGTTTGTTGGGTTTCCATTCCTAGAGCTAGAGTAAGGAGACACTGGATCCAAATGTAAATAGACCTCACAGTCAAGATTTCAGAGACAAAGGCTCTGTTTGGGAGCTCATAGATATAAACAGTCTTCTTGGGGGGAAAGGTAAACCAATGGGGTCCAGGAAAAATACAGCTGAACCAGACTAAACGTTAAGAGGACATGTAGAGTTTATTTAATCGCACATACTATAGGTTTTCATTTCTGTCGGTATCTTCATTGGAGAGATCTGCTATTGTTCATATCCCAGGTGCAATTAACAATGGGATAGAAAGTGAAAGAAAAGGACCTTTTCACATTATACAGTTCCGCTCCATTCAGCAAGTCATCCATGAGCAGATACCCTACTGCAGGGGTCTTCAAACTACGGCCCTCCAGTTGTTCAGGAACTACAATTCCCATCATGCCTGGTAATGATTGTGAACGTTAGAGTTTTACAATGCCTCATGGGATGTGTAGTTCCGCAAAAGCTGGACAGCCGTAGTTTGAAGATTCCTGCCCTACTGAATTGGAGCTGAGCAGAAGTGATGTCAGTTTTTTACATCTCTGCCTATTTACTTTGTGTCTGCATTTACGCAGTGGACATGGGCAGACATCTGATGGCTTTATGGGCAGCAACGTAAATGGACTTGTGTGTGTTTACTCAGACCTGCAATGTTTAGGTCTGGAAAAACTAAAAATTATGTAGACCTTTTCCATTTTTATTTCTGGACCTGAATGGACTTGGAGATAGGTGGGTGCAAACAGACACAAGTCCATTTACATCAGCCTGCCCGTAGACCCACATTGAGCTTCCGATCAGATCAGCCTGGCAGGTGGACCTAATTGGAAAGCCCACGTCAAAGGACCCTAAGCCTCCCTAAACAGGGACAGACAGCAATGACAAACACATTTTGAATGGAGGGAAAGGGTTACCCAGTACCCAGCAAGGGCAGTCACAGTCAGGGAATCTTTCCCCAACAGATATACATATAACAATAAAAAACCTGAAAGAAATTCTAATTCTTCTCCACTGCAAAACAAAAATAAAACAATTTTTGCTGGAATTAAACTTTTTTATTGTGCAAAGTTCAGTAAACCATAACAACCAATCAGAATGCATCTTTTGACCTTGATTTGTCCTGAGTAAACTGAAATCTGCATTGGATGAGTTAGATTGCTGAACTTTACATATTATTATTGGACCTGAAGCACTAACCCCAACCCATGTCACTCAGCTGTTAAATGCAGGAGCCTCAATGGACAGTAGAGAAGAGATTTTAGTTGACAGTTAAAGGAAAGGGGTGCTTAGCCTTGGGTAGAGGGTCGTAATGCACACAAAGGGTAACCTCCACAGCAGTATGGACATGTAAAGCCAAGATGGTGGCACTCATTGAGAAGGCCGGAACACTCTATTTTAAGAGTGTAGGAAAAAGATCCACACTTATATTTGTTGTATTGTATATTCCTAACCATTTCTCTGTTAACGTTCTGAGATAGTGGTTCCCAATAAATAAGTCTTTAAGATGAATTCCCTTCATGATGACACCAATGTTAATTGGTGAACATAGGTTCATCGTTGTTTTTAATCCTCAAACCCCAACTATGTTCCTTTGTTCCACACTTGATTGCATGCCTATTTTATTTCAATCACCATTTTCAAGCAACAGTGGAGAGTTTATTCCACTTTCGTCCTTTACTGGGCAATATCATGACATGACATTGCCTTAATCCTCTCTATTTTGTCTCTGAATAATTAATATGATCCAAAGTGCACAGTAAGAAAAGATTAATAATCCTGCTAAATGCAGAATGGTGCCATTTACCATGTGCCCCAGTCATACACTACATTCTGTGTGTGGAAAAAAGGACCAAATAATTGACCCGTGTTATGCTTATTAAATACTGCTTAGCACTTTACTATTAAAAATTATCTCTAACGGCATGTCAAGATTAATGAGAAAGACCAGACAGTGAAGAAAACTTTTAAAGGTGAATTTTAAAACAAAAGCCTAATAACCCCATTAAGACAGCTTTATAGCTAGCAATCTGGGTCCATCAAGAAGCAATATCATTTTATAGATAGAGAGAACTTTATTTGTTGTGCCGCTCACAATACTGATGTGCAAGCAAAAAGTTTGGTTAGACACTTCTGAGGTTGTTGGGGTTACATGATTGGCTCAGGAGAGTTGAGTATAGCGGTGAGTTTGGCTTAAAGCGGTTGTAAGCCACAGGTGACTAAAGAAAAAAAATTCCCTGCAAGGCAATGTCATAATGTGCTAGTATGCATCGCATACTAGCACATTATGATAAACTTATCTGAGAATGAAGCCTACCAACGCTGCAATGTCATTGCTGAGATGGCTGACATATTCCCCTGGTCTTCCATCTGGGTTCGCGGCCTGAGTGGTTAGGGGGCATGATGACATCACACGTTTCCGGCACAAGCTCTGAAGGTCTGGCACTGTAAGCCGGACCTTCAGAAATCATGTGTCGGTGAAGCCATCGATTTCATACACTGAATATCTCCTAAACTGCGCAAGTTTAAGAGATATTCACAGTACCTACGGGTAAGCCTTATTATAGGCTTGCCGGTAAGTACAAGCGAGAGTACAGAGTTTACTACCACTTTAAAACATATGTATGCAGTTGGATGGCTCTCTGACAAGTGGTATGTGTCAAATGTAGGGCTGTGTTCATAGTCAGGGAAACTCAAAGGTCAGTGTATAATGTCTAAGATAAGGTTTTTGGATCAGCTGCCTTAGGTGACACATATAAAGAGGCTACAATCCTTTTCTACCAGCGGGATTCATAGCACTGTATAAGTCATTGGTTTTTTGTGTAAGTAATGCCGCGTACACACGACCGGACTTTTGGTCTGGCGAACCGGAGTCCGTCTGAAAATTCGATCGTGTGTGGGCTCCAGCAGGCTTTTTTTCCCCAAAAGTTTGACGGACCTAGAAATGAAACATGTTTCAAATCTTTTTGACGGAATTGAGTCCGGTCGAAAAGTCCGCTTGTCTGTATGCTAGTGCGACGGACAAAAACCGACGCTAGGGCAGCTATTGGCTATTGGCTATGAACTTCCTTGTTTTAGTCCGGTCGTACGTCATCACGTACGAATCCGTTGGACTTTGGTTGATCGTGTGTAGGCAAGTCCGTTCATTCGGAAAGTCCGTCGTAAAGTCCATCGAAAAGTCCGCAGGACAAAGTATGCCGTAAAGTCCGGTCGTGTGTACGCGGCATTAGACGTTTTTTCTACCTAAGGCAGAAGTTCCAGCACAGAGAGCTACCTGCTGCATTTATTTTCAGATGTCTATAGAATTGTCCCACACCTGAAATTTTGATCTGAAGTTCTCTGTCATGCAGACCATTGTGATGTTCAGCTTGCCAGTACCATTAAGTTAGTGTTTAGAGGAGCTATGGGATTGGGTTGATGACATCTGTTTGAAATCTATTTAGTTAATTACTGTAAAAATAACTTCACAATCCTCACCTTACCATTAAAATGAAAGAAAAAGCCAAGTAGGATTTGTAAGCAAGTAAAAAAAAAACAAGTAAAAAGTAAGCAGAATTTTTTCAAATTTTTTTAAGTTATGCTATGTGAACAAGAAATTGTACCAACGATAGAGTAGGTCATGTCCCAATCTAGCTGCAAAATTGAAGTGAAAATATACTGTAACGCAGGGCTCTGTTACCCTGTGTGTTACCTAAGGTACAAAGAATATATACAGTGCCTTGAAAAAATATTCATACCCCTTGAAATTTTCCACATTTTGTCATGTTACAACCAGAAACGTAAGAGCCCTTTCACACTGGGGCGGTTTGCAGGCGCCATTGCGCTAATAATAGCGCCTGCAAACCGACCCGAAAGTGCCGCTACTTTCATTCCAGTGTGAAAGCCCCGAGGGCTTTCACACTGGAGCGATGCGCTGGCAGGAAGGTAAAAAAAGTCCTGCCAGCAGCATCTTCGGAGCAGTGAAGGAGCGGAGTGTATACCGCTCCTTCACCGCTCCTGCCCATTGAAATCAATGGTTCGACTAGATTTTAGTTAGGGGTATCCGAATAAAGGGGGCTGAATATACAAATGTACACCACACTTTTCAGGTATTTATTTGTAAAAAAATTTGAAAACCATTTATCATTTTCCTTCGACTTCATAATTATGTGCCACTTATGCCGCGTACACACGGTCGGACTTTTCGTCTACAAAAGTCCGACAGCCTGTCCGACAGACTTCCGACGTACCTTCGGCGGACTTGCGGCAGACTTTGTTACGAACGGACTTGCGCACACACGACCACACAAAAGTACGACAGCCTAGTACGCGGTGACGTACACCAAGTCCGACGAGACTATAAAACGGAAGTTCAATAGCCCGTACGACACCCTTTGGGCTCCTTCTGCTAATCTCGTGTTTATCTCGTGTTAGTAGAAGTTTGGTGAGAGACGATTCGCGCTTGTGAGACTCGTATTTTTCAGTTCGTTTTAACTGTTGTTCAGTCTGTGCTTGTGAGGTTTGTATCTGCTTTTCAGTGCGTTTGGTCAGTTGGCATTGAGAAATCTTTGTTTTATTGGCCGCTCGTTCCTGATTTTCAGGTCGTTCTTCACAGGCCTTGCTGTTCTTCAGTGCGTTCTGTTTAGTGCGTTCTGACCAGCCGACCGTTTTGAAGCCATGTTACCTGTACGTACTCGTCGTAGAGCTCGTGCATTGTATGTGCTTGGTGCTGTAGTTTATTCTTCAGCCCAAGACCAGTCCATGAACAGGGCGAGGAGGAGTTCATGGACCAAGAATTGGTTGCTTCAGCGTGACCAGTTCTGTCACATGCCTTTGCTCCGTGAGATCCGTGAGAATAATCCTGAGGATTTCAGGAACTTTCTCCGGATGACGGACCCCGTTTTTGACCGTTTGTTGGCTTTGCTGACCCCCTATATCAGCAGGCAGGATACCTGCATGAGGCAAGCCATCACTCCGGAGCAGAGGCTGGTCGCTACCTTGCGGTATTTGGCCACAGGGAGAAGCCTGCAGGACCTTAAGTTCTCGACAGGCATCTCCCCCCAGGCTCTGGGGATCATTATCCCAGAGACCTGTTCTGCCATCATACAGGTCCTGCAGAAGGACTATATTAAGGTAAGATATTTTTCTTTTATTAGCATCACATGTTCTTTTATGTAATCTTTGATAATATAATGTATTTCTTGCTTCAAACACTACTTACCATCATTGCAATATAGTGTGAATGTCCCCTTTTTATCCTCACACATGCTGGATTTTTTTCCTGTTATTTTTTGTCATGCATGTATATTTTCCTTCAATAACCTTCCCAGCATGAAGTGATGGGAACATATCCACCTAGTCTACTCATTTGGAATGTATTTTGTTTGAGTGTATTTAGTTTGCTGCTAATGAGCAATTATCTAGATTTCACAACCCCCCCCCCCCCCCCACCTAAACTCACTCCAAATAGTTTGCTGCTAATGAGCAATTATCTAGATTTCACAACCCCCCCCCCCCCCCCCACCTAAACTCACTCCAAATAGTTTGCTGCTAATGAGCAATTATCTAGATTTCACAACCCCCCCCCCCCCCCCACCTAAACTCACTCCAAATAGTTTGCTGCTAATGAGCAATTATCTAGATTTCACAACCCCCCCCCCCCCCACCTAAACTCACTCCAAATAGTTTGCTGCTAATGAGCAATTATCTAGATTTCACAACCCCCCCCCCCCCCCCACCTAAACTCACTCCAAATAGTTTGCTGCTAATGAGCAATTATCTAGATTTCACAACCCCCCCCCCCCCACCTAAACTCACTCCAAATAGTTTGCTGCTAATGAGCAATTATCTAGATTTCACAACCCCCCCACCCCCACCCTCGTTAAAATTTGCTGGAATGTTCTGTGGTGTTGATTTGTCTAAAGCAAATATATGTGGCACTTTGCAAAATGCATGTGCACTCTACAAGTGCATTTGTTCCAGTGCTTTAGTAAATGAGCAGAAGCTCTGCTGATTTCCATCATCAAATCATATGCAAGCCTCAAAGTGTTTTCATTAATTGCCCTTGCATGTGATTGTGTACTCCTTGCAACATGAATGCCTTTTTACATTACCTCATTTACTGTAAGCTGGTTAGCAACTGCACCTGCAGAGTGCGACAACTGCAGTCTTGTAGCCTTTTTAGTCCCTAAATTCCTGCGTGTCCTAAAAGTAATTTTTTTTAGGGATTTCACAACCCCCTAAAATGTAATCAATGTTCCATCAGAGGGGGTGAGCAATCTGATAAGTGTGCCTTTCCATATTAGTTATTCCAGAACAATTAAATTATTGAATGTTATACTGATGCTGGGGAATAATGTTTTTAATTGTCTAATTTTCTTGCAATGTTAGCTTACAAATTAATTGATTTTGGTTTTCTTTTTTGATTTCCCAGTTTCCTTCAACGCCACAGGAATGGCAGACTGTGGCATCCCATTTTGCCAGCCGTTGGGACTTTCCCAATTGTGGAGGGGCTATAGATGGGAAACATGTCCACATTGTGCCACCACCCCATTCGGGGTCATATTATTTTAATTATAAGGGGTTCCACAGTATTGTTTTAATGGCGGTGGTGTCGGCACACTATGATTTTTTATATGTGGACGTGGGGAAGAATGGCCGGATGTCGGATGGAGGAGTATTTGCCCAGACGGAGTTCTGCCAGCGTCTCCAGAGTGGTGGCCTGGGATTGCCACCTGATGAGGATAACGTGGAAGGACTCCCCTTTGTCTTCATTGCCGATGAAGCCTTCGCTCTCAGCAAGCACCTCATGAGGCCATTCCCCCAAAGAACCCTCACCCCGGAGAGGAGGGTTTTTAATTACCGGCTGGCCAGAGCTAGAAGAGTGGTTGAGAATGCGTTTGGAATTCTGGCCAGCCGGTTCCGCCTGTTTCAAACAGCCATTAATTTGGCGGAATACAAACTTAATTTTATCATTTTATCGTGCTGCATTCTGCACAACTTTTTAAATAAGCATGCTCCAAATTATATAGGCACAGTTGGGCCTGAGGCCGGACAAATAGAAGCCAACCTTACAGGCCTGGATACTGTCCGTACTGGCTTGGCCCCCCAAAGTGCCCGTCAAGTTAGACAGCAATATGTTAATTATTTTATGGGTAGGGGGGCCATTGCAATGGGCCAGGATATATAATTTTTGCCAATAAAAAAATTATTGATGAAATCTTGCATTATATTTATTGCTTGCCTTTCTTTTGGGCTGTCTCCTAGGTTATGGTCGAGCAGTTGTAGTGCCAAC